>NW_027223753.1:61045698-62245698 GCF_028538775.1 Myotis yumanensis | reverse complement strand
CAGAGTAGGGCCAATAGGGGAGCTGGGGCACCGCCCCCTGTCACATACAGAGCAGGGCCCGTGGGGGGGGGGGGGGGTGGGTAGTTGAGGCACCACACCCTGTCACACTCAGGGCAGGGCCGATGGGGAGGTATGGCTCTACCCCGTCTCACATAGAGCAGGGCCCGTAGGGGGGTTGGGGCGCCGCCACTGTCACACACAGAGCCGCAGGGCTGATCAGGGGGTTGGGGCGCTGCCCCCTGTCACACACAGAGCCGCAGGGCAATCAGGGCGTTTGGGCACTGCCCCCTGTCACACTGATCCCGGTGCCGGGAGGCCTCGCGGCTCCGCTGATCCCGCCCGGCAGGGTCACAGATCCGGGTCCCAGACCGCAGACAGCCTTGCCTGCTGCCGCCTGCCTTCAGTATGCAAATTAGCCGCCATCTTGTTGCTTCAGGGTGGGGGTCCCCACTGGGGTGCCTGGCCAGTCTGGGTGAGGGGCTGAGGGCCGTTTTCAGGCTGGCGGGTGACTGAAGCTCCAAACCTCTCCTTTTTTTCTTTTTTTTTTATTCTGGCATTTATTTACCTTCTATGGCTGTCACTGGAGCTGAGAGCCGGCTTTCTCTCTGAGGCTCGGCTGAAAGCAGGTTTCTGGCCTTTGTTTTCTGTATTCGAAACAATGTTGCGACTCCAGCTCTGAGATCCCGGCTGACTGACAGGAGGTTTCTGGAGTTTTGTTTATCTTCTATAAATGTTACTATGTTTCCAACTGAAGCTCAGAGGCAGGCGGGGAACGTTGGAGTCCACAGCAAGCAAGCCTCCTGTTAGCTTCCAGCTGCCTGGCTGCCGGCCGCCATCTTGGCTGACAGTTAATTTGCATAAGGATACGCTGATTAGCCAATGGGAAGGGTAGCGGTCGTACGCCAATTACCATGTTTCTCTTTTATTAGTGTAGATATATATATATATATTATCCCTCATCAGATAATTATTTTTATTAAAGGTGGGAGGGGGGAGAGAAACATCAATCAGTTGCACCCAGACCTGGAATCAAAATCAAACCCTCGACTTTTCAATGTGTGGGATGAAGCTCCAACCAACTGAGCCACAATGACCAGGGCCCCTTTCTTTTCTTTTCCAGGGAAAATCAGGACTTCGTTGGGAAAGACCTGGAGCTGCACTCAGCTGGTTGTGACTCACTCTCTAGTATTAATATTGGGGAGGCTGTGGGAGCTCCCTGAAGACGGTGACTGTTGGTTTTATTTATTTTGTAAAGGTAGCTTTATTAAGATTTAACTTATATGCCATTCAATTCATACATTTAAAGTATAGAAGTCAACGGTGTTTATTTTATACAAAGATGTGTGCAATAATCACTGCAGTTCATTTTAGAATGTGTTCATTACCTTAAGAAGAAACCCCTTATTCTTTAGCTATCACCTCCGTGTCCCACTCCCCTCCAACTCTAAGCAACCACTCATCTATCTTCTGTCTCTATAGATTCCCTTTTCTGAACTTCATATGAATGGAATATGTGCAGTCTTTTGTAACTGTCTTCTTTCACTGAGGGTAAAGTTTCCAAGGTGTATCTGTATTGTAGTATACTACTATATCATCAATACTTTGGTCCTTTTTTATGATTAAATAATACTTCATTGTGTGACTATGCCACAGTTGTTTATCCATTTGTTTGTTGATATACATTTGGATTGTATTTACCTTTTGGCTATTATGAATCACGCTGCTATAAATGGCTGTGTATACAGTCATTGCTTTTTATTAGTCTGTGTGCCTCCAAGGTTAGCACAAGTTAGGATTAACTCTTCTACCAATGATACCAACTCAGAGCTCAGTGGCTCCCAGGCATCCTCTAGGATCCTAGGCATAATCGTGAAGCAGGGACACTTATTCTTGTTTCTCTATTCCTGCATACATGTACCCTTTTCTTACTTCCCCCTTGTTTCAGTACCTGAAATATCAGAGGGAGTCTTATCCCTTTCACGGAATGCTCTCTAGACTGCTGAAATTTTTACTACTCCTGCCTGCTTTAATCCAAGTGCCATTCTTTTTTTCTTTTTTTTTCTTTTTAATTTATCTTCATTGTTTAAAGTATGACAGATGTCCCCCTTTGTTCCCCCATCAGCCCCTTCTACTTCACTCCCACTCCCTCCCCAGGCCTTCACTGCACTATTGCCTGTCCATAAGTTATGCACTTAAGCATATAAATTCTCTGGTTAATCTCTTCCTGCCTCCTCCTCCCTCCTTCCCTCTGATATCTGTCAGTCTGTTGCATGCTACAATGCCTCTGGATCTATTTTCTTCATCAGTTTATTTTGTTATTAGATTCTACATATAGGTGAGATCATGTGATACTTGTCTTTCTCTGATTGGCTTATTTTGCTTAGCATAATACTCTCTAGGCCCTTCAATGCTGACTCAAAAGGTAAGTATCGCAGAAAGCTGATAAATTCACATGAAGGGTGAATGAGGCCTCAAGTAAACATTCCCTTACCTTTTCAAAGAGGGGAGTTGGCCCAAATGGATCTCATTGTAAGGGGAGGGGGGTCCTCTAAAATGTGAGTTTGGGAAGCTGCTAAGGTTTCCAGACTCCTTTCAGAAATTTTCTTATCCCGTCTCTCCTAAACTTCCTTCTGATCTTCATAGTAAGTATAAGACTGAAACCTTGAGGCATTACTTGGCATGAATGCCTATGTAAATTTTACAACAAAAATAAATACTCAAGAGCCACAGTTCATGAATCTGGGAATGCAATTGAAAGGAATTTTAGGGATACAATAGGCAGGTTTAGGGAGTCTTAGGAATAAAGAGGGTCCATGGGGAAGGACTGCATAGGTGAGGGCTTGGAGCCACCAGAAGGCAGACATTCGCAGAGAATAAGGAAAAGTCACAGAGTGTGGGGAAGAAGGAAACATATTTTCACAGAGGATAGAGATGCTGGGAGGAGGGAAACATATGTTCACAGGAGATAAAGGAATGTTGCAAGATAAGGGGAGAGGGAGAGGGGGGCACCATGTGGGTTTTGGACTTTGAAGCAGATATTCTGTAAAAAGACTGACCAATTAGAAAAGCACAGAGTCAGAAAATGGGGGAGGGGTCCAATTAGAAGAGAGCAAGAAGAGACAAAGAACTATAGCCTTTATAAACCTTAGAAAAAAGGAGTTTAGTGGGTTACCCGCTTGGGAACCTCTCCCTATCTGGGAGTCTGTAATTGCTTCCAATAAATTTCCACCCTTTTACTAATAAGTCCTTTTAGTCTGCAAATTTTATTCTTCAAATTTCGTGAGACAAGAACCTGCAAGGGGGAGATCCGCTCCCCACACCCCACGCTTCACAACCAAAGTATTTTACTATTTCAAATAATCAATACAATTGAAATGGGATAATCAAGGACCTTGTGTTTGTGTGTTTGCCATGATGAAAGTTATGATCTACATACCCTGGAAAATACTCATTTATAGATGCACCTAACTCTAAAAATCTGAGTAGCTCTGCCCGAATGTGAAGGAAGATTTAGCAGGATTCCTTAAAGTGTAATCTATCTTCCAACTATATCCAGAATCATTTTTTGATTGTGCCAATTTCAGGGGCCCCATTTTAGCTAGTAAAGGAAAATCTTTTAGGTGAATGTGGCCCAGGGATCATCCTTTCAGCAAGCTTCCTAGATGATTCTTAGATACATTTATTCATGCATTAGGGTCATTCAAAAATATCAGGGCTTCAATTGTATGCATGCTACATAAGTAGGGAGGACCATAACATTTTTCATTCAAACTCTGGAGAGGGAAAGTAGGTACTATTAGTAATTACCCTGATAGCACTCTTATCAATCAGGTGTACCCTGGCAAACCAGAGCGCAAGGTCACCTTGCAAATAACTACCAGCCTGTCTGAGTGAGAACTTATTCTGCCATCTTCCTCTGACTTTGTAACTCATCAAAGCCACATTCTCAAAGCCTGACTACCTTATGAGTACTACTTATCTATGGGTAGGAGTTTCCTACTTTTGTTGATTGCAGTCAGCTGTGGCTGTCACCAGTGCTGTCTTTATTCCCTGGTCTTTCTGTCTTTTGACATAGAAGAGGCTGAACTTTCTGTCCAACCTATGGTTGGGTGAGGTAGTGGTTCTGGCCCAACCAATGGAAGGAATATTGAGTTGCCATGGGAGCAAGTAGTGGACCCAAATATAATTCATCTGTTTGACCCCAAAGTCCTTCCCTGACCTTTAACCCACGATTCTCTTTATACTCTCCATTCCTACGACTGTGATGCCATGAGTAAACCATGGCTTAGGGACATGAGCCATATAATGGCCACATAGCTACTAAGCAAACTTTCACATGACTTGGCCCATTCGTCTCGACTATTTTCAAAGCAGCTAGCTGATGTATGATAGTCCTTGATTCGGGATATTGTGTGAGAAAGATGTGGTCCTAAGCAGCTGGGAAACCCTAAGGAATATTCCCTCAGGGGAATGTCACAGTAAGTAGAACTGTGTGAAATACAAACTAACAGTTGTTTGCTTTTATTTTATTTTTTTTGTTAAACAGCTTCACTCAGTAAGCATTTGTTTCTGCTTTGGTCTAAAACCCTAGATTCTTTGTCTCTGTGGCTTTTGAGGCAGCGTTGTGGAATCATTGCCTATTGGGGCTGGGAGAAGCCTAGAGACAGGGTAGTTTCACTTCTACATTTTGTATTTGAAGGAATGGAGGCATAATTAAGTGAAATTTATTTATCCAGCAAACATATCATAAGAGCCTATATTTAAGATATAGTGCTAAGCACCAGGATTCAGAAATGAAACAACATGATCACTGTTCCAGGGTCTCTGTGCTTAGTGGGCAAGGCAAGCTCATAAACATATAATTTCAATAAATATGGTGAACATAGTGATTGTGCTTAGAATTCTACGGGAGCCTAAGGGAGTCAGCAGAGACTGATGTTGAACTAAAAGAAGAAAGAGGGAAAAGACAAACCAGGGAGAGGAAACAGGATCTTGGATGGGTCAAGTACGTTCAGAGAAGAGCAGTTGTGGTGGCTGGAACCTGAGATGGTGTGAGAGGAGATCACTGAGACTGGTGTGAAAGTTGCCCAAAGTGAAATAACTTCTGGCTTGTTGAAATTCAAGTGTTTCAGTCAATACCCTCAAATATGCCATTTTTTCTTCACCGGCCCTGTTTTGTAAACTTGGTTTTACTGTGCTAAACTTGGCATCCTTCACCCAGGATGAAGGATCGCTTTCACATGCTGTGGAATATCTTAGGGCAGCCAGCATGTCTGCTGACCGCATGGAATAATTTTGTGATGTGTGTGAACCAACTCAGGCTTCTTGTACATTATTTTGTTTCTGTTTCTAGGCTGCAGCAAAGTCAACCTCACCCAGCATGGAGGCCTCAGGTTACATTGTGATTCTGAGAATACCTGGTCCATCTGCGTATGCACATTACTGAACATTCCTTCTAAGTAAAGTCATTGTTTTTCAATCACCAGAGAAGAATAAGTAGAAATGCAGAGATTTGGGGATGTTGTGTCTTCTATGAAAAAGAGAAGAAGAAAGATGTGTTGCTTCCTTTCTTGATTTTAACATTAATCTACTGGCCTTTTATCCAGGTTCCAGGTTTTCCTCCAGAATTCTTTGACCACAAGTTGTTGTCCCCATCCCCATGGTGCCTATATATATATATTTGATGTATTTTTACTGGCTGGCTGAATAGTATGATGGAAATGAAGGTGAAGATTCATGCTACTAGTGGTCCCATGGCATTCCTTTGTCCCTTAAAATTGGCAGATCCTGCCAAATTCCTTTCCATTAATTATAATAATAATAACAAAAACTTCTTTAGGGGTGTTCTCTCTACCTTCATAATGCAGTTTTTTCTCTCCTATATTCCCCCTGGGATATTTTCTACTTAATGAGATACAGGGATACATATTTTTCCTTGCTGTTTTTCTTGGGATGAGTGTTTTTTTTGTGTGTGTCTACAAAAGCGCTTCGGTTTTGGTTCTGAGTGCTAAAAAAGAATCCTCAAAGAAGAAGGAAATACAGGTCTGAGGCTGAAATTGTGAACTTGAAAAATCATATCTTCTTCTGTTAGCACTTTTGGATGGCCTACTATGTGCTGCTATATTTTGAGGGTATAAAGATAAATCAATTCTATGCTCACAAGGAAGTGAGTTGAGTGCAGATGACCAATGAATAAACCAAGCACACAGAGACAGAAAGGATGGGCATCCCCAAAGGGCTGTGGGAATGCAGGAGAAGGGCCATTTAGCATGCTTGGAGGGTGGGAGAACAACGGGGATACACCTCCAGAGATAGGCTAAGTTGATTCTTAAAGTAGAAAATTAAATAAGTATTGGGTGAAAATTATGAAAGAAGGGGAGGAGAAAGAATGGAGGAGGAAGAGATGACACTAAGAATGGTGGATTTGTTGCCAGTAGAAATGGGGTCCTTTTACTGAGTCGAGAGAGAAGCAATTCTGGTGACCTGTGCATGGGAGGATTAGGTGTAGTGGAAGATTTATTGGGGTTAAAGTAAATGGCTTCCCCCAGGTTCCTGGTGTCTCATTTCTGTGGGCCCCATTGTGGAAAGAGTCCAGCTTGTCTTCATCAAGCCCATAAGGCAGACCAGCATTCAAAAATTCTGTGCCATGCCAAAGCATAGTCTAGGTAAGCCTCTGTCCCTGTCTTGCTAGTGTAATCTGTGTTCCTGGCTCATGCTGCATTGTCCTATCCAGGCTCATGGTTGGAGCCTGCACTTGGGTCCATGCAGCTGCTAACCCCAGGCAGTTGCTAGGTCTTCATGGCCTGTCTCCCTCATGGAGAGAGAACGCATGAGCGCACCAACAAATGTCTGGTGGAGTGTGTGTTACCCGTGAGAGGCCTTTGTTAGGCTTGGATTATATTATCTCAGACTTGGGAAGGACCAGCAGCTCTTTACACTAACTAATCAACTTGTCAATCCTTCGTAGGTTGGTGTTGGATCCTCTCCCTAATCAATCTATGTCCAAGATCTTCTGCGATTTTGTGTCCCTTATCCAATCTCATCCTTTTCCCAGGCTAGGTACCTCCCCTTTTGGTTACCTTCTTAGTTCCTACTGCATTTACCTCATAGAAGGACCTCCCCCTGCACCATCTTGGCTTCTACTGGGCATGAGCCCCGCACATGAATTTTCCCTTTATTATTTATTCCTTCCTCCTGTAGTCTGGGCAAGTAAATTGGTTGTACCCTGAGAGATTGGAAAGCCAGTCCTTCCTCCCTCACAGGGGAGAGAAGGGTGTTCATCCTCTTGGCAGGGCAATGCTGTGATTCCCTGGGAAACTATGGATGCTGTAACTTCCTAGTGAAGCAAGCTTAGTGTCTAAGTCAGCTCCCTAGTTTATTAGGCTTGATGTCTGATTTCCTTTGCTCCCTTCCTTTATTAACACTAACTAGCTACCTAAGCCAACAGACTAGAGTGACCATTATTTACAAAGAAATGAGGTCAGAGATTGGCATAGAAGAGCACATGAAAAATAATGTGTTAAGGAGAGGATAAAGATTTTAACTAATACTCTTTGTATACCATTATCTCACAAATATTGTTTAGATAAGTGACTATTATTATTGTGTCTAGATGGCCAGTAATTTTCAACTTTTTTCATCTCATGGCACACATAAACTCATTATTAAAATTCTGTGGCACACCAAAAAATATATTTTTGGCTGACCTGACCAAAAAAAAAAAAAAAAGAGGTGTAATTTCAATTCAGTCATACCAGATGACTTTTGTTGTGTTGGCTGTTGTCATTTTTTAAATTTGACAATCCAAAGGGAAAGAGTTCAGTGCCCCTGACTAAATAGTCAGGTATTACATTTTTTAAAAATTCTTGTGGGACATTGGTTGAAAATAGCTGCTCTAGGCCAAGGACATTAAGTCATTTTTCTAAGTCCTTGCAGCCACCTAATAAGCGAGAGAGTTGGGATTTGATTCCACTCCTCTGGCTGTTGGTTTGGACAGTTCGCAGCTGACTTACATGTTAGGCATCCTTTCTCAAAAGGAAGGCCCACTAGCACTATATGAATTAGCAATCACATTCTCCAGGACTTTGAAAAAACAAAACCATATAATGTGTGTCAGTATAAGTAAAAAGTCAAGAAAGAAAAAAAAAGCAATTCTTTGAAGAAGGGCTCTGGATGAGTTCAAAAGAGAAACCAAGGATGAAGGTTAAGCAACGATGAAGAAAAGGAGAAAAGTAATTAGAGTTCAGTGAGCTATAGTAGAATTTGAAGACATTTCAGGAGCCAAGGTGGGACTGGAAGAGATTCGATTGCAAGGTTCCTAAGGGTTGATGAAAGCTGTAGAGTAAATCAAATGACTGTTACCAATTCAATAGAATTTTATATTGTGCTAGGAAATCGAGTAACAGTCCATTAGCTACAAAGTTCAGGATCAAGAAGAGAGCTAAAAGACAGGGCAAGTTCTGGAAGCCTGCTAGAAGTGTCTCAGAGAGCATCACCTATGACCTCCTCACTTGGCAGCTGAGAAAGCCAAGGCCAGAGAGATGATGTTAATTCTACATGTGATTGAGCCTACTGTTAAGCAGAAGCTTGACACTAAGCTTCCAACATTCAATTTAGTGCTCATTGCAAGAATGTGAATTTCATATCAAGGTATGGATTTCCAAGAGTTGTTAGAACACCAGTTCTCTACCCATAGGCCAACCACAGAACATGGGTTATGAAATCAGAAATCTGAATTGCAAAGAACAATGGGAAGAAAAAGAGTAGTATGACCTCAAAAAGCAAACACTAGGAGGAACTATTATAATACAAGATTGGGACACGAAGAAAGATCTAGTGGTTGTAAGGAAGAGGATGGAGAAACAGAGGCAGGAGGAAGGTCTAGAATATTGTTAATTGATATACTAGTATTAGAAAAACTCTAGTTTTATGGAGAGTAAATCCTTACTTGTATTTCTGTTAAAGTATTTTTAAAATATTAAAATCAGGACATGCAGCATAGCATAGCTGGGAGGGTGTAGGTAGGCTTTGACCTCTGTGCATCCTGACAAAATTCTGATTGACTCTGTGTCAGGGTTCAATCAAGAAAACATGAACCACAAATTTATTTTAATAGGGATAATTTTCTTTAGGAAAGCTGTTAAATATGATTGAAATGTGGAAAAGCCTAACATGGAACACTGGGACTCTGGAGAGCAGCTGTAACCTCTGGGGTAGGAGAACAAAGGCAAGAGGCTGGGGTTTTACTAGTAGAACTTAGAAGCTTGAAGGAGAGGCCCTCACGGAGACTTCTCTAGAGGGTTCTGGTGAGTTGTTGCCCATCCTGGTGCCCAGCAGAGCCAAGACTCAGACCACAGAAGAGGGAGTGACACATGCATGGTTCTGATATTGATGAGGGGGTGCAATTATGCTGATTTTAGGAGTGAAGAGAAAACATTCATTCAAACCAATTACTGCTATTGGGAGCCATTAGTGCCATAATGAGAAAGCATTGGTGAGGAGGTGCTGATGGGAACAGTAGGAAACAGGAAGGAGTATGAACCCATTCTTCTCCTCCAGTCTTCCAGACTCATTCTAGAGACCCCTAAAGGCAGAACTGAACAAAGAGTACTGAGAAATGGAAAATTATGGTATGCAGAGTCTCAGTCCCCAAATTTTAAAATGCAGATTATAGAAGCATGGGTTGGGGACTAAAGGGCTATAGCTTAAAACCCACCAAGACTCTCGTTAGCTCTGTAATCCCCATCTGCATCCATCTCTGATCTTAGAAACAAATCAACCCTCACTCTGGGTGTTATAAATCATCCCAGGTTCTGATCTGTTTTCCCTGTTCCCCTTTATGGCAAAACTCCTCAAAATGACTGTCTGGCTTCAGTGTCCCTACTTTCTCACCTCCCATTTCCTCTGGAACATTTCTCAGTCAGGTTCTAATCCCCAACACTCATGGGAACCAACCTGTTTTCCATCTAAGAAAGCCATCCTCCTCTGGTTGTGCTCTAAGTTTTACAGGTGGGTGGTTTTAGCGGGACATTCTTCTAAAAGCTCATCACTCTCTAAAGAAAAGCTGTTGCGGTCAGAAATATGACCTGACCAGAATACCTTATGGAGGAAAAAATGGAAAGATAAGGCAACCCTCTTCTTATTTCAAACCACGTGTTTAAGTTGGCAAAAAGTAAATGTTTTGTATAGATAGAAAGTTTGCAGTTATTCAGAATATTATTTTGAGGAGAATGTTAGCGCTAACTCTGGCTTTTCAAATGACTCGTTTTAGAGGCTGATTTGGAGCTCAAGGAAGTGGATAAAAAAATCTGACATGTTTTTTGTAGGGAAAGTCTTGATGATGAAACCTCTTCTTTGTTCTCTTCACAGCCTGTGAAAATACTTACCACCAACTCCTAGCTCTCCAAGTTATCAATGCAATTGAGGAGCCATTCTGATCTCATGAATAACTGCTGTTAGGAGAAAATTCTACAGTTTCAGTCTCTGGTCCAGAAAATCCTTTTGATTTGAGCAGCTTTAAAGCTAATTTTAATCCACAAATTATGCTAATCTGAGCCTTATATTCATGGGGAGAACACACAGGCACCCTGGAACTGTATATTCTATGAAACAGTTTGAATATGAGCATTGAGAAGATGAAAAAATTTTCTTTTGAAGGAAGCCTTACAAACAACTTGTCTTCTAGAATGAACCTCACTCACCTGCATCCTCTTAAACCTTTCTTTAAACCATCTCTTTAACATCCTGTTCCTATGTTCCTGATTTACTACTGTAGCTCAGATTATTTGATTCAGATCTTAGAAAGTGTATCTTGATCATCACCATCTGTAAAATGGGATAACAAATGAGATTTAATGTGACAAGACTATATTGTGAACAGGAAGTTTCCTAAGTGTCCATCAATGGATGCATGGATAAAGAAAATATGGTATGTAAACAATGGAATACTATCCTCTATAATAAAAGCCTAATATGCAAATTGATTGAACAGCGAAATGACTGGTCACTATGATGCGCACTGATCACCAAAGGGCAGATGCTCAACTCAGGAGCTGACTCCTGGTGGTCAGTGCACTCCCACAGGGGGAGCCTCTCAGCCAGAAGCTGGGCTCACGGCTGGCGAGCACAGCAGCCGTGGCAGGAGCCTCCTGCCTCTGCAACAGCGCTAAGGAGAAGTGAGTCAAGCAGTAAGGAACAGCAAGCAGACGGGCGGTAAGGACTGAGGGGTCCTGGATGACAAGAGGGGACAGGCTGGGCTGAGGGACCCTCTCGAGTGCACAAATTTCGTGTACTGGGCCACTAGTTCACTCATAAAAGAAGGAAATCTTGCCATTTGCAAAAACATGGATGGACCTTGAGGGCCTTATACTAAGTAAAATAAACCAGACAAAGAAAGACAAAAACCATCTGTGGAATGTAAAAACAAATCAACCCCCCCCCAAAAAAAAAAAGTACCACCCAATAAATATATAATTCATAGATACAGAAAACAGATTAGTGGTTGCCAGGATTGGGGGTTGTAGGTGGGCAAAATGGGTAAAAGCAGTCAAAAGCTAAAAACTTTTAGTTATAAAATAAATTAGTCATGGGATGTAATGTATAGCATGGTGACTATAGTTAATAATATGGTATTGCATATTTGAAAGTTTAAGAGAGTAGATCTTAAAAGGTATCACCATAAAAATAATTGTAATTATGTATGGTGATGAATGTTAAGTAGACTTATTGTGAGAATCATTTCTCAATACATACAATATTGAATAATTATGTTGTACACCTGAAACTAATATAATCTTATATATGCCAGTTAAATCTCAATAAAAAATATAATTTTGTGGAAAAAAAACCTGGTTCATTGGAAACACTTAGTAAAGTTTGCTTACTTAGCTATGAAGACACCACAAATGCATTTCAGAAGTCTGTGCATTTCTTTGCTCCTCAGTAATCTTTAAGAAGGCCATTGGGCTTTGCAGGACAGCCTCAGATGACTGTCTGAGGGCAGCCTGGCCTGCTCTGCATATCCAGGAAGTTCTAGCCTCTTTAGGGAAATATGCTATTAGACTAGGGCAGTGGTCAGCAAACTGCGGCTCGGCAAACTGCGGCTCGCGAGCCACATGCAGCTCTTTGGCCGCTTGAGTGTGGCTCTTCCACAAAATACCTACTCCTGCGCAAGGGCCACGAAGTTTCAATTGCACTGTATGTGCACGCCCACACATAGTATTTTGTGGAAGAGCCACACTCAACGGGCCAAAGAGCCGCATGTGGCTTGTGAGCTGCAGTTTGCTGACCACCGGCTAGGGCATCATCCAGTCCTTTCTGTTTCTATTCAAGGCATGAGGTGAGGTAAGGTACCTAAAGGCTCTTTACACTTCAGTGGACTTTCAGACTTCTAAACAAACAGGCCTAAAATTGATTAAGAAAATGAAGACATTTGCAGAGGTTCTGATGTCCTCTTGGAGATAGTTGTGGTAAGATGAGACAATGGTGCAGAAAAAGAGAATTCGTTTATTTCTTGACATGGCTATAGATCACAGACTTTTAAAATAGAGCTAAATTCTGGCTTGTGAACCATAAACAGAGCAATGCCAACCAGTTAGTATTAAGAAATATATAACAGCCAGTGACTTTTACTAGTAAGTACTCCACTTTAAAAATCATCCTAAACCAAACAAAGTCATCAATTCTATCTCTTAATAATTTTGTATCTCAAACACTTCTATTGTACTGCATAGGCAATGAATAAGAGAAATAATTTAATTGATATTTCAATTACCACACTCATTTGGGTAGATGGAAATGTAACTTTAATAAGTCTTTTGAAATAAGAGTCTAGGATTAACTATAGTTATTCTGAAAGCCCTCTTGGGTAATTTTCTTCGATTGCATCCCACATCCACAGATATTTTAATATTGTCATTCTGCTCAAGGCCCAGGAGTGTTTCCCTCTTGGTCCTTAAATTCAAGACTAGTGTCTTCACCTACTGCCAACTGCTCAGCCCATCTTTTCAATATAATTTTTATTATAACTCAACATTAACACTCTAGATTGTCAAATTAATTTGCTTTTTACTTCTGAAAAAGCCAATTACAAAATTACAGAGTGTTTTTGGAAAGATCATCTAATTCACTCCCTTTTTTGAAGATAAATGCAGCTGAGATGGGCTGAATCAGATGGCTAGTTACTAACAGAACTGGACTTAGGCCCAGGTCGACTTATCCTCCACTTAGTTATCTTTCTCCCAGAGTGTGTGCTTCCTGACTTTCATTTTCATCTTTGTGAGCAATCAAAAATTGTGCTGCTTCAAAACTCAGTTCCTCTAGAACCTTTGCCCTTTAACCCCAGGTGACTCTCACCTGCCTTCATCTCATGCCAAAATCTCTCCCCAGATCCCAGCAACCCTTCCTCCTGCTTGCACACATGAGCTAATTCAAGTCAAATTAACATTACTTTGGGTTTATTTCACTCCCTAATAGTATTATGTGCATTTTGGTTCTCTAATCATGAACTCCTTAATAGACTTTTTCTCATCATTACCCTTCCCACCCCCAACATCTTCTATCCTTATGCTAAACATAGATGATCTTTACATAGAGAGTAGTTCAATATCTATTGACAGAAGAGAAGAAAAGGAGGGAGCAGGCTGCCTGATCGTGTTTATATCCTACTAGAGGCCTGGTGCATGGATTTGTGCACCAGTGGGGTCCCTCAGCCTGGCTGTGGGGATTGGACTGAAATCAGCTCACTGACATCCCCCAAGGGGTCCAGAATTGCAAGAGGGAAGTTCTCGGGTGATGCATCTCAGAATCAGGCTCCCTCCTCACTGGTTCTCACCTGAGAACCACAGCTGCCAAGTCATCATAGCTCAGCAGCTCCTGCATTGAGCATCTACTCCTGGTGGTCAGTGCTCATCATAGCTATTGGTTGGATGGTCCAACAGTCACTTAGGCTTTTATATATACATATAGATTGCTTTTAGAACACATAGAATTCTCCCTCTCTGTTGATGTAGTGCCTGTTAAAACTGCCCATGCTAGGCCAAATATATTCTATGTCAACTCTTCTTGGCCTTGAAGAGGTGACCTGGTTGAAAAGTATATTGCAAGTAAATTGTTACTAATAGTAGTTATGATACTGACATTCGGGAAAGATTTACATTTTTTAAGTGGAGAAAATTCAAATTTATTCCTGTAATACCACCCTTACCACTTATGTTCTTGAATGGTTAGAAAGGGGTGGAGTTACAGCTTGAGAATAGCCACTGTCTTTTAGAGTAATCTTGCATAGCTCTACTCAGCTATATCATACATTAATTTCTAGTCCATCTTACTTCTCATAGTTCTCCCTTCTCAGGGAGGTGTAGTATGTCAAGAATAGTGCCGGTCCTGAGATTCTACCCTGTTTGCAAGCTACCAACTTAGCCTGCCTCAGTTTCATAGAAGCTAGTAGAAAACACGAGATCCCTGGGTCTGAGACAAAGAACAGTTTATTGCTTACAGCAATAGCAGTAGCTGAAGTATTAGCATTTATCCCACTTCCCAAGGTCCATTTTCCACAATGTGATGCAACAAGAGCTAACTGACACCTGTAGGGTACGTTTGTTGCTAGCATAGACCAAGAAACCTACCCTGCCCAAACTTTGCCTCAAGGGAGACATTATCAGTACAAAAACAGCCTTGAAAAGGTAGTCCAAACAAAAGGTCATTAATACCTCTACTCATACAACACTAGACGCAAAGAAACAGGACAGAACCACGGAGCATCATCTGTTAACAGAGCTCATTGTGATATTTATACAAAATACATGACTCCTACTCATAGATCAGAGCCATGAAAATGACTCTGATAATCTACAAATGCCACAAGGAAGGTGGTGTGGCCATGTAAAGAACAGGACGCTGTATAAATCTTTGCAACTAAAAGGAAGGAGGCAAGTGATATCTTGCTCAGCTAAAAGGCAAAAGAAAGACAAGTGGGGATCTATTTGTATGTATAGAGTACTTTTTGACAATTCAGATGAACATCATTCATCTGATGATGAACAGAACTGTGGTTCATAGGGAATAAGTGTTAGTACTGAAAAGAAATTATCTATTAGCTAGATAGGAACCAAAAGAGCTGTGAAGATAAATGAGGAAACGTGGAAAGTGAAAAAGTGAAGAAGCAAAAGAGATGATAGTAAAGGATAAAATGTTGATAGTTGACAGTGGGAAAGCAAAATTCATTGGTTCTTACTTTGCTTCCACCTGTCTCAATGAGAATGATATTTACAGTGGAATTTAATATATCAGGGGTCAGCCAACTGAGGCCTGTTTTTGAAATCTTTTCTGTTGTCTGTTATTATAAATAAAGTTTTATTGGAACACAGGCAATACCTCTCCCCCCCCCTTTTACATATTGTATCTGGCTGCTTTTTATTACAGGGGCAGAACTGAGTTGTTGCTACAGAGACAGTATGACCTCAAAGCCTAAAATGTTTACTATCTGTCTTATTACAGTAAAATTTGATGACTCTTGGTTAGTTATAATATTGGTGGTTGAATCGAAGTTGAGGTGAATAGTAAATAGGGTAAAATTTACAACTATCTTTGTGGTTTTAATAATAAACAAAATTTAATAAGATGAATGTATAGTTCTATACATGAGTTTCAAGGCCCAATGTTATTAAGTAGCAAGACAGATTTCAAATTAACAAGGGAAAGAATTTTCTAGTAATCAGAGCCATTATCCAAAAATGAAACTGAGTATTCTGGAAGATAATGTGTTGTCCTCACTGGAGCTTTCAAGGCAAGGATGGGAACTCCATGGTTGCAGGCTAGAGGAGGGGACCTGCCAGCCCAGGTGGTCCATGACTCAAGGGTGATGGACAAGGATAATGAGAGTGGTGTGGACATGCTCAGGCCAGGGGTCAGAGAAGAGCTGGATTCCCAATAAGCAGGAGAGCAGGCTCTGAGTACCAGCAGTAATGACAGGAGAAAATATTTCTGGAAGCATTTGATAGAAAATAGTTCCCAAAGAGATTCCTGATTAATCCTTATGGGAAAAATTAAAACACCACAGCACCTCATTAGTCTTGGCTTACTGTTTTATTTTGAATGACATATGTGGCTGTCACCACAATCTTTTTAGAGTTTATTAGACTCTCTAATGACCTTAATCTGACCCTGATTAGGACATATAGGTTCTGATCCTGATTTTGTCTTTGATTCACTACGTGCTTTAGGCTGAAGTTTCTTTTTCTAAAAAATTCTGGCCACAACCGGTTTGGCTTGGTGGATAGAACGTCAGCCTACAGACTGAAGGGTCCCAGGTTCGATTCCGGTCAAGGGCATATACCTTGGTTGCGGGCACATCCCCAGTAGGAGGTGTGCAGGAGGCAGCTGGTCGATGTTTCTCTCTCATCGATATTTCTAACTCTCTATCCTTCTCCCTTCCTCTCTGTAAAAAATCAATAAAAAATATATATAAAAAAAATTCTGAGCTTGAATAGATAATCACTCAGATGTTATGATGGCCTAAGTTGTTTCCTTTCTCCGTCACCCAGCTGAGGAGCAGGCATGTCCTCCCAAGCCCTTTATCCCCATGGAGTGCCAGCAGCTTTTAGGCCTGGGCCAGATGCCTCCAGCGTGTGGTAAGAAGAAGCAGGCTTGCCTGGTTCTGCCAAACCTTTAGGCCACATTAAACATTTTAGTTTAGATTAAAAAATAAATCTGGAGCTGTTTAACATTCCCAAGCTGGTTGTGTGTGTGTGTGTGTGTTTGTATGTGTGTGTGCTCGCATGTGTGCATGTGTTTATGTGTGTGTGTGCAAACATGCAAAACTTGAAAGCAGAGAGTTTCAGCTGGCCCAGAACCTGCCATTTGTATCCAGCTGTTGGCCTTGTGCCTCACAACAGACTTACAGCCCATACTAATAGCTCCCATGAAATATGCCCTATTCTTTTACCCAGGCAACAAGATTCCCAGCAGCTGTGGGGGACGTCTTTTGACCCAACAACAGACACATAAGAATCTTCATCTGGAAGGGAGTGGGGCCAGAGTGTGTGAAACAGCACTGCGATCCTCTCAGAGAACCCACGTCACTTGGTTAAGTACCAGAAAAAAATAAGATTCTGCCATGATTCTATGGGAAATACAAAACTTTATCTTGTATGTTTCTTCCCTCAGCCATGACATTCCTTTCTGGTGAAAGTCACAGATTTATTCAAATCACGACTGAAAGGAAAGGACGCCGGGATGATAACACAGCACTTCTCAGCTTCCAGGGTGTCATCTTAGGGAAACAAGCAATATTTTAGGCAGGACTGCTGTTACCGAGCTTTCCATTCAAAATGATTAATAAGAGGACGAGGGAGGCAGGAGAGAGAGGTGTAGTTTTTGTCTCTGCGATTGTTCTGCTGTTGTCTCCGCAACGTCAGGAAAGACACTTAATCAGTCGGGCCCTTGTTTATCTGCTCGCCCAAGACAGACCCTGAGATTTATTTTGTCGATGAGCCTTGTTCTCTTTCAGCAGCCTCCTTTCCAAAGAGGAACGTTTACTGCTTGGCTCTTTGAACAATGTCCGATAGCTAAATAGCAGCTTGTAGCTTTTTATCCATATCCACGTTTTCTATCTCGCCCACATATTTGAAGATTGAGCTGAGTGAAATGTTTGCACTTGCTGAAGCTCTGAACTCAAACAAGGCATCAGGATTTTCTGACTGGTACCAGAAACTGTCAAGCTAATTTGATCGGGTGCTGTTTGAAAAATCGAAATACATCTGTACAGGTATTTTTAGATCTTCATAAAAGACCTCTCTCCTCTCTCATCAAGGATCTTCATTCGATTAAAAAATAAAAACAAAACTCCACCTGGCTCCTCCTCTGTCAAAATCAGACTTATTGTTACTCTAAAATGTTATAGTACTAACCAGTTGTTCTTTGGTTTTCAAGCTGTTTCGCATCTGAGCATAAAAATCCATTCATTGTTCTGACCCAAATAACCTCTTTATATTTTGAAGACTCAAAGGCAACCTAATTAGCTTATATACTTTTACTCTTAACTTAATTGTATATCAATTTTTCTCACTTTCAAAACGATGTCACAGTGAATCTGGAATGATCTTATCAGGAGTTTGTTATTTGGATTCCCATGCTATAATTCAGTAATTATGCAAATTAATGAAGTAAGACAATCTTATTTAGAAGCAATTCACATGATAAATGGAAAATAAAACAAGAACATAGTTAAACTCAATTATCATTTTTATAAACTGTGTCTTATATTACTGGATTGAAACACAGTTAGACTTTCAGTGTGAAATGCTGTATTTGTAACAAGTAAGATCCTTATTAAAGTTAAACATTAAAGGATATATTATTTGCTCTTTCTTTATGCAGCTTGAGAGTATAATATGTTCCTCAAATTGCTACCATATTGTTTTGAAATGCTTATCAATGTGAAGTGTCATTCAATTTCACGGGGTCCTCTGTTCCTATTCCCTCAATTGTAAACCAAACAAGAAAACAGATGTATGATTGCAGCTCTTTGGAATATTAACATTCAAGATGTGCATTTTCCTCAAATTCCAAATCTATTTTTTAAACTGCCCTCTTTGTTTTTTAGCAGCTTTCGATGACTAAGAGAGGCAGTAGTCAAAATGGTGCCACAAAAATTCATCTTCAACACTACCGGTCTTCTTTGGCCTTTTGGAGACTTGTCTCCATCTGCAGGAGCTCCCTGCTGTCTCCTGTGCTCTTCCACCTGGGAAAGCCAGGGCCTGGGAAAGAAACTGATGTCACTCATTCCCTAGTGCAATTCACATTCATGGTTCCAAGAGCATTTGCATTTACTGTGTGGGAATTAGAAATTCTACCTTGGAAGGGATCCTAGCAGCCTGAGTATGCCATTTTGTTTTTGTAACTTCAAAGATAGACAATCCACTCTTTCCCCACTATTGTTAATCAGGTCTGCGCATTTTTATATACTAGAGGCCCGATGCATGAAATTCATGCACTGGGGGAGGGGGCCCCTCAGCCCAGCCTGCACCCTCTAGCAGTCTGGGACCCCTCAGGGGATGTCCACCTGCTGGCTTAAGCCCATTCCCATGGGGAACGGGCCAGTCTGGGACCTCTCGCTTCTTACTGCCCACCTGCTCGCTGCTCCTTAGCGCAGCCACTGAAGAAGGAGAGGCTCCTGCCACCACCACTGCACTAGCCAGCTGTGAGCCCTATCTTTCTGTGTAGTTGTCTGTGGGCCAACTGCTCTCTTCCTTCTCACTTAGGGCGAGCAGCATGCGAGGGCAGACCATGCTGTCGTGGAATACAGAGGGCTGCCCGGAGCTGAGGGGAGTGGCCGGGCCCACAGGATGAGAGGTGGACACATAGGACACTATCTCACCTAATTGTGGGACAGGCTGGCTGGCCTTCATCTGCCTGACCCCACCCAGGGAGGGACTGAGCAGGGTGTCTGCCTCTCCATTCTCCATCCTTCCATCTGTGACATCTGTCACCTTTGCCAGGCTTCCCCCAAAGTGAGTTCAGTTCAATCCCTGAATGTAAAAGGGCATGGGGCGGGGGGGCCTCCACTCCAGTCTCCCCTGATTCCCTGCGACAGGACCTGGTCTCAGAACGGTGGCCACAGCTGCAGAACATAGATCTGTTTCAAAGAAAAGTTGGGAATGCAGACTTTCTTATGAGCCCCTATTCCAAAAGGTGGCAGTTTATTCACATTGTGGCAAAGACACCTTCAAGAGTAACATAAGTGGGTAAAGTCAGGGCCAAACCGAGCCATTTCCTCATCTAATCTCTCTGAGGTGCGTGGACAGAACCAAGTCTCAGCTCTTCGCAGGACACTTCTGGGTTTTTTTAAGCCTAAAGGACAGTAGTCTGTCTCCATTCTTATTCTTTGGGATTTTTTCATCATTGGATAAAAGGATACGTACATTGGGGCAATCCTCTTGAGATACAATATTCCAGTTGCACCCATGTGACGACGACAGCGCCCCTCAGAGGGAGGGAGCCAACAGATGGGGAGCAGGGGATTCTGAAAACCAAAGCAAAAGTTCAGAACACGGAAGAAGTCTTTGGTGTTCTGCTGAGAAACTTGGACTCCTTCCTCTGCAGTCACATAACTGTCACACGCCAGGCAGTCCCTCAGAAATATCTTGGCATCGGCCAACTTACGGAATTCTCCCTTCTTTCCGTTCTCCTGAGCAGGACTCTGGACACGTTGACTGTGGCATTCTCTTGGTCATAGTTTTGTTTTTGTTTTTTCCCCAAAACGTTACAAAGTTTATATGAATATAACATACAAAGATGCAGCCTCCTTTGTAGGAACAGGGAAGGAAGGGGTGGTTAAGTAAGGCACATGGAGCTTCAGCAAGCACCAGCCGTGGGGAGGGCCAAGGGGGAGAGGAGGTTGGTACTGGGGCTGAGGCCCTAGAGCCATTGCTGGAGAAGTAGGGATTCTCTCTGAGTGCCACGTCCTGAGGCTGAACTAATTAGTCAGGCTGAGGCAGAGGTGGGTGGCCATATCAGCCATCTTTGGTGCTGTTTACCCTTTCCCACCCCAGCTCTGTTGTAAAACCCCAGAGCCCTGAATTCCAAAGGCCCCATTCAGAGCAGAGGCCCTGGAATGGGGTGAGAGGAAGTAAGTAGGGCAAGTTTGAAAGCTGATATGCCTGTGTGCTGAGGGATGGCCGGAGACAGTGGTGAGAGGTAGCAGGGGAAGGGCTCTCATGCATACCCTTCTGTGGGGGCCACAGGTGAAGGAGGCCAGGGGAATAGGGTAGGGATGGGGCATCATGGCCCCAGCCTCTTAGGCATCCCTGTCTGTCCTCTGCAGTTTACATGGAGGAAAGGGGCTGCCTCTGAGGAGGAGCCAGGCCAGGCCAGGCCAGGTGACCATCTTGAGTCCTGGCTGAGGTGATGGTCCTCACCCTGAGATACCTTCTAACTGGTGATGGACCCAGGCTTGACTCCCACTGCTGAGGGAGTCCGAGACCCAGGTCTGACTCCCGCCACTGTGGGTGCCCAGAACCCAGGCCAGACTCCTGCCATTGTGGGCACCCCGGACCCAGGCCTAACTGACTGACTGTCACTGCGCTGTGGCCACCCAGGACCCAGGCCTGACTCTCGCCACTGCAGCACCCAGGACACAGGCCTGAATCCCGTGCTGCAGCGCCTGCCCTGGACACAGTCCTAATTCCCATGCTGCGGGTACTCGGGCACAGAAAGCCCCCTGCTGCCTGAGCAGCCTCCTGCTGGCCTGGTAATATGCAAATTTTTTGTTACTGTGATACTGTTAGGACCAATTTGCATATTACCTCTTTATTATATATCCTATCTAATAAAAGAGAAACATGGTAATTAGCCCTGCCTCCACTACCCTTCCCATTGGCTAATCAGGGCGATATGCAAATTAACTGCCAGCCAAGATGGCGGCCGGCAGCCATGCACTGAAGCGAACAAGGAGGCTTGCTTGCTCCAGTGACTGCGGACTCCAATGTTCCCCGCCTGACTTGCCTGCCTCTCAGCTGCAACTCTAAGCAACTATAACCCCAGAAAGCTAAATATAGAAGCTAAATAAAACCCCAGAAACCTGCTTTATTCAGCCTGGCTTCAGCCAGCCAGACCGCAACATTGTATCAAATACAGAAGGTAAACAAAGGCCAGAAACCTGCTTTCAGCAGCAAGGCCTCAGAGCTAAAGCTGGCCCAAATAAAAAAAAAAAAGAAAGAAAGGAGTGGTTGGGAGCTTCAGTCACCCGCCAGCCTGAAAACGGCCCTCAGTTCCTCAGCCAGGCTGGCCAGGCACCCCAGTGGGGAACCCCACCCTGATCCAGGACACCCTTCAGGGCAAACCAGCCAGCCCCCACCTGTGCATCAGGCCTCTATTCTATATAGTAAAAGGGTAATATGCCTCCCAGCACTGGGATCAGCGGAGCCGCCAGGCCTCCCGGCACCGGGATCAGCGTGACAGGGGGCAGCGTCCAAACCCCCTGATCGCCTTGCGGCTCTGTGTGTGACAGGGGGTGGGGCCACAACCTCCCTATCTGCCCTGCTCTGTTCATGACAGGGGAAGGCACCCCAACCCCCTGATCAGCCCTGCTCTGTGCCTGATAAGGAGGAGCTCCCCAACCCCCTGATCGCCCTGCGGCTCTATGTGTGACAGGGTGCGGTGCCCCAACCCCCTGATCGGCCCTGCTCTGTGTGTGACAGGGTGCAGCTCCCCAACCCCCTGATCGACCCTGCTCTGTGGGTGATAGAGGGTGGCGCCCCAACCCCCTGATCCGCCCTGCTCTGTGTGTGATGGGGGCAGTGCCCCAACTCCCCTATCGGCCCTACTCTGTGAGTGACAGCGGGGAGCTCCCCAACACCTTGATGGGCCCTGCTCTGTGCGTAACAGGGGGGAGCTCCTCAACCCCCTGATTGGCCCTGGTCTGTGTGTGACAGGGTATGGAGCCCCAACCCCCCTGATGGGTCCTGCTCTGTGCATGACAGGGGGTGGCGCTGCAACTTCCCTATCGATCCTGCCTTGAGTGTGACAGGGGGCGGTGCCCCAACCCCCCAATCGGCTGTACCCTGAGCATGACTAGGGGTGGCATTGCAACCTCCCGATCCGCCCTGCTCTGTGCATGACAGGGGGCAGCGCCCCAACTCCCCATTCGGCCCTGCTCTGAGCCCGACCAGGGGCTCCACCTAGGGATTGGGCCTGCCCTCTGCCACCAGGGAGCAGGCCTAAGCCAGCAGGTCATTATCTCCTGAGGGCTCCCAGACTGTGAGGGCACAGGATGGGCTGAGGGACCCCCTCTCCCCGCCAAGTGCACAAATTTTTGTGCACCGGGCCTCTAATATATATATATATATATATATATATATATATATATATATATATATATATGTCCTGCACATATATATTTAAGAATGTTCTTTCTTTTTTTGAGGTAAAATCTACTTTTTAATTATTGACTTTAATTTTCCTCTGGGGTGATATAGAACAAATCTAACTACCTTTTCTACTTGACAGCTATTTAAATATCTAAAGAGAGTAATCAGGTCTTTCCTTCACCTTCTTTTAGTCAAGTTAATCATTCCCAGTTCTTTTATTTGTTCCTCATTTGCCATGGTTTTCAGATTTGCCAATCATTTTCTATCTCAACTGCCCATCTTGATCACCAGCAGTGAACTAATTCTAATTTCTCAGTGCTCTAAAATATGCTAAGACTGAACATGACACTCCAGGTTCTCTAATAGAGGAACAGCACATGACCTATAGTTTGGTATATACACTTCCCCTAATGAAGTCTCCTGACCATCCCAACTTTCTTTCACTTAACATTGTTTAGATCTAGTGAGGCATGGCACTGGAAATACAATAATGAACCAGAACCAGTCCTTGCCCTTGAAGAACCTATACTAGTAATAGAGATCCAGTTACGTAAACAAACAAGTGAAATGTGGAGTGAACACCCAGTGCCAGGCCAATGTTTAAGGTACGGGAGTGAGAGGTAAGAGTGACGGACTATGGAGTTGCAGATGAAGTAGTACAAAGCAGAGATTTGATTGCTGACAACCCAGGTGTTACCTACTGGTAGTAGATTTTCAAACGTGCATTTTCTCTGGCAGCTGTCAAATGACAGGCTTTGTTCATTGTCAAAGGAATTTCAGGGCTTCCTCTTCAGTGAAATTTCAACTCCACCCTCTCAGTGGTGAGACCAGCACAGCCAGTGGGCTTGGAATCTCCAGGCAACAGACACGATCTGGTAGTAGGTATCATTTTGTCAGTTAAAATATCTAGAACTTACACTTGAAATGATCTCTTTGGCCAATACTGGTAGTCTTATTTCTCCAAAAGGTGATAGCCAATATTTAAATCCACAAATTCAATCATGTTCTTAAGAGAGATACACATTCAGGTGACACTTTGGAAAAAAAAAATGCACACATGGATTTATAGCTAATAGTTTGCCACCAAATGTTGGCCTGGTTTATCCTGTGAATTAGGTGGCTGTTAACAATTCTCTGCTTTCTTGTCTAAGGCTAAAAGCAGAGATCAACAGATAATCCTAGCCTTCCTTTATTATGGATCTTTCTTGGAAAACTGGCATCAGTTCCTTAAGTATCTTATCAC
Organism: Myotis yumanensis; assembly: GCF_028538775.1. NCBI lineage: Eukaryota > Metazoa > Chordata > Mammalia > Chiroptera > Vespertilionidae > Myotis > Myotis yumanensis. The sequence continues at coordinate 62,221,590 of NW_027223753.1, read as the reverse complement.
ATCTCCCCTTTGTTCTTCCCATTACATTTCCAGCCCCTTATATACTGGTCCATTTTGTTCTCAGCCTGTATCATGGTGTGGGTGCAGAGGGAGGGTTGATGAGAGATGGAGTAAAAAGGGAGTGGGTGGTGGGAAGATGGGGAGGTGTTGAGAGGCCTTAAAATATCCTTGAGGGTAAATATTGCATCTGAAATACTTTTGAGAGATTGCAGCTGAGCTGATTTGCCAGGGAACAGGAAAAAACTTCCTATTCTGCTTGGCAAGGTCTAGCCTATGTGAGGTACCATGGGAGAAAACACTTGTGGCTTGGCTGGCTTTCCCATGAACGGTTTACTTTCCATTTTGCGTTTACTACTGTTGATAAAGTATAGATGACCATCTGGATCAAACTGGAGGATAAACAAAAAACACCCAAGGAAATGCTTTATTTATGTTGCCATTATCTCTGTAATCATGGGCACACATCTTTTCTTGCATAGGGTTGAAATACAACTTTATCTTCTGCTGTTAATCTCTGAGAGATTGGAGTTTTATGACTCTGAGCTTTAATTCTTTAGTTTCAGAGGTGACCTTGACGGGGCCAACTTCTTTTTTGAGATAATGCCTTAAATTTGTGCAATACTTAACAGTTCAATAAAATCTCAGTACACATTATGCTACTTTGAGTTAAATAGAAAGTTATTATCTCTATTTTACAGGAGAGGAAACTGAGGCTCAAAGAGGATCCGAGTTTGTTTCAAGGTCACAGGTCATAAGTAGATTATGAAGTTGGTGGAATATGCAAGGCTTTTGATTCTGGCTTCAGAATGTTCTTCGTCGAACAGCACTGCCTCTAATTGTGGTGGAGGTTAGAGTTGATCAGGTCCTAGTGCAGGTCTTATTGCAAGTGATCCTCACAATGGCCCCCTGGGGGAGGTTAGGCAGGCATTATAAGTAACGTGTATTGTTTTCTTGGCTCAGCCAATTAATAGGCTAAACTATAAGAGACTCATGCGTAATCAAAAGCCAAAGAAACCATTGATATCCACGTTTTATGTTGCTTTTGAATTTCTAAGGCCCTATCACACCATCAGTCATAGAGAATACCTACTAATATTTAAGGAAGTTCTTGTTGCTGAATGTAGGTCAGCAACTGTGGCTATTAAAAAGAAAGAGATGCTACTAAATTAGAATTGACGTTCTGTGGTCTCTGGGTATGACTCCTGGCTGAATGTTGCTGGCAAAGTGTAAAGTCACATTGTTAATCTTCTTTCTTTTCTTCATCTTTCATGTCTACACTCTTTTATCTCTAATAACATTTAGACTCAATCACCACTAGCAGCTTGTGACTTGTCTACACTTTGAGACAGTCACTCATCAGAAGACCACACTGGCTACCCCTGCATTTTCCCACTGTGACAGCCTGTGGCCCCTAGTGGATAAAGCTCTCCACAGATGGGCTTCACGAGTGTGTCATATGAGCAGTCGTACAGGACAGAGTCCTTAGAAGGAGCTCATGCTTGGTTGAATGCTCTGCTGTCACCAACTTGAAATTCTTATTCATTTTTGTACCAGGGGCCCTGCATTTTCATTTTGTCTTCGGTGCCACAAATTCTGTAGGTGGTCTTGGCCCTCCAACCAAACACACTGCAACACACAGAGGCTCACATTCTTGTTCCTTTCACTTATCTCAGAGGGGTAGACCCCTATCCAAGAGACCAGAGCGAGTCTCTGACTACACTTTACTTGAAGCTGAAAACATTTTCTAAAATGCAGGGACTTCTGGCATATTTTATTTTTTATAAGAAAATGGAGTTATGCAGCTATTTTTTAAAAAGTTCTCACAATACAATTAGGGTTCCTGTTTTATAAAAAAATGAATTAAATAGATGTCATTGTGACAGAGAATGAGCGAGAGAGAGAAATGTAGAGGGAGAGAGAAATAGAGGGGGAGAAAGAGAGGGAGAGAGAGAGAGAATGGAGTTGAGGGCTAAAGAGCTCAGAAACCTGGAAAAAATAGGGTATATTCTTTTTTTAAATATATTTTTATTGATTTCAGAGAGGAAAGGAGAAGAAGAGAGAGATAGAAACATCAATGATGAGAGTGAATCATTGATCAGCTGCCTCCTGCAAGCCCCCTACTGGGGATTGAGCTCAACCTAGGCATGTGCCCTTGACTGGAATCAAACTTGGGACCCTTCAGTCCACATGCCGACGCTCTATCCACTGAGCCAAACAGGGTAGGGCAGGGTATCCTATATTATAAGAGAGGAATATGCTAATTATCCATTATGCCGTAACGTCACGACCAATCTACAAGTGGTGGAGAGCTACAGGAGGACAGGACAGTAAGCTATGAGCAGTGAAGAGCTACCAGCGGTGGTGGTAGCGGTGGTTCGCCAGCTGAGGCAAGCGGCAGCGAGCTACTTGCGCACGGATTCGTGCGCAGGGCTACTAGTATTCTTATATGATGGGAGAGAAATGCTCATCTATCAAGTCAGTATTTGAAATTGTATATAGTTTTGAGTTTCAAATTCTATGGAGTGGGCTTATGAGAGTGGGGGTTATTATGAGGTTAAGAAATGTGGAACTTTCTCTCATTGCTCCATCCCTTGTTCTGGTACTGACTTCTCAGTAATTCCTATAGATTGCATTTTTTCTTTCTATTTTCCAGTACTGCCTCAATTCCTTTTTTCCCCTTTCCTAGCTTTTTTTCTCCCTCTTCCTTTCTTTCCCATTATGCATATTATTTTACTGACTATAAAGGCATGTCTTTGGTTCTTAATTTAAAAAGCAATTGAAATTTTTATACATTCCCATACTGTTTGCTTTTATTAAAGCACTGGCTAAGGAATAAAAAAAACACCTAAACTTAAATTAACATTGAAAAGAAATACTTAAAACTCTGATTAGTGGAAAAATCTATGATTTTCTTTATTTCCTCTCTAGATAATTAACAAAAAGCTGAAATTATTAGTAGAATATTTTTGGTACAATTCTTAACTTTTTTTCCTGTTTGTCATTTTCCCTTGATAAGTTATCAAGTTTTTCAACCCAAATTTATTTAATGATTGCACGGGTATATTTTTATTACATGAGACCATCTTGTCATTAAAGGAATTTGATTATAGAATTAGTTTTAAAGTCTTAAACTGATGTCATTGTTATTGAGGTTCTCTATCCACCTTTTGCTCCGGAAGTTAATTCTTCCCTATCTTCTTAAGTGTACAAAGAGAGGCATTGGAGTGAGAAGATAAAAAGGCATGATCTCTCTCTCAAGAGATTTACAGGGTTGTGCCAACTGTTCCAGGACATATGACACCTGATAGCTGGGACGTGGAGCCACAGTGCAAGAACAGGGTTTTCAAAGGCATGAGAGTCATTGAAGGCCTGAGTGAGATAAGAGAAAGCTCTCAATCAGCACAACTTGTACATATAGGGGAGGGATTGGCATGACTCTCACCATTTTTAAAGGTATGGAAAATAAAAAGAAACACCCATGCATTTGAATTCTGATAACAATGCACTTTTCCTTTTGCTAGGAGTTTAGAGAGATTGGATAAGCACCAGTTACAAGACACTATTGGGAAAGAGAAGGAAAGTCTCATGGCTGACTAGCTCTCTCCTTGAGTCAGTGACAAATGCTAGTAACTGAAATGACTTAGGGTGAGATACCCAACTTCTCTATGCTGTTATTTTCCTACCTATAAAAGGATATAAGAAGAGTATATATCTTATCTAGTGTTATTGTGAGGATTGATAAAACTTACATCTTTAGCAGAGTATAAGCGTAGCAAATAATAACATTGTTATGGTTTTGAAGGTTTCAAATAAATGCCGGCATTTAAAGGGATTTCTTTCATATGCAGTCAAGCCAGATAGAGATTTTTCACCTGTGCATCTTTGAACGCTGAGTGTCAGATAGGCGAATTAGAGGACAGTTTCTTAATCAGTGGCATTGATTTTCACTTTCTTAACATGTCAGTGTTCATTTGTATCGAGACATAACAGTGAATGCTAAGAAATATATAAATAAATAAAAAAGGTCAACCACTAGCCTTGGTTACAGGGAGAGCCATGGAAAGAGGGAAGAGGGCCAATAATTGAAGAGATGCTGGGAATCACTGGGATGGTGACTTGGGCCACAAAAAGAGCATTTCCTATGGTCGGCACATGACTGAGTAGGAGCACTCCACTGCTGTCTAGCTGTGTGGACTTGGGCAAGTCATTAAGTAGCTCTGAGCCTCTATGACTGCTCTGTAAATGGGAAATACAATTAAAAAATACAAGAAAGGAAAGAAAAAATAAAACCTCTGTTTTCTTCACAGGGTTATTTTGGGCTTTGAATGGAAAGATGTATATAAAAGCAGTGTATAATTTGGCATTCAAATTGTAGCTTTTCTTTCTTCCATCAAGACTGAAGCTGTGTTTGAATAGTAAAATTATGTTTACCATTTTAATGTTAAGTGTTTGATTCTCCCTGCTTATTTCTTAGTAATGGATAATTTAGGTCAGTGTTCTGCTGCCTGTAGCGTGTTAGAATTACCTCAGGGGCTTTTCAAAAATACAGATGTGTGGGCACTACCCCTGGGCATCCTGATTTACCTGTTCTGAGTTCAGTTCAGTCATTGGCAATTACAGTACTAGACAAGGAACAAAACATATATTTGCAAACCATTTATGAGAGAGTCAGAGTTGGAAAATGGCTGTAACATTTGACTAAACAGAAATTAACAGTCCTGTCCTGCTTTAATTTTCTAAAGCACCTTTATGGAAGCATGATATACAGATTAAATTGGGTTGGTGTGGACAGTTACACAATTATAGTATTGCTTGGGCTTCTCTAGTTTCACTTTTTACAGCTGTATTGAGAAAGAGATTCGTTTCTCCTGTGTACTTAATTTCCAAAGATGGATTGAAGGACTCTTATATTATCTATTTGTTTTGCATGGTCTTTTTTATGTCTTATTACCTATTATTTGTTTTGACTTAAAATCTCTCCATCTCCTCTTTTATTACAGAAACTTTTGCATTTCCTGGATGCCTTGATGACTTTTATTAACCTCCCTGAGGCAAAACCCTTTAGCATGTTCCACATTCTCTATTCATTGCAATTTGCCCTCTCCTTCCTTCCCACTATTCAGAGAGTGCAGACAATGACATTTCTTCAGGGATAGGGATGGGCCAAGGTCAGGTATAGAGAGAACAAATGGGAGTTTTTATAAAGTCTCAATTCTGGCATCGGATGCCATCTTCCATTACAAGTATTTAGGGACCATTTTCCTGTGAGGTTCAGGGTTTCCTCAGGGAATAGGCAGACCCTCAGAAAGTGAGTAGTCAGAGATATATTTCTGGACTTGAATGCCCAGGAAATCTGAGAGGACTTCTTTGATCAAGATGATTTGTCATCTAGGGTAAAGGGTAGTTTTTATGGCCCTTGGTTCGCTGTGCTGAGAGGTTGGCTAAAACTTTAAGGAAGAGCTAGTTTGTGGTCAAAAGCAGGTGATTTTTGAATTAGGAGAAAGAGGGACTGAGGAGAGAAAACAAACTACATTTGGAAAGGGGAAAAGATGCTTACAGTTATAAAAGTAGTCAATGTTAATTGCAAAAACTTTGGGAAATGAAGGACAGTATATAGAAATAATCCCCTGATTGTCCATCAGCAAAATATATATATATATATATATATATATATATATATATATATATATATATATATTTGTTAGCACTTTGCTGCACTTAATAACCTGTCTTTTCTATGCATGTTGAATATTTTACAAAAGTAGAAAAATACCAAATATGCAGTTTTATATCCTATTTTCAACCTAACATTATCTTATTAGCATTTTCCACATAAATATTGACTCAAATTTTCTTTTGATGGCTATATAATATTTCACTGCATGCATATTCCATAATCTATTCAATTAAACTTTACTTTTTGAATATTTTAGAATATTTTTGATTCAGTATAAATGAAGTCTAAAATACATCTGTATACACAAACTTTCTATGATTTTCTCATTTAAATATATATATTTATTTCATAAAATGTGACTCCTGCAAAGAAGGATTTAAGCTTTATGGACTCCTCGTACATATTCCCAGATTCCATTGAAGTAAGATTGACCAGTGGCACACCAGAGCACATGTTTTAACTGACCTTTGCTGAGCAAGTATACCTCACTAAACCCCGTTTTTGGCTCCTTCCCCTATAATAAATTATCGAAAACTGTGCAAAAACTACTATATTTTTGAAATTGAACACTTTATTAATTATAAGATGCACTATTATGTACACCAAGAAAAAAAATACCACCAATTAAAATAGGATGCATCATCAATCATAAGACACATCCAATTTCAGTGTGAAAAAATTTTTGCAACTTTGAATAAAATACATATGTATTTCATTTTATTCTCTTTGAGAGTACTTCCTTGGCCCTTTTGTAAGCAAGTCATGATGGACATGACACTAAATACAGGGAGGATGTCTGGCTTTCATCTGATGTACTGACAGCCCCTCCAACCTCTGTCCATCTCTTCCCCACCACTAGCCCCTCTCCAGGATTCCCCTACTGTACCCATCATTACAGCTTCTCTGATGGCCCACCTAACTTTTCTAGTGTCCCCATTATGCTTCAGAAACATCTTGCTGTAGCTAGTAGAGTCATCTAGATGTGGTGGGAGAGGTGTAGAATTTACATATTGAGTTCATGTTAATTAGGCCTTCCATTTTTAGCTTTATTCCTATTTTTCTAAAAACATACTCCCCAATTTTGTAACCATCCTTCCTTATTTACTTAGAGAGAGAAATGCATATACACACATAATTTAGGATACCCTCCCTCCTTTTCTATGAGTATGTGTATGTATCTAATATATATCTATCTCTGTCTCTATCTCTATCTATATCTCTATCTTTATCTATATATCTATCTATTTATAACACACTTTATACTTCTTGAGAAAATGGGGCACTCATGTCCACATTGAGAAACATATACCCATGCTTTATTAATATATACGTTTCATTAAAAAACATAATATAGATATTTATTTATATTTAGTGCCATGGAGGAGATATTTTTTTTTGTTTGTTTTATAAGTCAGTCAATATATAATACCCTTCTTTTTCCTACTAGAGTTCTGAACCAGTTGAGATCAACAAAACATAGGCAGATGGAGATCAAAATATCATTTTATTTCTGATAAAGGGTGGGTTGGAGAATGCTGTATAGGAGGAAAGCACAATAAGTCTGCCAACGCTGAGCCCAGGATTAGACTGACTCAGCCTTCAGCCACAGGCAGCACTGGACCACTACAACCCTTCCTCTCCCCAAAGAGGGCCATGGATTTAATCACAAAGGTTACTACTGCATGGCCCAAAGCAGACAAGAACATGTACTTTCTGCAAGCCTGCCAATTCCAAAACACAGTGAAGAGGAAGGGGCTGAGCTATTCATGTCTAGTTTTTCTGCCTAGCTCATCAATCACCCAAGTCATGCCACCACCTCGAGGGGTGGTGCAGGATATCAGGAGCACTTGGGGAAAAAAAAACCCAAAAACCTCTCCTCATGGAAACCCAATGAGTGAAAACCCACATCACAGGCTTTTATTTTACAAAAAAAACCTGAGACCAAGGAAGTTTCACTCACTTTGCCAGAATCAGGCAGCTGGTTAATGGCAGAGTTAGTCTTGTACTTTTTTTCTTCTGACTCTTATTGTGGTGATTTGTTTGTTTGTTTGTTTTTGTAGAGGAAAGAGAACCAATGGGCGAATTCAAACTAAAAAGTCTATTCATTCATTCATTCATTCATTCATTCATTTATTCATTCAACAAAGATTTATTAAATACCCACCATGTGTCAGCCATTGTCTGGTCTCTGGAAATAATGCAGAACAATATAAAAAAGAGTATATGCCTTACTGAAATTTACCTCTTAGTTGGGGAGACAGATAACAGCTAACTAGTTAGGAAGACAAAGACAAGTACAACAGAGTAAGGGGACAGAGGCAACTCTTTCAAGGTTGTACCCAGAGAAGGCCTCCATGAACAAGCGAGACTTGGAGACAGAAGGAGCCAAACATGGGATTTTTGGAGGAAAAGCACTTCAGGCTGAGAGACTGGCCAATGTAAATGCCCACCAAGTCCCAGTGTGTTCTGTTTTAAATATATACTCTTGCTAATTCAAAGAGAGGAGCAAGGTCAGGGAGACTAACGAGCAAATGAGTAGATATTTTGGACTCTACACCAAAGATGACTACTTTCCCTTGTTCCTAAGACTACACTTGCTGGCGGTTATCAGCAATTAAAATCTGGGGCAAAACATTCCTGGAAGACCTTGCCAACTCTCTGTTTTAATTCTCAGCTGAGCAGTGCTATTCTAGGTTACTCATCTGGAAGAATGCCTTAGAATGATCTTGATTGTCCTTTAGTTCTGCCATGCTAGTACACAACACCCTCTCCAAGCAGGGAATGCCATACACATTAGGGGCGAAGAATGTCTAAAAGTCCTGAAGCCTGTTTTATTGCTTGTTCACTGTCATCCCTTATTAGTGAAGGTGTCGCAGAACTGACTTCTATCCTGTTGGGCATTTGGTCTGTTTCTAGTGACTGCTTGTATTACATTGATTTTTGAATTGCCAATGATATTAAGGGAGTAAACAGCTTTAGAAGAAATCCTCTGAGCTTTTGGATATTAAGATGTTCTTCTACTCTATTTTTTTTGTTACAGCAGAGTCTCTGGTAATTTCCACAGGATTGTGTAGCCTGGCTCATCATTAGATTCAGGATCCATAAAACTTGTGTTTCCAGCTAGCTACTACCATCAGTACAGTGTGCCAGGATAGAGACCTGCACTAGTATGAGATTTCAAGGAAACTGCATATTAAGAGACAAGTCATTCAATTCACCTGGAAGAAAAGTATTTGTGCAAGAAGTGGGAGAGTAGCAATGCCCAGGAACATTAACTTGCTCAGCATGATGCTGAGCTAGTGTCTGCTAGGGGAGCTCCATAATTAAGGTTCGCAGACTTTCCTAATGCGGGGAGGGGAGGAGAAGGAAGGGAGGCTAGAGTAAATATGGACTAAATCTAGCTTTGTGTGTGCATCCATGTCTTTAAAAAACACAGGTGAGGGTGCCTCTCAGAAGTAAAGAAAGGGAATTGAGGTGACTAATCACATTTCTCTCTGCTTTTCATGTCTCTTGGGTGGTGGGGGTCAGGAGAATAAAAGTGTACTGTGAACTAAATGAGTATGGGATGTGTGTGTTGTGTCCCCATTGAATTCTCTCCTTCTCCCCATCCAACATTCCCTAACAGTGCCCAACACACAATAGGGGCTTCATTATCATTTGTTGAAAAAAATTAATAAATGATCAAATAAATGAATGAGTGGTGGGTGGGGTACTTTGAGTCAAAAAGCCCAGTGCTCTTTTCAGAACTGACCTGATGAATTGGCATTTATTTATAAGTGAACTGTATAAAGAGACTATTCAAGTGACCTCCTTTCAAAGTCACATTGTATTTGATAGGATGACTTTGAATATCCTCATCTCATTCTTTCAAAAAATTTAGAGAGGACTGTAGCCATGAGGCAGAAGAATAAATATGAACCTGTCCCTAGACTTAATATAGCATGGAAATATTTATAAGAAGCCTTTTATTGTAAGGTTCATCATACTACTCAGTTTAGTATGGGCAACATTTAATGTTTATGCACACAATTCACTCCCACTGGTTTTAGCAGAAATTTCAAAGTGCTTCAAATATCTATGTGGGTTACACATGATTCTGAAAAAATGTAGGTTTTATCCTCAGTTTCTCTCTGGCCAGAATATTACTTAATCACACTCAATTATATGGATATTTTTCTTTAGTCATTTACATCCATTCACCCATCAATCCATCTAGCCAACTTGTATTTATAAGCACATGCTATGTGCCAGACCACGTGTATTGGGAACAAACATTACAAAGACATGGTACCTTGTCCAAGTATCTCATAGTCGTTTTAGGTATTAGCTACATTTTGAGCAGACACATCACCCTGTGGACACCTCTATTGTTGATATACTGGTCCATTTCCACCACTATGAAACTACAACTTCTTAATTATGTAGATGAGAAATCTATGCATCAAAGAGGGGGTGTGATTTGCCCAAGTTCTCCCAACTCTTGGTGAGTAAAACTAAGACGTTGATATTCTCTCACAATTCAGGGTTCTTTTTAATGCACATGTGAATTCTTCCTCTACTTGTGCTCTCAGGTGGTATATATCTGGGATAAAGCTGTAGCGGGTGTCAATTTCCTGAACAGAACGGAGAGTCTGTGGATAGTCTAAGTCCTTGGTTTAGCTATTATTCAGGAAGGCCCTGTAAGTCTTGAGAACCTAGCGACTGAAGAATCCTCAAGGAGCTAAAAGGAGATCAGTGCTACTCTGTCCGTTAATTTCTCAAAGAATAGTTATGATATGCCATTACAGGCCTTCAAGCCTCCACAAAACACTGCATTTACAGATGACACCCACTTCTGTAAGAGCCTAAGGGGGGACTCATTAGCAGACACTTAGTTATTCAATTTGTTAAACATTAATTCCTCTTATGCCTCTGGTTTGCTTAGTGCAAGCATAAAAGGGGGAAAATAGAGCAAACTAGGGTTTGAACAAGTTACCCCATCTTGCCAGCAGTTCCACTTTTTTCGTATATGTCTAAATATTCCTTTGTTATATCTTTCATTACTCATGAAAGAGGAAAGCTACTAAAGAGTGGGGCCAGTGTTTCCTCTAATTTTTTTTTAAGTTATGAATGGATGGTCTTTGCATACAAGTAACATGGCAGTCTCATGCTCCCACCACAGAAGATAAGGTTCAGCTGACTTGAATACTGAAGTTTCCAAGGCAGTAGACATTTGTCACATGAGACTGTGAGTGCCCACTGCCATGATGATCACACTGTGGGAAAAGAGAGGATCCTCTCCTGAGGATTTGGTAAAAGAAGTATGGGACAGAGAAACAGAACAGTGAGCGTAGATTCTAAATTCCCAGAATCTGGGAATCTTTGGGCAGAGGGTAAGTGAGAAATGTAGGGAAAAGGAGAGAGGCAGAAAACTGGAATGGAAAGCTATGGAACCACATCTGGGCTTATCAGTGAGCAAGAACACAGCTCCTCCGAAGTATGGTTCAAGGTGGGGCTGACACAAGTCAGATAAAGTGTTAGAGCTTGGGCTACATGGTACAGGTTTAGGGCAAGGCTTCATAATCAGCAGTTCCATGACATCCAGAACATGGCTAAAGAGAAAGTCAGGAAGGGGGTAGGTAGAGAAAGACCACAACTTGCAGGACCTGTGCAAGTCCACAGTCATCCATGGGTCGATAACAGAGCAAAGATGCACTGGTCAGAAATGGTCCATGTGCTGGGTGGTAAGGACATTGAAAACCAGGGGATCTTGTAACCTTATTTCTTAATCATATGAAAGAATCCAACTGTTTGGGACTGAAAGATATTGATAAATAAAGAGAAGCAGAGCTAATAATTGAAGAAGGGGAAACAGCCTTCATGGTATCATTCGGATCATCCACCTGAAGTCTACTGTGCCCCTAGACTTCCTAATAAATGAATCAATCGATTCTCTCTCATTCTGCTTAAGTGACTTTGGTTGATCTAGTATTTGCACCAGCAAGTGTCATGCACTAGTTAGTCTGGTTCTGTAGGTGAGGGCTCACCTTAAGCTAAATTTCAAGAAATAATTGCTGTCATTCTCTAGACACCTCCTACCCATGAGTCCAGGTCATACTCACAACTCACGGTAGAGACCCATTTTCTCATCTTACAAATGGGAACACCTAGACTCAGAAAGGCGGAGTCCTTGTCCAAAGCTGCAAACCTGGGAAAGCTGGAAACCTGATTTGGCGCTCTCTGAAGTTCAGATGTTTCCTCTCTGCCATGTTGCCTCCAGTTGGTGAGGTTTGTCCCCACGTTCTCCTTGACCTTTCTTTAAGATAGTTTTTGTTGTCCTCTGCACCCTTAGACTTCCTTGGCACATTGCTCCTTACAGCTCTACAAGCTTTCTTCCTTTCCCTTTCTCTAACCCATCAACACTCATGGGTATCAGAATAGGCCCCAGAACCTTGCTCATGGCTGAAGATGGCTAACTAGTAATTTGTTTATAACATGCTAATGAGCAAAGACACACATAATATATGTAGAAGCTGCTGCTCATGAGTGTTCATGATGCATCCCAGGAGGGGAACAGATTTTCTCTGCAGACATTTACTTAATCCAAAGAAGCAATGGCAATGCAGGCCAGGCCAATAAAGTTTGAAGAAGAACCCTCTGCCCTGTCTCCCCCGCCCCGCCCCGCCTCTTCTTAGGTGGTTTTGCTGTGCCCTGCATGCCTGTCCACTAGCCTGCCAGGTGATCTTCCCTGTTAGTGCCAGCCTGCTGCTTTATGTGGCACTGTGTGACTGATTTGATGACCTGTGACCTGACTGTCCATCTGGCCACTCAAGAGTTCACCCGGTTGTTTATCTTGTTTTTGCTGTGACTGAATTTCTACTGCTTATCTCAGCATCTGACTTGCAAACCATTCTGCTCTGTCTGTTAAATGTATGAAAAGAGAGAGCGACCTCCTGCTGCCAGTTCCACCCTGTGCCCTTCTTCAATCAGAATGCACCTGTGCCTCAGAGGCTCTGCTTTCTCCTGAACTTGCTGTTGCTGCCACGGTCGCCACCCAGCTTGCCATGTGTGCAGTGCTCTGCATTTCATTTTGTACTTGGCAGGCGCTGAGCTCAACTGGACAGTGAGACCCAGGAAATATGACACCATCTGTTTCCTGCCATGTTCTAGCTCCTGAGCTTGACGCCGGGGCATCAGCTGTTACCTGAGTGTGCTGGGTCCTGTGAAGTGAGCCATTCAGGAACCACCTTCGCTAACACTTTCCTCATAGCACAATTGATACTATCCACACTGTATTGCTATGCATATATTTTTTTCTTCTTGACTCCCAAAGTAAAAATGCCTTCCTGCTTTCTAATTCTAAGTTTTCCAAAGGAGTATATATATATATATATATATATATATATATATATATATGAATGTGAGCTTATTTGCCCCTTCTTTTCTGTATGTGGATGTTTTCCTGCCAAAAAGTTAGCCTTGAACTGCATCAAGAGCTCTGTGTTTTGTTTGCTGCCATGTTGCAGGTGGGAGCAAGGTCCTTAACTAGTGGTTAAGTGAGGATTATTCATTTCTCCAAAGGGAGGATCAAGAAACAACAGTCATAGAAACTAGGAAATACCAGTTGGGCTGCATGCTGAGAGTGCCTAATCCAGCAGGCAGCAGTTAGGGCCATAGGAGGAAACAGGAGCTGTTTCCCTTTTGCCCTCGCCCCTAAAATCTCAAATATTCCTCCCCTGAGCTGCTGCTCTCTGGTCCTGGAAGCTGCCAGGCAGATGGTGTGAAGGATGCATTGAAGACTGAGTCCTTTTCTGACTCTGAAGTTATAATCCCTTTGTGGACAGACAAATCAAGCCACCTGTGTGGAGTATTAAAAATGAAACAAAACACAAAAACAGCCCGCCAATCTATTAATGGATTTTCAGACTCAAAGTATGCCATATGGACCAGAAATGATGGCTTCTGCAATCTGTATTGCTTCTTTCCTCTTTCTTATGATTTTGACATGGTTTTGGTTAGTTATTCCTATTTTTGATGCCTAAAGAGTGATATTAAACAAAACCTGAATCTTAATGGAAAATGTACGCTTTTCTCATTGAAATTTGTTGGCTCTTTGAAGAATGATGGCATTGTAGAGTTTTGCTGATGCGGGTCCTAAGAAAATTCTTTTAGTCACCAGATTGTTTCCTAAATTAGTTGAAGCCTTTAAGTCCTGGCTCATAAGGAAGGTGAAACAATTTGTCACAGTGCCAGAGTATGATGTTAGAGCAAAGGCTATGTTTGAATTGTAAGAGTGGCATTGGTTTTAGTGAAAGATTGAGATAATGGGTGAGCTGCTCATGCATGCATGCTCCCTGCATTATGGCCCAAACCATTACCATGACTTTAATAAGAGCCATGGCTCTACTCAGGCAGCCCTACAACGGAGGCAACTGGCCTTTGGTCTGGGAAGACTAATGAAATGCACATGTGAATACACATGTCCACAAGTACGCATGTGCACACACACACACACACACACACACACGGTCCATGCTATTGTTGTTACACCAGCTAGAACCCATGGTCAGAATTGCTGTCCTCCCTCTGAGGTCAACTAGATCCTCTTCTCAACTGCTCTCACTGCCAGGCTAAGCTCTCCGCTGTGGGGAGTGGTGAACACTATAACCTAGACCAGTGATGGCGAACCTATGACACGCGTGTCAGAGGTGACACGCGGACTCATTTTTTTTGGTTGATTTTTCTTTGTTAAATGGCATTTAAATATATAAAATAAATATCAAAAATAGAAGTCTTTGTTTTACTATGGTTTAAAATATCAAAAAATTTCTATACGTGACACGGCACCCGAGTTAAGTTAGGGTTTTCCAATTTCTATATGTGACACGCCGAGCTCAAACGGTTCGCCATCACTGCCCTAGACTGTGGACCTAGAGGTGGCGTTAAAAACTTGCTTATGTTTTAACCTCAGTGCTTTTGCCACCTGAAGCAGAGGTTCTATAGGCAGGACCCTGTGCAGCAGTGGCCATTTTGTTGGCATTGAAAGATAACATCTTATCATCTTAGAGGATGCCTTTTTCTTTTTGAAGAGCCTACCACACACAGAGAGTAAAGGACCAGAAGTCCCATAATGGAGAACCACTAAAGGTTGAAGTGCTAGTGATAAGTAGTGTTTTATGACAGCACCAGCAGGCTAGTCAAGTGAATAATTCTTTCCAGGGTTTGCTCTCTCTCTTCATAGGTAGAGGATTTGGATGGATTTATGACATTGGCTGAAACAAATCAGCAGATGAGTGATTATAGGATTTGAGTGTGGTTAAGCCAAGATTAATGCCACTAATTCCCGAGAATGAGGGCGATGACGGTCACCCAAGTAAGTGAACTTACTGTTCAAGATGTGTAGGCTTCTAGCCAGCAGTTACAATTCTCTGGGCACACACGCATGCACACATTACCCAAACCCCAACCCAGCATTCCCATGTCACTCTGTGAAGGATGGTAAGCAAACAATAATGCTAGGGGGCTTGAGATATGGTGCATAAAATGCTCCATGTGAGTAAGCTGCTGCTCACTAACATCCTCAGGTCACCAGGGTACCATTCAGGCTGAGCCCTTAACGAGGTCATTTACCTCTACCTACACCAGACCCATTACCTTAATTGCTACTCAGCCTTCATGAAAGGGTTTATGGGTAAACAGTTTCACCAAGGGAGTTATTAGCTACCCCCTGGATTACCATAGGATCAAGAATCATAAAAATAGTAACAATTGTAGTCATAATAACCTATGTTGTGTAAGTTTCTGTTATAAATGTCTTAACGCCTCTCCCCCCACCACCACCCAGAACAGCTTTAGGGTGAAGCACAGCATAAGGATCAGAGCACTGGTGATTAAAATTCATGAATGAGTAAGAGGGTCCTTCTCATTCATTAAATCTGGAAAGCATAAAATAGCATACCTTAATCCACCGATCATTGATTTGGTTTTGCACTTGGGTGGGAAACTAGTGATAGACATGTGAATTGTTCCCACCTTAATAGAGGGAGAAAATATACTAAGTGAATACATTTTGCATGCATGCCCAAGGTCAAGGTAGAGCCAGAGTTTTAGAAATACTGTCAGTTCCACTCTTATTGATGTATTCTATGGCTACATGACATCCAAATAACAAGTCAAAAGCAGGTAAATTCATGCTCAAGAAATTTAACTAAAACAAATAGATTCAGGGGCTAGTTAGCCACCTCATTTTGTGGACTGCTTCTTCAGTCCCTACCCATGTGCCCACCTAATAGGTTTGTTGCAGATCGATAGTCTTGGTTGAGTGACCTAGAAATGACTCCTACATCAGTGGTTGGGTGTCCTAAATTGATATTTTCTACCCATAAGGTCTAATAAAGTCCTTTCTGCTTCTGGACTTTCATGACATACCTCTTGTTTGTCCTTAGTTGTTTATGTTACCTACAAAATATAATTCAATCTGAGAGAGTTGCATTTCAGGTACTCTGCCTTCAGACCCTTACCGGACTGTCTAGCTTTCTCTCACAACTTTTCTGCTCATGTAGCACTCCTGGTCAGTTATGTTCCATTCTTTATGTCTGCCCTGCCAGCAGAAAGCAAGATAATGTAGGTACAGTATTTCTTGGTTTGAACAATGAAGAGATCATCTTTAAATTAAACAAATTATTATGGATTTCCATACTGACTTGTTAGTTAAAGTACAAGTAGGAAACTAGGTATACACTTTTACAAAGATCCTATAGATTGAGTCTAATTCTCTTTCTAGGTCAGGAGGGAACAAAATGGTTCTTCCAAAGGGGAGCCTTTGAAATATTTGAGAAAAGTAATCATAGATTCCCAAGTCTTTTCCTCATCAGGGTAATATTTCATGTTTCTTCAGCTGTTACTTACAGGAAATGGTTTTAAAGTCCCTTGTATTCAGCTGACTTCTCTGATGAGATCCAGTTGGTTAACGTCTTTCTTAAAGTATAAACAGTGCAGCACGCAGACACATCAGTCCCTTGATCTGGATCCTACACTTCCAGAGGTGTCACCTCAAATTGTTAAAAAACTCCTTTGCAGCTACATCTTATACGATTGATTCATGTTGAACTTGCTGTCAACTAAAAAGCCTACATCTTTTTAAACACATGCATAATTATTATGAAACCAACCCTCCTTCATTCTATGTTTATGCAGCTGGTCTAGTGAGTATAAGTGAAGGACTTCTCGTTTATCCCTGTTAAAAACCATCTTGTTAATAAGCCCAACAATCCAGCTTCTCAAAGTCTTGATGATCCTGATTCAGTATTTCAATCTACTAACTAGTCCTCTCAGATGATTTGAACTACATACATTTTTAAAAAATTGATTTCAGAGAGGAAGGGAGATGGAGAGAGAGATAGAAACATCAATAATGAGAAAGAATCATTGATCAGCTGCCTCCTGCATGCCTCACACTGGGGATCGAGCCCACAGTCCGAGCATATGCCCTGACCAGGGAATCGAACCTTGACCTCCTGGTTCATAGGTAGACACTCAACCATTGAGTCACACCGGCCAGGCTATGTGCCTTTTTTATACTTGCAAAAATGTTCTGGCAATATCCTTAAACTCTAACCAAAAGAGACCACCCTCAGTCTAGGTTAGAGGGAGTGGTGGAGCCTCTGGTCAACTGGAGTGTGTCAACCTGTTTCAGTTTACATTAATTAAGAATATAAATAACTATAACAGCATGCTGACCCATAACACGAAGTGCACCTTGGCAAGTGGTGGATAGAAGCAGCTGTGTTGCATGGTGTTACACTTGGTGGTGTTTAAAGTGTGTGCAAGCTAAGACTAAACAGCCTCTGCTGCTTTTGACAACTCAAGCTATAACAATGTGCAGTCTATTTTTTATCTTAAGATAGTGCTCACTATACCAACTAATCAACATAGGGCACAACAAAACCATCCAACAAATCTCTCCCACAGGACACGTCTCTGGTTCCTGCCCTCATGAAAGTCTGCCCTGCAACAACCAGAAGATGGCAAAGGAGACTTCCCACCCACCCCCTGTAGCCATAGCCAGAACTTCCTATCCTGCTGGCTGTAAGTGCAGCCCACAGAAGGGGTGGAGCAATTTGCTTATGCATCACCAACTTTGTCCAGACACATGAACAAAAGAATGATTGCTCAGGAAAACAATAAACGACCCACACTTTTTTAAACACTTCTCCCAACACACACACACACACACACACACACACACACACACACGCACACGCAGTCAATCTTTTGCAAATATGGAAAGTAGATATTTGAATGAATGACTGCGGAAAGATCCTATCCAAAGTAATCTGGGATAGCTCACTGCTCTTTTCCCAGGTAGTGAGGACAGACATCTTTGTTCAGAACAGATGCTATGAGATCATGTCTCCAAGAGATGAACCGAGAATGAATTCACTTAAATTATGGTGCTCACAGAGAGGTTTTCAGTTTGAACATTTGTTCAGATGATTTATGGCACCCTCCATCCGGTGGAGTCAATGCAAAAAAATGAAACTTAATTACAGCATACAGTTTGCTTAAAAGAGAGCTAAAAGTGTGTGGGGATTAAAACAAAAAAGAGAGACAAGAAACGTATCTTAAAAGAAAAAAAGCTTTATAAAATATTTGCAACTCACCAGAAGCAGTATGAGTCTAACCCTTCGTGAGGGGGGAGCGGAGGCTGCTGGTAGTGAGCCCACTTGGTCTCAAGCAAACTACCCCCAGTCCCAGGTCCCTAGCCGACTCCTACCTCCTTCAATGCTAGGGTCTCCAGGATTCCCTTTTATCTTAGCTTTGCCTCTCTCTTTAGGGAAGAGAGTAGCATTATTGTCCTTTCTTCTTGGCAACACGAGTCTGGAATTTGAAATTTATAGTCTAAGAACTGTTCTGGTGTTTATAAGGCTCAGAGGGTGTTATTATCAAATCCAATTAAAAACATTCCTTCTGCTAATAAAAAAGTCAGCACCTTCCCATTAAACTAGGACCCACCCTTAAGTTAATTAATGGCTATTAACACCTTCTTTGCTTTCAAGGGTCTCGAGGGTACCGGGCTTCTGAGACAAAGCAGAGTCTAGTAGTTGGTAGGTCAGTGGCTTTGTTTGATGCACATCCTTGACCCTCCACATATTCTACATCTGCAGCTGAGTTTCTTAATCTCTTTATGCCTTGAGATCTCCTCCTGAGATCTCATCCAGAGGGGCCTGGTTAATGGTACTTATTTGGCAAATGTTTTTAAGATCTGCAGATGAACCTGGCTGATGAATAATACTAATGCTTAGGATACTTATTGAATGGTAATTGGCCCTCTTTGGACCATTTAGGATTCAAATGCCTCCACCCAAATCATTAAGTGAAAGGCAGCCCACCTCTGAGGGCTAGATTTAGCTTTTTCCCTTAACTTTGCAAATTGGTACTACTTTCTTCAAGAAAGGAAATGCAACAATGAAATGATACACTGTAACACTTGGATAGAATTTTGTATTTTCAGCATGCTTTCAGATAATACATTATGAAACTCACAGGCAAAGAGCATTTTATCTTGATCAGGCATGCGGAGACAGCAGGATTCCCGAATTCTCAAAAACTCATCATGAGCACCTGTGAGACCGACTGTAGGGTCTATTTTCGATAGATTTTGCAGTTAAAAGGGTGATCGATGATTCTGTTTCCTCTCCAAGAGTCAAGTGAATTTATCAGCTCCTGACTCCTGCATTCACTTAAAATAAGGTGCTAGTCTGGGCACTCAAGCTCAGATACAGGAGGTGCCCACCCAATTCATCCTCTTTTCCTTATTACTCACCTACCAGTCCGTTTCCACCTCTGCTGTTGCCGTAGCTTTAATGGTGGGCAGCAGCACTGAACAGCAGCTCTACAAATGAAACTGTCTTCTGTTTTCACAGGAGAGAGGAACCTCCGTCACTGAAGCCTCACCTACAGACCATTTATCTAACAGATTCCACGTCCTGCTTGCCATTTGCCAGTATTTATCTTGTGTGTGGGCCTCCATGGAGAATCGCCATAAAGGATTGTTCTGATGCAACGTAGAGTCCTATGCGTC
The DNA here is from genome assembly GCF_028538775.1 of Myotis yumanensis. Classification (NCBI taxonomy): domain Eukaryota; kingdom Metazoa; phylum Chordata; class Mammalia; order Chiroptera; family Vespertilionidae; genus Myotis; species Myotis yumanensis. Next base: position 62,201,851 of record NW_027223753.1, on the reverse strand, counting down.
CATCTAAATAATGAAGAGGCTTCAGTTCTCATTCTCTTTTGTTTCCTACTGCCTGGAGTAAATAACCATAATCAGAACGCTTCCTTAATATGAAGGTTGACACCTGTTTTTTGCCTAGAAAGGGAACATCTCTGTATTTTCTTTGCTTAAAAAAGCAGCCTGTTAAATTTGACTTTCTTTCCTCCCTCCCTCTCTTTCTCCCTCTCTTCCTCCCTCTCCAGTTTTCCCATCCTCCCTCTCGCTCCTTTCTTAGATATCAATTGCAAGCTTTTTCTGTGTCAAATTGTCTTCCTTTAGACTAGAGATTAAAACATATAAGAATGAAATGCCATTCATATAATCACTGGACAGGTAAACTGTGCTTTGTCTGCCCAGGTTTTAAAATAACAGCAACCTAAATAGCATAGAGGACTCTTTCTCAGGAAAGTTTCTTTCTTTTTTCTTTCTTTTTTTTTAATCCTCCAATTGCAAGCCATTCATTTTTACATTTCCATGTTAAAGATACGACACTAAAAGTGCATTACCTTAATAATCAATAACTCAGCGGGAGGTCCTAATGGGGAGAATTCACTGGAAGCTACATTCCAGTTGAAGTAGCAAAGGGCCACCATGGGCCTCCGGGCTATAATTAGACAACCATAAAACTAGGAGGTAAAGGGTGGCAGACTACATTAGCAGTAAAATGCTAACTTGCAAGTAATAAGTCTCGAATCTTTCATGTCTACTCGAGTGTCACTTATACTTGAACAAGGAAAATGTTATGTTAAAGAACAAATTTACATTTAGGGTCCCTAAAGCTTAAGGACTGGTGAAGGTTAGTGTGGCAATGAGCAAACAAATGAATACAAATCTGCACACTTCACCATTTTCACTCGGCGCTCCCCTTCCCTCTCCCTTTCTGTCCCACCCCACCCGTTTTGCATCCCCCTCCAGGGCTTGAGAAACATCACAGAATTTAAACACAGGAAACCAATATAAAAACCCTCTCATGCAAAGACACCGGGAGGCTGACTACATTGTTTCTATTCATGGCTCGCCAGTTTTACATTTTCTGATCAGTGACTGCCACGGAGACCAGGAAAGTGGTTTCTTTAAGAGCATCGGTCAACTGCCTGAAGGCCTCGCATTATTGATTTTCAGCTCGTAGATTCTAGTTGCTGTCAAGTCATGGGCCAGAAATACAAGATGGCAGTCAGTAAGCAAAAGGACGAGGAGCCCATGAAGACGACAACATAATTCAGGACAGTCGACCAAAACAGAAAATGCCCAAATCCTCAAGAGAAAGAAACAAGATAATTCTCTAAGGAAAGTCCATAGTGCTCCCTCAAGACACATTATCTTTGTAAAGCAGTGTATTCTTGCCAAGGGAGTCTGCAATTTGTTCACCAAATTAATCCATTTATGAAAACTTTTATTAAGTGTCTGTTAGGCAACATGGATGACACAATGAAGATTAGTATTCTGCTCCTATTGTATGGACATGTATAGGGTAAACGTGTGCCCAGTAGGAAAGTGTGCCCAGTACAGTAGTAGAGATGAGCACAAATAGCTTTCTGAGTCCTGATTGGAGGAGAAAGATACAGCAGCTGGAGAGTCTGGGAGGATTCCAGGAGTGACAATTGGTTGTATCTTGACGAATGATTAGGAACTCCAGAAAAAAGGGGGAGCAGGACACTCCCGGCTGGGGACCTAGCATATGGCAGTCACCCTACATACACTTGCTCACTCTTACTCATACAAATTTAATGGACTTATACTTTATTGAAAGAGGCATTCTTTAAATTAGACATAGGAACTGAACACTCTGTTATGTTGGTTTTCAACTGTTTACTGATTTCCCCCCTCATCCTCTATCAGATATAATCCCACAGTGTCTAACTAGTGCTTTGTGCAAAGAAGCTGCTCAATAAATATTAGTCCGTGGATTGACTAAAGAGAGGAAGGCTGAGCATGTATTGAAGAAAGTAGTAAAACATCTTTAAGGCCCCTTCATATGATCTACAAAATATTAAAATTATTAAATAGTAAACAACAACTATGAATTCGGTAGTAAAGTATTCATTACAAAGCCAATGTTTGGATAATGGGGTTTTCTGGGTGATAAGGTTTTCTGATGAAAGGGAAGCTATCCTAAATATTTTAAAGACTTGCACAAATCTTTTACTAGAAAGGGTGCTGAGGGTTTCCATTATTCTCAGAATAATCTGACTCCACTGGCCAGTCTCCACTCTACTCCTCTCTGTTACTCACTGTGCTTCCTTCACAGTGGTTCTTCCCAAAATGACCAAGTGACTTCCTGCTTCAGGATTCTTTCTTTCTGAAACACATTTCCTCCTCTACCAAGGTCTTAGGGGTTTACATACCATTGGGAGGACTGGGCCTCAGTCTCACCAAGCTCAGGCTTTCGCACTAATCTCTGGGAAGTTGCCAGCAATCCTTGCACCTGCCTATAGCACTAAAACACATAATTTACAGGGACTCACCCCAAATCTGATGCAAACCTCCTCTCTATAGTCTGGCCTAGAATCTTTGTTACTGCCTCTTCTCCTCTTCTGCCTTCCTAAGTGGTTTCAGACTTAACTGGAACTACCAAGGAAGGTGGATTCTGGGAAATGTAGTTCCACATTCTTCTGATATACCAGGGAGATTGCAGTAGAAGGGGTGTGTGTGTGTGTGTGTGTGTGTGTGTGTGTGTGTGTGTTGTTGGGGGGTGGGGTGGGTGGTGGTGGTGGTGATTAGATTGACTACTGATAATCCAGCACTTTGGCCAACTTCTGCACTTTCATTTTCACAGACTGTTTTCTGACCCCTAGACAAGATTATGCTCCTCTGTTGTAGTATTTTTCTTAATACTGCTTAACACATTTGTAATATTATAGTTACATATGTAATTATGGATGAACTATTTTTCTTATTTACTTGAAGCATTAGTTCTTTGTTTTATTGAAATATCATCTCACCTTCTACAACCTATTAGATTCTCAATAAATATTTGTTGAAAAAATGAATGAAGTATCTCAACATTTTTTCAATTATTTATGCTCTTGCAATGCCTGAAAGTCATCCTTTTTGAATGTTGCTTTGATACAGATGTAAAAAGTGAAGGAGATTGAGTTAAATCAATGATTTCAGGATTAACTTGGAAATTGTTTTAAAAGTTGCCGAAACCGGTTTGGCTCAGTGGATAGAGCGTCGGCCTGTGGACTGAAAGGTCCCAGGTTCGATTCCGGTCAAGGGCATGTACCTGGGTTGCGGGCACTTCCCCAGTGGGAGATGTGCAGGAGGCAGCTGATCGGTGTTTCTCTCTCATCGATGTTTCTAACTCTCTATCTCTCTCCCTTCCTCTCTGTAAAAAAATCAATAAAATATATTTAAAAAAAAAAAAAAAGTTAATACCAGGGAGGACAATTTGGCATTTTCTATCAAAAGTTTTACAAATATATCTATCCTGCCTTGACCGGTTTGGCTCAGTGGATAGAGCGTCGGCCTGTGGACTGAAGGGTCTCGGGTTCTATTCCGGCCAAGGGCATGTACTTTGGTTGTGGGCACAACCCCTGTCGGGGGTATACAGGAGGCAGCTGATCGATGTTTCTTGCTTGCTATCCCTCTCCCTTCCTCTCTGTAAAAAATCAATAAAATATATATTTTTTAAAAAATATGTCTATCCTTTGACCTAGAAATTCTAAGGCTGTAGTCTAATGGCATTTTAAGCTGTGCAAGAAATTTCTACAAAAGGATCAGTCATTGCAAATTCTGGAGCGAGCTGTCCTTACACTGTGTTTATACTTCTACACCTCCCACTTTCTCCTTTAACTGCTATTACATGGCTTCAGTCCCCATAAGCCCACTGAAACCCTGCCTGAGGCCATTAATAACCCTCTTGTCATCAACAAACCCAATAAATATTTGTAGCTTGCATCTTACTTGACCCTTCATAGCACTTAACCAGTGGATAGATTGCTCTCTTTTTAAATAACCTGCCCCACCCTGACATCTAGTACCTATTTTCTAGCCAGCAATTCTCAGTCCCTTTTGTGAGTCCCCTTTGTGAGTCCTTTTCCCTCCGCTTTGTGGGTCTGCTCTAGGTTCTCTTCCCTTTCTGCTCTTTTTGGACAAATTTATCCTTGCCATCATTTTAATGCCTCTTGTATACAAAAAATCTCAAGCCTATCTCTATACTGGAAGGATCGCCAGATATGCAATTGGCTTACTGGATTTCTCAACTCAGCATATTAAACTCAACTTACTGAGTGTATATGCATCTCTGCATGTGTTATGGAAATGGAGATGAGTATCTTTTAATTTACTTTCAGGCAAGCTAACCAGCACCAGAGCATAAGCAGTCCATGATTAACCCTTAAATCTAGTTCTATTTTCTTCACAGTTAGTAAATTTATTCCAGATTTTGGTAATAGAGTCACTATCAACTTCTAAAATATCTTTTGTTTTAGACTCCCCCTCCTTTGCTAAATCTCTCTAATTTAGATCAGACTAAGAGAGCTGAGTATGATTTCAAACCAGAAACCATAAGCATCATATTTTAAACTAGAGGCCCGATGCATGAAATTTGTGCATGGGGGTGGGGGGGGGCATAGCTGGGCCTGCAATGATGCCAGCATCCCTCGCCAGGGACTCCGGCCCGAGGCCCCTTCCCTCCCTTCCTTCGGAGTGGGTGCTGCCTTGCGTCACAGTGAGCACAGTGTTCCTCGCCGTGGACTCTGGCCCAAAGCCCCTGCCCTCCCTTTCCTCCTCCCGGCCAGAGTGTAAACACTGGGCTGGTGTTGTTATAAACCCAGCGTTCCTTGCTGCAGACTCCAGCCCAAGGCCCCTCCCCTTCCCTCCCTCTACCCGGCTGGGGCACAGACCCTGAACATCCCTGGAGGCAGACTCTGGGAGCCCAGCTTTCCTCCCTGCGGACTCCAGCCTGAGGCCCCTCCTTTCCTCTCCCTCTGCCCGGCCAGGGCTCGGACTCTGGCCCAAGGCCCTTCCCCTCCCCTCCTTCGGCCCGGACGCTAAGCTCAGGTCACTGTGAGCCCAGGGTCCCTTGTTGTGGACTCCGGCCCGAGGTCCCTCTCCTTCCCTCCCTCCACACAGCCGAGCCAGATGCTGAGCTCACGTTGCCTGGCTTCTGGGTCTTCCGGGGCCAGCCTTCCCTGGATGGTGGTGCGCTGGCGGCACACGCTGTCCTGTCCTGCCTGTAGTATGCAAATTAGCGGCCATCTTTGTTGGCGGCTAATTTGCATATCATGCTGATTAGCCAATGGGAGGCATAGCAAATGTACGGTCAATTACCATCTTTGTCTATTATTAGATAGGATGGTTACATAATCCCATTATGTGGAAATGTTTTTAATGTTTCTACTATAGCTATTTCCTAATAAATGATGAGTTCAGAAGCATTCTAGTGCATTGAGGGTCCAGGTTAGTTAAGATGCAGTGAGCGGAGGTTTTACTGTATACTAATGTCCACACATCTGGAAATGTGTGGAGTTTGATTTGAAAAAGAAATTCCTAGCAAGAACATAGTTACCCATATTTCTATATTTCTTTAAAAAGATTTGCTTCCACTTTCTGGAAAATTCTTTCAGAAATAAAATAGAACAGTGTCTTTTAGAGATGGGGGATTATTGTGTGCTCTATGAAGGAGGGCTTCACATTTTACATTTTGATGGGAGTGTTTTGCTCTGCCTTGGTTAGTGATTACAGAAGAACAGCTTTCAAGATGCTTCTGCCTTATTGACCTTTCATAAGTCAGGTCAAATAAGAATAAATTTCTGAAAATTCAAGGAGAAAAGGAAGATGGCAAATTACTTTCCAGAGTAATATGACTTCGGTTTGATTCATTTGAATGGTAAGTGATGGTTTTTAGTGTGCAAAGGGTTGTACATCCTATTCATGGTTTGCCTTCACATACACTGAGAAAACACCAAAATAGCCAAATAAGGTTTATTGGACAGTCAAGTCTACTTACCTTACCCCCCACCCCAGCCACCTTTCCCTAATTCTCACATATTTTTCCCCTCAGCAACCTTTTTCTGGTTGCTATACTGCCTTAATCAAGTAGCACACATAATAATAATAGCTTATTCCCTCACCCAGGCTAGGCATTTGCTACAAGGTACATAAACGTACAAAATATGGGACACCTTTATTTTTTAAAATATATTTTTATTTATATCAGAGAGGGAGAGAGACATAGAATCATCAATGATGAGAGAGAATCATTAGTTGGCTGCCTCCTGCATGCCCCACACTGAGGATCAAGCCCGTAACCTAGGCATATACCCTGACAGGGAATCAAACCATGACCTTCTGGTTCATAGGTCAACACTTACTCACTGAGCCATGCCAGCCAGGCTATGGGACATCTTTAAAGAGGAAATAATGTTATTGAGAAGAAATATGTGTGAAACAAATAGAATATAACTTAAATAAATTGGAAATCTTGAGCCTGGAAGAAGAAAGAATTAAGTGATGGGAAGATGGGAGGATGTGGCAAAGTAATGATGGCCATGTGAAAAGACTGGTACAAGTTGTTCTGTTGAATACCAGAGGGTGGGACTGGAAAAGAGATAGAAGCAAGAGCAAGAGATTTTGAAATTTTATCATAATTGACCTGAGAGTAGAATGGCCTGTGTTAAAAGCAAGTGACTTTCCTGTCTCTGAGAGTTAAGAATTGATAGTAGGAAAAAAATAATAGAAGTTGTGATACTTAAGAGTGTCAGGAGGTGGGGTGGAGTGGTGGAGACCTGGTGACACTATAATTTTTTGCATTGGCTCAATACTGGAATCATCTCCCTCAGAGCAGCTACCTTCCCATCACCATAGACTATACCACTGGAATGCCAGGGTTCTCTAAAGAAACAGAATAAAAAAGATATATATATATATATATATATATATATATATATATCCACATATATATATATATATCCATATATACATATGTGTGTGTGTATCTCCATATAATTAAAATAAATTTCTTAATATTAAGAGAATCATGTGAAGAAATTGGCTCACATAATTTTGGGAGTTGGTGAGTTGAAAATGTATAGGTCAAGTTGGCAGGTAAGAAACCCTGAAGGAGTTGACGTTACCATCTTGAGGCAGAGTTACTTCTCTGGGTAATCTCGGGATTTTTGTTTTATATCTATACTAGAGGCCCAGTGCACAAATTCGTGCACCTTGAAAGAAACTGTGGGCTGTGAGGCGGTGGTGGGCACAGGAACAGGTCTCGGCCCATCATACTCACCTCTGCTCAGCCCCTTCCACCTTGGACTCCAATCCCCTGTCTGCCAGTAGCCCCGCTCCTGCCACTGCCACTTGCACCCCCTGACAGTGTGTAGCGATTGGGACCAGCGCCAGCAGCGGGTGTGAACAGGGTCGGTACTGTCAGTATATGCAAGCGGTGGCTGCTGCCCTGATTGTCCCTCAGGAGCAAGCTGAGGTGGAGAAGCCCTCAAGGGTGATCAGGGCCAGCAGCCACCACTTGCACCCACTGACAGTGCCAGCAGCGGCTCTGGCTACGGGTGCGAGCAGGGCCAGAGCCAGCAGTGGTTGCGAGGAGTGGCTCCAGCCCCAGCAGTGGGTGTGAGTGGGTTGACACCAGCAGTGGGTGCGAGAGGCGGCTGCCAGCACCAATTGCCCCTCAGGAGCAGGGAGAGATGGAGATGCCCTGAGGGGCAATTGGGGCTGGCAGCCACTGCTCGCACCCACTGATGGCGCTAAGCAATTGGAGCTGGCACTGAGCACCAGCAGCGGGTACAAATGGGGCTGGCGCCTGCATCAGGTGCGAACACTCGGTGGGACTGTGGCATGTAGGAGCAAAGAATTTTCAGTAACCACCAAAGGCTTCCCCTGATGACAGAGGCCAGAGCCCTGCCTTGGTCTGGTGCCCCTGCTCACCTGCTCCCCCATCCTGCTGCTGCCGATGCCCACCATATTCCATACGAGCCCCCTGGTGGTCAGTACAAATCATAGCGACCAGTTGTTCTGCCTTTTGGTCTATTTGCATATTAGGTTTTTAGATAGATAGATAGATAGATAGATAGATAGATAGATAGATAGATATACTAGAGGTCTGGTGCACAAAATTTTTGAATAGGTAGGGTCCCTAGGCCTGACTGGCAATCAGGTCTGATCAGGTTCCCTGCATCACCGCTTCCCTGCCTCCCAACCTCCCCATCTCCCCATCTCCTCCTTCCCTCACTCCCTCAGTGCCCTGCAGCCTCCGCTGGTCACCAACCGTCTTCCTCACCACTCCCTGGTGGTCAGCACACATCATAGCTAGTGATCGAACTCCAGTTCTCTGGTTGAACTCCTGAGGGGACTCTTTGCGTATTAGCCTTTTATATACACCGAGTGGCCAGATTATTATGACCGGCCAGATTATTATGACCACCCCATCAGTACAATAAAGTGAATTAGTTATGCAAATAATAATAATAATAAAACCTTGAGAGTATTTGCTTAGAAAGTTTTCAATATTCAGTATTTTTGGAAGTGTCAATGAAGTACTGATGGGGTGGTCATAATAATCTGACCACTCAGTGTATATAGACTAGAGGCTGGGTGCACGAAATTTGTGCACTTTGAGGGGGGTGGGTTCCTCAGCCCGGACTGCACTCTCTCACAGTCTGGGAGCCCTCAGGGGATGTCTGACTGATGGCTTAGGCCCTCTCCCCAGAGAAAGGCTCCCACCACCGCTGCTATGCTAGACAGTCATGAGCCTGGCTTCTGGCTGAGCAGCACTTCCCCTGTGGGAGCACACTGACCACCAGGGGATAGCTCCTGCATTGAGCATCTGGCCCTGGTGGTCAGTGCGTGTCATAGTGACCTGTCGTTCTGCTGTTTGGTCAATTTGCATATTAGCCCTTTATTATATAGGATAATGTCTTATTATGGGCAAGGTCTCTAATTCAATCTTTTTTAGGTAGTTAAAGGGAGGGGCAGAGTTTTCACTTGAGCCTGAAGCTAAAATGCCCTTAGCTCAAAAATTTGCATACCAGGGAGACACATTTTGGTGAGGCTCATTCTGAACCCTCACACTGTTCTATTATGTGTATAAATATTGGGAACTATCTTATCTCTTTAGTGAAAGGAACCTTTTGTTATGTTACAATGACTAACTTTATCTCATAAGTTGTGTTTTGGCTTCAAGCCTGTATCTAGTATTCAAGCAGCAACTTCAGCTCTTCTGTTCAATACTTACCTGGCATATCTTTTATTTTATTTTCTCTAAATATTTCTAGATTTTTATGTATTAGATAAGAATAGCCCATGGACACAGACAATAGTCTGGCAAAGGCCTGGAAGGGGCGGGTGCAGGGTGGAGGAGATCAATGGGGGAAAAATAAAACTAAAACAAAGGGACATCAGTAATACTTTCAACAATAAAGACACATTTTAAATAAAGGAAAATATCTTAGTTGAAAAGAGTTTTATGTGAAATTATTTAAGTAATTGCTCTACACTGTACTTTATATTCTTAACTCCTCTCAAAGAGATATTAATTGACCCTATGTTCACTTAATATTAATTGACCCTATGTTCACTGACGGCAGGACTGACTTCTGCCAGCACTGACTGCCACGGGGGCTGCAATCAGACCCTGCTTTTTTCTCCAGGCCTCTGTCCGGGCCTGATCACAGCCCCCTCGGAGGTCAGTGCTGGCTCACTGAGGTGCCATGGCGACCCAGCACTGACTGCAGGACTGACTTCTGGTGTTCGATTGAGCCTTCAGTCGTTTTGGACATTACGGACCCTGACTCTTTATATATAGAGATATTTTATTGTTTAAAGTATTATATATGTCTCCTTTTCCCCCAATTGACCCCTCCCCTCCTTGGGCACTCCCACCCTCCAGGACAAGCCCTCACCTCCTGAGTGTCTGTGTCCATTGGTTATGTTAATATGCATGCATACAAGTCCTTTGGTTGATCTCTTACCCCAGACTCCCTGCCTTCCCTTTAAGGTTGGACAGTCTGTTCAGTGTTTCTTTGTCTCTGGATCTATTTCTGTTCAGTTTATGTTGTTCATTATAACCCACATATGAGTGAGATCATGTGATATTTATCTTTCTCTGACTGGCTTTTTTCACTTAGCATAATGCTTTCCAGGTCCAGCCATGCTATTGCAAATGATAAAAGTTTCTTCTTCTTAACAGCAGTGTAGTATTCCATTGTATAGATGTACCACCGTTTTTTAATCCACTCATCTGCTGATGGGCACTTAGGCTGTATCCAAGTATTAGCTATGGTGAATTGTGCTGCTATGAACATAGGGGTGCATATGTCCTTTCTGATTGGTGTTTCTGGTTTCTTGGGATATATTCCTAGAAGTGGGATTACTGGGTCAAATGGGAGTTCCATTCTTAACTTTTTGATGAAATACCGTACTGTATTCCACAGTGGCTGCACCCACCAGTCTACATTCTCACCAGCAGTGCACGAGGGTTCCTTTTTCTCCATATCCATGCCAGGACTTGTTGTTTGTTGATTTCTTGATGGTAGTCATTCTAACAGGTGTGAGATGGTACCTCATTGTTGTTTTGATTTGCATTTCTGGGATGATTAGTGACTTTGAGTATGTTTTCATATGTCTGTTGACCTTCTGTATGTCCTCTTTTGAAAAGGGTCTATTTAGGTCCTTTGCCCATTTTTTTGATTGAATTGTTTATCTTTCGTTTATTAAGTTGTATCAGTTCCCTGTAAATTTTGGAGATTAAACACTTATCTGAGATAACATTGGTAAATATGTTCTCTCAAGCAGTGGGCTTTCTTTTTGTTTTGTTGTTATTGTTGTTGTTTTGTTTGTTTTTTTTTTTTCTGTGCAGAAGCTCTTTATTTTTATGTAGTCCCATTTGTTTATTTTCTCCTTAGTTTCCATTGTCCTAGTAGCTGTATTGGTAAAGATATTGATATGACATATGTCTGATATTTTGATGCCTATGGTGTCTTCTAAGATTTTTATGGTTTCCCATCTTACATTTAAGTCCTTTATCCATTTTAAGTTTATTTTTGTTTATGGTGTAAGTTGGTGGTCTAGTTTCATTTTTTTTGCATGCATCTGACCAATTTTTCCAACACAATTTATTGAAGAGAGTGTCTTATCACCATTGTATGTTCTTGCCTCCTTTGTTAAATATTAATTGAGCATAATGGCTTAGGTTGATTTTTGGGTTCTCTGCTCTGTGCCATTGGTCTATATGTCTGTTCTTGTGCCAGTACCAGGCAGTTTTGAGGATAGTGGTTTTGTAATATAGCTTGATATCTGGTATTGTGATCCTTCCAACTTTGTTCTTCTTTCTCAGGATTGTTGTGCAGCTCTTCCGGGTCTTTTTTTTATTCCAGATGAATTTTTGGAGAGTTTTTTCTAGGTCTTTGAAGTATGCTGTTGGTATTTTAATGGGGTTTGCATTGAATCTATAGATTGCTTTTGGTAGTATGGACATTTTAATGATGTTGATTCTACCAATCCATGAACATGGTATATTCTTCCATTTGTTTATGTCTTCCTCTATCTCTTTTTCCATTGTCTTGTAATTTTCTGAGTACAGGTCTTTTATGTCTTTGGTTAAATTTATTCCTAGACATCTTAATATTTTTTGTTGCAATGGAAAATGGGATTGATTTTTTAGTTTCTCTTTCTGTAAGTTCATTATTGGTGTATAAAAAAGCCATAGATTTCTGGGTGTTAATTTTGTATCCTGCTACATTGATGAATTCATTTATTAATTCTAGCAGTTTTTTGATGGAGTCTTTAGGGTTTTTTATGTACAAGATGTAGTAATCTGCAAATAATGACAATATTACTTCTTCTTTTCCAATTTGGATGCCTTTTATTTCTTCTTGTCTGATCACTCTGGCTAACACTTCCAGTACTATGTCGAACAGGAGCAGTGAAAGTGGGCATCCCTGTCTTGTTCCTGTTCTTAGGGGAAATGGTTTTAGTTTTTGCCCATTGAGTATGATGTTGGCTGTAGGTTTGTCATATAAGGCTTTTATTATATTGAGGTATGATCCCTCTATTCCCACTATGCTGAGAGTTTTTATCAGAAAAGGGTGTTGGATTTTGTCAAATGTGTTTTCTGCATTGATTGATTATGATTATGATTTTTGTCTCTCAATTTGTTTATGTGATGTATCACATTTATTGATTTGTGGATTATATACCAGCCTTACATCCTCTGAATAAATGCAACTTGGTCATGGTGTATGATCTTTCTAATGTAATGCTGGATCTGATTTGCTAGAATTTTGCTAGCATCTATGTTCATCAGTGATATTGGTCTGTAATTCTCTTTCTTTGTGTTATTTTTATCTGATTTTAGGATTAGGGTAATGCTGGCTTCATAGAAAGAGCTTGAAAGTGTTCCTTACTCTTTAATTTTTTGGAATAGTCTGAGGAAGATAGGTTTTATTTCTTCTTTGAATGTTTGATAAAACTCCCCTGTGAAGGCATCTGGTCCAGGGCTTTTGTTTCCAGGATTTTTTAGAAATTTTTTCTTTATTAATTAAGGTATTACAAATGTGTCCTTATTCCCCTATTGCCCCCCTACCTCCCCCTTCTCATGCCCTCACCCCCCTAGTATCTATGTCCATTGGTTAGGTTTATAGCATGCTGGATGTTTTTTGATGACTGCTTCAATTTCCTCCTTAGTTATTGGACTGTTGAGATTTTTTGATTCTTCTTGATTGAGTTTTGGAAGGCCGTATTTTTCTAGGAATATGTCCATTTCGTCTAGGTTGCCCAGTTTGTTGGAGTAGAGTTGTTCATAGTATTTTTTCACTCTCCTTTGTATTTCTGTGGGGGCTGTTGTTACTTCACCTCTTTCATTTCTGATTTTGTTTATTTGGGTCTTCTCTCTTTGTTTCTTGGTGAGCCTGGCTAGTGGTTCATCAATCTTATTGATCCTTTCAAAGAACCAGCTCTTGGTTTTATTGATCTTTTGTATTATTTTTGTCTCTATGTCGTTTATTTCTGCTTTGATCTTTATTATTTCCTTCCTTCTGTTTACTTTGGGCTTTTCTTTTTGCTGTATTTCTAATCCTTTCAGTTGTAGGGTTAGATAACTTATTATCACTTTTTTTTGTTTTTTGTTTGTTTGTTTGTTTGTTTTTGTTTTTTGAGGTAGGCCTGTAGAGCTATGAACTTCCCTCTCAGGACTGCTTTCACTGTGTCCCATAGATTTTGGATTGTTATGTTTTCATTGTCATTTGTTACCAGGATGCTTTTTATTTCTTCTTTAATCTCTTTGGTACCCCAGTCATTGTTTAATAGCATGCTATTTTGCCTCTAAGTGTTTGACTTTGTTTTCATTGTTTTTATTGTAGTTGATTTCTAGTTTTATACCATTATGATCTGAGAAGATGCTTGATATGATTTCTATCTTGTTGAATTTGAAGAGACTTTGCCAGTGTCCAAATATGTGGTCTATCTTTGAAAATGTCCTGTGTGCACTTGAGAAGAATGTATATTCTGTAGCTTTGGGGTAAAATGTTCTGAAGATGTCAATTCCATCTGATCTAGTGTGTCATTTGGGATTGCTTTTTCTTTGCTGATTTTTTGTTTAGAGGATTTATCCAGTGGTGTCAGTGGGGTATTAAAGTCCCCTACTATGACGGTATTGCTGCCAATCTCTCCCTTGATATCTTCCAGAAGTTTTATTTATTTGGATGCTCCTGTATTGGGTGCAATAAGTTTACTAGAGTTATCTCCTCTTGTTGAATTGCTCCCTTTAGTATTATGAAGTGGCCCTCCTTATCTCTTGTTATGACCTTCACTTTGAGGTCTATTTTGTCAGGTATAAATATTGCTACCCCAGCTTTTTTTTTTTTTTTCCATTTCTATTCACCTGAAACATTTTTTTCCCCATCCCTTCACTATCTGTCTATGTGCGTCCTTTGTTCTGAGGTGGGCCTCTTGTAGACAGCAGATATATGGGTCATGTTTTCTTATCCATTCAGCTACCCTATGTCTTTTGATTGGAGCATTTAATCCATTCATGTTTAAGGTTATTGTTGATAGGCACTTGTTTGTCACCATTTTTATTCTTTATGCCTGTGTTCCTTTATCTCTTCCTATTTCTTCTTTTTACAGCAGTCCTTTTAGTATTTCTTGCATTGCTGACCTGGTGGTAATAAGCTTCCTTAGCACTTTTTGAAACCTCAGGTTTCGTTTTAAAGGCTTTAACTGACTGAGGCCCACATATAGTAGCAGGGTAATCTCATTAATTTAAAGTCAACTGATTGTGGATGTTGAACACATTTACAAAATACTGTCACAGCAACACTGAGATGAGTGTTTGCTTAAATAACTGGGTATTTTTTTCTAGCTAAGTTGACACATAAAATTAACCACCACAACCACTATGCTAATACCTTAAAGTTAAAGCTATCATTTGAAATTTCATTGTGCTTTTATACTAGAGAGAAACACAGGAAAGTCAGTGTGTAATGGAGGTAGAATGAAGGTGAATCAAGAAAGAACACAGAGCGTCCTTCACAGTTGTGTCTAAGTGTGGCTTTGGTAAATGGAGTTGGTCATTGCTAAACTGTTTGCACCTTTTTCCAAGTAGTAGCAATGGATTTGGTCTTATTTACCCTATTTTTAAATTTTTTTTTCTTTTCTTTTTTTTTGTGTGTGTGTGTGTGTGTGTGTGTGTGTGTGTGATGCCTGGCTTAGATCACACATCAAAGTTTTGGTTGAGCTATGTAATCTGTCTAGGAGAATGGCAGATATTAGCAAAACCCTAGTAATTTTGTGGCTTTAATTTATCACATCAATATCACAATTTTACCTGCAGCAGACCAAAAAAACTACAAAATCATGTATTTTCACTCCTGTGTGTCTGATCTTGTCGCATTTGGCTGTAGGTCCTGGATTTACTTCTTACCTGGTCTACTCTAGCAGACTCAGTGAAACATGTTCATTTCCCATTGATAGCAGAAGAGCAGTGGAGGAAAGTGCAAATATGGGATGCCTCTGAAAGCCTGGGCTTAGAACAGACATGCTTTCACCTCTATCTACATTTTATTGGCAAACATTTGCATCACTGGTGTGGGGAAGTATATTTTGCCTCTAGTGGGAAAAGCTGCAAAGTTATAAGGCAAAGATCATGGATACAGGGAGAAGTTGGGCCACTAATTTAATTATTAAATTTAGGATAGTGTATCAGTTTTGTACAGTTGTTTTAACAAATTCCTACAAATGTGTTGGCTTAAAACAACAGAAGTGAATTTTCTCACAGTTCTTGAGGCCAGAGTCTGAAATTAATATCACTGGGCCACCATCAAGAAGCCACAGGATTGCTCTCCTTTGGAGGCTCCGGGGAAGGGTCCATTGCTCCCCTCTCCCAGGTTTTGGTGGCTGCCAGCATTCTATAAGTTATGACTGCTTCACTTCAATCTCTGCTTCATAGTAACATTGGCTTGTCCTCCTCTATCTTCCCTTCTTCTGTGTATGTGGAATCTCTGTGTGCCTCTCTTTTTAAAAGACACATGTAATTGCATTTTGGGCCTAACTGGATAATCTAAGAGATTCTATTCACCTCAAGATCCTGAAATTAATCATATGATGTGCATAAAAGATAATATTCAAGTTTCCAGGAATTAAGGCCTGATGTCTTTAGGGCATTTTTTTTTTTTTTTTTTAGCCTACCACAGATAGGAATAGCATTCACAGAAAATTTATCCTATGTTAGACACTAATTTAAGCCTTTACATATATTCACTCATAATATTTAATTCTCAAAACAACCCTTGATACTGTTTCAGTTATTATCCCCACTTTTTATTTGAGAGAACTAAGGGAAAGAGAAATTAAACAACAACTTACCCAGGTATGAGAGGCAGGACTAGAGCCCTCTGGCTCCTGAGTCTCAATTACTACACTGTACTGCTTCTCAGCTTTGCTTGCAAACCAACAGAAACACAGATGGGAATCATAGCCTATAACACTGAGACTTTTAATGATGGGCGTTTAGTACCCCTAAGCAGATTGGCTTCTTATATTGGAAAATATGGACTGGGCTTCTGAGTAGTTCAGGGAGTAGGAAAAAGAAAAAGAATATCTTGGATGCTGTCAACCATTGTTCCAAAACTGTTGGACTGGGATAAAGGACCAGATTCCTGGGAGATATTCCAGTGGTTGAGTTCTCAGCAGTGTCTCAGTTTGAAACATTTCTGCTTTGCAAATCCTGTTGCTTCTTCTCTCCAATATTACTAAAAAGTTATGATTGGTGCTTGACAGAGTTTGTGTTCTGATGTCCAGCAGAAAGCTGCAGCCAAGGAGTCTTACTTAATAGGCACAATTTAATGGAAAACACAACCGGAGTGATGATGATGGTTAGGTTATTTTGAACCAGTCATTTAACAGAGTGATGTGATTCTTTAAACACACAGGCATTTTTCATGACTCACATGCAAAGCTTTCTTTCTTAGCTTAGCTTCTGATCTACCCTTCAAAAGGGAAACACAGCTATGTGCATCCTTGGGTTTGAAATTTTGGTTTAAATATTGACAAAAATCTTATTTATTAGATTATGGCAAACTCTAACATTGTACAAGAGGGGATGCATCCAGCCACATATGGTGAGAGCCAAATGTCCCCAGAGATGTTCTACTTTTTAATGCTTTTCTAGGACTTTCCTCCACACTCTTTAGTTCACATTTTTTTCCTTGAAGGTTATTCATTGGCACATACCTTATATATAGGTAAGATACAGTGAGGCCTTGACTTACGAGTTTAATTCGTTCCGAGACCGAGCTCGTTAAGGAGCTCGTTAAGGAGCTTGTTAACTCAAATTACTCTATCAACTCAATGCAAAAAATCGGCCGAGAGACAGCTGGTATCTCAAAAAACTCGTTAGTCGGGACACTCGTAAGTCAAGGCCCCACTGTATTTATTTATTTCCAAATGGCTTTGTTGGCTCTTTAGGTGTGCTAAAGATTTTCCTAGTACATGTTTAAAGACACTATTATTATTTTCTCCAAGGGTAAAAACATTTAAATTCATGAACTTCAAAATAGATTCCTAACATATCAAAACTACATCTTTAAATCTGCCAAAATGACTGAACAGTAAAAAAAAAAAAAAACAAAAAACAAAAAACGCAAAACACTCTCACTGAAAGTTGGGACAAAAAATCAGTTTCCAAGGTACAAATGGTAAACTCAAAGCAAGACCTTTTCCTTCAGTTTTTCACTTTCTATCACTTTATAGAGAACTATCATTTGAATTAATTCTAAATAAAATTAAGAATGAAGACTGTGACTAATAGTTACATTTCTGTCATAGAAAGAATTGCCAAAAATTGAACATGGTATATGAATTAGGGAATTTTCTGTCTACTTCTCCTCTGAATATTATTGCAGACACTGAGGAGAAAAATAACTCCTGAAATATTGGGAGGTATAAGATGTTTGTGTGTAGTGAAAGATAATATTTGGAAGTTTCAGGAGAAATACAAACCCTCAAGAAGATAATAACATATCAACACGAAGTTTATTCCTATGTCACATGTTAGTACTCATTTTCCATTCCTGGCTTGGCATGATCTTATGCCAGATAGTCACATGGCCTGCCTGTACCTCAATCCCATCTCTGGTCAAACCCTTTCTCCTCCAGGAGTCCTTTCCTGACCATTCTATCAAAAGTAGAAACCCCTGCCACTCTATTCTTGTCTGTGTTAATTTTTTTCTTATTGATATTTATCACTAAGATTATATTATGTGTTCATTTGTTATTTGTTAGTTAGATTTTTTTTTCCTGTTCCCTTCCTTTCCTCCAGCCCACACTCACCTAGAATAGTGCCTGATACAAAGTGTGTAACCAGTACATATTCACTATTCCTCGTCAACCTTCCCTGCCAGGAGCCGGTCCATCCTTGCTGCTTGACACAGTCGCTGCAGAGACTGTGGCGTATATGGCATACTGTTCTTAATATGTTTGCTCCTCTTCTTGGCGCTATGTGTTTTAACCAAGGTCACCTCTCCGAGAAAGGTTGTTTCCCCAGGTAGGAATTTTTTCCTGAAGTTATGGAGGGAATAAAACCCCTTAACTAAGTGCCAGACGGGTAGTTAATCACTTTAACTAAGAACAATCACGCTTAAACTACATAATCTTTACTCCCTGGAATGGAGATAAGAAACAACGCCCTAACCTTTGGAATAGAAATTGACAGGATTAAACACAACTGGTATAAATACAGATGTAACAAGACAACAGAACACATAGAACCTAGAGACAGGACTTGGCTGGAGATCTTACTCAGAACCTAGAGACAGAACCTATCGAGAGAACATGGCAAAAGATCCTGGACAGAACCTGGCTACAGAACTTGGCTGTAGAACCTAGACAGAACATGGCAAAAGAACCTGGATAGAACCTGGCTGGAGATCTTACTCAGAACATAGAGACAGAACCTATCGAGAGAACATGGCAAAAGATCCTGGATAGAACCTGGCTACAGAACTTGGCTGTAGAACCTAGACAGAACATGGCAAAAGAACCTGGATAGAACCTGGCTGGAGAACCTGGTGACCGAACCTGGCTGGAGAACCTAGCGAGAGAACATAGCTAAAGATCCTGACCAGAACTTCGCTGGAGATCTTGACCAGAACTTGGCTGGAGATCCTAACCAGAACTTGGCTAGAGATCCTGGCTAGGCTGCTGATCAACTGAACACTGTCTCCATGTCATTCCTTCCTCGCTGACTCCGTCCACACCTTTGGGGACCCCTGGACCTGCTGGGGATGGACCCCAGCACTTCCCTCATCCCAAACTTTAATTACAAACACGGTTTGTTTGTTTTCAGTTAAATACTTATGCATAAAACTTTAGAATAAAGAAAAATTCATTTGAAATATTTCTAAAACTTTAAGAACAAAGAACCAGGGAGCACAGGATGTGAAGAGTCATTTTATAGATAATGAAAATGACCAGTAAGCAAAATTGACTCCATTCCAGCAGAGTCACTATTCCCATCATTCAATGTTGTACAATGTGCTTAAAAAGATAAAGGTAGGTCATACCACTGCTCACAAAACATGAAGAAATGTTAGCGATCCATGGAGAATTATCTCCCAACATTGGCCAGTTCATAAAAAACAGTCGGGAGCCATGCCCTAACTCTTCATTTAATTAATACTTTATTAAATTACATAAAACGTATACAGCACTTGGGACACTGTCTGGCACATAGTAAATAGTCAAGAAAAGCTTATTCTTTACTCTCATTTCACATATTGCCTTTTCACTTTTGGGTTATATATAAGGTTTCTGCTTTATTTCTAATTATTTAGGTCATAGCTATTGAATAGGTTTGACTTGGTGAAGGGATGTACTAGGGGAAAAATAAAATCAATGCTGAACTCTATTCTGAGCACATCAATAGAGGAAGCCCTTTACAACAAATCATTAAATAAATATAGATACCTCATAGGTGTTTCAGACCTTGTAAAACATAATAAATCCACAGAATCTTAGAGCAGGAACCTAAGGATTATCTCATCCAATTTGCCCTCCTTCCTTACATTTGCCAATTTCCTGGTGAGAAACAAGTTTAGGGATTGAGTATCTTGTTCACAAGTCATATCGACTTATTAGTAGAGTGGGGAATGTGGCAGTCTTGATGTAATAGTATGTCTGTAACAATAACTTATGTCTTATCTTCTCATACTGCTTTTTAAAAGGACATCCACAGTATGAGTGGTTTGAGTTAATTGCCTCTTTTAGTACTTATCCAGGAGAGTGAGGGACTGCCCAGACCTGAAGGTGATGAACTTGGGGATGTATTGCAAGAGAAACAAGTGGCTGCATAAAAGTAAAAGTACAGATTAAATGCTGTGAAGAATCTTAACAGCATCAATTAATTGGTACTTATCCATTGAGTGGGAGATGGTACATCACAGCAGGTACAATTCTGAATTCAGATATGAGAGTAAATTTCTATCTTATTTAACTTTTTAAAGTTATTTAACATTGCTTTGTCTCTGAGGTCCTTCATAAATAGTCTGAAGATAATAATTGTATCTTTCTTATATAATTAATCAAATGCATGCATACATTTAGCACTATCTATCTATATAGCAAGGACTCAATAGTATTAGGATCACTTATACCATTATGTACCCTAGATTTCACAAATCATTTGGGCTGGATATTATCTGTTGCCCTAGATTTTCTTCAGTCTTCTTCACTTTGCTCTGTGCACTTGGAAAATGAGCCACGTATACCACCTCAATGGACAACTTTGGGTTAAGCCAATCAGGAGTCCTAACAGGGAATTGGAGGAAGGGAGAAGAGAATCCCCTGTGAGCTCACTGTGAAGTCCCCCAAGAGCCGTCACTCTGTTAGGCTGCCTTTTCCACACTGCCCCTTGTACTTCAGCCTCTGGCAACTGCCCTCACTACCTTGGCCATCCCCTACTAGTACTAGCCAGGGAGCACGTCTGCATTATCTCTTATGGGCTGCTCATACCTTGCTCCCACTTTTAGAAAGGGCCCCTTTGTTCAGCTCTTCTCAAATTATTCTAATCTGAATGTGCTCTCTCCTTCTTGCTGATTCATTATATTCCCATTTGATCTTTACAGCAACTCCATGAATTAAGTATTGCTTTCATCGAATGTTTAAAGCAACTGAGGTTTAAGCAAGTTAACTAATTTCTCAAAGTCAATTGACTAGTACATGATAATGTGAATGATCCTATGTCCCACGTGGTTCAGGGTTTGGGCTCTGGAAGAGGGGCCACACGCCAATGAAAGAGACAAGACAAGAAATGATAATTTGGAAATTGGGGGGCCAGGCGACAGCCCATCCCAAGAGGATGGACTCCACTTGTGCTCAGGCCTTGCCATCCTTTTATTCAGTTTGGGATACACCCATAGCCCTTAGGCAAGCAAGTTCCAGTAACAGACAGACTATCTTATCAGTAAGGATTTCCATGACTATCTGGTGGGGAAGTTGCTTCAGCTACCATTGTCTCCACTAAACAGTGGGTGCGTAGCCCTGACCTTTGCCAGGGCTTCAAGGGTCACCAGCATTCCGGGCTCCTTGTCCACACCTCTCAGCTAGAGAAGACAATAGGCGGTTTCTCACAGGTAATGTCAAGACCAGAATGCAGTTTTTCTGGCTCTCAAGTCCATGGTGATTCTAATGTGCCATGTTGATATGCTTCATTGTGTTCCCTAGATCATATTCCTCAAGGCAGGACCAGGGTTTATTAATCTTAGTGTCTAGCCCTATTTTATTCTGAGTAGAAGGCATATACTCAATACATGTTTTTAAAATTTCTATCAAATATAATTTAAGTTGGAAACTTATTTTAGGGAGGCATATACCACTTAATCCATGCATTTCATATCATAATTTGAACATATTGTCTTATGATAGACTAATAATCTTACTCCTCATTAACTGACAAAAATAGCACGGAGCTGATGAGGGAATGCTGTTGGTGGGTGGTAAGGGAGAGAGGAGGATGACTTCATGAGCAAGCCTAGGGAGTTGTTCTGGTTGAATTCTTCAGTTTTTTTCTGGGCCTCTCTCTGAAATGTAGAGCTCTGGGACTCTGGCTACAGATGAAAGAGGCTGGTTTTTGTTTTGAGACAAGCTGAGGGATGTGGGTATGTTTGGCTGTGTTTTGAATTTAGTTTTTTTTCCTGCATGAAAGAATCTAGTTTCCTACAGAAAAGTTTAGCATCTGTTTTGTGATTTGATGAATGGCTTTGAGCTGTTAATTTAATTGCTTCCTAGTAAGACACTAATGACCTTTTTTGTTCCACTAAATACTAGTGTGCTTAGTTATAAATTAACCATAACTAAACACTTGGAGCTGCAATACTTGCAATTCATATTGCTTAGGTCAGGTTGTAGCAACCAGAGTTGGTGTTACAGATGACCTGTGGATTTTGCTTTCAAAACCTTTAGTAGGTGGGAAGGCCATTAACTTTCTCACAACAGCAACTTCAGAGAAAAAGCCTACTGCAATATGACAGACGAAGGACAGGAAAGGAGAAAACTGCCTCAAAACATTTCTGAGTGTGATAAATCCCATTTGATATTTTTAGCCTAGGAGCTAGAGTCTGGTGTTTGGATCGCTCCAGTCCCAATTATCGGAGAATTATTTGTTGTCTGGGTGGCCACATACGTGGGATAAGGGTAGGAGAGTTAAGCTACAAGTCTGGACTCCCATATTTGTCTACTGACCACCAAGTTTATAATGTTCCTTCAAGAGTGAGAACATCTTTATATATTTCATGGGAATAAATATTAATTCACCATTTCTCCAGCCCTCTGGCGTGGCCACTGAGTGTTGATTTGTTTGGTAATTGAAATTAGGGTATTGCAGTCCCCACTGGATTTATCGGCTTCCTCTTGGAATACTGCCAAGTGAGATATTTCCCTGAAGGGCCCCAACTAACAGGGAGGCCACGGAAAGTCCAGACCTGCCTTTGGCAACTGGAGTAATGCAATTGCTTGGGGCGTCTGTATCTTCAGGAGATTTATTCCCTGCCTTCTTTGAAATAGCACTTCCTCACCAAGTAGGAATTCTCCCAAAGCTCCAAGATAAATATTTTTGGAAACCTAATGATATTTGATTTTCTCAAAACTTAGACAAAGATAAGGTGCATGTTCAGGAAGGAAGAAGGCAGGAATCTCACTCCCCACTTCTATCGGAGGCATATTTGGTTTCCAAACTGCCTACAAATGGAGCAGTGGAAAGAAATTCAGAGTGAAGCGAAGCTCTAGTAAAAAGAGTGGTCTTGCTCCTGCATCTCCAGGACCCTGGAGGACTGTTGCTACAGTGGCTTCCCACACATGGACTGATTTTATGTCAAAGCCGGTATGAGGAGCAGAGGGACACTTTCACCAGAAAGATCAAGGATCTTTTAAAATTGAAAATTTGTATGGTTATGTTAAAGTGAATGAAGGAATAAGTGTGCAGTATGTAAGCCAAATCTTGATTTTTTTTTCTTAATAGCCCCTACCTTCATTCAGCATTTCAATGACCACATTATGCTTTAGGTGAAATGATACCTTATTATTAAGATTACATTTGAACCCTTTCAAAGGAAGCCTGTAGAGATTGATGTTGTTAAACCTCAGGCTCCCTATCTCTTTAGCTATTAGAAAAGAATATATAACCACATTTTAAAGAGTTATTTACACTTTTTATTCGTCTAGAAAAATGTGTTTCTAAGGTTATAATTTACTCGTAGCTCCTCATGTTAAGCACAGACATGCAGTTCATATTAAGAATAGACTTTAAAGTCTCTCAAGGTGAAACTATGTTGAATGGGCAAATCACCAGCATCACATCTATCAGTAAATATTGTTAGCTCAACCTTTGGAATAAATGCAGAATTAGACCATTTCTCCCCACCCCACTGCTGCCATTTGGGTCTGAGCCACCATAACCTCTTACAATCATTGCTGATCTGATTGATTCTCTTAAGTCTTTTCTCAACCCAGACCTGTCTTATCAAACAAATTTACTCTTTTGCTCAAAACTTTCTTTTCTTTGTTCTTCATCTTCTTTCTTTCTTTCTTTCTTTCTTTCTTTCTTTCTTTCTTTCTTTCTTTCTTTCTTTCTTTCTCTTTTTTTGTTAATCCTCACCGAGGATATTTTTCCATTGATCTTTTTAGGGAGAGTAGAAGAAAGAGGGAAAGACGGAGAGAAACATCAATGTGAGAGAAGCACATCGATTGGTTGCCTCCTGCACATACCCTGACCAGGACCTGGGCTGGGTAGGAGCCTGCAACCAAGGTATGTACCCTTGACCAGAATTGAATCTGGGACTTTTCTGTCCGCAGGCCTACGCTCTATCCACTAAGCCAAACTGACTAGGGCTTGCTCAAAACTTTCCAAGGGCTTCCCATACTATTCAGAATAAAAGTCAAAGTCTTACAATGGCTTCCAAGGTCCTATATGATCTGCTCTCTATCCCACCCTGTTCTCTCTCTTCCATCTCTTAGCACTCACTTTCTGTCCACCTAGTCTGGCCTCCTTGCTATTCATTCAATGTCTTTGCATGTATCACTAGTTTTTTGTTTCGTTTTATTTTGTTTTATATGTAGTATTTCATTGTATGGATATACAGAAATGTGTCTGTCTCTTCACTATTGATGACTATTTGAGTTGTTTCCTGATTTTGGCTGTAACAAAAAAGTTGCTATGAATTTCTAAGAGACTAATAGGTAAATGTATGTTTAAACTTCTAAGCAACTGTCAAACTATTTTTAAAAGTGTCTGTGCAAAGACATGGATGAATCTCAAAGTAATTGTGCTTAAGGAAAAAAATCAGAGAAGAAATTACGTATTGTATGATTGAATTTGTATGAAACTCATGAAAATGCAATCTTCAGTAACAGAAAGCACTACAATGACAGAAAGCAGATCAGTGGTTTTCTGGCAAGGGTGGTACAAGAAAGTGGAGAGGGTAAGGAAGGGGGGATTACAAATTGTAGATAATAAGTATGTTCATTATCTTGACTGTGATAATGGTTTCACATATATGCAGTATGTGTATATATACATGCGCTCACACACACACACACACACACACACACACACATAAATGTATGTCAAAACATACAATTGTACAATTTAAATTTGTTCAGATTCTCATATATAACATCTCAATAAAGAAAAATGGAAAAACAAAACCAAAAACTTTAGCTTATTAGCGGGAGTTGGCATTAACTGGGATGGGGCTATCCATGAGTAGAGCCACTCTGGGGGAAACATGGAGTTCAGTTTTGGACATGTTATATTTGAGATATTTGTTAGACATCCAACTGAGATACTGAGTGGGTACCATAAAACACAAGTCTGGAGTTCAAGAGAGAGGTCTGGTATGGGAACAAATGTAGGAGCCATTACCATACAAATAAATAGTACTGAAAGCCTTGGTAGTCACTCAATGGGTATTTGTGATTGCCTTGGGAACCACATTCCTGAACCTTCTAATATTTATTGACCATCAACTATACTTTGCTAGATACATTTTAGAAGACAGTGATATGTTTGGCTATATTATGAAAAAATACATGCATTTGTGCATGGTACTTCATTTTCTTAATGTAGCTTTGTCTGTGTTGAATGTCTCCTACAGCTCCCTAGGATTGTACTTGCTAAAGGAGCTGAGGGTCTGTCAAAGACCTTGAAAGCTAGTGCTTAAAAGTCCATGCTAATGATCTGGTAATTGTTTTAATGGATTTTCAATGAAGTGTGAAGTTCTCTGCTGACTTCTCAACAAAGTGTAAAGTATGGTGAAGTATGTGGGAGTTATTCTCTTTCCTGTGAATTTGTCTCTATGTGTTTATAGTCAAGAAACATTGCCAAGTACAGCTTTGGTTGCCTTGTGAATACAAGTCTGCTTTGGGTGTGTGAACACTCAAGCAGCCTTTCTTACTTTTGTTTAGCAGGTGGGATGGTGTGAAGCAGGCTGCCTTGAGAAGTACCTTCAGCCCTTTGGAGCAAAGGAAAAAATTTGAGCACCTGATAGATCTGAGAACAAGGGTTCTGAAGAAAACAGCTGGGATTCCAGGCAATATCTTGTTCAAGTCTTTTTCTCTTGCCTCTCACCTGAAAGGAAATCGATGCTTCTCTAGGTGATTTTATTTCCGTTTTTAATACATTTTGTCTAGAGGACCAAAAGTTCCAAATGTGGCTTCCTGATCCGTGTGAAAAAACATTTTTTGTGGAATTGACTTCAGTGCCTTCATTTAGGATTACTGCATGTTAAGATATTTTTGCATGTGTGTGTGCAATAACCCAGCAATGATTCAGAAAAAAACTTTCCTCAAGGGGAAGAGCATGCATAGTTTAGTGTGTTATGAAATGCTTTCGGTCTGGTGGCATCTAATAGATTTGGAGGGCAGAGAATGGCCAAATTTTTCTTGTTTGAGTCTCTAAGGCTTGGAGTCTATGTCCTCTATGTTAGCTCTTTAGTAAAAATACTAGTAAGAGTACACAGAGACCACTGATAACTCTATTTGAGGGTGAAATTCAGCCCAGGGCAAAGCAGTTGTGCCTTAGGCCCTCATCAATACATTTTAAGGTGACATTTTGAATGAATCATTCTTAGATCTGAATTCCATTGAGGTTCTTAGTGTTGTAGTGAATTAACAGTGGACTGCCTTAGGTTGGGTTCCTTGGAAATAGACCTTGAGATGGAGATGTGTATACAAGAGGCTTATTGGGAAGCATTCTGCAGAACCACACCAATTGGAAAGTTGCCTGGAATAGGATTAGGTGGAGGGAGAAGTTGAGCTGAGGTGCAATTGCAACAGAGACTTAAGTCCTGGATCTGGATTGGTCCTGCAGAGCTGCTCCAAGTTGAAACATGACAGCAGGGATTTGTACCTTTCCATCAACCAGTCATTGAATGCATACTGCTCTTGCGGAGAGAGTTTAACCTTGGACAAAGGAGCTCCCTTTGGCAGAGGGCAAATCTTTGATAGGGATGTAGAAGTCAACCATCAATAGCTAATGCACCTAGCAGTTAGGAAAATAAGAGCTTCAGTCCTGAAGGGGATATTTGGGTCAGGGAGCACAGCATCCTTTACACAGTTGAAAATGTAGGGCAACATTAGGCTGCAGCTATATTAGTGACAACTGACATAGAGCTTCATTTTGCTTTGAAATTATGTCAGCTATTTATACTAATCACAAAAATAAACTTGTTGAGAACTTACTCTGTACTTTCTATTTTCACCTGCTGTAGCTTCTTTTTTTTTTCTTTTAATAGACAGAGCCACTCTGTAAAGTAGATATTATATTACCATTTTTCTTGGAAAGTATTTTTCAGGGAGATGAATTGCCCAATGTCACACAGTTAATATCCGTTTCACATCACATGCTGTTTTCTTCAGGTTATACCCTTTCTCCGTCCAGCCATATTGAACTTTTCTATTTCCCAAATTAATCTTGCTTTTCCTTGCTTCTTTGAATTTGAATGATGTTGATCACTCTACCTGAGATGTCTTGCCTTGCTTGTCTGCCCATCAAACATCCATTCATCCTTCAAGGCTCATTCTAAAGATCAATTTTCCTGCGAAGTTTTCCTGGACCCCCCTCATAAAGAGTTACTCTCCTGATCTATGATCCCAGAACACTTTGTACATTATACCCAATAAGTGATTGAGACATGTTCCTGAAATGAAGACGTGAGTTTATATTTTTCGGCCATGTTGTGTTACTTTGGGATTTACTTCATGCATTTTTCCAAGAAGCTGCTCAATCTTGGAACCTCTCTGTTTCTGTTTTCCTGCAGTTCCAAGTGAAGCCCAGAGCATGCACTCAAAGCATTTCTCTTGGCTGATCAAGCTGAGCATCCTCACAGCACATACTGGAAACTGCAATCAGATTTTCCACTTCATGATGTTTCTGTTGTTGAATTTGTCTGAAACTCATTTAGAGACTCCCGCATTTTATTCACAGAGAATTATTTGGTCCACACTGATAATAGGCTGAGTCATATCCAGAAAGTCTAAAGGCTACTTGATTCCTTTTTGTACTTTTCACTTTTCTTTTTGAGGAGCTTCTTACACAATGACAGGATTTCCATATGGAGAACACTATAAGGGCAGTTCTCAGCTCTACCTTCGCTGAAGAACAGTCTGAAGTTGTAAGTGAAGATGCTGACTGTTAAATGCTCTTAGTGGTCTACACACTTGCTCTAAGTTTAGAGGTTTGAGGGTGGACCCACTCTTCAGACTCCCTCCTGTGAGTTCTTTGTGTTCATTCTTACATAGAACTAGCCTGCATGCTGAAGGTCCATGGTGACTGTAAGATATGTAATCCTGTTCCCAAATTACTAAATTAAAAAAAGGAATCTCCTGAACTAAAATCAGGGATACATACAAGCTCTTAAGTTATCTGTAGAACTTAGGACAAGAGTAGAAATAATGGGCTCCCTTATTAAATAGAACTGCTTGCATTGCCTCACCTCTTTTCATTGACAATTTTATCATGGACAAAACCAGTTCTGTCACCATGGAGCAAAATTTGACCTTTAATGAATGCTTCAGGGCTGACAAACTGGTCAGTATCTGGAAGATTTCTTTCATCAGATCAAGTATGGATTTGAAGCAAAGATGTACACTGAAAGAAGGACTTTTGCTCCAATTGGCCTTCATTTGGCCTGTGCTTTGCTGGGACTGTCAGGAGTGGTACAGTGTAGCTGTCACAGGCATAGTGAGTGCCATCTGTTCAGCTCCCCTCATGTTCAGTCTAATACAAGTCCTGAATGTTCCCGGCGCTCTCTTATCTCTGCTTGCCTGTCTGTTTCACTAAACTGCCTTCTTCTGATGACAAATCTCCTTCTATTCATGCCCCTTTCAATGCACAGCAGTACTGTTCACTCTTAAAGGGTGATTGCAAGTGAGTCTATTGGAATAATTAATGCAGATCTCATAAGTGACAATTTACAACTCAGGAGTGGAGGGAGAGGTCTTCTATGCCATGTCACAGATTTCTTACCACCGATTTTACAGAATGAACAGAACTAAGTCATTGTTAACGTTGAACCTC
The DNA here is from genome assembly GCF_028538775.1 of Myotis yumanensis. NCBI lineage: Eukaryota > Metazoa > Chordata > Mammalia > Chiroptera > Vespertilionidae > Myotis > Myotis yumanensis. Next base: position 62,173,311 of record NW_027223753.1, on the reverse strand, counting down.
AAAGTTTTCCTCTACTCATCTCTGTCTTTTAGGTGTCAACTCTCTTAAGTACACTGTCCCTTAAACATTAATCCAGCTTTGTTATTTAATCAAAAAGCTTCTCTGTTCTTTTCTTACTTTACATTAGCCTTTTGTGAAGCATAATATCAAAAGCACCAGAAGACTACATAATTCATAACTATAGCTCATTTTTTTTCTCTTCAAACCCCCATTTTCATGGCCAAGTGATACTTTTGTGACTCCTTAGAGACTCTTTGTCATTAAATCATCACCCCAGCTCAGTTTTCCCTTTACCAGTCAATAATACAATAAATCGACATACTAGAGCAGCTGTCTTTCAAAACCCAAAGATTATACCATCTTTCCAAAAGTTTAAAATTGTAGTTCTTAAATAATTTAAAGCACCAAATCTTCAATTTCAAAGTATTGTCACAGCTTTTAATTAGTTAATTAATTAATATTTTTATTTTTATGGAGGTGGGGTGGGGTATTTTATTTTAGAAGTCAAATTTTCTTTATTTTCCTTTTTTTTAAAAATATATTTTATTGATTTTTTTTTTTTTTTACAGAGAGGAAGGGAGAGAGATAGAGAGAAACATCGATGAGAGAGAAACATCGATCAGCTGCCTCCTGCACATCTCCTACTGGGGATGTGCCCGCAACCCCAGGTACATGCCCTTGACTGGAATCAAACCTGGGACCCTTCAGTCTGCAGGCCGACGCTCTATCCACTGAGCCAAACCGGTTTCGGCTATTTTCCTTTTTGTATTAGCCATTAACACTACCTTACCTGATCCCCAGCATTTGTTTATGTTTTGTGTATTTTTTTATTTATTGCCTGTTAAATGTACTCACATTTATTTATTCATTCAAGAAATGTTTATTCAGGGGCCACTAGCATGCCTACTACTTTATAATGATATGATTTTTAGAGGATCTTATTTAGGGCTTCCTACAGTCGTGAGGATCTGCTGTGCCTTAAGAGAGTCAGGGATTGAGGCAAAATGTGGCATAGAAATTACCTGTGAACTGGTGAAAACAAGCATGGAAACAGAGGAGTGCTCAGGCGGTGTGGGGGGAGGGGTATAGGGTAGTAGAGAGGCACAGAGAGATGGGTGACTAACCAAGCCCAATGAGCATCAATGGACTTTTTGTAAGGATCTGCTATCTAAGCTCAATCATAAAGGAGTTCTCCAAGCAAGGAAGGACTGGAAAAGTGTGGCAGGCAGAGAAAGCAGCACAAGTATGGTGGTTGCAAAATTCCAGGTGTAGTTGGAATTACAAATAATACAATTCTGGCAGCGGTTCTCAACCTGTGGGTCGCGACCCCTTTGGGGGTCCAACGACCCTTTCACAGGGGTCCCCTAAGACCATCGGAAAACACATATATAATTACATATTGTTTTGTGATTAATCACTATGCTTTAATTATGTTCACTTTGTAACAATGAAATTGGGGGTCACCACAACATGAGGAACTGTATTAAAGGGCCGTGGCATTAGGAAGGTTGAGAACCACTGTGCTAGAGTGTAAAGGAGAAGGCGAATTTGGGTGGGGAGTGGGTGGAGAGCCGTCTGGAGACAGGCAGAAGCCAGTTCATAGAAAACTTTTTATGCCACAAGTGGCTTTTTTCTTCTGGCAACAGGGAAGTGTTGAAAGGCTTTTAGTGGAGGAAAAAATAGATTTGAGTTTCAGGTCACTTTCTGGGGTGTGAGGAGAACACGTTTGAGGGGAGCGAGTTCCAGGGCAGGGAAACCAGTTCGGAAGCGGCTGCAGCTGTCCAAACGAGGTGTGAGGACAGCTGAGGCTCCAGGGGAGGTAATCGAGTTGGAAAAAGGGAGACCGGTTGGAACAATCTTTAGGAAACACTCTTCTGTGTGCAAGTGAGTGGATTGGCCATCCTGCCATCCGTCCATGAGTGGGTGGAGGCACGGCCTCTGTGGAGGTTCTTAGAGTGAGAAAGGAATCTTCCTTTCCTGAAATGATGCCTAACACCTCTGTACACTGACACTACATTAGGCGTCTGATTCTGCAGGAGTAATGCTCATGAGGCACCAAATTTCCTGCAGTGGGTCCAATGCGTTCCTCAGAAGTTTTCTTCTTTTGCCTCTTAAATATCTGAAGCTTAATCCCAGTGAGGAGAGCTGTCATTTTCTCCCAGACAGGAAGCTGAACTGTCATTTTGAATACCCTGGGGCTTTCTGAACTCACAAACCTTTCATTATAAGTACTTGTCTAACTTACAGAGAAGTTCCACAGAGCTCTCACCATGCACTATGTTTAAGTTGCTGCTCACGTGTCTATCGTTCTCTGCTCAGTGCATGGACCCCTCAAAGTAAGCCGCCTAGGCAGAGGTCAAAGGAGTGGCTCTTTGATTTTGGGAGTTGGTTCTCAGTATGAGGGAGGGGATGTTATTTATGCCCATTACTGCTGATAGATATGCATTATATCTCCCACCTATAGAAGTCTACATAGCTCTCAGAAGCAAATAAAACAAAATAAACATTGCCAAAGATTTAATAAATGAATGAATGTGTTATTCAAAATCTTTATTACAAATCTACTCAATGGCCTGGTTCCATATGAGGTACTGCCTGATTTCCTCTGGGATTACATAGTTGGCAGATCAAAGCAGGGAGATGGGTCACGTGAGGCCGGAAGGTACATCTGGATAACTACCCAGGGCAGCTTTAAGCACGGGTAGCAGGTGAAGGCATCTCCCCCGGAGTCCTGGGGCGGAAGCCAGCAGTCAGGAGTTAGAGGGCCCGCATATAAGTATGAACTCCAAGGGGGGAGAAAAACATGGAGAGGCAAGAGAGAGCTAACAGATGGGACCAGATGGGGTTGGCTCTAAGTGGCAGCAGGTTAAGAATGAGAGCAGAGGGCCCAGAGATATTGCTGTAAAGACAGATGGAAGTGAGAGCCTCACTCTATGGGATGCTGGGAGTTATGTGTGGGTGCTTCCCACTGGCTTCAAAAGCACTGGTTTGTGGCAGACATGATTTTAGAAGTGCAAGGGAAGGTTCTCACAAACATTACTGTCTGCTTGCAGGAGATAAGACTAAAACAAGTGGGAAAAAAGCAGTGGCGGAAGGAAGACAGCACCTAATCGAGTGTACTATTGTGTGATGTGAGAGCCTAAAGGAAGGGTTTGATGTAGAACAAATTTATAGGAGTTTGGTGAGTGAAGTAGAGGTTAAGTTGACAATTGTCCCGCTCGAAATCCTTAATTATTTTTAAAGTCTTATTTCTAACTTTAACTTTATTTATTTTTAAAACTCACCACTCTTTCCCAACTTCCCATTATCCACACTCCCTGTCAACCTTTACCTGTGACATGATGCTTCAGATTCCTGCTCAGGAGCCACCTCCTTCAGGAATGCCCACCTGGATGCAGCAAGTCGGCATCAGTTGTCCTCTTTAGAGCTTTATCCACTTCCTTCTGGCCAGTAAGTTACTTGAGCAATTGCCTCTGCTAGGTCATGGGGTCCATAACATATTCATTATTTACTATTGCTCTCCCTGCACATCCAATCCATCAAACAACAGGGAACACTTCACTTAAGGCATTTACAGATCTCCATTAATTATCCCCTTACCATCCTCTTTCCTATTCCCACAATTAAAAACTTGTCATCTTTCATTATTGCTGAGTCTGCCCTGCTCCAGGTAAGCCTGTCATCTCCCATTTCCAGCTCACATTTTATTACTTCCAAACTCTCTTTGCTCTATTTCTCATCTGTACTTCCCTTTCTTCTTTCCTCCTGTCAATGCCTTCTTCATTTTTATTTCTTTTATTTTTTCCTTCCTGAGCTACCTTCAAGATCTTGCCTTCATGACTCTTGACATATATTTATCATGTGTATTATTATTTTTTCCAGTAAATACATTTATTTGTAACTATTCTCATACCATTCATTCATGAATACATTCATTTACCCATTTTTCTCATCAAATAGTTTACTATATGTGCCAGAAACTGACACACACTAGAGACACAAAGGTAACACGACATAATGCTTGCTCTCTGAATGTTCACAGCCTGACACATTTGTGTTATCTCTCTACTTGGGTTTAAAAATATTAGATATAGACATTCATGTTTATTTTACAGTTTACAATGCACTTTCAAATTTTACTTCTTGTGTAGTTTGATCTTGTCACACATTTTAAATGTAATTGCTAATTTATTTGTAAATGTAATAGACTCTCATGGAGTTCAGCATTGGTGAGGATGAACATTAGAGTTCAACACAGACCCGATGTACAAGGTTTTCCTCAAACAAGTTATAGTTCAACAATGTCATTGTCATGTACACTTGCTTCGTGTGCCAACCTATATCATTCAATCCAATTTAATTCAATCAAATGAAACTAACATTTGGCAACAGGTACACACTCAGGGTTCCAGGAAGAATAATGCTCAGACCCTGACCTCCAGCAAACTCAAGCAGGCTTTTCTTTTCTCTTACTATATTTTTTTTTTGTCTTATTTCTCTATGGTTCCTAAGGGATATGGGGAAGACATCAATTATCTCTTTTTTTTATAAAGAGAAATTGGTTGACGTGTTTTTCTCTTTTGTCAACAGAATCCTTTCAGTCTTAAACACGTCCTTTCTCTGGCACCTGGTGTATTTGATCACCTTGTAGCTGTCCCAGCTCCCCACAGAGAACCAGGAAAGGACCACAAAAGCCATTTCATTTGTTTCAACTCAGCTGAGTTCTCATAGTTCACTTTCCAGTTGGACAAGCATTATAAATCAGTGAAAAGAAAAAAACAACACTTTTGAACAGCTTCTCAGAACAGCACACTCTGCCTGATTTGCTCTACCTCTTGATTCTCTGCATCATGGGAACAAGTGCTTAATTGATGCAGCATTAACATTATTTCTCTTAAAGTGCACAGACAGCCACTTCCACCGCCTCTGTCATTCTTCTGAATCCTGGCTCCACCTCAGGGGTGAACTCACACAGGGATGTTTGCTCTACTGGAAAACTTCCACTCGGATGTCAAAGAAGCGGCAGCAGGTGCAGAGGTGTGCCCCGGTGTGTGACAATGGATTTGTGGATGCCACAACAAGGGAAATAGAGAATCAGTAGCTCTCTCAGCTTATAATAGTAAGGAAAACTATGTTTTGTGCTAGAAATGAGAGCAAGGGGAAAAAAAGCTTAAGGAAATAAAATCGTGAGGAAACAAGCTGTTTCCATCTAATGTCTCAGAAAACTCCCATATTTTACATGTATTCTGGCAACAATACAGATATTTTTAACCCTCCAGATAGTTTAACTATAATGATGTGTTTCAAGATCTTTCCCAGCCATGAAATGACGAACTGGGGGAGTGAGGGGCCCGGAGCAAGACGCAGGACTGTGGAGAGCCTACGACGTTTTTATTAAATGACTCATAAATACCAGGGAGAAAATTATAGTCGTTATTATAATAGCTATTATATAGCTCATTTTAATTAAAGTGAAAGTTGTATTTTTTTCCTGATGTGGAACTGTATTCTGAATCCATCACTACAGGGTCTGGATAAATTGAAACACTTAAGAACCAAGCCCTGATAGGAGCAAATGTGCTTTGGGATGTTACAAATGGGGCCACTGATGGTTTGGATTAATTTTCCTGCTGAACCATGGAAGTGCTGTGACTTCCGGTGAGCCCTTAAACTTCTCTCAGCATTATTTTTTCCATCTGCAAAATGGAAATGGATGTCGCACGTGCCTTGTGGGCAATGCCTAAACGGCAAAAGTTAGAGGAGAGGGCTTTAGGATTAACAATGTAAGTCGATGCACTCCTCCACCCCTTTTTCTACTCTGACCAGACTTCTGTCTTCACAAACTCTCTTGAGCTGACTCTGGGAACCCTACTCCCCCTTTCTCAAGCACTATGGAGCCTGTTTGGTGGAGGAGGCCTGAGACAAATAAGGACATCAGAGACACTTGAATGAATACACTGATGACATATATCTACTATTTGTATCCTGTGGTAAGCAGAATATACCAATTCCCTCCCCCATATCCACATCCTAATTCCTGGAACCTGTGAATAGTCTTACCTTATATGGCCAAAGAGACTTTGTAGATATAATTCGGTTGGAGATCTTGAGGTGGGAGATTATCCTGGGTTTTCTGGGTGGGCCCAGCCTACCCACAAGGGTCCTTACAAGTGACACAGGAAGGTAGGAGAATGGGTGTCAGAGTCAGAGAGAGTTGAAAATACTATGCTTTTGGCTTTGAACATGGAAGAAGGAGCTATAAGCCGAGGAATGCAGATGGCCAATAGACACTGGGAAAGACCAGGATGGATTCTTTCCCAGAGCTCCCAGAAGGAACCAGACTTGCAAACACCTTAATTTTAGCCCAGTGAAACCCATTCCACACTCCTGACCTCACAAACTATAAGATAATAATACATTTGTGTGGTTTTAAGCCACTAACTTTGTGGTACTTTGTTACGATACAATGGAAAACCAATACACATCCCAAACCTATCATTCCATCATTTGATTTACACTGGAGTTAAAACAAAAATCCCACTCCATCAGCCTTCTTCTTCAGAGGCAGTCTACCAACTGCGGGAGGAACAGAGCTGGTGAGAAGGGGCTTAACTTTACAGCCTTACTCAAGTGTCTTCTTTATGGATAGCATTTGGCTTTATTTTTTTATTCCTCATGATTTTTTACCCCTTTCTAGTCATCACTTCACACCTTCCAGAATAATCTTCTGAAACCAGAAATGTGATCACATCATTTTCCTGCTAAAAATTTCAATACTTTTATATTGCCTTCAAGAGAAGGGGTAAATTCCTTAGCACAGTCTATAAGACCTTCTGTGACTTGTCCCTGATTGAGCTCCTGGCAATATCACCAACCACATCTTATCCCACACACCCCTCTTTGTCCCTAAGCTCCATAGCAAGTTACTGACAGGCTTTCACATGCTGTGGTTCTTCGCTTTCACTAGAATGTCTTTCTATTTTAGTTGATATTTGTTGAGCACTTATTATTGCACTTGGCACTTATAAATGCTTCATTAAACTCTATATAGCAGGTACTAGTATTATCCCCATTTTACAGATGAGAAAACTGAAATATAGAGAATGTAAGGAACTTGACAAAAACCACAGGCCTAAAAAGTGGAAGAACAAAAATACTGATCTGGGAACAGGAGTTAGATTCAGGGAAGAGTGAAACAAGGAGGAGGGAAAGCCCAGGTAAGGGCATTTATTAATTGGTTACATCTTTGGACACCTGGACCTTGATCCTGCTAGATCCTTCTGAGTTGCAGACAGACTGTCTAGAAGTTGTCCACCTGAGAATTGATAGGTAAAGCATGTATCCATTGGTTTTCATTCCCCATTGGTTGAAGCTTACTTGATGGGGATGTTAAGTGCCCTCTACTATCTGGTGACATATGGGCTACACCAGACACCTGGGCTACACCACTGTTCTATATAGCAACATGGGAAAATCCTTGGAACTGGAAAATCCAAGGCAGAAAGCTGAAGGCCCCCATCATGCATGTGATGTAACACATTGCCACAGAAGTCCTCACAAAACTCTACCACAACTAAAGTGGGAATTGGAAGCAAGGCAGAAAGACATGAAGTACAATTTTATGGGTTTCTGATACTCTGCTCTAAGTTTCCTGATAAGGTTATTATTTCAGGGATTTAGAGGATGTGGAATAAAGCTCCTTCTATAAATGTGCATAGACCCTCACATCTAAACTAGGCCCTTGCAATTCTTGTCAACATGAGTTACATAGGTGATGTGGATCTCAAATCTCACATGTCTTTTATAAACAGGTACCCACTAGAAAGAATCCACAAAATCTGAGATTGATATGAGTCATACTAGGAGTTTTGCTTAATGTCTTCCTTGAGATCTAATCTTATTAAAAGGACCCCTTGAAGGAAGGCGAGGGTTTGAGGCCAGAGACTAATGACATTTTTTTAATGTTGTTAATCTAATAGAATCAAGTGGTTCACCCTTCAATCACTCTCTGAATGTGGAAAGAGATGCATTTGGATCAGGCAAAGGAAAATACCTTCTTACAACACCTAATTACCCACCAGGTTAGAGTCAGAAGCAGCAAGTTGGAGCAGAATTCTCCCATGTCTGGAAAATTCCGGGACTGTTGCTAAGAACTGCAGGTGACAGAGGAGAGTGGCCTGGTGAGGGGGCCTCTGGAGATGAGGTGCTCACTTGCTGCAGTCTGGCTTTGTTGGATGAGCAAATCCTGTGTTTGAGGCCATGGGTATGAGGTATATATGGACAACAGGGCACTGAGGTCTCCATGAAGAAAAACAAAATGAAAAATTATTTAGAGGTCTGACTCTGCAGGCATTCTGTGGTTCCCCAGCCTCTTAAAAAAAGATTATTTTCAGAATCTATTTGTTTCACTGCTGGAGATCAGGGGAGCAAGATGTAAGAACTGTTTGTCAACTCTCAGGCAGAGAAATCACTAATTCATTTCTTTCTGGGGTCAGAGAACCTGGTCTCCTTTTATCAAAAGGAAATTACTTCACAGAGAAAGTGCTGTCATTATAAGGAGGAAAGAAATTAAATTGCACCAAATTTGCAAACCACTCACTTGCTTCTGTTCTTTAATTGATTTTTGAACTGGAGCTCACTTGCTAACTTTCTGCCTAGAAGTTTAGAACTAGCTTCCTGTTTGATCACAGGAAGTCATTATGTTACATTTTGTTTGTAATGAAAACACACACTCATACAGACATACACACACTCACACACACACCTCTATTGTCACAGGCCACCTTTGCCTTGAAGACTGAACCTAAACTTAATCCAGCAAATATGTGTTGAATATACACTATGTGCCAGTTATTATGATGGATGTTAGGGCAGAAGAAAGACATGGTTCATGCCTTCATGAATCAACAATCTTGATCTAAGAAAAGAACTTGGAAAATGGAATCATTCATTCATTTAAGCGTTCACTTAACAAATATGTTCTGAAAACCCTGTTAAGGGCTGAATTGTGTTTTCCCCAAATTCATATGTTGAAACCCTAACTTCTAATGCAGCGGTTCTCAACCTGTGGGTCGCGACCCCTTTAGAGGTCAAACGACCCTTTCACAGGGGTCGCCTAAGACCATCCTGCATATCAGATATTTACATTATGATTCATAACAGTAACAACATTACACTTATGAAGTAGCAACGAAAATAATTTTATGGTTGGGTCACAACATGAAGAACTGTATTTAAAGGGCCAGAAGGTTGAGAACCACTGTTCCAATGTGACAGCATTTGGAGACAGAGTCTTTAGGAAGGTAATTCAAGTTAAATGATGTCATAAGAGTGGGGCCCTAATTCAACAGAACTAGGAAAGGAAGAGATAGCAGAGGGCTCTCTCCCTCTTTCTCCATGAATATACAGAGGAAAGGCTATGCAAGGACACAGTGAGAAGCAAGAAAGAGATGTCTTACCAGAAACCAACTCTGACAGCACCTTGATCTTGGACTTCTAGCCTCCAGAACTACGAGTAATAAATGTCTGTTGTTAAGTCAACCAGCTAGTGGTATTTCTTTATTGCCAACTGAACAGACCAATACAGGACCTTTTATGTACCAGGCACTGGGTTAGGTGCTAAGGGTGCAGCATTGAACACTACATGCTCAGTTCTTGTCCTCAAAGGATTTCTTTCTAGTGGAAGAAGGTTAAGTGTAATGCATGTTTTGAGAACAGAAAATAGTTATCTGTGGAGAATTTATAGAAGGGATATGGCTTACTTTGGAAGTCAGAAAAGACAGCACTAATTTTTTTTTTTTTTAATCATGTGTAGGTTCAAAGTTGGTGGAAGTTGGGATTAGGGAAGGTCAGTCAAGGAAGTGGCAATAGTTTACGTGAGGGCCTGATGACAGGAGAGGCCATGGCTAGTTTGATATCCTGGAATGAGGCCTGCAGGCACAACTCAGCCTGCAATGGAGAGAAATAAACACAGACTCATGAGGCCACATTTAGAAATGTCTGCTTGATTCTTAGAGCTTGGGAAAGAGTCTAAACAAGAGAAAGGAATGAAATTGGAGTATTATGAGGGAGCTCTAGGGGTAGGTGAGAAAGTTAGGAAGAATAAGGCCCTCAGATCCTAATGATTATGACAGCCTGTAGTATTGTTTCCCAAGGTTGGATGGAGTGTATGGAAAAGGTGATTTTGTGGAGAAATAGTCATTTTTATATGCCTAGAAGGATCTATTCCTTAGGCATGATTTGCAACTGTACTTTCTGCAGCCAGCTAGGAAGAAAGTGTCTAAATAATTTCAAAGAAAGGTGGTACTTCAGGTGTTTGTGGTTTTAAGGCCATCAAATGTCACATCAACTCTACCAAAACTGACTACATATTCAAAATATAATGTGTTGAAAGACATGTATAACTGAATCATTCACTTAGAAATGTCTTTCTTTACTTGTCGGCTGCAGAAAAGGTTGGAACTGACAAATGGTGTGCTAGAGAATTTGGTTTGTTGGGGTACATCCATCCAGTAGGTGTTAGCAATTGCACTCCTCTGACAGGGCTCAGACCCACACCTCTGAGCAAGCTTCACTACAACTGCAAGTGTTGATGGGAAGACAATCAGTTATGGTGAAGCCTGGGTGTTATTGCCAAGTAGTCACACACTCAGCATGAATGTCATTCTGCACTCCAGAGCAGAGCTCAAAGGAGATTATAAAAGGCTTGGGTTTGAAATAGTGGCTATAAAAAGGGGTGAGTGTGGGAAGAACAGAGGAAAAAACACATCAGGCTGCCAGACACTTGGTAGAGTTTATACAATTAGTTCCTCATTCCCCCATGTAGCTAAGCCAACCCAAGCTAAACACTCAAAACATTCCTCTGAATGCTCTGAATGCCCTATGAGTTTCACAAGAGTGACTGTCTGGAACCAAATCAGATGTTTCTATGATTTCCTTGATTTGGTTTTCTTTTGCTTGTGGACCCTATTCCCTGAGTTGCTACTTGGCCTTGCTTCATCCACCACATAGCACATCGGAGAATATTTTGGACAATTCCTATTAGATTCGAAAACCCCAAACTTGCAGAGCCATAGCATTTCCACCAATTGTTGATATTATGTTTGCTGATTCCTTATGCTCTCTTTGGAATGCCCAGCTGGGCTTGAACTGAATTCACCTCTCTGATCGGAAGCATGGAGTCTTCTATACATGCATTCCACCAAGGGTTCTTCCTGGTGATCAGTGCGAACTCTGCCCAGAGAATAAGTGCAGAGCATGTTCCTGAGGGCTACTGTAAATATAGGAGAGTAAAGGCAGGAGACAAGCTTGGCCTTTGGCTCTAGAGAACAGTAAATTACCTTGGATCATTTTAGCCTCATCTGTAATATTTGGCACACTAACATAGGGAATGGCTAGGAAACCTGGTATCTAGGAAACTGAACATTCTTTACATACAAAAAACTGAGGACATTGCTAAATAAAGAGAGAAATGGTAGATGAATTGTTTCAAGGTGGATTTGTCATTCATCAGCGTAATATTTAGACAACCTCTCTGTCTCTCATTCCTTTCTCTCACTGACCTAGTTTTAATTATGCCATGTGAAAAATGTACTTGGTCTTTACAGCCATTAATTAAGTTGCTTCTTGTAACTGCTTCTAAATTTGGGGGGTAAAAGGCTTGGGCTGGTCTTTGATCATGCAGTGCAGAAATGTCAAAAGACCACAAGAAAAATAGATGAGGTGAAAGCCTGTCAAACAAAGGTTCAATTTAGAGAGTCTCATTTTTCATGCGTTCCTGGCTTCTTCAGTTACAACTTGATTAAGTATTTAAAATTATATTAAGATTAACACAGAACTCTTCTAACTCTCTTTTTGGGTTGCAAGGTTTCCTTTTGGTTTTCTACATCTACGGTTATAGAACTATTATTGAGCTTATTCAGGCTGCTTGCTCTCAATTCCTGAGGCTGAAACTTCACAACTCTGGGTCATTGGTACTTTGATTCTGGAAAAAGCATTGTTTTATTTGTAAAATATGAATGAAAGTGTTTGCTCTTTCCTTAATGATGAACTTCATTTTCTTTGCTCCTTACACTTTTAGGAGATTCCTGTCTCCCACCCCAGACTCCAACATTCCTAAAATGCCTTTGTTTCAAATATGCATGGAGCATTTTTTTTTTTTTTTGAAGCAAGGCTCATAGATAGCCAGACTGGTGTATATTATAAGAGTATTAAGGCTGGGCTTAAAACAAAACAAAACACCAAAAATGGAAATTATAACTAATTAACTTTCTTTCTCAAACCAAAAAACTAGTAGGGCTAGTAGTCTGAATCTTAAATGCTTCATATTGACATCCTATGATAGCTTCATATACACTCAATTATTTGTCCTTACAATAATTCTGGAAGGTGGTAGGTAGGCACTGTTCATGCATATTTTACAATTAAGGAAACTAAGCATTAGAGATGTTAAAAAAACAAACAAACACAACAACACACACACACACAATTAAAAACAAAACAAAAAGAAAACTTGTACAAGGAAGTTTTAGTGAGATTAGAGTTGGGATCCAAATCCATGCTTGCTTTCTTTGCTCTTCTCAGCCTGCCTTCCTGCCACCCAAGCCACTGTAAGAGACCTCTCCTTGAGTCTGTGTTGGCTGGCAGTAGGAGAGAAGAGTTGTGTTTGAGACCAGGGGAGGTAGATTTATGAATTTATATGAATTTCAAGTTCAGGTTGATGTTAGAAGAATCATCTAACCTCTTCTGTTCCTGCAGTTTATTTTATTTTTTTGTTGTTGTTTATTTTGTTTTATCGGTAAAATGGGGATAATGGTAGTATCCACTCATAGGTCTATTGTTGGGACTGAACTATTCATGTAAACCATTTAGCAACTGGCACAAAGAAAAAGTTTTTAGCAACTCATTTTCTTTCTCAGCTTCCCTCCCTTCCTTCTTTTTAACATCAATCATTCACTGAGTATTTAGTAACTGTCTGTTCTGAACTGTGTTAGATATGGAGCTATTAAGATGTGAACACAAGGGAGTCGTTGAAATGAAAAGATCTTAAACTCTTAAGCTTGGTGGGGACAATAAATTATATAACAACAGGATACACAATATTATAAAAATATGAGAGAGAAACTAGTTGTTGAATTGAGTCTTTCCAGAGAGAGAATTAGATGAGTAGAAGGAACAGCGTGTGCAAAAATATGTGGCCAGTGGCCTGATGTGGTGAAGAGTGTGGCGAGTGCAGTGAGCAGTGATGGGAGGTGAGGCAGAAAACAAAAAAGCAGACAGTGAAGGGCCTCGGTGCCTTCTGTGGAGGTTAGTTCACTTATATAGCTAAGGTGTGTAATCCTCACTATAAGTCACTGTTCTATTCAATATACTAGTATTAACTCACTTGATCCTCACAATCACCCTATGACATATATACTGCCATTACTCCATTTTACAGATGGAGAAACTGAGGTGCAGCTCAAGTCACCCAGTTAGTATTGGCACAGTTGGGATTTGAACCCAGACAGTTTGGTTCTGGAGTCCTTATTTAACCACCTTACCCAGCTGCTTTGCAATCATGGATCTAATCCTGAGAAAATGAGAATCAACTCATGGGATGTGATCTTTTTAACCTTTAGAAATATTGTTTTGGGGTCATGGCAAGGTGATTTGGATGGGGGGAGACTAAAGGCAGAGAGATTCATGAGCAGGATTTAATTACTCAGGAGGAAAATGATAAGGGCCAAGCCTGAGCCTGTCCAGGTGGGTAGAAAACTCGAGGGTGGTTTTGGAGGTAAATGGTGGGGTTGTGAGGGGGGAGAGAAGGAAGGAGAAGGTAAAGGTCATTTTCATTTCCAACTTAGGTATCTGAATAGATGGTAAAACCATTAAAGTTCAAGAATCAGTCATGTGGAAAGAGGGAGATTAGGTAAGAAAAAGCAAAATCTTCTAAATCCAGGAAATATAAAATGCATCATTAGATAAGAATAATTATATGGTTTCTCATATGCCTATTTGAACTCCCACTCAAACACCCACAGAGTTGATAGGAACGAATGAAAGAGAATGTATATTTAACACTAAAATGAAAAACAAAGGTTAACAGAAACAGAGAAATTTGTTTGGAAATATTCTCTTACCATGAAAATGAAACCACTTGTAGCATTTCAATGTAGCGAGGAGGCCAGGATGGCCCAACAAAATGGGCAAAGGGTGGGAGGGTTGGCAAGGCTAAAGCGGGGCTGAGAGACTATAAAACCATTGCCTGCTTGCAGGGTGGCCCTCCTTACCTACAGTTATCAGCCTGTAGGACCAGCAAGAAGAAAAAGCACCCAAAGAAACTATGCACAGAAAAGCTGCTTTTATTGTTCTTCTTAATACTATCTCTCCCTGTCTTCCTGAACCTCATATCTATCCTTCACTCTCCAATTGTGCAATCATATTTTCTCCAGTTAAAATTAACCATATTGGGGCTGGTCCCTTCATTGTTACATTAGTGGGGTAGTAGGACCTTATAGGGATGCTTCTGAAACTTGAGGGAAAGAGGAATCAGGACTATCAGAGAATGGGGCATAATGACTCAAGAAGGGCTCTTGTCACAGGAATAGCACCCCAAAGCGCATTGCTTTTTGCCTTCCTACTCAGCATGCTCACCAAGCTGTCTTAGACAATTGTTAGAAAGCCTTGAAACTTTGCAGACCATTTGGACTACAGATTGGAATATAGTTACAAAGAAGTAGATTTACTGTGTCTGAATGCAAAACTAATCAATCCAGAATGACAATTTCATATGGTTAAACCCATTACAACTTTGCTGGACTTCTTTCATCTCTTGTGAGTATGTGGGATGTCATTAATGTTACCAGCTGCATGGTTTTCTCTGAATACCGACAGCAGAGGAAAAAAACCCACCCTCGACGCCATTGGCTCTCCTGTTTTCCACTCAGACAGCTATTGTACTGCCAAGGCAAATGTAAAACAGGCTCCCACAATAACAGCAATTTCCCAAATGCCCTGTTAATTTCCAGTAAACCAAAATAAAATGTGTTATTATTTATTAAGAGTATGCACTGCACACGGTTTCCAGATGATAAGTATTTCAGTAAAGCACCACATGGAGAACAATTTGAGTTGACTTGCAAGCGGTATGTAACCTTAGAGTAATGGGTATAGCCCAGGGTCAGAATTGTCACTTTTATTGGGTTAATTCAATGTTCATGGTTTATAGAATATGCTATAGGACTAGTGAAAAGTTTTCCAATCCCCAGTATCAGCTGCATTATACATGTAATTTTATGTAAAAGAGAAGCGTCTCGTATGTCATTATTTATTCATAATGACATTCATGGAACAACTGTATGGCACAGTCTGATAGTGTAGTCTGGGGTACAGAATATGGAGCACAGATTCCAAACACTGGGTCTCAGACAACTCCTTTAATTATGTTAACTTTCGAAACACAATGTAGAGAAATTTAATGTCACACTTGTGGGACAGAATGCCATTATTTCACAAAGAGAATATACACATTTGAAGGATCCCAGGTTTGGGGAACAATTTGAGCTCCCTTCAAGGTAGTTGAATATGTTAGGAATCTTTTTTATAACACAGGCCCGTGGGTCTCCACCTGGGTTAAGGGGAGCCTTGCTCCAACCTCTGGTTTGTGGAACCTTCCAGCTCTGAAGAGAGGATGACTGCATCGGACAAGGACTCTGTGGTCACAGGACACCGTCTAGAGCTGGCCCATGCCAGACCTCCTGGGGGGGGCGGGGGGGGGGGGCTGCCTGCCTGGGCTTCCTTTTGTCTCCTCTGTGCTTCCAGGTCCTCACAGCTGGGTCTGTGATTTCCTGACCTGATGCTGCCTGAGCTGGGAGGCCTGAGCCTCAGATCCTGCTCTCCCTGCTGGCCTTGCTGCTCCATGTGCTCCCAGGCCACACAGGGGCCTGGCGCCCCAGGAAGGGTCTGCACTGTGTCATTGCCTTCTGTCCCAAGGTCAAGCCCTCCTTGTTCTCACGGCTGCAGGTCTCTAAATTAGAATTCCAGTTTGGTTCTGGCTATTTGCCTTAAACTTTCTTTAAGGCTTAATGAAAGGGATCTCATACTGCTTTTAAAGAATTAAATATATAATACATATTCATTCATGAAAATAAGGAAGTCCCCTCCAAATTATACAAACTCCACTACCTTGTGATATAGCCACCTCTAACATTTTGAGGTTTATTTTTCAAGCCTTTTTTTTCTCTGCACATATATACAAAAAAAAAATACTTTCTTACAAAAATTAAATTATATATATATATAATATATATACACACATATATATGTAGTTTTACAACCTAAATATGTGTTTTTTTCTTATATGAAAGTAAGTTATATATAAAAATATACTCCTCAATGTTATTTTTAATGCTGCTTTCTATTCTAATTTACGTTAAGCTTTTAAAATTCAAGAAGAATGTATTGTTACACATTCCTTGTCTTTATTACCTCATCCTTTTTTACAGTAACTCTGTTTAAAGCCTTATGATGGGCCGCTGTGAGCCCAACATAGTAAAGTGGGCCTCTGGATTTGTAAGAATACCTGAAATGATTTTCTTTGAGCAGTCTTCTTACACCGAGGTGTCAGCAATACTGCCTAAGAGGGAGGAGCCAGACTCCTTGGAGCCTCCGGGCCCTGCACCTGGTAGCCTCTGCCCAGAAGACCCCTCCCTGCACAGGAGCCTAAGAGCCCTTCTCAGTCACTCACAGCTCAGTTCTTATTCCCCATCACTAGCGAGGTTCTCTTGGGCTGATGAGGCCATTGTAACCTCCCTTCTTTGTGCGTGTTTGACACTCATAAGTACCTCTGATTCTGTATCTGCCATTATGCCACTAGACTGAGCTTCCTGCGGGTCATAACCACTTCCCTCCTGCATATGTGCCCAAGGTTGGTTGGCATCTGGCATGAAACAGCTGCTCCATGAATGCCTATTGCAACAAAGGAGGGAAAGAAGAAAGGAAGGAAGGAAGGAAGGAAGGAAGGAAGGAAGGAAGGAAGGAAGGGAGGGAGGTAGGGAGGGAGGAAGGAAGGAAGGAAGAGACTATCTTAGAGTGAAATAAGAGTATGCTTTCTATCAGGGATTCCATTTGAGCTAAGCCTTAAAAATAGGTGTCGTTTGATGAATGATGGCTTCTTTTGTTATAGCAGCTCTTAGAAACATCCTAACGGTCCCTTAAAGTAATGCATTATACAATTTTCAGTTTCTCCTAAATACAGGGAGATTATCTTGTTTAAGGCCATGGGGCTTGAAAAAGCAACATAGTCTGTTGGCCAGATGGCAGAGATAGAAAAAAGGGCAACTTAGAAGTGTGGTGTGGAAGGACAAACATGGAGTGAGGATGGCTTGTATCCTGCGGGACTGACATCACAGAGCAGCTCAATTTCACTCCGTGGTGGTGGATATAGAGAATAGTAGGATTGAGGGCTGCAGAGGTAGTTGCGAGCTGAAGTATTGAGTTTATTTTTTTCACCAGACTTTAGAGAGTTGTTACATTCTTTTTAATAAGAGAGTGTTTGCTCAGAACTGGAGGCAGTGTGCACATGAGTTTAGGAGTAAAAGAGATAGGATGTGGGGAGACCAGTCAAGATCTTATTGCCAAAACCTGAGTGAGAAGTATAAGTACCTAATGTAGTGACAGTGGGGGTGGGGAAATTGAGGGATATTTTAGATCTAGAACCTAAAGCCTATATTGACCGACTACATACAAAGGAGGTTGGAAGCTAATTCTAGGTTTCTAGTCTGTGAAATGTGCTGTGCCTCTAACAGAAACGGGCTGAAGGATTGCAATGGGAGGAGGTGCTCCGAGTGGGAGAGGGCAGGGTGAACAACTTAATTTTGGACACAGTATGTCAGAGGGATTGTTTCAGACAGAGATATAGAGCAGCGAGTGGGGGAGAGTGAATCAGAGAAATTAAGACAGACTGGACAAGCTTTTGGAGAAAAAGGTCGACATGCCAGTGAAGTGGCAGAAAATGCCAGCTTCTCCTGACCTTGGACATAGGAAGGTAGATTGGGAAGGTTGGAAGAAAACTAGGGTCACCAGGGAACAACACAAATTCTGTAAGACAAGCAATGAAGCAGGAAAAGGCAAAAGATGAATGAGGGTGATTTAATGGAATCTTGCGTGTGACCGTCGAAGAAATGAGAGCTACTATTTCATAAATATGAGGTTCATAGATGTTTTTTCACATGATAAGAAGTGTTTGCCTTTTAATAAGGCTAGAGGCTCCTGTGTATCTTAAATTCTCTACCCAAGGAATAATTTTCCAAAGGCAGAATTTCAGGTATATAACAGGCTGGTGGGAAAGGTTATTTGGAGTCCAGGGACCTTGTTAGCACACATAATGCTAGTTAACATTTACTGAGCTCGTGTTAAATGAATTATTTCATTTCATCTGATAAAATAGCCCTATGAGGTAAATATTATCAGTTGTTCCATTTTAGAGTTGAGGAAACAGAGGCAAAGAGAGTTTGAATCACTTGCCTAAAGTCACACAGCCAGTAAACGCTAGCTGGTCTAGACAGCCTGGCCCCACCGCCCATGCGCTTCCCTCCTACTCTGGGCCTCTTCTCATCCTAATAGCACAGAGTCCTTCCTGCCTCAGAGTTGGTGTCACTCAGACATGGTTTCCCACAGACAGATATTCTCTTGTCCACCAAGGGGGCTGAGCAGGCAAATGCTCCTTGGTTCTTCCTCCAGGATATCGCTGGGAGTCAGGCTGCACCCACACCCACGTCCTCGTCCTCCCTTCCTCTCCTTATCTACCGTCCCTCTCGGGGTGGTGAGGAGGTAGGGCAGTGAGAATTCTAATCTCGCGTAAGTGGGGTGTGTGTGTATGTGTGTGTTGGCTTTGCCTCTGAGTGGTATGAAAATACAGAAAGAATGGATACGGGATTCACCAAAATATATTTTACTTCAGGTGTAGCTCTCAGAAGTGATGCTTATTTTACACAAACCCTGATAACCTCTTATCTGCATGCAGAACACATGTATTTAAAGAATCATCTTTCTCTTGAACTGTGTCTCAATGAAAGGAAGGAACCGGCAGCTTCAATGTATAGTTGAAATGTATGCATCAACGTACAACTGGAGGCCAACTTACAATTTTCTGACATCCTCTATTTCAAGTAAACAGCACTCTGCCATGTGACTGTCCCATTTCCAAGTGGCAAGAATCTGTGGACACCCCCTACAGGTAACTGACAGGTCACATGGCTGGTGGATGAAAGGCACAGGAAACCTCCTTAGTCGCAGGAGGAGGTGGTGGGGATGCTTTCATCTCCCCCTGTCACACGCCTACTTTGTTGGAATGCTGAGTATGCTCTCACCTGCCTGCCCCAGAACACAATTGCATTCCAGAGGCTCCACTTTAATGCAGCCAGGTGGCTTCTCTCTTCTTCAGCATGTACTTGGTGCTCTTCTGGAAATTAAACGGTGACCTTTCACTTATCTTCAGGTCTAACGCTGGGGCTGGCTGTGATCCTGCCCCAAAGCTTGTCTCTTGATTCATCTAACCAGCAATCGGGGGCTCATCAATAGTGCGAAGGAGGCCTTTGCTCTTCTGTACTTGTCATCAAAGCCAAAGGAGCTCACTTTCCTCGGGGCAACATCTGGCTAGAATTTATATGGTGGGCATGGAAATATTATTTTCTAGATGTTATGATTTCTTTGCTTTGGCATTGCAGAAAAATGGCATGCCGCCACCACCAGAAACTAATTAGGTCATTTTCCTCATGTCAAAAATCTTCTTGCCAATAACGATTTCCTGTCATTCCTTCCCTGTTTCTGAAGGGGCGGCTGCTCTGTTGGCAGCTTACTTCAGGAAAGAAATCAAATCAACTGGGCAGCTCTTGAGATAGAGAGCTCCTATGCCAGAGGAAATGACTTCTTTAGAATTCATTGCTACACTGACAGTTATGGTCTGTACTTGCTCCATCTCATAGCTTACCAACAGCTCCTTCCATATTGCTCTACAACCACTCTGCTCCCCAACCACGACTGAGATGCCACTTTGAGTCAGTTGCTATTTTCATTGTCTTTCTCCTCTTTCCCTTATTATTAATGGATTTCTCCTTCCCAATGTTGTCTCCTCTTTTGCTTTCTAGGTCAATGAACTTCTTTGAGCCCCTTTGCCTTTTCTCTTTAGTTTTACCTAGAAACTTCTCTGTTTCCTCTTGTTCCGTTGGCCTCCTCTAAAGGGCTGTGTAGACCTTCTAGCAATCTGTCCATGGGACCTTCCATGTCTACTCACACTGAGAGGTGACCCGTACTGATGGCTTTAAAGCAACTCATTGATACTTAACCCTGTGTCAGTGGTTTTGAAAAACATTAAAGTTACACAAACTCATGGTTTTAAAAAGTAAAATATTTCCACAAGGCTTGATAAAATTAGTTCATTGACAGAAATCCCCTGCATCCTGCCTTTTTCTATTTATGGCAACAATATTCAATTCTTGTAACTGATTTTTTTTCCGGGGGTGGGGGTGGGGGCACTTATCTCCAAGTCTTTAAAAATGATGCTCACATTGCTATTTCTTGCTTTCTATTCTTTTAAAGGAAGGTCTTATCTATTGATTTGTAGCTTCCTTTCACACATACCACATTATACCTACACTCTTTTCTTCCTAGTCTTCCAAAGTCATCATTTTATAACTTGGAGGGGGGGGTATATGAAAAATCAGTTTGCCCATTAAAATGTTACACAATGGAGATATATAATATCTTATGTTTATTTTGAGAGGCAGCAGGGAGTGAGACAACCTCAAGTCCAACTGCCTGGATTCAAATCCCAGGGAAGGTACTTAATTCATGGTGCGCTTGAATATCTGAGTTTCAATTTCTTCAACTGTAGAATGAGGTTATGATCGTACCTATACATTGTTTTTGTGATTAATAGTTAGTAATTTAATAAATAGAAAAAGAGTCACAGTAATGCATCTCATATAATAAGTATTAAAGAAATGCTAGGAATTTTTGTCTTATTATTATCTTTGTGCAAATTTAAATTTTTCCTGGGATTAATAACAACAATAACAGCAACCATAACCATAACTTCTATTTGTATTTGCATAGTTTTCCATGTACTTATGGCTAATTTATCCCTAATCTCTCTCCAGTAAATCTATTCTCAATTATATTCAGAGGCATTTGGTGATATAGTCATCCATCCCATGTTTATGAAGTCTCCCCCAGAGTCTTTGCATCTGTTCTCATTTGTGCTGGGAAAACTTCAGGCTGTGGCAGAGTTGTCATCTCTCTCTTTCTCTTTCCCATCATCCGAGGAATCCTTTTACTTATGTTTTGTGTTTGATCACTTGTCTTCTAGATCCTTTCCCCCCCACTTAGGTGGTTTATCTCCTCATTTTAGCAGAATATATCTTCTTTTTTAAAAAAAATATATTTTATTGATTTTTTTACAGAGAGGAAGGGAGAGGGATAGAGAGTTAGAAACATCGGTGAGAGAGAAACACAGATCAGCTGCCTCCTGCACACTCCCCACTGGGGATGTGCCCTCAACCAAGGTACATGCCCTTGACCGGAATCGAACCTGAGACGCTTGAGTCCACAGGCTGACACTATCCACTGAGCCAAACTGGTTAAGGGCAGAATATATCTTCTTGAGAAAAGATGAAAGTGAAATCCTCTTGGAGACCTGCATGTCTGAAAAGGTCCCTATTTTATCTTCACACTTCTGGCTAGCTGAAGAGTTCTAGAATTCTCAGAATTTTGAAGACATTACTTCACTGTCCTTAGCTTCCATGTTGCTGCTGAAAAGTTCTATATAGTTATAATTTTGATCTTTTGTATGTATACCGTTCTTTTTCTCTGGAAGCATTTAGAACCTTCCTATCATTCTCAGTGTTCTGGAATTTCATTTTAATGTGATTTCACGTAGATCAGCATCCATCTGTTATGTGGAGTACTTGTTAGGGCTTTAGTTTGGGAAATTGTCTTGAATTATTTCTCTGATGATTTTTTTCTCCATTTTCATTGTTTCTTACTGAAATTTCTATTATTTGGATGTGGAATGGTCCTCTTAATTTAATACCTTTATCTCCCACTTTTCTTTCTTACCTTTTTTTTTTTTTTTTGTCCTTTTGCTCAACTCTCTGTAAGCATCAGTGACATTGTATCCGAATCATTCTACAGAGGTTTTTATTTCTACTATTTTATTGCCAATTGACAAGTTTTTAAAAATAGATCTCCAAATGTCCTTTTCCCTCCAGTAAAGTGCCTTGTTTTCTTTTTATTAACACAATGTCTTTTTCTTTGAGGATCTAAATAATAATTATATTAAAATTTTTCCTATCTCTCCAAGTTTTAAAAATTTGCATTTGCTGTGACATCTATCTTTTACTTTGGAGGATTTCTTCAAAGGCTTACTGACCCTTAGATATTGACTTTTGTTTAAGAGGGAGACAGTGAGGATTCCATAGGAGAGTCTATGTCTGTGGGTGGCACTTTGCCAAGGAGTGATGTAAGCTGGGCCATTAAGTTAGAGAAGTCCGGAGGTCACCATCTGTAAGTCTTTTGTCTGGGCTGGTCAAATTCCCCAGAGAAGGATTGCATTTTCTACCTGTGGAGGACAGTCCCTCTTTCTAGATGGAGGAAGGAGTCTATGTAAACATTTAATTTTAAAACTTGCATTCATTCATCTGCTTTAAGTCCTGCACCTGCCCCTCAACTATTCCTGGTGTCTTCTAGGCCAGAGAATTTTTGCTCCACCCTAGTCAGAGAAATTTCAGCCCTCTTTGGAGTGAGGGAGGAATAGTCACCCAGTTGGGGTGAGGGCGGGGAGGGTTTCTGAACAGCTAATTTTTTTCTTAAATAGATATGGTTTTAACTTTTCCTCCTACATTCACAAAATCGGACACAGAGTTCTTGAGTCTTTTAGAACTTCCATGATATAGATTAGGCTGCTTATTAGCCTTTCCTAGGGTTAGAAGTCAGTTTTCTTGGCTCTGCTAGGTCAATTGCTACTCATACATCTGCTTTGTAGCTTCCAATGTTTTGTTGCATTTTCTTTAATTTGGATTTATGTCTTAAAAATTCATTACTATCATTCTAGTGGGACATTAGTGGGGCACAGAGAGCATTATGTGGGTAATATTATTAAAGAAGATAGACCTTTAACACATATCAATATATCAGCAAAAATTATAAAAAAAAACTATAGAGAAAAAATAATAAAGTAATTTAAGAGAACAGTAAAGAGGGACCTAATTCGGATTGGTGTTTTATGACATGGCTCTCAGAGAAGGTAATATTTCAGCCAAGTCCCAAAGATAAGTGGGAGCTAGTGAGGCAAAGGATATAGGGAAAAAGCATTCCATGCTGAAGAGCAGCCTGAGGTGATAGAATAGTCAGAACTCTGGCTGAAAGTGAAAGAGTCTAAGTTTAAGCTAAAAACAGGAGCTGAATAGCATGTGTAACTGGGAAGTCTAAGATGTGGAGCTAGTAAGGCTTGGCTGGATCCAGGGATTGACATGAGGCATCAGGTTCCTGCCTCTCCATCTGTAGTTCTGCTTTTTTTCTATTTGCCCTCATTCTCACAGAGACTTCCTTCATTTGGTGGCAAGTTTGCTACTAGCAATCACAAGGCTACATCATCCTCACAGCCCCTGTCCCAGAGAGAAAGAGAGAGGCTTTCCTATATCTATTTTAAGTAGCGTCCATATAGGACATCCCACATCACTTGGAATAATAGAGTTCTATGTTTGGACAGACATGAATCCAATTCTACAGGCAGAAAATAATCTTATTCATGCAAAATACTGAAAGATATTTACTATCAGAAGAATTGCGAGTCATAAAAATATAGAGATTTAAAGCAGAATCTTGTGGGAAATGCTAAGCATTTGGAATTTATACTAACTGCAATGAAAAACTATTGCTGGATTTTAATCAAAGGGTAACATGAGTGCTGTTAATTACCGTCAACTCAACCCACACTTCCACACCAAATTCCCTTTCCAGTTCCTTTACCTGTGTCAGAGGCACTACAATTTCCTCCTGCCTTAGCTTTACATTTCGAGTCATCTTTGAGGTCTCACTCAAATTTATCACCATAAAATTAGTCACTAAGCCCAATGGGTCCCTCCTTTCTGAAGTCTCTTGGATTTATCCTTGCCATTGTGGCATGCCATTGTGGGCTCTTATCAACTTGGACTTGGTTTTTGTGATAATCCCCTAACAGGCTTCTCCTCTATTTCTCTCTGCTTCTAAGTCAATGCACTTAGCACTGTCAGGTTGTTCTATTGAAATTGCCACTACCTTTATGTCACTCCTCTACACAGGGGCCCACAATGTCTCTCTATCACTTAATGAATCAAGCCCAAATGCCTCAGCCCAACATTCAGAGGCTTCCATCATCTGACCCTGCTCCACCTACTGAGCCTTGTCTTCCAGTTACCCCTCCACCATAGTAAGACTACAAACCCTGACTCCCACTCCTCCCCTCCAGGAGTGGAGGAAAGATGGATCGCTATCAAATCACTGTGCAGACTGAAGAGAATGGAAGCCAGGGTAGGAGAAAGAAAGGAGGATGTGAGTGATTCTACTGAGTAACAGCTCCATTAGGTGAGGAAGGGCTGTGGCTATAACTGCGTGGCAGCCCTGAACTTGGTGGTGTGGTCGGGCTAGCCTTTCTGAGCCGCATGTGCAGATGACAGGGCCAAGGAGAACTCTCAGTGTGCATTTTCAAGGTGAGGCTTCTGCTGGAAGGAGGATATTTGCTCAGGCAAGCCTTTCCAGGTTGTAATACCCACTCCCTCTGACAAAATGTGTGGGCCTGGCTCACAGGTTTCTGGGCACTTGCCCAGACTCTTCAGGGTCAATTGGTGCCGCAGAGAAATGATGGATTATCCAGAGAGGTGTGAATAGTGTCAGGAAACATGACTAACCCTGGTGGGATCTCATTACTAATGTTTGCTCAAGTAGCTTTTTGCTGGGGGCTTGGGGTGGTATTTGGAATCTGCAGAAATAAAGTGCTACTTATTACAATGGAATGGGATCTGGCAACTTTTAAAAACCGACTAAAGTTCTGAGGGAAATTGGGTACAAGATTTGTACCTAAAGCCTAAGAGAAAACAAAAGAAAAGTTTAAAAAGTTAGCACAGAATCACTATTATCTCCACTGGGGATTGATTTGGTTAACTGCTTATCAGTTATCAATGACCAGACAACCTGCTTAGACATAACTGGATCAAATTTTACAATAATGTCTATAAGACTTGAACTAAAATGTGAAACAAGGAGTTTTTCAAAACAAGGAATCTATGCTAGATTTTAAGGCGTGGAGAAATTTTATTCACCCAAGAGAACATTTGAAAAGAACATTTAAAAGGCCACAGCAATTCTGCGGTAGGAGAAAGAATGATGGTTCTCCAAAGAGGTACACACCCTACTTGCTGGAACCTCTGAATATGTTGGTTCACAAGGTATAAAGAATGTTAAAGATGTGATTGAGGCTACTGACTTTGAGATGGGGAAATTAGCCTACATTACCCAGGTAGGCCCAAACTAATCCCATAAGTCTTTAAAATCAGAAAATATTGCCTGGCCAGAGTGGCTCAGTGGTTGAGCGTTGACCTATGAACCAGGAGGTCAGGGTTTGATTCCCCAATAGGGCACATGCCTGGGTTGTTGGCGTGATCCCCAGTGGAGGGTGTGCAAGAAGCAGCCAATCAATGATTCTCTCCCATCATTGATGTTTCTATCTCTCTCCCCTTCTCTCTTCCTCTCTGAAATAAATAAAAATATATTTTAAAAAAGCAAAACAAAAATCTGGGGTTTCAAGCTGGGGTTGGTCAGCAGGAAGTGTAACCATGGAAAAGGAATTAGGGAGATACAGTGTTGACTGGTTGTGAAGATGGATGAGGGGAGGTGGTTATTAACTAAGGGGGATGGGAGGCCTCTGCAAGGTGAAAAAAGCAGAGAAGCAGATACTCACCTAGAACCTCCAGAAACACAGCCTTGATGACATCTTGATTTTAGCCCAGTGAGACCAGTATTGGACTTCTGACCTACAAACCATAAGAAGAAACTTGTGCTCTTTGAAACTATTAAGAAAAGTAGTGCAAATTGTTTCATAAATATGTTTAGAATGAATGAAACTAGTCTAAGAATTTATATTAAAACTTGAGGCCCGGTGCATGAAAATTTGTGCACTGGAGAGGGGGGTCCCTCAGCCCAGCCTGCTGCCTCCACAGCAGGGCTAAGGATGTCTAACTAAGGGCTTAGGCCCACTCCCCGAGGCCTAAGCCCTTAGTTGGATATCCCCCGAGGGCTCCTGGGCTGCCAGAGGGATGTCTGACTGCCAGCTTAGGCCCAGGGGGTCGGGCTCCTGCCACCACAACTACGCTGGCCAGCGATGAGCTGGCTTCTGGCTGAGTGGCGCTCCTCCTGTGGAAGTGCACTGGCCATCAGGGGGCAGCTCCTGCATTGAGCATCTGCCCCCTGGTGGTCAGTGTGTGTCATAGTGACTGTTCCCAGTTTTTCTGCCCTTGGCGTCAATTTGCATATTACCCTTTTATTATATAGGATCATGTAAACAGGCTCCTTTTGCCTGGGAGTGGACATACATATGCCTTTCAGAAGTGATTCACTTTTAAACGAACTTTTATTGAGCACTTACTAAGTACTGGGCACTTTTCTTTGTTCTTGTATTAAATTTTCACAATAACTATGATCATGTCTATTAGTTGTTGATGTTATCTTTCCAGAGTAAATGAAGAAGCTGTTTTGAACCTGAGAAGCTGTGGGACTCTGTTTAATCACTACAATTGTGACTCCTAAAGTTAGCTGAACATTAAAATAATTTGTGGAGTGTTTACAAGCCCCAATATCCAGATCACATCTCCTGTCAATTGAACTTGAATATTCCAGTTTGAAGCCACACTTACATATTTTTAAAGATCTGTGATTCCAACATGCAATAAAAGTTTGGGAACCACTGCATGTGGTGCAGTCTCTCAAACTACATGATAAATGTGGTTATTTATTCCACCTAATAGACAGAATTGAAGCTCAGTTTGTTTAAAAGTACAATCTAGATTACCTCTAACACTACATTGATGGTTTTGTCATCATTGGTATAGCAACTGTTATTTGGATAAAAGAACAGTTGTTAGTTAATCCAAAGACTACAATAAAATTGATTTTGCATATAGACACAGCTTGGATTGTCAGTCAAAATAAGGGAGGGCCAGCAGTAGAGAAACCTTTCCCCAAATCAGACAAGGAGGAGGGAGAAACACAGATCTTTATCAGGTCTCTGGCCCCCATTAGATGGGCACTGTTGCTGAGAGCCTGTGTGCCCTCTATTTCACTGAACCTTGGCTTCTTTTGCAGTCCTTACTGGATAGCTTCTCCAGGGGCTGCCAATCTCACCAGCGAGGCTGTGTTCCCCTTCTGGGCTGACGACTGACCGAAAGTTTGGGCACCATAGAATTTTGGCTGCAATCTTCTGGCTGCCACGGAGGCAGATGACTCTTTTTTTCTTCTAAATGGCATTTTCATAAGTACAATACCCAACCTTCCCCGAGGCAGGACAGGCACTCTGTTTCTTAATCTGCTGCAGAACTTCTTAACTTTTTCAATTAGTTTTGCAAAGAGAAATTGGTTCAGCGGGTTTCAACTGGAAACAGGTGTTGATGGTAGTGTCCAAATCTTCGATTGAGGTTCTTCTCTCCCCTTTGCCAGCCTTTCCATGGGAGTAATGAGCAGGCCTGTGTTGGACGTAGCAGATGCACATCCCCACATGGGCCGGAGCTCTTGGTTCAAATTACTCAGATGAAAGTCATAAATTAAAATGCACTTTTGTCTTCCTGGCAATAATCGCAGATCCCGGTACATCATCTTTTTGTATATGCTAAGCCATAAACTTGCTTTAGCCAGGATTACCTCAAAATTCCTAGCTGAACACAAGGCAGTCCTTTTGGCCAGAGTTCTCCCAACTGGCTACAGGCTCTCTGCACCAGTTGCCAACATTCTATTCCAACTTGTGCTGTGTAGGTGTGGAGGTAAATTTGCTAAATCAGAAGAATGAAGGAAGTAACTTTACAAATTCTGCATGATGGTCATTATTGGTTTTCTCTGGATTTACTCATTATTATTACCAGTTATAATTTCATTTTGCTTTTTTTTGTCCTTATTTACTTTCTGAGTTTTTAAATTGATCAAGACAGGAATTTGGATTTAAGAGAGATTACTCTTAATGAGATTACAGCCTAAATTTAGTAGAGAGTTTCTTGTTAATCTAATGGGTTCATATAACATAAACAGGTAGAAATACCCTCCAAAAAGTCATATTGAGGTAATTGCATAAAACTCTCTTTTCCCATCACACACATTTTCCTAAAATAAGAACTCCAGGCTTTTTGAGGTTTAAAGATGGCTGAAAATTCTGTAAAAATCACCGAGAATCGAAATCTTTCTCAAGTAATAAACTCTGTAATCCCCCACAAAACTTAAACTAGAGAAAATCAGCACTGTTTTCTGAGAATTCCCTTCCTCCACATTTTCCTTGTGTTTAATATAAAATTTCCCTTTTCTCAAAACTAATTTATATTTTATACAGTTGTTAGGTGCTATTCTATGCTTTGCATTTTTCAAGAAGTTATATGATTTTCCTCTTTCTTAGAGATAATTTTGACACAGTTTACAGACACACAAATTTATCAGCCAATATCAGTAAATGACCAATACCCTGAAAAAAATGATTGAAAATTAAATTTGGTTATAGTATATTGGTATCTGCAATGTGTTGGCTAATTATCCATGTTTATAAATAGGAGGTAAGAGCTTAATTTTGTGTCCTGTTTATATCATAATTAAGGAGGAATTTTGAGGAAGTTCTGTAATTTAATGGTTTAACTGTCTTTTATTGCTATATGTAAATTGACTAACAGCAATAAAGGTTAAAAACAATCTAAGGCAATACAATTTATTTGGAACACAATTTGAATTTCAAATTATGTTTAATGCTTTTGTACATATTACAGGTCTTTTTTTAAAAGCTTATCACACGTGATTGACTTATTTGAGGAAACTGGAATTTGGGGAAAACAGAAAAGTAGAAGTAGAGTGGGTCCTTTGGAAATTTGACCAAATTATTTTTTTTTAAAGTGCGTCATTTACTTTCAAATGGTCCTTTCCTCCATTATTTTGAGCTTTATCAGTATCTTCCTATGTTATATATTTAGATGATCTCTCAATAAGATAATTTTTTTCCAACTGCATTGTATTATTTGGCCTCAAACATTTCCTCTGTCTTTTGTATGATTAGGCCTCCAGGTACTAAGACACAATGTGCATGTTTGTTAGGCCACTTCTTCCCGTCAAAATGATTCACTAACTGACATCCTTTGATTCTGCCCTTGGTCCTGTCTTCAGGCCCATCATATCCTTCCACCTGAAATAATGTTCAGTGAAAGAAAAAAAGAAAATTCTGTTTTCTTGGATCCTATCTGATTTTAAAATGTTACAATTGAGTTATAAATATGAAGGCCAGATAAGGAAGGAAAATGGAAAAAGTTCTTTTTTTTTTTTTTAAATATATTTTATTGATTTTCTACAGAGAGGAAGAGAGAGAGACAGAGAGCCAGAAACATCGACGAGAGAGAAACATCGATCAGCTGCCTCCTGCACATCCCCCACTGGGGATGTGCCCGCAACCCAGGTACATGCCCTTGACCGGAATCGAACCCGGGACCCCTCAGTCCGCAAGCAGACGCTCCATCCACTGAGCCAAACCGGCCTCGGTGGAAAAAGTTCTTTTGAGGGGCAGAATTAGAAGGCTTGGATGAGATTTTAAGGTGGGGGTGTTAGAAATAAGCCGGGGGGTGTAATCAGCATTCTCTTGGACTGCAGTCAGCAGTTGGGGGGGATTACTTGAAAGCAAGCTCATTCATGAAATTTATAAATCTTACAAGGAGAGCACTCAAAGTATATTGTGCGTACAACAAGGCACTTTGATCTTATGGATTTTATTTTTCAAAGAGTTCAATTTTGTACGCACAGGAGGACTTCAAACAGAATTGAGAAGATGTGGAGACAAAGTTGCTTTTAGGTTAAAAAGAAATCTATAAATATACCATAATAAAATTATTACAAAATTTATCAGCACATAATTATTAATGATCCATTGGGAAAATTCTTATTTATCCTTAAATGCTTGCCTTCTTAGGGTGACTCCTTTTCTGACCTCCCCAAAACTTCCACTCTCAGGTAGTTTGATTAAAGGAATAGGTGTCACTCATTTATTTCTGAATTTATCTTTACTGTGTGCCAGACTTAAAGATGTAAAGGTGGACCAAACAGTAATGAAGCTGAAAGGCTGCTGAAGAGGACACACAGTAAACAAATAATTATAATATTGTAATACATTTCTAGATGGAGACTAGGAGGCTGGAATAAGAAGGGGCTTGCTCATTTTTGTTGGTTCTTGTTCCTGTTCAGATAAATCCAGCTTCTTGAGGGTAGATACAATGCTGCACTTTTCCTATGTAATAGAACAAAAGTCAACTCAAATATGGGGTGTTAAAGCTAACTGCAAGAAATGCAGTGTTGGACAAAAATAGTTAAGTTTTCTTTCTGACTGACTATATTATTAATTTCCCATCTTCTGTTTCCTGATTGTAGTTTTTCACATGGTGTTATAGTTTTCTACACCATCTCTCTTGTTTCTTTGCCCCTTCTAGTCACTGTCAGGGTTGATCTTGGTGATAGACACAGGGCTGTGTTTTACAGATTATAGAATTATAGATTTGTTCCTTGGTTGATTTATGTTGCAGACCTTGTATGTCCCAACTATCCCCTACTTATAATTGAGCTGGGTGTGATTTCCAGAAAAATAGCTGACAAACCGGTCCACATCAAGGTATAAAGTGAAATGTCAACATTAACATAAGGGTTTGGACTTTCACCAGCCTTTCCTGGATGGACAATTGCTCAACCTGTTCTTATGTCGTGCGACTGCTACGTCATCTGCCGGTTATTACCCTGTTCATGCTGCTATGTAGCCGTGCTGTCTCGGTTGCAATTTGGCAAGATGACAAAAACCCACAAAGCAGCCACGTGATTTTATCTTTTTGTTATGGGGGCAGTGATTAAAGACACGTAGTTCCAAATGAGCAGTCGGTGGAAATGTTATATAGTGTCAGAAAACTGACTTTTCTCTATGAGGAGAGATCTCCACAGAGCTTACTTGTCCTTTGTGAGGAAGAGTTAAATATCTCATGTCTTGGAAGAGATGTGACCCCATTGCAGGTATATCTGTTAAGTCAGTGTTAAACAGGAAACTGAGAGTGGGGGCAGTGAGTGTGATTTGCCCTAACTACAGGGAACTTAAAATCAATCATAAAACTCACTAAAAGTGGTTGGTTTTCATTATAACCAGGTGCTGGCATTTCTAGACAATGTCAGGAACAAAAGACGTCTTTCTCAAAAAAAATGTTTGTTGGTCTGCTTTCTAAATAATCATAATGGTGAATCTTAGTAATATACATGTAGCTTCAAATTAGCATCTTTTGTTGCTTGCCCTTTAATAAACATTGTTTTCTATTTGGATGTTAACTTGGCAAACTCCTAGCTCTACCATGTGTTCCCCAACACATAAGGACTCAGCTGAAGTGCTTGTTTTCGGAAGTTTGTTGAGGATTCAAAATGTTTCAGCACTATTTGAGTCTTCAACTCTTGTGGCACTGCGAGTTCCTGTGTCTCAAGCAGTACAGTTGAAATAAACCATAATAAAGTATAAAAATAAAGAAATAAGTACCTTCAATTCTATCATCCTTTGTGACCATTCAGAGTTTTAAATCTGTGTTTAGAATGTAAAACACGAAGTACAAAGTATTCATTGGAAGTGTATATTGTAGTTCAGAAGTAAAAATCTTTTACTGCATTTGAATAGCATGCTTAAAAATTCATTTAATTTTTTTAAAAAAATTGTCAATTGTTTTAAACCTAAAGACCAAATAAAAAATATACAGTGCTACATCAGGAATACCATTTAGTACTTAACCTAAATTGTACTTTTTGCAGATATTTCAGTTTTATTAAATTCTATTTACTAGTTATTAGACAATTACCTCTATATGATTTTTGAACTAGATTTTCAATAAAAGAAAACCTTTCTCTGTCTGCAAATCTTTTCTTTCTATTATTGTTTTTGTGCATCTCTTGGTTATTCCCATAAGTAATTTTGTCACAGAGGGGAAGAGGTGTTAAAAATGATCTCCTGTTGGGGGAGATTTGTCACCAGTGGAGCATTTCCATTCATAAAATGGAAATGCATGTTTTCATCATTATGGAGTGTGCTCCCATGGAAAACCTTAGAGTCACTTCACATTTGCAGTGAAGAGATGATCTTGAAAAGCAAAACACTTGTATTTGGGAAACTGGATGGTGGAGATTCATTGGCAGCGTGGGTTTTTAGTTTGTTGGTGGCATGTGGCTGTGAGTTTTATGTCTTCAACATACACTCAGAGGCTGAAGGATAAAATGCAGACAAGCTTCAGAATCATAGAGATTTTTGTTTGATTTTAAGCCCTATCTCTGCCAAACTGTGTAGTTTTCTGTTGTTGTTTTTTTAAGAAAACTTGTCAAGGCAAATTTTTTTTTTAAGTTACAAAAATATATGCATGTCAAAAATACACATATAGTTCCATACTGTGTATACTATATGTACATATTCTATGTATATGCACATACTGTTATATAGTCCATATAAAATAATTCCAGCCATTTAAATGTTATACAGAGTAACTTACACTTTTTAAAGTATTAACTTATTCTGATTTTAGATTGGCTTTTTAAAAGCCACAGCTTTAGCAGCAACAGTCAGAATATCCAAGTTGTGTAGTCTCAATTCACTTAATTTTTTAAGCCTCAGTATCCTCACCCATCAACATGTAAAAAAATACCTATATTTCGTGAGAATTGTGCCATATAAGTGGAAGTACTTAGCTGATGCCCAACCCAATACATAGGATGTGCCCAGTGAATGTGAGTTTCCTTCCCTCTACTTCTTTTAAATACTCAATTCAGTTATTACTTCTTTCTTTGCATATTTTTCATTAGTTGGAACTTTTTCATGTATTCTGTACTGATTTCCAAGAATTAAGGTGAAACACGAACATTTGCTAATAAGTTGTGGCATGTACTTTGGTTTCTTGATGTTTTTGTTAAAGTTTCCACAAATTATGTATTGCTTGATTCAGAGATAAGATAAATGAGAAGCATCAATTTTTACTTTATTAAACATGTATGTATCATTCAATAATAAATGGGATCTTTCAGCCCCTCAAATGGAGACCTGGAGAAGGTGTTGGGTGTAAGGGTGGATAGTGAATGAGGATTACACAAAAGTTGATCCACTGTAACAATTTTATAGCATTCTCTTCCCAGGGAAGATTTGTCTTGGTGGCCCCAAAGCAGAGAGCTCTGTATCCCATTACTAGCCAATGAGTCATTCAGTCCCCCACAGATCCAAATAAAGTTTTACAGAATACCCTATGGCAGGCCTTTCAAAATATATGAATGCCATAAAAATATAACATTTATTTTACCATATGAACTGACTGTGTCCCTTTTTCACCATTTGGGATAGCAATCTCACCATGTGTTTTTGGCTGTTAGGTTATCATCAGATATATTGGAGTTCTCTGAGCTTTTCCATTCTTAGTCCCCATGGTATTTTCAGGAGTTTTATAACTTGGTTGTAAAAATTCACTCTAAACTGAAAGTTGGCAAACAATATATTAATCTGGGAAGTTAATTTCTTTTATAAAGTCCAGAATCTGTTTAGCCCCTCTTTTGAATTTTCAGAGACCTTAGAAAAATAAGGTGAGCAATTAAAGTTTTTGTGTTTTAAAAAAATGTAATTGAATTTTTTTCCAAAATCCCCTCAACCCTATTTTTACAGGTGAATAGCTTATATTTTGGACTGAGTTCTGATATATTTTGAAAGAGATTTTTTAAAATGTTTTGGCACAGTGAAATAGAGTAATTAAAAAAGGAACTAGACTGAGCTTACCCGTTACATCACTGGAATAATAAAGTATGTTTAGAGAGTGAAGCCTGTCTGAATGTACAGAAAGGCCCAAGATGTTAATGTGACTGGATGTTTGCAAACCTACAAATAAATCAGTCAGAAGTATCACTTAAAATATACGATGAGCCCTCAGTCTTACAAGAGTTACTAAATGGGGTTGAAACTTGTACTTGGAGTTGAATAATTGGATTTTTGGAATGACTTGGCCATCAGGCAGTGACAGCAAATCTGAATTAGACTTGCACATCCTTTCAGCGCCAGAAATGCTGTCACCACCTTCTCCCTCTTACTGGGACAAAGCATCTGGCTGAACTGCCCCTGCAAGTTGATTGACTAGATGGAACCTATACCAACTACCATCTCACCACGGACTAGGCCCAGGGACAAAGGAAGCTCAACACATACCGAGGACAAAACAACAACATTTAAAATGAGGCTTTTCCAACTTTAAAATACTCTCAGTTGTATTTTACAGAAGGAATGCGGAGGAGAATTAAACCGTGGTTTC
The DNA here is from genome assembly GCF_028538775.1 of Myotis yumanensis. NCBI lineage: Eukaryota > Metazoa > Chordata > Mammalia > Chiroptera > Vespertilionidae > Myotis > Myotis yumanensis. Next base: position 62,138,728 of record NW_027223753.1, on the reverse strand, counting down.
TGGAGTTGGACAGGCCTGATGGTTATTTGCTGTGTGGCCCTGGGGAAGCTACTTAATCTGTGCAAGTTTCACATTCCTTATTCCGTAAAGTAGGAATAATAATAGTACATACTTGTTTGGGTCATGGAAAGGCTTACAATGAGAAAATATATGTAGTGCAATTAGCAGAATGATTAAGAAGCAGTAATTAATCAATATTAGTTTTTGTTATTGTTCACTTTTCTGGTTAGCTTTATGAAATAGATTTCATTATTATTGTCATGATCATTTTACTGATGAGAACTATTTAGGTTCAAAATGGGCTTTAACCTGTGCAAGATTACACAGCTAGTAAGTATGCTTAGCTTGGTTTGAAATCTAGGTTTCCTAACAATAAACCTGATACATTTTTTCTTGATATCTGAGTGCATATTTGAGTACATATTAGATAATGCGTTATTTCATCGAGAACACAAACATAAAAGTTAATATTTTAAATTTAAAAAAAGTTAATTTATAATAGTTTGATTAAACATATTTAATGCACAGGTATCAACTTGTTTAATGGATAGAGTTTCAGAGCCTCTGTATATGGCCATACCACCCTGAATGTGCCCAATCTTGTCAGAGTCAACTGAAGTTCTTTTTATTTTATTTTATTCAAGTATATTAACCATGTACTCAAATTGCATGTAATGCATCTAATGTATCAGTTATAGCTTATTATATCAAGAACACCTGTAGGTCTCAGTGGACTAACATAGTTTAGAATGAAGTAGCCATACTAGTTTAATAGCTTATTGATTTCTATATCCATGGAATTCAGCTGTATATTGTAGGTGTTGTTCCTGCACACAATAACCATGAGGGCTCTAATACACAGCTGGTTACATGTACACATTTGTGTGAGGCAAAAACTTGAGGAGGAAAAATTAGGGAAGGTTTTAACTTTATCTGATGCTAATCTGGATTTATGTAAAACAAAGGAGGAATGGGGCTAGGTTCGTCAGATTAGTAATAGATACGCTGGATGTAGTTTTGCACCTAGATCCCCCTTCAAGACTGTGCGCTCATTCCCCTAGGTGCCATTGCCTCTCCCTGGCAACTGAGAACTTTTCCACCTCCAATGGCTCTGGGCTGAAAGGAGCTGCTTTGCCCAAGTGGTTTCCCCTTTCCTGAAGTGGCCTCTGTCTATGACTGGTTAATATGAGTCTTAAAAGGCCTGGCTCTTTTGCCCCAATTTGAGATAACTTTGACATCCATTCAGCTTCAGAGCTCCTGTAGGATTGGCTAAGGTCCCTGGTGCAAAAGCATCACAATTCAGCTCCTCCTTCTGCTCAGCCAATCCCGCTTCCTTCACTTCCTTACAAGTGTTCTACAGAGTGCTTCCAATAAACTTCCTGCATGCAGATTTCCCTCTGAGAACCTGTTTCCTGGGAATTTCAGCCTAAAATTGGAGCCATGCACAAAAGAGCTAAGTAGGCTTATCAGAACCCCAAGGAGAAAAGGCAGCTTTACAATTACACAGGATGTGGGAAGCAGAGATAGAGAAAAGGCAATGAGAATGGATGAATTTGAAAAGGGGCTATAGAGTATCATATAAAGAGACATATATACTCCTTAATAACTTATTTACACAATGAGAATAATAGTACATGCCTCTTAGAGTTGTTGTGAAGGCTATACAGCTATGCAAAGTATTTATAAAACAGACTGGATGAGATGAATCAGAGAGGATGAACCTATATTACTATAGTGTATTATATGATGGTCATAGCTGGGTGGGATAATGTGGGTTAAGTCGTTAAGAGATAGTTAAAACATTTCTTGTGTGGCGTCTTGGTGAACATAGAATTGGAGGTCAGAGAGCTATAGCGATGGGCCTTAGGGGTGGTCTCACTAGTGGCTCAGCAGTGATGCTCAGATGGTCAGTGGGACTCCTTGTGTGACATAGAAATGAATGCCTTTCATTTAAAGCAGCAAGGGCCACACAACACCCCACTGTTGTGATGGACAGAGATTCCAGATACAGGGCAGAATTAAGGGACAATTAGTAAGGGATCAAAAAACAAAAACAAAAAACAAACAAACACAACAACCCCCCAAAACAAGGAGTAGTGTATCCTAGTCTTAGAATAAATGAGGTAAGGAACTAAAAGAGGAGCCGAGACACTGAATACAGCAGGGATCCAGAAGCAGGAATTGGAGCATAATCAGGTCTAGTGTCTGGTGAATTTGTCAAGAATGATTGGATTCTTGGTCTGAGAGAGTGGTGCTAGAGTGATTTTATTTACAATTTAAAAAAAATTATTTACATGCTGATGATTCCCAAGTCTCTATGTTCACCACAAGCAACATGTTCAATCTCTAGACCCATGTTCCCACTGGGCATCTTTATGTGAATGCTCAATTTGAACTTGATATTATCATGTGTGAAATTAATTTTTGTCTTCAAATTTCATCATCCAATTCCCACTCTTGCATTACCACTTTCTGGTTATAGTATTTGTCCTGTCAGGACATGAACATAGTCACCCTCATGAACATAGTCACCCTGGGTGAGCAGCTCTTAAATTTTGAGATAGAGGGGCTTAGGTGTAGAGGAAGATGTGGGTGTTCCTAGTTTGTCTTCAGTCTATTTTCAAATTTTGCTGCTCTGGTTCCTGGTCCCACAGTCATGACCCACTGTCATTATAGTCTCAAAATCAATACAAACTGTATGTCTGTTCCTCCTGTATCTGGACTTGACCCTCAAACTCTTGGGACTGTGGTGGGTGAGGGCCTTGATCCAGCCAGCTGCTCTGTGTCTTCAGCCTTCTGTTTAATAAGTTCCACAAATTAGTTTTATTTTGGCATATTTGATCATAAAAACTAAGGACAAATTGCTGGAGGAAAAATTGTATTTCATTTTACTGAACTTCAAACTACTACAAAATAATTTGATAATCTCTTTGAAGAGCACAATGTTCAACTCAGTGGAATCAAAGATGATGCAAGCAGTGGATCACCTGGCAATTACTTCCTTAGCTTTCATACTGGATGAGAATCAGCATTCATGTGTTCCCCAATTCATTAAGTTGAAGGGCAATGCTGATGGCAGGGAGACTCCTTAGCCTGTCACTCTGCCAGAAAAAAAAAAAGTTGATCACAAGAAAAAACAGAGTTCCAAGTGGGCTAAACTTGAGAAGTGGCTCAAGGTTATCTTTTATTTATTCATTTATTCACTAACTACATATCAAACACTCTGTCTTTGGTGACTTTAGTCTCCCTACTTTTCATCTTTTCTCTTACATCTTTATTTTCTCAAGTATTCACTGTTCTCTTGTTTCTTTTTCTCCAACTCATCAAGACTTTCAGGTTTTTTTTTCAACTATACTAAGTTTTTAAGCAATTAAGATGTTAGCTTTCTTTGGCAACCTGGCAATCAATCTTCTAATACAAAATATCAAGTTAAAGACTGAAGCACATATCAATCATTGTGTTTTTAGGACATCTGAGCCTTCCCCATCTCTCTGAAATCACATTACCTAATTGATCTATGCAGTAGGTTGACCTTAGGCTCTCATGTTCAGGTTTAAGGTAAATTACTATAAAATAGAATGTTTGAGAGGAGACTGGCAGAGAAATCTCACTGAACAGGTGACTGTGTAAAGTAACAAGGCAGGGGCTTTGCTGTTTGGCATAATAGACTGAGACTCAGTTGTGAAACCAGATGGGAAGGTCAACTATGACCTTCAGCAAGCTATAATCCTTAATAACTTATTTACACAATGAGAATAGTAATACATATCTCTCTGAATTGTTGTGAAGGCTATATAACTATACAAAGTATTTATAAGACAGTGCTGATATGCCATAATTGCTTAATAAATATCTGTGATGATGATAAGGAAGAGAAGGAGGAGGAGGAGAGGAAGAACTTGAACTTGATTGGTCTGTGAAAGAGTTATATTAACATCCTATATAATAAATAAGTAATATGCAAATTGGCCATTATGCCCTCACACAAGATGGCTGCCCCCATGTGGTCACAAGGTGGCTGGCAGGGGAGGGCAGTTGTGGGTGATCACGGAAGGGAAGTTAGGGGTGACCAGGCCTGCAGGGGAGGGCAGTTGTGGGCGATCAGGCCAGCAGGGAAGGGCAGTTAGGGGTGACCAGGCCAGCAGGGGAGGACAGTGGGGGGGACCAGGCCTGTGGGGGAGGGCAGTTGGGGGGACCAGGCCGGCAGAGGAGGGCAGTTTGGAGTGATCGGGCTGGCAGGGGAGCAGTTAGGCATCAATCAGGCTGGCAGGGCATGGTTAGGGGATGATCAAGCTGGCAGGCAGAAGCGGTTAGGGGCAATCAGGCAGGCAGGCAGGTGAGTGGTTAGGAGCCAGCAGTCCCTGATTGTGTGAGGGATATCTGACTGCTGGTTTAGGCCCGATCCCTGATCCCATATTGGAGAGGGTGCAGGCTGGGCTGAGGGACACCCTCCCCCCAGTGTATGAATTTCATGCACCAGGCCTCTAGTTACTAAAATAAAGCATGATTGATTGCCATGTGCATTGTCCTGATTGCCATGTGCATTGTTCCATTCTTGTCCCTGACTCTACCTTGAAGCAACAAATGCTTGTAATTTAGTCAATCCTTTGTTTCCTGTGTTTTTATTTTGTTCAGCTTTGATGGAAGTTTAGTTAGCAAGACCTTAAATAAACATGAGGTTCCATAACTTTCCTTGAACATAAGGTTTCTGCTATTCTTTCATATGACAAATATTTATTGAAATTTATTATATGTCAGGCATTAAGTGCTGAGAATTCAATGGTTAATTCTGTGCTAGTGGAGCTTAAAATCCAATGGAGGTTCATTTGAAAAAATACCAAATATCATTAGTCATTAGGGACATGCAAATTAAATGACAATGACCTATTACTACACAACTAAAATGACTAAAATACTTTTTAAAAAACATGCTAATAGTACATAATGCTGGAGCAACTGGAACTCTCATATATCATGGGTGAGAATGCAGAATAGTACAGCCATTTTGGAAAATAGTATAACAATTTGTTTTAAAGTTAAACATACATTTGGTATATGACCCATCAAACCCAATTTTAGGTATTTTCCCAATGAAATAAAAATTTAAATTCACACAGCAACCTATATTAAAGATGTATAATATATTTATTAATAATTTCCTTAATGTGGATACTAAAATATATTTAAACTGATAAATGAATAAGCAAGTTGTGGTACTAGTACATCCATATATTGGAATACTGCTGATCAATAGAAAGGAACACATTACAAATACGCGCAGTGCTGTGGATGAATCTTTAAGGCATTATTCTGCAAGAAAAAAGCCAGAGCTCAACAGGATTACATACTGTATGAATTCATTTATGTGACATGTCATATCAGAAAATGGATCCACGTGATTTCCAGGGACTTGGAGTTGAGAGGAAGGGATGGCTACAAAGGGATAATATGAGATAACTTTTTAGGTAATGGAACATAAAGAGTATATTTTTTGTATATAACTTTTAAAAATTGATCTAAAAATAGAAAGAAATGGTGACAGAGGAGGGGAAGGGACATTCAACAATGTATTGATAGGTAGTTAATGAATCAAATATTCTCATCAAGAGAAGATTTAATGATACACATCCGATCCTTCATTTCTTGGGGATAAAATTTCTATGTTACCCTGCTCATGTCAATGAAATACCAATCAGGCAAACATAAATTTTTAATAATTATGATAGATCAAATGAGTATTTCATAATAAAATCTTTAAATAATTATTTCTTTTAAAAACATAAATAGGTTATAAATACTCACCAAACAAGACTTCAAAATGCATGATTTTAGCTGGAGGAACAAAGTAGCAAAAAGTAAAAGCCCATGTGAAAGGTATGGACTTTAAAGTCTTATTGATGCAGAAAAGAAAATTTATTTATAAAGCAAGCTTAATTTGATTGTTAGTAACTTGAGTTTGATTTTTGAAAACAGAAATCTGAATCCAGCCCTGGCCAAGAATCAATTTATCTATAACCAAAGTACCTTAACTCAACTTGTCAAAGGTGGTATTCTTTTTTATTTTGAGAGCTCCAATCCTGAAAAGAAGTCAAAATAATTATAGTGGTTACATAGAAAGTTATAAAAATAAAATAAAATAAAATAAAATAAATAATAAGGAATTAGATCCATGATGTTAACATTTAAAATAATTAATTGGCTTTGTAACTGTTTTATTTGTTATTTCAAGTGTTTGTAATATTCAAAAGCATCAACCATGTCACATATATAATAGCAGTTAAAATCAAGATAATTTAATACATTTGTAATTGTTTAAATGCCAAAGAAGGATGAGTTTCAAAATTTTGTTTTTTAGATGAATGAGTTGATTAAATTGAGCATGAAATAAACATGCATAAAAATCCATTGGGAGTGGCAAATATGGGGCAAATTGAGAGAGATCAGTGGGTGGGTTAACACAATGGCATTGGCATTGGGAAGAAGAGTTTGGACATCTGGGGATATAAATAAATAAAACTTATTTTCTTGAGGAGTAAAGAAGAGCCAATAGTTTGAAGATAAAACCACAGTTACTTGAGTATGAAAAGTTTCTGAAATGCTGGAGAACCAAAGCTTGTCCTTGTTATTTTGCCTAAGGCTCTGGTGGTAGCCAACTACGCTTTGAAGATAGAAAATAATCTCTTTGCCTCTTTTGTTACATTGATTTTTGTTTGTTTTTACAACAGATCTTAAAGTGTCCTGAAAGTGTGAGAATAGCGTGTTGGGTGGGCACTATCTGAAGAATGCCCATGTAAATCAGGGTTGTATGAACATAATTGTCATCTACTTCATATCAGACTGTCCAATATGGAGTTTGTTATTTCTTTCTTATAGGTAACAAATGAACCCATTCTCCTATCTTGAAGTTGTAGCTCTTGTTTTCAGACCTTTAGGCCTCCCTCTCTTATACACACGCACATACACACACACACACACACACACACACACACACACACACACACACACTGCTTCATTGAGATCCATGGTATTTAGATATACCATCATTTTCCCAGATTTACCATCATTTTCCTCAGTAGATGAAAGCAACTGATCCCTGTTCACTTCACTTATCAAAGAACTCAAACATTTTTTCTCTTCTCTAGATCCTGTGATTATTGTTAGGAAGTTGAACATCCATATAGAAAAATTGCTTAATACCTTCTATTCCTTGATCTGCTCCCATGTTGTCTCACTTCAGTTTCCCGGGGCCATACCTGAAAATATTCCACTTTTGAAAGATTGTTTTGAAATACCCCGCTTATTCATAAGCTTTTAAATGTTTTCCTACCATGTATTTGACTCCGCCCAATGCCAGTATTCTTTGGCAGCATTAAGATATACAGTCTGCTGTCTCCCCTCAGTTTCTTTTTATGCATCCTCCTCCTAATTGCCCCACTTCTCTTTTGGTCTTCTCAGTTTCCAAATCTCATCACTATGATGGCTCATGAAAAATACCCTCGGGACACCCACAAGCTTTTCCTCTGTCATTCTCCTGACCACACTCCAATACTGGGTGAACTCTTCCATAATACCAAAATATGAGAAGGTTAACTTTGCTGGAAAACTCTCACCACTGAGTGGAATAATTTTAGTTTAAGTTTATAACTTACTTTTTTCAACAACTATTTATTCAGCCCCTGTTTTATTTATGCCAGGTAATGTTTTAGACCTTGGAGAACCAAAGGAAGTACTAAACATAACATTCTAGCCATCATGGAGCTGCAATGTTAGAGTGTTATTCTTCTCCTCCCTTCATATCCAATTTACTCATTGACTCACTGCAGTTGGACTTATTACTCCATCAGAATTGCTCTTATCAGTGATTCCCATGTTGCTAAAGCCAGGGGACAATTCTTTGGCTTCATCCTTGTCATGCACAGAACAGCATTTTTCCAGCAAGCCCTCTCCTTGGTTTGCTTCTTTTGGTTTCTGTTGTCACATCTTCCACCTTTTTGTCTACCCCACAGGCCACTCCATCTCAGCCTCCTTTGTGATTTCTACCTCATCTTGTACCAGCCTCTCTATCTGTGCATTTCTCGAGAGGTGACCTCATCAATTTCTCGGCATTTAAATGCCATTGTTATAGTGATGACTTCTAAATTTTTGTATTTAGTCTACACTATTTCCCTGATCTCCAGATTTTCACAACCTACTTAACATTTCTAGCTGGGTTGTTCACATACATCTCAAACTTAATATATCAAAACATGTCCTTTCTCCCTTGGGTCTGTGCTTTATCTCTTTCACAGCCATTTCTGTCTTAGAAAACCATACCATAGTTCACTTATGCAAGCCAGAAAAACATATTAATAATTTCTTTAATTATGGCTCTGTCTTATCTCCATGTCTATCACTCTCTTCTTTCTCTTTACAACCCAACCATCCTAGTTACTTCCACTTCCTCAAACTCACAAAGTCTTTACTGACTCCAGGACTTTGCTTACACGATTTCCTCTATTTGGAGCATTCTTTTTCCCCCACTCAAAATGGCTATAGAATAGCCATGAGGATGATGGATTTCAGGCTTATAATGCTCCACAAGAACTACATAATTCCTTTCTACCTCAAGTACTATGAGTGTACGTATTTGCATTTATTGATTTTGATACCACATGTGGGTGGTTTTGATGGTGGCTGCTGTCTCCTTCTAACACCTGGTTACGGTTACATGTGAATTGAATACAGCCACTTGGACCCCTATTGGGCAAACATCTAGTTAGATCTCCTCTATTGAGTGGCGATAAGTTAGGTTTTTAGAATACCCTCACTTAGCACAGGCATAACACAGGCATAAACTGGAGGTCCAAAAATGATACAGTTTAGTTTTTAATACCATGAATTAATCTTAAACAGAGCTGATGAATAAAAAGGATGACATCTCTAGAACAGTTACGCTCTTTAAAATGCCCTGGCTGAGGACTCTGTGTCCTGTATTGTGTTCTTTCTTCAGGGAACACCACTGGTTTTTGACAATGCTGCTCTGCAGTAATGCTCAGTACAACAATAAATTTCTTCCAGTGTGTGACTAAAAGCTGCCTGAAAGGCTTTGTAGTCATTCGGCCCATCAGTCTTTATAAACTTCCGCATTGCAATTCCATTTGTTTCTTGGTTATTTTGTACAGTTTCCCTTTAGTGGATGTCTGTCAATTTCTTCACATCTGGATGCAATTAGAGACCACTCTTTGTATGAATCTAATTATCTGTCTCTACATGTGCTCAGCAGAGTCATGATTATTAATAAGAGTTTGAATGTAGCTTTCCATTTTTAAATTGCTTTGTCCTTTTATACAATCCTCAATAACTTGAATTCCAGCCTTAATCCCAACTCTGGCTTTTAGAGAGACATGGAGAAAACTGGGACACCAGAAAGTGGAGTAAATTTGCTCTTATAAGTGGACCAAATCAGGAGCAATCAGGCAAGACTAAGTGCTATGTGGTATAATTTCAGGGGTGCAAGGGAGAGCCTTGGTTCAAATACGTTCTTTGCCTTGATGGTTTAATGAGTTCTTGCTGCTCTGCCACTACTGTCAAAAGGGGAGGTGGATTTAAGCTCATATGGTGTGGTTTTTTGTTAAATCTTGACAGCCATGTTTCTATCCTCCCCCCCTTTTGTTAAAAAAAATTTAATTTCTTTTTGGAGAATTTTTCAACCCTTAATTTGTATGTATTCAGGGGCAGGGGGTGTGGGGGGCTCCATACTCATGTCCAGCAGGGGTGACACATGTGATGCAAGTCTGGCCATTTACCATTTAATGTATCCTTCATCCTAGGAATTGGTTTAGAAATGAGGATATTTTGTGAGCTATTCTAGTAAAAGCAATTTTTAAGTCTTGGGAACAGATACCAGGCAACAACACTGAACTTGAAAAGACATATGCTAAGGTACTGGAGCCACTTTTCTTTTACATATGAGTCATATCAGAGAATGCAGCCAAGCCAGAGAAAGCAAAGCTGTGAGAAGGAAAGAGAGAAACCAGGTTCTGTTGCTTTTATTTGAATTCCTGGATTGATCCAAATCTAATGTTCCACTAACATTTATATTTTTAAATTATATGCATAAAAAAATTTGCCTTGTGCTCAAGAGAGTTTAGTCTAGATTACTGTTGGTTCTGACTGAAATGATTCTTAATCAAAACATTGATTATTTACATTTTTATTTTTAGCTTCTTGTCTGCAAGTAAGACTTGATACTGAAAACTGAAGGGAAAACATGATAGCAATGGTTGTTGAGCAAACATGGAAGTAATTCCAGGAAAGAGAAATGTAGAGAGAATGGAACCCCGGAAGTTCATATTTGAAATTCAAAGTCCAAGGCTTTTGATTCTGTGCTGGGATCCATTAAATCTAATTTCTCTACTAGTGACTTCTGACAAGTGCAACTGTGTGGAAATGTGGCAGAAGACACAATAGTGTATGTTATGGGCCAAATGTTGTCCTCACAATTCATATATTGAAGCCCTTATCCTCAGTACCTCAGAATGTGACAGTATTTAGAGATAGGACCTTTAGAAGGCTAATTAAGTTAAACTGTGGCCATTAGGGTAGCCTTAATTCAATCTGACTAGTGTCCTGAACATACAGAGACTCCAGATATGGAAGATACAGAGAAAAGACCACGTGAGAATACAGCAAAGAGGTGGCCATTTGCATGCCAAGGAGAGAGACCTCAGGAGACACCAAATCTGCCGACACATTGGTTTTAGAATTCTAGCTTCCAGAACTGTGAGGAAATAAATATCTGTTGTTTAAACCACCCAATCTGTGGTATTTTGTTATGGCAGCCCTAACAAATTAAAACAATATACAGTTCACATTTATTATTTTTCTCAGAAATGGACTTTAATTTCAAGAGTAAATAATATATATTTAGATTTGTCAGTTACTTAAAAACGTGTGTCTATTATGTGAAAGACTGTGGTGTATTTGTGGGAGACTGGGAAATCCCACAATATAAGACAAAACTCTGGGATACATAATATTTATAGTCAATTTAGGTACTTAGGCCATTTACATATAAAACAAACAAAAGATCTAAATCAAGAAATGATAAATGAGTAATGCAAACTTGAGTATTCTGAGGGTGCCCAGAAAAGGGGAGTCACTTTAAACTGGAATGGTTGGAAATTTTTTTTTCCAGAGAGATGCCATATGAGTTGGGTCTCAAAATTAGAAGAGATTTTAGTTAAGAGCAAAGGGAAGGCATTCTGGGTGAGGCAAATTTTACCACTAAAATAAGAAAATACAAAAGGCATTAGGGGAATAAGAATAAGCCATTTAGGTTAGGAAAGAGGATTCCTATGGGGAGTTGTAATAAAATAAGCCCAGTAAAATAGTGTAGATTATGGAGAATTTGACTGTCAGATACATTAACTTGGATTTTTTTCTTAAAGGCAAAAAATGGGAAACCATTAATAGTTTTTCAGTAGGGAAGTGATGTGAGAAGCACCTGCTTGGGGAAAAGTTCCCTTTTGGCAACCCAGAGGAGTGTGTTGGAAGGAATTCAAGATGAGACACTGGCGTCAGGATAGGCAGGTTGACAACTGTCTTCCAAGGTGGAGACTGGGGTTGATGACAGTTCCCCTCACCTCTTACCTGGAAATATGCGCTTAAGTGTAACTTTTAGTTTGATTTGCCTCAAGCAATGTTAACATCATATTAACTATTTCTAAACATATTCTAAATTCTCTTTTAAATGTTAAGTAAGTCCTTGTTCAGCTAACTTGTACACGAGAATTGGCAAATCTTAATAATAATATACATTCTTGAAATAAGATCTTTATATTCTTCAGTTACTAATTCCCCCTGGTGCTGTTGCATAAAATGCATGAAATCTCCTCATTATTGCTTAAATGCCCTTGCCGTTATGAAACTATTTATTTCATTGTGGGAATTTCCCTTCAAACACCTGTTCCCTTTTTTTTTTTAATCTGAAAACTCTCTCTAGTTCAAGGTTATCTCTCTCTTTCTCTCTGTGTGTGTGGCAACAAGTATTCAGCCCACTGAATCAGTTTTCTTATAGAGTCCACTGAGGAATGTACTGATCTGCTTTCTCTTTCCAGATGTGGTTTAATTGTTTAACATAAAGACATATGCTGAGATTTAGGAAGAACTCCCTCCAGAACTCAGTATTATCATTATGTGCCAATTTAAAACCATCAATGATCAACCAGAGATCTTTTCTGCCCTTCAATTAAAACATACTAGATGGGCAGGATATGGTAAACCAGATGCAATAATTAAGAGAATGGTTTAACTGTTCATATTGCGCATTGCTGGTTGCTACAGCATGACCGTTAAACAGAAAGTAAAGCCAAGAAGGGTTGTATGGCCTCATAAAAATTCCATTTGGCTTGGAAATACAGTACCATTTTACATTAATGTTAAACACGCCAAGCGATAATTACACAGTCATGAGTCAACTGTGTCAAATAATTAAATATAGGAGATAGATCAATGAAAAAAAGTCCCTCTCCTTAACTTTGACCCTTTCCAAACAAATTAAAGAAAACATATTCACAACCTGCATAAAAGAATTATCTTTGGAAGCCTAAGCCCTTGGGAACTACAGGTGGCAGTCGGGAAGAGATTTTAATATTATGTTCCCACTAGGTCCAAGATTTTGCAACAAGAGTGTTTATCTAGGAAGAGTAACTATTTGGCAAATCCATTAAATTATTTCAAAGGGTTGCATAGGATAAGTTTCATGGTGACATAAGTTATGACTTTCATTTTAGGTGATTATGGGGAGGTATTCCATGAAAATCTAATAGAAAGATTTTGGATAATATGGCATATAACAGTATAAATTATCCAGCTAATTATTTCTGCTGAAGACAATCATATTGGAAAATATTCTATTTTGAGTGTTTATACTGTAAACATTTATTATTCCATTTTGAAAATTTCCTTCTCTCCTTTTTTTCCGCCATGTCATTCTCCCTCTGCAGAATAAAGACATCTTTCTGCTATCTTGTTTGTTAATGGCAAACTACTCTGTTTTGCAATGGGTGGGCAGAAGTTTAAACACTTTTGTGATGTTTTTCTTATGAGGGACATAGGTATCTAACTTCTCTTTGATAGCAGGTAGTTAAGCCCATTAAAGTCTCCTTTTCTTTGGGGTTTTTAAAGATCCCTGATATAAGAGTAGCTCCGAATTCCCTGGTCTCCAATTAAGTTGTTGAGAGAAAAGGTAACCAGGGTTCTCCTAAGAGCCTGATGTTCAGGGCAAGAACTAGCGGTTAACTTAATGAACCACTCAAAGGAATTTATAAAAAGGTGACAGGCATGGGGGATCCAGAGAAGCAACTGAAAAGGGAATTACTCAGTTACATGAAAACCAAGAAAGTGAATTAAAACAAATCTACTGAACTTCTAAGAAGTGATCATTTCATTTTAATTGAATCTGACCTTAGTTTTTAAGAATTTTATAATAAAGAATTATGCGTTCAACTCCTGTTGGCTTTCAACCAGGGAATTAAATCCCACACCTTAAGGGTTAGAAAAGTCCTTTTAATCTCAATTGTGTGTGATTCATACTTTAATACTTGTGTTGTAAACTTATATTTTTATCTTTTATAGAAGAAACAGTTTAATCTAGATCAATAACTCAACCATGTTAATGAGCCACTGGGAGGAGAGCCCAGAATTATGCAAGATGAAGGAACATTCTTATCAGGACTTTCCAAGTTAGGGTAATGGGTAGTATAATCCAGTGATGAGTTACACTTAAAGTACAGTCACATTTTTATAATATAAATACATACAGGCCAACTGCATTATGTTCACAGAGTGTGGATTTTCCCAATGCCTTGTGATAACTTCTGGCAGAGGTTATAAATTTATAGCATGACACCATAGCTGGGCTCAGATGTTAATAAGTATCATCATGAAAAGGCCTTCTTGTTGGAGAATGAAATAGAAAATGATTGTGGTTTACTTCTTTTCTTTTGTTCAGTTTATCATCCTTTGTAGTGGACATAGGGTTGTTCAGTCATCCTTCCATAATGTTCTGCTAGTCTGTATGGCCGGAATGGGACTGGCACCCCCAGGCCTGTGTCTCCAGGGTGGGCATGTGACCCAAGTTAGGACAATCAGAATCTTCCTATTCTCTGAGCGCTTGGTAAAAAATGTTCACTGTTTTTTAGTGAACTTAAGCTGTAAGAGTGTTGTGCCCATCTTGCTGCTAAGAGAGCCATTTGGGGAAGGGGTTTACACAGAATAAAGCAAACAAAAGAAGAATAAAATACAAGACCCTGATGACAGGAAACTCTTGGAATCATGTTTGAATCTAGTTACATCTTTTGAACTTTCTATTATTTTGAGCCTATTATTATTATTATTATTAGGGTTAGGTTTTTGTCATATGCATCCTAAAGGAGCATAAAACAATCTATACTAATAAAAGAGTAATATGCTAATTAGACTGGGAGACCTTCTGAAGACCTTCCGGACGTCCTTCCAGACAAAGCCAGGAGCTTGGCTGGCCTGCAAATCGCTCCCAAATGACCCTCACCCTGATGGGGGCATGGCCAGCCTGCAAACAGCCATCAGCCCCTTGCCCAGGCTGGCCCCGCCCCCAAAGGGACCCCTACCCTGATCTGGGACCCCCTTCAGGGCAGACCAGCCGGCCCCCAACTGTGCACCAGGCCTCTATCTAGACCAGGGGTGGGCAAACTTTTTGACTCAAGGGCCACAATGGGTTCTTAAACTGGACCGGAGGGCCGGAACAAAAGCATGGATGGAGTGTTTGTGTGGACTAATATAAATTCAAAGTAAACATCATTACATAAAAGGGTATGGTCTTTTTTTGTTTTTAGTTTTATTCATTTCAAATGGGCCGGATCCGGCCCACGGGCCGTAGTTTGCCCACGGCTGATCTAGACTAATAATCTATATCAGTGGTCGGCAAACCACGGCTCGTGAGCCACATGTAGCTCTTTGGCCCCTTGAGTGTGGCTCTTCCACAAAATACCACGTGCGGGGGCGCAGTGTGATTGAAACTTTGTAGCCCATGCGCAGAAGTCGGTTTTCGGCCTAGGCGAGTCTATTTTGAAGAAGTGGTGTTAGAAGAAGCGGGGGGTGTCAGTTGGTCGGGCAACGGGAGATGCGGCGCAGGCGGGCAGCGGGATACACAGCCTGGGGGAGGCACACGTGATTCATGCACGAATTGAGTGAGCCAGTCAGTCAGCAGTCGCATGTGCAGTGGTTAGTGCTAGTCGCGCAAATCATGCGGGGGTGACAAAAGTACCTACTCGAAGCATAAAGTTACCTGTATTTTTCCAACCAGCTGCAAATCCTACAGGTATTTTTGTCATCAATTTAAGAATTGTAATTATTTTGTGATGGTGGCTTTATTATATAAAATGAAACTTTTTTTAGGTATGTTGAGATGGTTTGGACATATAGAGAGAATGAACGAAAGGAGATAGACGAAACAAGTATACAAGATGAGTGTGGATGGGAGAGTTGGAAGGGGTCAACCTCAGCAAATGTACCTCAATCAGATTGAGGACGTTTTTAGCAAAGGCCAGCTTAGGAGTACCCTAATTAAGTTAATAACAATGTACCTATCTATATAGTTTAAGTTTAAAAAATTTGGCTATCAAAAGAAATTTCAATCGTACTGTTGATATTTGGCTCTGTTGACTAATGAGTTTGCTGACCACTGATCTATACTAATAAAAGGGTAATATGCTAATTAGACCGGGAGACCTTCTGGATGTCCTTCGGACAAAGCCATGGTGGTGGGGCTGAGGCAGAGGTGGTTAGGGGCAATCAGGCCAGGAGGGCAGGGCAGTTGGGAGTGATCAGGCTGGCGGGGGTGCAGTTGGGGGCAAGCAGGCTGGTGGGGGGGGGGAGTTGGGTGTTGGGGTCCAACCCCAACGGGTCCAGGGGTCCCCAAAGGTGTGGACGGAGTCGGCGAAAACTATCCACCCTCTTCCTACAGTGGAGTCCTATCCATCCTGAGTGCGGGGTCGGGGCTTACCTAGGGGTCTCTGTTCGGGCTTCAATTGTTGGGGTCCAACCCCAACGGGTCCAGGGATCCCCAAAGGTGTGGACGGAGTCGGCGAAGAATGAATGACATGGAAACTGGTTTCAGTTCATCAGCATAGCGAGGTTCTCCCTCCAGGATCTCCAGCAAAGTTCTGGTCAGGATCTCCAGCGAAGTTTTGGTTAGGAACTCCAACCAAGTTCTGGTCAGAATCTCCAACCAAGTTCTGGTGCCATGTTCTCTCGCTAGGTTCTCCAGCCAGGTTCAGTCACCAGGTTCTTTAGCCAGGTTCTATCCAGGTTCTTTTGCCATGTTCTGTCTAGGTTCTCCAGTGAAGTTCTGTAGCCAGGTTCTGTCCAGGATCTTTTGGCGCCCAACGTGGGGCACGAACCCACAACCCTGGGATTAAGAGTCCCATGAACAATGTACGTATCTATATAGTTTAAGTTTAAAAAATTTGGCTATCAAAAGAAATTTCAATCGTACTGTTGATATTTGGCTCTGTTGACTAATGAGTTTGCTGACCACTGATCTATACTAATAAAAGGGTAATATGCTAATTAGACCGGGAGACCTTCTGGATGTCCTTCGGACAAAGCCATGGTGGTGGGGCTGAGGCAGAGGTGGTTAGAGGCAATCAGGCCAGGAGGGCAGGGCAGTTGGGAGTGATCAGGCTGGCGGGGGTGCAGTTGGGGGCAAGCAGGCTGGTGGGGGGGAAGTTGGGGGTGATCAAGTTGGCAGGCAGAGGCAGTTAGGGGTGATTAGGCAGTCAGGCAGACAAGCAATTAGGAGCCAGCGGTCCCGGATTGCAAGAGGGATGTACGGCTGCCAGTTTAGGCCTGATCCCACAGGGGGTCTCAGATTGGAGAGGGTGCAGGCTGGGCTGAGGGAAACCCTCCCCCCCTGCATGAATTTCATGCACCAAGCCACTAGTTTTTAAATAAGAAACATTAATAATATGTGAGACAGGGTTATCTGTTTCTAGCTTCCAAGGATATATATGGCTTCAGAAGATTTCTAAGGCTCCCAGTGAGTACTAGATGCTGATAGGTAGACAGATTTGAATTGTGGATCATTCCAAAATATGTATCTTTGATAGCTTCATGGGCACCCTCCCAGTGATTTTGGTTAAGTATAACTGGAGTAGAACCAGCTCAGGAAGTTATATTTATAATGAACTCCTCACTCTACACAATGGTATTGATACCTGATAGACTGGGAAAAATAATTATGTCATACTATTATATTTACTATAAAGAAGGGAGAGAGTGACCAATTCAAAGGACCTTCAAAGTATAGATGGGTGATGGTGATTAATGCCATGGTAGAGGGTTTTCCGAATTATCGACTCATTATTTAATTAGAATGATAGCATGTAGAGTTTATGAGTTTAGGATCTTTTGGTCCTAACTTCTATGTGATGCATTGATTTATTTTATTATAACCCTGTTAAGATGTCATTTAGCTTTCATCTGAATATCTACTTCTACTAATGTTGATTATCTTCAAATATATCTAATTTCATTTTGGGAAACTTTTATTAGAAAGTTTTCTTTCATTCTGAACAGATTTTTATTGCTGTTTAACTTTAACCTATTATACTAACCTAAAGATTTATAGAGTAAGTCATCACTCTCTTTCATATGATAGATGTTTATGTATTTGAGGACATCTAGCAGAACTTGACAGCCTTCTCTCCTTTTATGTACTGTTTGTTAGTTCTTTCAACCATACCACTTATGCCATAACTTCACAAAATGTTTCTATCATGGTTTCTGTTTTCTGAATTGCTTCAATTTATTAATCCTTCTCAAGAAGTATGCTTTGAATCACATATTACACTTGAGATGCAATCTGAAAGCACAGGAAGAAATACCATTATTTTCCCTGGTTCTGGATATTAGACTTCAATTTATATAATTTAAGACAACTTGTTTGGGCAGCCTTATAACAGAGTAAATTTGTTTTGAATTTGTACTTGACAACACCCAATTGCAGAAGCATTGTGTGATTATTCGCTATGATTGTCCCTTTAAGAAGTTTTTTTTGATACCAATAGCTTGTAATTATGACAATATAATATACAGCTCCTTATATAATTATGACTCCTTAAATATGAGTCCTTAATTACGACTCCTTAATTATGACACTATAATGTACGACTTGCTAGAAACCATCTAAAGTCTTGCAAGTCATTGGTCACAAAAAGAGTGACCATATAATTTGTCATATAATTGCAACTCTTTTGAGAATATAAGGGGGTGCTAGTATTAGTAATTAGACCAGTGTAAATAGAAACTGACCCAGCCAAACTGGGATTATGTATGGTTCCCTTAACTGTGGAAGGATTTGAACTAATATTTATACAAGCTTCAGTCTAAATAAGAATAAAATCAAACTCATCAGCTTGAAAACATTTGTTAACCACTGAGTCACTTGACTGTGGTTTATTGATTTAGGAGAACCATTTTATTATTTTTCTCTATTTTGACCTTTTTACTCTGTGGATTTAAAGGATGCCTTCTTTGACCCAAAATTTCAGGTTGACTCACCTCATTTCCTTCGGAGAAATAGATGCTCCAAGCCGGCATCTCCAGCTTCAGATGCCCATCTCTCCCCCCTCAGTTATCTCATGGGGTATGTTTCCTCCCCTGTGAAATGTACAGTCAGTTGAGGTCACTGGACAAACATTTAAGTAGCAACCATCAGCTGAATGCTGTGTGTCTGGGCTCCACCCATGGTCTCCAAGGATTTGAAGAATTCTAAATCCCTCTGAAATTCCCTTTGGGTGTAACAAGGAAGAGCGTGCAGGCTGGGAGCCAACTTGTCCTCACCTCAACTTAGTGCTCATGGGCCACTTGGGAACAGGCGGTTTTAAAGCAAAACAAACAAAAAATGCAATCCAACCGTTTCTTCAAATAAACTTTGTAAAGTACCAGAGTTGAAAAAAAACCTTTTGTGCTTGTTTTGTTTTTGTGCTCTTCCTTTCTGGATGTTGCATATGGGCTGTTTCCTGCCTTCTAGTCAGAGCCAGACTCCAGGCTTGCATAAAATTGCGGAGGTTAAAAAGAGACATGCTTTTGGGTGGAGCTGGGGGTTTGGGGAGGGGGAAGTGGAGAATAGAGACGGCTTTGAAGTCTGAGATTCCTGTCTTCCCGATTCTGCTTGGTATTTTGCAGCAGTGCCTTACTAATTGTAAATATCTTCTGAAAACTTGTTTAGAAGAAGTAAGCTAGGTCTGCAGGGTCATTTTTAAATTAAAATTTATAAAGAACATTACAGAAAAATGTAATTTATTCCACACCGTGAAAAGAAATATACTGTTTCTGTTTCTCTTCTTTGGCTCTCAAAGATATCAAGGAAAGCACATGATCTCCATAATCTTCTCAAATCCAATTTCTGAGACTATGGAGATGCATATCACAAAAGACTTATACTTGAACACTAATGCTTTTACTTTAAAGACCATAAACTTCCTATTGAAGAAACTAAGTAACAGGAAGATGATTTTAAATTATTTACTTGTTGTTTGATTTATTTTAAGTGCACCCAATGCTTAAGGGCTTCTAAGCTCATGTACCAAGTATAAATGGCACAGTAAAACTCACGCCAGAAGACTGTCCACACTGCATGGAGCAAGGCCCAAGAGATTTAATCTTATCTACATTTCCCAAAAAGTGAACACACTGGAACTAAATCTGGATTTTTCGGGAAGCCGCCAAAAAAATAAATAAAAAGGAGATGCAAAAATCATAGCAACACACTCAGCATGCTAACACCGTGTCTCTGGCTCAATTCCAGGTCACGTTTTCCTGGATGCCAAGTTGGCAGAAGGGCTCCTACTGTATCTGCTACATCATCCACATATGCATCTTTTGATACGATCAAGGCCAAATTGCTTCCTCCCCCCGGTTCAAAGAGAGTGATACCATTATTCCATCATAAGCAAAGCTATCTCTACGACATGTATTTTTTTCAAACTGAATGGATTTTTTTTCTGATTCTGAACATAGACTGTCTTTGATGATTAGGAAATAGGCAAGAAATGTTCCCTGTCTCAGCTGAGGAAGCAACTGTCTCAATTGCCTCAAGTTCAAAACATTAATGGAATGAGGTAAGCAGAGCCTTATTATGCTCATCATCGCCACTCCCCATAGTCCGCCCCTTCCCAGCTCTATAAATATGTAAAGGGAATCTGTGTAAACTTGAAGAATGCCTGGATGCTATTGGATCGATTCTATGATTTCTGTCATGACTCAACTAGATTTTAAGCAATCCACGTCTCATGGATAGTAATTAATACATGTTCCCAAGTAGAACACTTGAGCCCTTGGAGTGATGAGTATATACTTAGCAAAGTTTAAAATATATTTTAGTTTCTTGATTTTGGCACTTTTCCATTTTTTTATTACTATCCACTAATCTTAGAGTAATATAGTCAATTGGTATACAAAATTCTTATTCCAGAATATGGAAAACTGGATTATTACAAAAAATAACTATACATTTTCATTCTATTTGCTTAAATAAACTTTCAGGGTGTTCATCTGCTCATTTATTATATTAATTCCAAAGAAAAGAGTGTGGGATTTAGTATACAATACAAGTATTTGCAAATAAAAAAATAAGGAAAACAATTTCATCTATTGTTTGGAGTTATTGTGATTATCAGCTAGATTAGTGGATATGAAAGTGTTCTATAAACATTAAGCATTACATTGTTAACATTTATTATTTCTTTCATCCATCAAACTTCTATTTGATATTATATAATACCTCAGGTGTAGTGTTCAATGCTGTGTATAAAAGTATGAGCCAGACACAGTTTTGCTGTGAAGAAGCTTACATCCTGTTGAAGGAGATGCATTCCAGCATCATGATTGTCATCCTGTTATTTATTGCATATCCACTATGAATCAGGTTCTTGTTCTTGGCCCAAGGAAAAAAATGATGAGGACACCAGAGTCCCTGTCCTCCTTGGACTTAGAAAGACAGTAAGTAAGGAAATACCTTTCAGATAGTGAAGAAATAAAGCAGGATAAGGGTATATAAAGTAATTGGTGAATATTTTTGATAGGGTGGTTAGAGAAAAACTCTCCAAAGAGGTTATGCATGAGTTGGGATGTGAATGATTTTGAAGAAACCATGCAAAGACCTGGGATCAGTAAAATGACCTCTCAGGCAGTAGCAAAACCATGTGGTGAATTGGAAGGTAA
Source organism: Myotis yumanensis (assembly GCF_028538775.1). Lineage (NCBI taxonomy): Eukaryota > Metazoa > Chordata > Mammalia > Chiroptera > Vespertilionidae > Myotis > Myotis yumanensis. The sequence continues at coordinate 62,117,482 of NW_027223753.1, read as the reverse complement.
GTGAAGAAAGGAGAGGTCAATCTTAAGTGGTACTGACAGGCTGATTAAAATTAAGAGTGAGAATTGAGCTCTATGTGGGTAAAATGAAGGTCATCGGTGGCCTTGTAAGAGTGGTTTGGGCAATTTTTTGGGAGAAAAAAACACTTGATTGGAGTAAGATAAAGAAAAGTTGGGTGGGTAGTAAAGAGGTGGAGCCACTGAATATAGACAAAATTTTAAAAACTTTGTTTGAAAAATGAGAAGTAGGAACCAGTGCAGTACTTACTAAGGGACATAGAACCAATCTAGAGTTTTTAAAGATTGCAGGTCAGTGGTTCTTAAACTGTTTTTGTTATAGAATGCCTTTATATATAGTTATTGATATTTACTGTATTAGGAATTAAAATGTAGAAATATTTAACATATAAATTGATTAAAATAACATTAATAGTTATTGCATGTTAACTTAAATAAAATATTTTAAAAGAGAATAACTATATTTTCCAAAGCAAAAAAAATATACTGAGCCAAGTTTTTACATAATTTTACAAATTCCTTTAATGTTTGGCTTAATAGAAAAAAGATGGATTCTCATATCTGCTTCTGCATTCAATCGATATGTTGTTTTAGTTAAGTATATGAAAAAGATCAGGCCTCACACAGATATGCATTTTAATAAGCTTTTCTGATCATTGAGAGTATATCATGTAGCTTATCCTTAGATACTGAGAGTGAGGAATTCCAATAATTTTCTTGTATCTTTATAAAATAATTTTGACCTTATGGACACCCTGAAAGCGTTGTGGGTCTCTCAGTGGTTGATAGACCTCACTTAGAGAATCACTGACCCTATTTTATACCCAACAACATCTGAGTTTAGTTTTGCATGAAATATTAGGGTAACAAAGAGTGAAATAACCATAGCAGCAGAGAGCTTATGGAAAGCTGAAATTCCTTTTCTTCCAAAAGAGCAATAGCTACATTATTTTTTTAAGTCTTATAAAGTATACTAGCTATGAGGTTTGCTGTCTGGCAATACCCCCAACTTGACAAATAGAGATTATATATATTCTCCAGTTGTGTTTGTGTGTGTGTCTGTGTGTGTGTGTGTGTGTGTGTATATATATATATATATATATATATATATATATATATATATTATACAACTTGATGTTTTGATGTACCTATACATTGCAAAACAATCACCACACACTGGTTAACATATTTATTAACTCACATCGTTACCTTTTTTTTTCTTTTTGTGGTAAGAGCACTTAAGTTCCATCCTCTTAGGAAATTTCAAGTATACAATACAGTATTGTTAATTATAGTCACTGCAGGTGGTGACTATTCTGAAAAGAGTATTTCCGATGACTAGTGCTTTCCTATGATTAGTAATGGATTTTAGAAATTGTTATTTGTCCTTTTCTTTCAGCTATGAATTATTTTGGGGGTGATAGATGGATATGTGCTGAAATGCATTAATTTTAATGTGTTTCTTTATTTTTCATGTCATAAAATTAGAGATGGAAGAGACCTCATGAGTTGTGCAGTCTATCACTGTGGCATAATATCATGGTTCTTTCCAGAAAAGCTTTGTCTGGCTCAGTTTTAAATGAGAAAGGCAATTATATTCCCATTAGTTCCCATGGGAGACCGTTCTACTTACTGATAGATCTCCATTTTGAAATGTTGCCCAACATCGAGCCCATGTTGGCTGAATACTATTAATCCTTGACTGGATAAGCCTGGTGTGGTAACCTCTACCCACATTACTCCTATGGTAGATCTTCTACTAGCATGCAAGCAATCTATGCTCTATGAACTGTGCAACCCAATGGGTTATGAACGCATTCTGCACACTGGCTTGTAAATTCTCTCCTGTTGAATCATCTGATAAAGAATTTATTACATAATTTAAAATTTCTGCAAGGACATTCACTAAAAAGGCATTAAGAATTATCATATGTAGAAGATAGGTGAAAGGGTGATCTTGCTTGGTAAGAAAAATGTTATGCACCAAAAAGAATGAAGTGTTACTGAGATATTCAACATGTTAGTCCAACAATAGTCACAAGTGCTTTTTTTAGAGTCACCCTAGGAAAATGACTGCCTCTGAATACGTAAATAAGTATCTCAGGTATTTGTAGTAATGATGATGACATTATTTTATAAACTTTTAAAAGATAGAGAACACATTTTTTATTTTTATATCAGAAAGTCAAGATATAAATCTCCAGCTGCATGCTTCTAAAATGGGTAAATTTTGTATGCCTTGAGGATATTCATATGGCTTATTTAAACCTTTTTTTTTCTGGAAGCATTAGTTTGAATTCCCAGTTTCTTCATGCTTAGCCAATTGGATGATGGTCTGAGAGACATACTCCCCCCTTTCTGTGCATTTAAACATTTATTTCTATTTACTCATAAATCTAGATTATTTTGTCTCCACTTTGAAAGCAATTTCAACAAATCTCTTGATGTAGTCCAGTAAACATTCTCATGTAAAATGATCTCCAAGTTATTTCTTAAGAGGCAGGTTTCCCCCTCTACTGACATAATTTCATGATTTGTTCAAGTTAAGAAGAGGAAAAAGAAACAAACAAGAAATGAAAGTATATTTATTTTATTGTTCCAGTGCTAAGGACTGGGGCAGAATGTGGTTGTTTTTTATTAATATAGAAGAGCCTCATGGCTTTTGTTGGTTTTGTTGTTTTTGTTGTTGTTTGTCTTTAAAGGAGAATGTTTGGGTGAGTCAGTGCAGCAATAATGAAAAACAAGAGGTTGGAAGTTCCCTCTGTCCTCTCCCAGACATCATGAGCCAAAGCAAGTGCTCCATATGGTGTTTTGAAAATAAATCCAACTCTTCTCTGTTAAAAGTGTGTATGCGCACACACACACCACATACCACACACACACATACACACACACACACACACACACACACAAGCTAAGGCTCATTAGCTATGAAAGATAATCTTTTGCCTTGACCAGTTTGGCTCAGTGGATAGAGCATGGGCCTGCGGACTGAAGGGTCCCGGGTTTGATTCCAGTCAAGGGCATGTACTTTGGTTGCAGGCACATCCCCAGTAGCGGGTGTGCAGGAGGCAGCTGATCAATGTTTCTAACTCTCTATCCCTCTCCCTTCCTCTCTGTAAAAAATCAATAAAATATATTTAAAAAGAAAAAAGAGAGAGTCTTTTATATTCAATCTGGAAAGGCAAATAGTCCGTTGTTCTTTTAGAAATAGTGCTTTCTTATCTTTAGAATTTGTTTCACAAAGGCAAAGCCAATGCCAATACTCAGTAACTCCGTTATATATCCATAAACTTTTATGTTATTTACCTGAAATTAACTTAAAAAATAGAAACTGCTCTTTTCAAGGTCACCTAAAGCCTCCATGTAGGTGAACTCTCTGGTGAATCTCACCTTCCTTTACCTGACCTATTGGCAGCACAAGCATTAGCAGCAGCTTGTTCTCTCCTCTTGGATCAACTTTCTCCTTTTAGCTTCCATTTCCTCCCAAACGTTTGTTTTTTTCTCCTATTTCTCTAATTTTTCCTCCTCAATCTCCTTTGTTAATTCCTCCTTACCTTCCCAATATTTAAAGTCTGGAATTCTGGAGGATCTAGTCCCCAGAATGCTTCTCTAGTTGCACTCATTTAAGTCAAACTCATCTGGTCTCATGGCTTTAAGTACTGCTTATATCTTCAATGTTTTCAAGTTCATGTTCTGGTCCCGGACTTCTCCCTTGAACCTTAGACTTATCTCTCTAGCTGCCAACTAAACTTTTCCATTTGCTAATCTAATAACAATCTCATGCCTTGGACCAAACTCCTGAACTTCCTTGCAAAAATGGTTCTCCCACTGTGTTTCTACTTAGTTAATTGCAAATCCCCATGTTTGGGTTCTCAGGCCAAAAACTTTACATTTATCCTTGAATCTATTTTTCTCATACCTTCATCTAATCCATCAAATTCTACTGTCTCTACATTTAAAATATATCAGAATAAACCATTTATTATCACTTCTTCCACTAACACCCTGGTCCAAGCCACTATCCCTGCTCTGGATTATTTCAGTTCCTCCTAACTCAGTGGTTCTCAACCTTGGCTGCACATTAGAATCACCTGGGAATCTTTTTAAAATCCTGATTTCTGGGCCTCATCCTCCGGAAATTCTGTTTCTTTGTTACTAATGTTGTGGCTCCATCCCATAACAAAGAAACAGAATTTCCGGAGGATGAGGCCCAGAAGTCAGGATTTTAAAAAGATTCCCAGATGATTCTAATGTGCAGCCAAGGTTGAGAACCACTGTCCCAGCTGCTCTCCTGGTGACACAGCTGTCTAGCTGCCTTCTGTGATTTTCTACCAGCAGTGCTGTTGATCTTTACTCACAGGTACCTCACCTTACTTTAAGTAAAAACCAATGTCCTTCAAATACTTAGTACAGACTCAAAATATTGAATGGCATGTAACAAAGAGCAAAACAGAATGTCCAATAACATAACTGTTCCTCCTCTTCTGTTCTTATGCCATGTCACTTCACTTAACCTCAAGAGAGATGTTTCATGACTGTAACAGACTCCTATGCTGCATCTCAGCCTTTGGCACCAGTAGTGGGATGAGCGTGAAAGGAAATGGTCAATATGAGAGACTGAGATAACTTTAGGCAACAAGAAAATGTAAGTAATGATTAATGAGCAAACATCCTGTGCTTTTGCTCTCAGGACATAGCCTAAACAGTGGTCGGCAAACTCATTAGTCAACAGAGCCAAATATCAACAGTACAACGATTGAAATTTCTCTTGAAAGCCAAATTTTTTAAACTTAAACTATATAGGTAGGTACACTGTTATTAACTTAATTAGGGTACTCCTAAGGCTTAGGAAGTGCCACACTCAAAGGGCCAAAGAGCTGCATGTGGCTCTCGAGCCGCAGTTTGCCAACCACAGGTAAGACATGCTAACTGCTGCCTAAAGGCCACTTAGGTTAACCTTTTTTCATGCTCTCTTACATAGCCTTGATAGTTTAAACACTAGCTCTTAAAAAGATAATCTGTTAAACATAATTATTTTTAAGCATAATCAAATACTATTAAGTTTATACCAACAAATTTGATTTATAAGCATCTTTTCTTTTTTTTATTTTTTATTTTATTTATTTATTTATTTATTTTGCTTTTATTTATTTATTTATTTATTTAAATTTATTTTTTGCTAAAAGTATTACAAAGGGTATTACATAAGTGTCCTTCCCCCCCCCCCCACCCTTGACAAACCCCTGCCCTCCCTTACCCCCCAGTGTCTTATGTCCATTAGTTATGCTTATATGCATGCATACAAGTCCTTCGGTTGATCTCTTACTCCCCTCCCTCCTGTCCCCCAACCCTCCCTGGCCTTCCCACTGCAGTTTGACAATCAGTTTGAGGCAGCTCTGCCTCTGTATCTATTATTGTTCAAAAGTTTGTAATGGTCTTTATTATCCATGAATGAGTGAGATCATGTGGTATTTTTCCTTCATTGACGGCTTGTTTCACTTATATAAGCATCTTTTCAAACAGGGATTTCTGAGCCTTTTATTGTCCTGGTGGAAAAAAGACAGGAGGCAGATGGCTGAGAACACACAAACCAATGTAGGGTGTTCAGGGCACACAAACTCGAAAGAGAAACAGACTATTTGTTAACATCCTGAAAGAGTGCTGGGAAATGATTGTGATTGTTTTCTGTAAATACAGAAGACCTTTTCTCCCACTTATCTCCCTAAAATAATTTTGTACAAACCATTTTCTTCTTCAATCTGGCATACACTAAGCTTACTCTGGGAGTAATTCAACAGGGATTTTTAAAAAATAGTTGCTGGGTTGCTGTGCCTGAAAATTTGTGTAATGTCAGTGATGGCAACAACTTGTGTAGAAGGATTTCAGATGACAGAGGGACCATGAAAACTGTCTCTATGGGGCATGCACACTGTGCCAACCTTGGGACTGGAAGATCTGAAAATATTATAGAATTCTGTCCCTGTTTGGTAGATGTTCATACCTGCTAGCAATACTAAGTTTCTCCTAGTCATCTCCTCCTTTTTCAGCAGTGACTTCAGATCTTTTCTGCACTGCTCAGAATTCTGACCTTGTCATTTTCCCTACTCTTAAGAAATAACTGTGCCTTTTACACTACAAAGAAAACAGAAATAATAAAAGGAAATTGTCTCAGTTCCCTTACACCAAACTAATTTGGACACACCGAACTGTCCTTTTCCTTATTCTATTTATATTGACAGAAATGCTCTCCTGTCTTTACTGATTCTAAAACATCAGTATTAAAACATGCTTGGGGGACTTTCCACTTTAAAACAACAAAGGAATAAGTAAATGATCAAAAACTCCTATTTCTCATCTGTATCTTTTTACTTCCCTTGAGAGCCAAACTTTTCTAACTCATTGTCTCTAATTCTTCACCCCTCTCCTGTGGTCACAATGCTGCCTTCCCCAAGGTCTCACTCCTTTGACCTCTCAATTGCTAAGTCCAGTGGATTCTTTCCTGTCCTTATCTCCCTGTCCTCTCAGTGTTATTTGGCTCCTTACTTCTTTTTAAAAAATTTATATGTTTAAATAATATTTAAATAATAATGTTTCTTAGATTCCACACATCAGTGAGATAATGTGATATTTGTATTTCTTTGAGGGGCTTATTTCACTTAGCATTATATATATTAACTTTATATATATTAACTAGAGGCTCAGTGCATGAAATCATGCGGGTAGGGTCCCTAGACCTAGTCTGCAGTCAGGGTCATCTTCTGCCCATTCGCCAGACCCCAGGCTGAACACCGCCTCTGCTGCCAGGGCAGGTAGGTCGCAGGCTCACCCCGCAGCTTCCATCAGCGCCGCAAGCCCCAGCGGCAGTGGCAGCAGCAGCGGTGGCAGAGGTGGTGGTGGAGTCCACGTGAGCACCATGAGGGGGTAGTGCGTTCCACCAGCGGCCAGCCCATCGCATGCGCATGGAGGTGAAGTCGCCAGCACCCACTTTCCCGCCAGCCTGAGCCCCCAAACAGCCATGCACACATGGAGGTGAAGTCACCAGTGCTTGCTTTCCCACTGGCCTGAGCCCCAGAGCAGCTGGGGATGAGCTGGGGATCCCAACAGCCTGACAGCCAGCCTGATCCTCCTGCCACCCACCCTGGTTCCCCTGTTCACCATCACTGATCCATCAGAACTGGTGGCTCAGCCTCTGGTGGGCCAGAGGCAGGGACCAGGAGGTCAGCCGTTCAGCCCGCTTGCCAGTCACCAGTCCTGCCCCACCACTGCTCGCAGCTCGCCGCCTCTCCCGCTGTGCTCCGGGGCATCACAGGCCGGGGTGAGGGAGGGACCTAGAGGTAGTCAATGCATCTCATGGCGACTGGTTAAGTGGTCATTCCGGTCATTCTGCTTATGGTCCCTGGCCTTTTATTATATAGGATGTTGACAGTATTACAGATTTCCCCCATTTCCCCTTACATTGCCCCCCCCCCACCCAACCCCTACCCCTGACACCACACTATTTAACACACTATTGTCTGTGTCCATGGGCTATGCATATAAGTATATAAGATTTTTGGTTTATCTCTTCCTGTCCCCCACCCCACCTCTGAGATATATTAGTCTGTTCATGCCTCCATGTCTTTGGACTTACTTTGTTGGTCAATTTATCTTGTTTATTAGATTCCACACATAATTGAGATCATGTGATACTTGTCTTTCTCTGACTGGCTTATTTCACTAAGCATGAAGAGTTTTCTTGTGTTGACTTCTGTAACTATATGTTCTCCTGATTTTCCTATGGATAGCCCTTCTTATTCTCTTAGTGGAACTCTTTTTCTCTGCCCAGTTTGATGTTGTATTAATATTTCTTAGGGTTCTGGCCTACAGCTTCTCTTTTTACTCTATGTATTCCCTGGTAATGTCACTTCAGCAATTGAATTTATAATATTGTTTTTAACCTTTTGCCTTTTGTTACACTACAAATTTATGTTCAGGGAGCTTGACTCTTCTATACATTTTGTAAGTGGTTTTGGATGCCTTTTTTGTAATATGTGGGATTAACATTCCTTTCTGATTATGAAAACAAAAGCAGCATTTTTTGTAGATGAGCTCTGGTTTGGAGGACTCTCCTCAATTTAAATCATTTTTCTTTAGTCTTATTTCAGCTTCAGGATTCACATCTCCTCTTTCCTTGGGGCAGGTTTAGCATCAATAATTTAGCACTTTATCTCTCTCTTGCACTCTGTGTCGAATACTACAGCAACAAGTAGGTTTCTAGCCACAGATCTACCATGTAACATAGCAGACAACTTGTATTGATGAATTTTTAGAAGCATGAAATGAGTTTCTCTTTAAGGAAGATGTACTCAGATGTTCAACACAATAGACACGAGGATCCTGTTTGGTCAGAGGAGGTGGGATGGGAGTATTGAGAGTGGGTCTATAGTTTGAAATGAGTTGTAACTTAATCTGTAGACACAAATACATACATGGGTGTAAATCTTGAAAGATGAGTGAACTTCCTGGTGCAATCTTACCTGTGGATAATAGCTTTGTAATGCAAATACTAAATTAGCAAAATTTATTAGTGGATCTCAATATATCTACCTGGTATGAAGAATTTCAATAGGTTTCACTCAGTAGAGAACTCACTCGAGTTTCCTTTTTTCAAAACATTGTCACAAGGGGCACCTTGATATGGATTAAAAAGCTATTGAAATAGAAATAAATGACCTTTTGAGCACATAATAAACACACGGGTCAGGTCTTCCATATACAGGCTTACATTTTCACACATTACCATATGTTTTTCACACATTGTACACCTCTTATTTAGAATCTTGGCCATCACTCAGTTCCTCTCACACCTGCCTTAAACTACACAAATATATGTTTTATATTTTTTATGTACAGTGTATAAGTCAGGCAAGCCAATATCCCCCTTTCCAAAAGATTTATTCACAGGGGGAGGTCTACCTTCCATCCACTGTGCATGTATAACTCAAATGCAAGCTAAGGTAGACTATGTTTTCATGTCTTGGGAGGAATAAACTTCTTAAATGCTTTACAAGGCTTTTATTTTGGCACTGGGACAGGACCACCTTGTGTTCTCCAAGTCTCTAAAATATAAAATCGTTGATTCATTTTGGTTTCTGAGAGCAATTTTTTTTAAAGCAGCAGACAGAGGTAATCTCAGCATTCTGATGTACTACATGCCACAGTATATTCAATGTAATGAGCATATTGGAAATAGAGGCCACTAGCAATAAGGAAATTCTTAAATTGGAGAAGAATATGTCTAGTTCTGAGCCAAAAGCTGTCGACTTGTTAGGAACCAACACCATCTATTGTTTCAAAAAATATGTTCACAATGATAATCTGTGAAGGAAGTAGCTGAGTTTTGTGAAAGATGAGGTTTAAAGTGCCTCTCTTGTGCAGCAAGTGAACCTTAGATGAAAAGGCCCACTGGGCTGGAGAGAAAAGTACGTTTTCCACATGGCTGTACATATTTTTAACAAATAAACTAAGATCATTTATTCTTCCTGCATTCCAGTAGTCACCTCTCTGTCACCTCACAGTTCAATTTACAGAGGCTCTGTGTCATGTTATTTTTATCTTCGTAGTGCAAACATGTCGGAGCAAAAGGCAGCAACAGAAATGCAAAATCACAGCTGTTCTAATCCAGATACATGAAGTGAAAACGTGTCTGGGGCTTGCTATTATCAGAGCCACACTATATTTTCTGGCCAGCAAGCAGGAGGCATTACTGCGTCAGAGCCAGGAGAGACTGAAAGTCTGACTTAGAAGTCCCTTTCATCTGAGCCAAATAATTTCTTCCCTCCCCTCCTCTCCCTCTGGCATCATATTTGTCTGCACAAAGAGAATAGAATGAGACTCACACTAGAAGGTATATTAACTCCCCCTCTTAAAACACCTGCACAGAGAATAAACAGGTTCCAGGTTCCTTGTTAGTTTGAAACAGATATAAACTGGGTTTATAACATCAGTATAACCTTTAAATTGGTAGAACAAATCAATAGAGTAGAGGAATAAAAAGCAAAACAGACAGATAAAGAAAGGGGGGCTGAGTTTGCCATCAATTCTTCATTTTCAACAACCAGAAGAATCAAATCTCAGCATCCAGTGATCTATGCAAACAGGTCCACTGCATCTTCAATTTTGACCTGGAATCTGCCACCCTCAGGAGAAAGGGCTCATGTGACATTCTTACACATCAGCATAGTCCAGCTCTATGTCACTCAGAGACAACCCTGTGTGGGCTGCGTCATTCATGTCATCCTGCACAGATATCAAATAGCATTTTTCAGTGCACAAATTTCACTACAAGTCCAACTAAGTTAATCTTGTAAATGACACCATCTCCTGCTTCTTACGGACTGCAGGAGGTGGGTGTCCAGGGAAAATGAGGAGAAATTAGTTTATTTACTTACTGCAAAGATTGGAAAATACTCTTTTTCTTTAATGATCTAAGTGTATGTGTGTCATGATTCCTGGCTACACGAACTTTAAATTCCTTTATAAGTATGCTTTCTATGTAATCATGTTGGGGCATAGCTCAAAATATTTGGATTCATACATCATGTACAAAGAAGAACTTTCCATGTTTAAAAAAATACTCTAATTATATATGATGCCTGTCTCAGATAGGGGGCACGCACAGTGGTGAAAAGAAGCTATTGCTTGCTTTCTCAAGATTTATTATGCCCATTGGTCTATTTTGTCATGAAACTTCATTGTGCCCAATTCATTAGGGTAAAGAAAAATGTCACATATTTCAGAACATGTATGCCAGCCAGTAAAAGGGCATCCTCCGCCAGATAAATCTTAGATCAAAACTATCATGCAGTCCCTTGTGAAGGCTGGACTCCTAGTACTGTGCTTTTCATTTGGGCCAAAGGGTTTCTAATCCTCTAAATTAATGAGAGGGCCAATGAGGATGGATTCAGACTGCCAGGTTCCCATCTAGCACTTGGCTGTGTCATTGTGTCTTCCTTTGGTTGACTTTGACCTCATGCTCAGCAAAGTACATTAGATTCAGACTTGCCCCTGCAAGGATTGGAAGACACATTTTGCTACTCTTATGTCTTTCTTTGGCCACACTCTGAAATACTTTTTGTTGTTGTTGTTGCAGAAACTTGCCTATTCCAATCTCTGTTTTTGTTTTTTTTGTCTGGTACTTTGATTACATAACAAATATTTACTAAGTGCCTATTATAAGCCAGGTATTACCTGCTGAGAGTATAATGATGGACAAGATACATTCTCTACCTTAATAAAAATGATTGTTCTACTGAGAATGTGAATATGTATATATTTTTCTGTATGTCTACTAATTTTTACTTTATACATTTTGTGGCTAATTTATCAACCAAATACAATTTATGATTATAATACCTTTCTAGTGAATTCAAGCTTTCAATGTATGTTGTCATCTTCTTTTTCCTTAAAATGCTATTGTCTTAAAATCTATTTGTCTCACATTACTATAGCTATCCCATAAGCTTTCTTTTGTTCTTCATATACCTGATATATATATATATATATATATATATATATATATATATATATATAATTTTTAACTTTGTCTCTTTGTATCCTTACATATTAGGTATGTCTCTTGTTTATAGTTATTGGTTTGGTTATTTTTATTTTTAAAAAGTAAAAATCCAAACTAATAATCTCTGTCCTTTAATTGTTGTGTTTTTTTAAAAAATATATTTTATTGACCTTTTTACAGAGGGGAAGGGAGAGGGATAGAGAGCCAGAAACATCGATGAGAGAGAAACATTGATCAGCTGCCTCCTGCACTCTCCCTACTGGGGATGTGCCCGAAACCAAGGCACATGCCCCCGACCGGAATCGAACCCGGGACCCCTGAGTCCACAGGCTGACGCTCCATCCACTGAGCCAAACCGGCCAGGGCAGAGTGCTATTTATTTTGAATTATTTCTACTAATTTAGTTCACACTTTTAATTTTCCATTTTTTTTTGTATTTTTTTCTTGCTTTTTTTATAGATAATATTTTTGTTTTTATTCTGTTCTCTCTCTACTGATTTTGAAGTTGTCAATTCTCATTATTAATCACAGGCTTATTATTTGATAGCTTAACTTTGAAGTTTTAGCATGCACACTTAAAACATGACAAGACCTAAAGTCACTGACATAATATATCAACTTGAACATATAGAATTTATAATACTTTCATTTCAATCAACTCTCTCCTTATTTATATACTAAAAATTCTCAATATTGTAAATACCTCATTTTTTTTCAATCCTACACATTAGACATTGTTATAATTGTGTACAGATATGGATTTAAAAAAAAGATTTCTTACATTTTTACCAAATTTTTTGCTTATGTCATCCCTTATTTTAGACCTTTCTGGAATCATATTCCTTTCACTTGAAGTATTATTAAAGCTTAAAGTTTCTTCTAATGGTTTTACTTTTTATAAACTCAATTTTTGTTCATCAAAAATGTCATTTTCATCTTTATTCTTGAAAGATAATTTTGTTGCACACAATTCTAAGTTGACAGTTATTTCTCTGCACCTTGAAAATGTTATTATGCTGACTTTTGCTTTCTATTATGAATTTTGAGATATTTGCCTATCACATTTTTTTCCTTTTGTATAAATTTATCTTTTTCTCTTTGCCAGCTTTTAGGATCTTTTGGTTTTTGGTAGTGGTTTCACTAAGTTACGTTTAGCAGTATGTGTTTCTTTTGATGTATTTGGCTGCATCAGTGGGGCAATATAGATCTGGGTCTATATTATCTTCCCTTACTAGTAATTGTCCCAGCTCAGTGGATGAGTTTCAGGTTCACTTCCCATTTTGAGGTGGTTGGCATTGTGTTAAGAATAATCCTGGGTTTCTCATTATTAATCACAGGCTGAGTTCAGTTCACTGTTCTTGAGATTTTGAAAAAGATCCTTAATTCATTAACTTTGTTTTTGGAAATTTCCCTTTCTCAGAATTCTCGCAATGCATTAAGAAGCATGTTTGTTTTCATAGATCCATGATCTATTTTCTTGTATCAGGGGGATCTTCAAAGCACAGAGGTCACTGTGATTTGAAGCAGAGATCTTTATTAATTTGCTTTACAGATTCTCTTTTTAGTGGTTTTTTTTTTTTTTTTCAGAACCATTCAATCCCTTTTTCTAAATCCACTTACTGACTATAAAGTAATCATAATCCTCTCACTCTGGCATGTCAATGTTTCCTTCCTTTATGTCTAGCTCTTTCCATGGTTTTCATACTTTCAGCTTATAAAGAAATAGAATATATCTACATCTGTGTGTGTGAGTATGTGCTGTCACAAGATTCTGTGCCATGGTTATAATCAACTTTATCTAAAAGTAAGATAACCTAACATTCTATGCCCCTAGTAAGATGCAATATGTAGCAAAGTTCTGCCTCCCATCACCCTTCCCCAAATATTCTGAATTTAATAAATCCTTTAATATAATTTTGATAGAAATTCAAGGAGCACAGAAAAAACTTTATGAATATCACCATAAAAATAGATCAGCCTTATGGAAAATTTGTGATATTCTGCAGGTGAATTGGTTTCTTCAATAAGATAATGGAATAGGGAAATAAAAAAGAACTGAGGAAGGGGATGGTTTTGGATTAAAAGAGAGTTTAAAAAAAGAAAATCAAGGGGCATAACAATCAAATATATTAAATAGAGACTTAGCTGGTGTGGCTCAGTTGGTTGGAGCATCATCTTATGCACCAGAAAGTCATGAGTTTTATTCCTGTCAGGGCACATATCTAGGTTGGAGGTTCTATCCTGGTTGCCTGATTGGGTATGTACAGGAGGCAACTGATGGATGTGTCTCTTTCACATACTTATTCTTTCTTTCTTTCTTTCTTTCTTTCTTTCTTTCTTTCTTTCTTTCTTTCTTTCTCTTTCTTTCTTTCTTTCTTTCTTTCTTTCTTTCTTTCTTTCTTTCTTTCTTTCTTCCTTTCTTTCTTTCTTTCTCTAGAATCAATAACAAATAAATAATAAATAATATATATTATATATAAAATAGAAATTGTTTGTATCCTTATTTAAATGAACTAAAATAAAAAGACATTTTGAGATAATGGGGGAAATTTGGATATGGATTGGGCATTAAATATTAAGAAATGATTGCTAATCAGTTAGGTATAATAATGACATTGGGGTTATAAAAGAAAGCATCCTTTGTTTGAAAATAGTTTTACTGAAGTATATCAGGGCAAAATGATATTATGTCTGAGATTTATTATAAAATAAATATCTTCAAGATAAAAAAAGATTATTTAAATGGGACAGTTCTGGCAAAATGACATTGGGTTTTGATGCTGAAGTACATAGTGGTTTATTGTGTACTTGCAAGTTTTCATTGAAAGTTACAGAGATGTTAAGTCCACTGGCAAACATATATTTCAAATTATTTTGTGACAACAGTTAGGCATAAATAACGCCCTAAAATATGCTGTGTTTAAGAGCCTGCTTTGAGTCACCATTAGGAACTGCAAGGTTAAAAAGAGTTTTTGCTCACAGCCAGTTGGTCTGGAAGTCAAGTAGTAATTACCTACAACAATCAACGCTTGACTACAACAAGACTGCTCACAGAAACCACAAGGGGGTGCACCAAGAGTGTCTACCTCAGGTAATTGGGACACTTAACACGGAAAGCCACTCTATCGACACAGTAAAGCATAAAAAAATGCCAAGACAAAGAAACAGGCCACAAAAGACAGAACCGGAGGAAAGCAGGCTACTGGATATAGAATTCAAAACCACACTTTTGAGGTCTCTCAAGAGGCTTCTAGAATCTGTCGACAAACTTGATGAGATGTACAGGAAATCTAATGAGACCCTCGATGGTGTGATAAAGGACCAACTAGAAAGTAAGCATACACTGACTGAAATAAAGAATGTTATACAGATTCCCAACAGCAGACCAGAGGATCCCAAGAATCAAGTCAAAGATTTGAAATGCGAGGAAGCAAAAAACACCCAACCAGAAAAGCAAAATGAAAAAAGAATCCGAAAGTGTGAAGATAGTGTAAGGAGCCTCTGGGACAGCTACAAGCATACCAACATCAGAATTATAGGGGTGCCAGAAGATGAGAGAGAGCAAGATATTGAAAACCTATTTGAAGAAATAATGGCAGAAAACTTCCCCTACTTGGTGAAAGAAATAGACTTACAAGTCCAGGAAGCGCAGAGAACCCCAAACAAAAGGAATCCAAAGAGGACCACACCAAGACACATCATAATTAAAATGCCAAGAGCAAAAGACAAAGAGAGAATCTTAAAAGCAGCAAGAGAAAGAAACTCAGTTACCTACAAGGGAGTACCCATACGACTGTCAGCTTATTTCTCAACAGAAACTTTGCAGGCCAGAAGGGAGTGGCAAGAAATATTCAAAGTGATGAATACCAAGAAGTTTTTATGCAGCTACAGCTTTGAGAATCCAGGGCTTTAACTAGTCATATAGTAGGTTGTCTTCCCCTATATGTTGTTGTTGTTGCAGTTACAAAGATATGTAAAAGATCATGCTTGTCTAGTACAAGCTCTGACTCTAGTTTCTGGTTCCTGGTTGCTTTAGTCACTGATTTTACTTCGACTTTTCTTTTGAATTGCTTGTCCCTCTATGTTTGGGAAGGCCTTTGCTTTAGATTTTTGCTACCAGTGAGTCACCACTTTATCAGAAGTAGATTAATAATAGTCAAGAGCTCTGGCTTCTAGTGCTGCCACTGCTCAGCGTGATGGTCTTAGGTCTAGAAATGATTGTTTTCTTTTTATTACAGTTGTAACAAATTTCCACAAACTTAGCAGCTCAAAACAACACCAAGTATTGCTTTATAGCTGAGTAAGTCGGAAGTCTGGCATGGGTCTCACTGAGCTGATATGAAGGTACTAACAGAGATGCGTTTGTTTCAGGAGGCTCTAGTGGAGGATCCCACTCCAGGCCCATGTGGGCTGTTGGAAGAATCCAGTTTATTCTGGTTGTAGAACTAAGAGTCCTGTTGTTGCTGGCTGTTAGCTAAGGGCTGCCCCAGCTTCTAGAGGTCATGTTCATTCCTTGGCTCATGGCTCTCTTTCCTCCATCTTCAGTGCCAGCAGCAATGGGTCCCATCCTTCCCATGTTTCCAATTTCTCCTCTTTTTTCTTCTGTTTTATCTCTCGAAAACCCTCCTCAGCTAAAAGAATCACTCTCCGCTTTTAAGGATTCACATGATTAAATTGGGCCCACTTGGAAAATCCAGAATAATTTCTCTGTCTTAAAGTCTGTAACCTTGATCACATCTGCAGAATCCCTTTTACCATGTAAGGTTTTGGAGCTTAAAGACTGGACATAATAGGGGTCATTATCCTGCCATCCACACACATTTTTACATCTCTGTCTCAGTTTCTTCATCTGTGCAGTGGGGCTAATAACTCTCAGTTATATTGTTGAGAAGATCCACTCACTGGCTTGTAGTGAGGATCAACTGACAAGGTTTATGTACTTTGTGTACTGAAAATAATATACAAACATGAGATAGGAATAAAATTATTAATAAGTAATATGCTTGCTAGACTCTCTTCTTAACTTTGAGTCTCCAGTGATTAGCAAAGGACTTAACACTCAATACATGTTTACGGAGTGACAGAATGAATAACTTACTATTATTATCTTTTAATAGAGGAGATCCTATTTTTGTGAGACTGTAATGTTATACAATCTGTAGGATCCTCTTTAAGAAACAGATCTAAAATTATACATGTACAATTAGGTACAGGAATTAGAAGGAGGGGCTTTGATTTCAGTTTCATTAGTTTTCTCAAAAAATCTACCTCTGCCTCTATCTTTATTGTTTTTACCTTTTTCCATTCTTGCTGCACACTGCTCCCCTTGTTTTGTACCTATATTTGATTCCTTAATTCCTGTCCTTTTGTTTGTTTGTTTGTTTGTTTGTTGTTGCTTATCCTAGCTTGAAACTCCATTTCACTGATTTCCTATTGTCTCTTGTTCAGTGTGACAGTAGCTATGTACTAGAGGAATACACAATGTAATATATATATATATATATATATATATATATATATATATTAAATTCCCTCAATACGCCAGACATTGGGCACAGAGCTATGGACACTGATGACACCATAGGTTACATTTTACAAGTTGCCTGCTCTGACTGAACAAAAGATAAATCCTGAGGACAGACGTTCCCATGCAGAGGATTTACTCAACGTAGCCTAAGGAAAACAAGCTGGAACAGAATCAGATCTGCTATAAGAAGTTATATCTCAAAAACCAACTGGCAGATGAATAAACAAAAATGGGAAAGAGGAGTGCATTTAAAAAAACCAAGATAATTGGAAGCAAGACAGGCCTTGTGCATGTGAGGAGAGGGCATAGGAGCCCAAGTGAGAATTCCACTGCTGAGTCCCCTGGGACCCAAGGTGAATTGAGGCCACATAGTGTATCGGGTGTGGTGCCTAAAGAACTTTGCAGGGCAACATGCCAATTCTGAAGTTGCTCTTTATCAGTTCACCTTGAAATCCTAATTTGGCATCAAATTCTCTTTCCAGAGCTTTTCTTTTTTCATCAATCTTTTCTTTTCTCATGTCAAGACAAACTTAGGTTATTAATCTCTCATAGACATTGTGATGTTTGACACATATTGTATTACTGGGATAAATGGAATTATTAATAGAAATTCCAGGGAAACTGAAGACTCTCGGGAAACATTTAAAATGAAAGAGACAAGACTTTTTATTTTATTTTTTAGCAACCTTTTAACAAAGTCACAGGGAGCACACACGATATAACCTTGGTTATGTCTGATAATGCCTAGTTTGTGCTTAGTATATGTGGTGGGATTTTGCATATTTGTGGCACTTAGAAAGCTCTCAGAGTGAGGGAGGTGGCTGGCCTTGTTTTACTTGGAGTCTGTACTTACCCATAAGTGACTTAGTCTCTAAACTCCTGATACTATATTGTTCCAGAAACTGTGCTGAGGATGCTGAGACAAGACATCCTCTAGCTCAGTGTGGGGAAAGACCAAATAGAGCAGGGATTTTCAACCTTCTTCATCGCATGGCACATATTAACTAATTACCAAAATTCTGTGGCTCATCAAAAAGTATATTTTTGCCAATATGACAAAAAATAGATAGAATTGTAATTCATTCACACCGGTCAGCTTATTGTGGTGTCTATAGTCATTTTTTTTTTTTAATTTGACAATCTAAGGAAAAAAGTAATCAGGGATTGCCTGTTTTTAAAACTCTTGCAGCACACAAGTTGAAAATCACTGAAATAGAGGAATATTATATGACTGGTGAAACAGACCATAAATAAGAAAAAAGACACCCTGCTTAAAAAGTGAGGAGAAAACTTCCCAAAGCCTGATGTTTTCAATTTTTGTCCTAAAAGATGAGTGGGAATTTATTAGGCAGCTATAATTCATGAAAGGAAATAGTTATTAAGGTGAGGGGGAAATGGGTTTGGGGAATGTGAAAGGGCATAGAGATGAGGATTTTTAAGCAGTTCAGGTGTTTGGAAGGACAAGAAAGGGGTGCTGTTTAAAAGGTGAGGTGATAAGGTTACAGAACCCGAGGCCTCGATGTTTTGTCAGATCTGTTGGCACTGGATTCAAGTCTTTTCTCTCCTGCCACTAGTCTGCTTCCCTCCTGGCTTCTTAGGCATATGCCCCTTGAGCCTCAGGGTCTGGCATATCATGGACACTTAAATATTACTGTGGAAGGACAAGGAAGTAAGTGGATGATTACCACACTGCGTCTTAACTAAAAAAAGTTTCTTTTTTTACTTTTGGGCACTGTGGACAGATCCACTCTATTTCTCCGTCTAATTTTCTCTTTTATTGCATTCTCTCTTTTCTACCCACTTTCATGCTCTCTCTTACACACACACACACACACACACACACACACACAAGTTACCCAATAGTGTCCACTATTCTGAATGACAAATCATTTACACTTCTCAAGTATAAGCACAGTAAGGAACTTAGAAGCTGGTTAGTCAACACTCTCATTATGAGCTTTGGATATATGGAAAGTTTTGAACAGAAAATCCCAGTTACAACTTCTAATAATTTCAAGCCATACATAAAAAAAATGACTACACTTCAACAATCATCTCTTGTCTGATTCTTCTCAACTAAAGTAGAAATGGTGAGGAAGAAGCATAATACCTTTTCTT
Organism: Myotis yumanensis; assembly: GCF_028538775.1. Taxonomy (NCBI): domain Eukaryota; kingdom Metazoa; phylum Chordata; class Mammalia; order Chiroptera; family Vespertilionidae; genus Myotis; species Myotis yumanensis. The sequence continues at coordinate 62,098,262 of NW_027223753.1, read as the reverse complement.
TGAATTCCACTTTTTAGAACTATTGTTCACCTGGCCAAAGAAAGAAAGAAATTCTATGAATTAGATATAATGATAGTCCCTTTGACTGCGTTGACTTTGATTAAAAGCAGGAAATTTTCTACTGTTTTTAAGAAAACATGAAATTACACTCTCTTCCCTTGTAATTTTTCTGGTTGTGACTCATTTAATGAATTATTTAATTGGCCAACTGGTTTTCCAGTAAGTTGTTTTAGCTGCCATGAGAAACAGCCAAGGTTTAAAGTCTATACATCCTTTGTATAGAAAGAAGACACTCTGCCTACCATTTAAGAAAATATTTTGAGTGTAGATTTGAATAAGTTGTATGGCTCTTTTCTCCTGTCACCCTACTTTTTCTACTCTACTTTTTGATCTGCCTTCGCCAGATAGTGTCCCCCTTTTTCAGATCTTTCTCTGCCTTCCTGCAGTCATACTTTATTGTATTACATTCCACTCCCTCATATTTTTGCTTTCAGTGAAGTGATGAAATTCGATCTGTAAACCAAAGCATGTTATTGACTGGGAGCATGTGTACGTGTTAGCTGTCCATTCGAAAACCCAGAGTCATGGCTTTCCTAGTGGGGATTTCAGGTACTACTTGGACAGAGAGGAGTACATTTTCTGTTCATCTGCAGAGGAAGTTCTTGTCTCCAGCTAATGCAGGAATGAAAAGAGGAGAAGTTGAATATGGCTATGGCTTCTGGTTTTAGAAACAGATGAGGATGCCTGGACCATTTTCAGATTGTGGAGCTTAAAATGAAATGTTCTTCTTTTTACTCTACTGAGTGCAAATTTCTTTTTCTTTCTCTGGAAGACTCTTTAGACCTTAGAAAATACTCGTGTCCCTGAGACATTGCCACATCTTTGATGACATTTTAGCTTATATGGTCTGAAAAGAGTCCTTTAGGATGATCTTTCCAGCTGCTTCAGCTGCACACATAAACATAGATAAGTCACTTTACTAACAAAGGTATTTCCTTAACAGCATGGAGTGAGTGGGAAGGGTGGTGGCAATGAAAAAAGAAACTTGATTGCTTCTGTTTGAAAGAACTATCTGATTAGAACCACAGCAACAATAACAACACCAACAAAGAGGAAAATACCACCAAAACAAAACAAAACAAAAAACCCCCACAATTTTCACTTTGGATGGGAAATTTCCTTTGAAATAAAAAGAAAAAAAATGAGGCAGTTACACCATGGGAGTCCCTAGCACAAGATGAATCCAACCTATAACTTCTGATTACTCAGAAATTCACCGAAAGTAAATCCAGATAAGATTAAGAAAGCCCCCAGGGACTAACAAGTGGGAGAATATTTATTTGTTTGTACCAAATAATTAACTGAATGATGAATAACTATTAGCTTATGTTGCAATAGACACAGTTATTTAACTGAGACCTAACAGTGTGCATTTTTTTCTTTTTCTCCTCAGCAGCCTCTGAACATCTGAACAACATCTTCAGAGTATCTCACAGAGGAAGACTATGACCTCTATATAACAGAATAGCAGCATTGTTTTTCAGCAATTTTCTGATCTTTCCTTTTGTTCTCCAAAGTGATGCTTGTTAGACTGTAAGAATAGACACTCACAAAAATATATTTGCCCGTTTGGACAAGGGTAAAGGTTTGCTTTATCTAGAAATATTTAAGTCTTTTATAACAAGGTGATGTTTTTAGAAGCAGAAGACTAGGTTCTAATACAGCATTATGGTTCTCAATCACTGGTTATCTTCACCATCCCCTCTACCCATGTCCTTTGGGAGTGAATGTATTAATATTAAGGTTTATCAAGTTATAGCAATTGAACACATTTTCATTTTTTCTTATTTGATACTTTTTGTGGATATTTCACTAGGGAATACATTTGTAGCCAGAAAACCACTTGGACATTTAGGGAGAAGTTCCCTTTTAAAAGAGGGAGATAGTCTGGCCAGTGTTGTTCATTGGTTGAGCATCAACCTATGAACCAGGAGGTCACAGTTTGATTCCTGGTCAGGGCATGTGCCTGGATTGTGGGCTCGATCCCCAGTAGGGGGTGTGCAGGGGGCAGCCAATCAATGATTTTTTCTCATCATTCATGTCTCTATTTCTTTCTCCTTCTCCCTTCCTGTCTGAAATTAATAAACATATATTTTAAAAGAGGGGGATATACAGGGCTTTCTAGTATCTTTAAAATATTTTATATATAGTACAAGATAGGAGTATGACAAGAGGACCTATTTCGGAGGTGAGAAAAAGGAATATAAAGGGGATATTTGTGCACAAGGGCTTAGTCAGTGGTTCTCAACCTTCTGGCCCTTTAAATACAGTTCCTCATGTTGTGACCCAACAATAAAATTCTTTTCGTTGCTACTTCATAACTGTAATGTTGCTACTGCTATGAATCGTAATGTAATTATCAGATATGCAGGATGGTCTTAGGTGACCCCTGTGAAAGGGTCATTCGACCGCTAAAGGGGTTGCGACCACAGGTTGAGAACCGCTGGCTTAGGTTATAGCTTTATGTAGAATAAGGACAATGCTTGTAGTTCCAATGTGATGAAGAGGTTGTAGCTTTATCTTTATGTTTCCAGATGTATCTAGGGTAATAATTTGCAATATTTATCTGGATTCTTTCTCTCTCTAAATCACTCCTTCTATTCCTGCCATCCAACTCAGGGAAGAGGTGTGTAAAGACAGAAAGTAGAAATACCTTGTTAATCTTTGGGGCTCTTTATTTGTTAGATTATTTGTTTGTTTTTCAGAAAAATCCCAGAGAAGAGAGAGAATTGGCCCATTGGCTTGAAATAGCAGGTAGAGCTGGACTCAATCCCTTAAGACTAGAGAGATGTGTCTTAGCCTGGAAGGTGAAAACAAGATAGTCTGTACAAGCCTGTGTGTGGTAGGGACTGAGGCCTGGGCCATCAATAGCAACAGGGAGCAGTGGCAAAACTCTGAGAGGAAATGACTGTGTGGGGTGTTGGAGAAATAGGATCCAGGGGTAAACTCAGAGAAGAGTTCTCTGTACCAAGCGTTTCTGAAAGCATGAGTGAGCCAGCAAGTTAGAATGGATCATGCAGATGGAAGCTGAGTGTGTCTCAGTTGCTCTCGGTATGGATGAATGCTTGAAAATCAGAGGTTCCACTACCGAATCCCAGATCACTCTCCAAGGCTCCACAAGGAGACAAAATATGAATGGGTTTGAGTTCAAGTTGCCTACCACTTCTGCGGGAAAGGTGCATCTCAAAATAAAAACTGTGTTTTAAAAAGTAAAGGACTGTATATTTATTGCTCAATTGAATTTGTAGTCTGAGCTTTACACCTGTTAATAGCATTAAAAAGAACAAGCACCCTAATATTAAATTGATGATACAGGAGGTAGGGTTGAGAAGGGAAAACAGAAAAGATCCTTATTCGTGTTAGGTAGCAGGTACCTGAACCATCCTGTCCTGGTGTTCTGGGATCAGCAAACACCCTGAGTTTACTGTTTAGAAGACCATAAGGATAGAGCACCAATTGCTTCAATTAATACTGGAAGCCCAAGGGTAGCCCTGAGGGCACAAGATCAGTGGAATTTCTTGAAAGTCAGCTGGTTAGCATTTAGACCAGTGAGATCATCACAGAAGGAGACTACCTTGACTAGTGGATGGGGTAGAGCCTCTTTCCATTGTCCATTGTGCTGCTGCAGGATGCAATGAAGGCAATTGTTTGAGACACTGAGTCTCTGCAGGTTTGGGTGTGGAAGTCTGTAATCCTCTTTTTAGTTTGTGTAAGCCACCATGAAAAATGAAGAGCACCTGGAAGGAGAAACTGGACTTCTTTTTTTTATAAGGGAGGTAATCCTTGAGCTATTGTTTGGAAATATAGATGTGTTCCTATCTGCACTCAGATTTTGCGCAGCATTTCATATAGGAGTAATCCATATAAAGTGTGTGTGTGTGTTTTTTCTCCTCCAATGAATCTGTTCCACACTGCACTACTGATTCTCTCAATGCCAGAAGATTTATTTCAGCCGGTTGGTGTTCTCAATTATTGAATATAGCAGATACGAATTCAGTTTATGTGAAGGGTTTCTAAGCCAGGTAGAAAATTCTGGATTAAGGGTACCAGGTTGGAGTCTGGGCTCTAACTTTTAGGAGTCAGACCATCTTGGGCATGCCTTGTCTATTTCCTCATTAGTAAAATAGAGATGACAGCACTGTATGGTGATGCAGAGAACAGGCTGACATTCTGCTCTCCAATGAAGTATGATGGAAGTACAAGGGAAAAAATCACTAATTATTCCTCAGAGATGGAATCGGAGTAAGTGACAATTAACTTTGAGATTAAAGGTCTACTAGAATTTCATCACACCTAACAGTTAAAGCATAGCCATAGAGGTAAAAGTGAAAATGTGTGCCATGTGCACTAAATTGATGCCCACCCAATATGGCTTTGGCATTCACCATTCTGGTAACTTGCATTCTACTGGAAGCACCTGTAACCTCTGCTGGAGACTTTCTATCATCCATGCATAGGGCAGGCTAAAAGTCTGAGGGAGTGAATGCACTCAGAGCAATTCTTGTCCAGTGGCAAATAGATCGGAGAATAAATATTCCTTGGAGGCAAGTGGGATTGGGGTTTGGATAACAGAGAGGGGGCTTTCTTGCTGTCCCCCAGGATTTTCCAGTGACAATGAATATAAATTTCTCTAGTTCTAAAACCTGCTTGATGATAAACACTTTATTGGTCTTTTTTCTTCCCTGTCTCCCTTTCCCAAATGTTTAAGGTACTTTTGGGGGACATGTCCCAAATTATAAAACCATTATATTCAAAGCCTTGTCTCTGCATCTGCTTCTGGGGAAACTAACTCAACATAGAGACATACAATATAGGGAATATGAGGAGGGTAGGCAGGTGTTGATGGGGGAACTGTTGTTTGGAGGCAGATAGTGAAACCTAATAGGACATGCTTAGTATTTGGATAATATAGGAAATAGGAAGACAACGAAAGTCTAAACAGAGGAAAAGCAGGGAAGGAAGCAGAAGCAATATTTCATAGCTACTTTTTTTAAAAGATGATTTTTCAAGAGCAGTTTTAATTTACAAAAAACATTAAGAGGAATGTATAGAGATTCCTGATATATGCTCTGCCCCCCCCCCTTATCAATATCATTCATCAGAATGGTTCATTTATTACTAAGGATGAAAATATATTGACACATCATAATCATGCAAAGTCCACAGATTACATTAGAGTTCATTCTTGATTTGTATACTATATACATTTGGACAAATGTAAAATAACATATATTCATCATTATAATAGCATACAGAGTACTAAAAAGTCCTAAAGTTCTCTGTGTTCTGCATATTCATCCCTCCCCCCAAATCTTAGCCACCACTGATCTTTTTACTATCTCTATAGTTTTGTATTTTTCTAGAACATTCTATAGTTAGAATTGTACAGCATGTAGCCTTTTTGGATTGACATCATTCACTTAATAATATACATTTACATTTGTATTTCTCTCATGTCTGTTCCATTTCTGTTGAAGTCTCCAATTATAATAGTGCAGTCATATATATTTCCATGAAGTTCTATCAGTTTTTGTCTTATGTAGTTTGACACTCTGTTATTAGGTGCTCTTGTGTTAAGAGTTATATTGTGTTCTTGAAGAATTGACCCATTTATCATTGTGCAATGCCCTTCATCCTTGAAAACTTCCCTTACTTAATGTCTGCTCAATCTAAAATTAATATAGATACTGATTTCTTTTGATTATTGTTAGGGTGGTATACTTTCTCCATCTATTTACTTTTAAATAATATGTGTCTTTAGATTCAAGTAATTTTAAATAGGCAATAGTTTGGGGGCTTTTTTTCTTTTTGCTTCATTCTGACAATTTCTGTCTTTTAATTGGTGCATTTCAACCATTGATGTTCAAATTAATAATTGATATAGTTTGATTAAAGTCTAAGATATTTGTTAGTTTCTGTTTTTTTACCTTGCTCTTTGTTCCTATTTTTGTCTTCCACTATTTTTCTGCCTTTTCTGGTTTTAACTGAGCATCTATTTTCTCTCCTTTCTTAGCATATCAAATATACTTCTTATTTCTACATTTTAGAAAACAAATACTACCAACTTTATAACAAAATAGGTTGGAGAAAGCATTATACTAGGCAAAATAAATGAGTCTAAATATTATTTTGGTAAGTAATAATGAAACCAAAATTTGTGTTCTAATAGTGAATTTGAAGAGAGTCTGTAGAACTTGGAAATTATTTGAATATGAAGTTTAAAAGAAGGAAAAATACATGGACTAATTTCTTTGAGTAGGCAAAGGGCTTTGTATCCAGTACACATGTGTTGGGATTGGCTCTAGAAAGACTGCAGGGAATTCATCTTTCAAAACAGCCAGGACTGCCGAGTGAGTACAGATGCCAGTGGGTGAGTGAGGAGATGTAGCAGTGGGAGTGTGAGCAAGTTCTCTTCTAATTGTTTTACTTTTCCTGGTGAAGGAGAAAGAGAGATGATCATGAGCTGAGAGTGAAGATGGGCAAGCAGGCATTAGAGGCTTAAAGGAAAATTAGGTGTGGGACAGTCACCCAGGAGAGTGGACTGGAAATGAACTATAACAGTGGCCTCAAAGGGTAGTTCCCAGACCAACAGTATCAATATCACCTGGAAACTTGTTAGAAATGTAAATTCACAGTCCTTACCTCAGAAATATTGAATGAGGAACTGGAGGGTAAGGTTGGGGTGAACTCAGCAAGTCCTCCAGAGATTCTGATGCACAATGAAATTTGCAAGTCACTGGATGGATAGTTACTGTATGGTTTTGGGATCACCCCAACTACCTTGAATGTCAAGAACATGTAAAGTGAGACCAGTCAGTCAGTGCATTGTAGGTTTTTCTCCAACTGCAATCAGGTATAGTTTTTTTATGGGATAGACTAAGAGTCAGATTTACAAGTTATGGTCATCCTATATAATAAAAGCCTATATGCTAAGTGTCCGATCTTTTGTTCAACCAATCAAAGCATAATATGCTAATGATATGCTAAGGCCACTCAACCGCTTGCTATGATGTGCACTGACCATCAGGGGGCAGACACTCCGACTGGTAGGTTAGCTTGCTGCTGGGGGCCAGACACGCCCTGGAGCCCTCCCATGGTTTCTCTCTTGCTGGCCAACCTCCCACTTCCCTCCCTGGTCCTGATCGTGCACTGGTGGGGTCTGTGGGCCTGGCCTGCACCCTCTCACAATCTGTAACCCCTTGGGGGATGTTGGAGAGCCAGTTTTCGGCCGATCCCACAGGCCAGGCCAAAGGACCCCACTGGTGCACGAATTCGTGTACTGGGCCTCTAGTTGTTTTATAAAAGATTTAATGAGTGGACTGTAAAAATTATAATAATGAAGACTTTTATGGGTTTAGTTGTGTCCCTCCCAACATTCACATGTTAAAAGTCCTAACTCCAGTACCTCAGAAAGTGACTATATTTGGACATAGGGCCTTCAAAGAGGAAATTAGGACTCAGAGACACAGGAAAGGAAGATATGTGGAAACACTGGGACTATGTGGCCATCTGTAAGTCAAAGGGAGAGGCCTTAGAAGAAACCCATCCTGCCAACACCTTGATCTTAGACTTCCAACCTCCAAAACTTGAGGAAAAAAAAATTTTTGTTGTTTGTGGAACTGTGTCAGGGCCTGATAAACTAATACAAAGAGACTAGGAAAATGTTTTATTTCTAAGCATTTAAGATAAAAAGGGATGACTTCACTTACTAGGTCAGTACTTGGGCTAACTGACTTATGTTGTTATTCCTTTCTGTCTAGGAGAATTATAATAGCATCTACCTCGTAGGGCTATTGTGGAGGTTAAATGAGATAATTTATGTAAAGCCTTAGCTCAGTACCTAATCCACCAAGTCCTCAAAAATGTCAGTGTGAATAAAATGGCTCACCTCAAAAGAGCGAGTATGCCTTACCAGGACAGTTCTTCGTCTCGAACCCACAGTTAGAACTCTAATTGCCAAGTCCCCAAGGAATCAGGATCTGCAGCTGGCGATTTGAGGTCTGTGCTCCCAAGCCTCTGGCACTGCCCTTTTCTTCTTCTGCTTACCAAAGCAGCCCTGAAGGCCACAAGCAGGGTTGGGACTCCTGGATTGATTTTCTATTTGACACAACGGGCACCCTGTCTGGTTTATAAATTGATCCTATGCTATTTCCAGGTCTCTAGTAAAAATGAGCCAGAAAATTCTTTCTTACAGGATTGCTGGGTTTTCTCTTGTGTCATAGAGTTTGGGTTTGTGGAAGCAGAGATAGGGGGCAGGGAAGTGACTGAGAGATATTATTTTTCTCCTCCCAATTTGTATGTACCTGTTTCAAAGTGTCATTACTCTGAGAAAATACTGTTTAATTGCAACGTGATAATTTCTTACATAAGGCCCAGTCTAGGCTCAGGATGGTATTTACTCTGATTATATTTCCAAGTGCGATGGATGCTTTGTTGTATTTTTCCTCCACGAGCAGTTATTTGTTTGTAATGGATTTCTGTAAGCCAAATTACATCCTTCCTTTAAGGACCATTTTGACAGTGTAGCTACAACACCCCTTTCAGAAAGGGCTAATTATTATTGACAGGGATGACAGAGAGACAGATTCTCAGCGCTCTGGGCAGTTAAATCACCTCTTGTACCAATTTACTTTGCACAGATCTGTTGTTGAACGGACATTCATGATTCGTGTTTCAACTACAATAAAAATAAATGTGCGATGTCTCAATTTATACAAAGACCAGCACTTCTATGATCTTAAAGCCCTTTTAAAATTCTGCAAGTAGATGTTTGTGGATTCCAGACTACTCTTAGGGTCACTGAGTATAAAGTAATCATTTTGCAAGTGCCTTATTTTTCCATTAAGGCAGAGAAACAAACTGGTGGCTTAGGGTTGAGTCAGCCCTACATAGCTAAGATCTTTGTCCACTTACCAGAGTCAGAGTGTTTTTCTTTTGGTTTCATGTGACCTTGATTTAATAGGAATCTCAATCCAATATCTTATATATTTGTTCAAAAATTTTCCAAGGTAGTATTGGACTTTAATTTTACCTATGGTGTTTTCTATGGTGAATAGTATAATGTTTTTATGTTCACAAACCTATTTATATTTTCTCTTTTGATGTAAAGTAAAAATGTACATTATGTTTACCCCTTTCCCCTAACTCATTAATTATCCCCACACTTTTCTATCCTTCCCTGATTTTAAATGCCTCTTTTATGACACATTCTCATTTATAGTATACCAAGTAACCTATATACGATATCTGCCTAGTTCCATGATTTGTAAGTCTAGTATCCATAGAGTATATTTTCATGTATGGTAAAATTGGTTGTCTATTACTCCTCTTTATCAAAGCATTTTATTTATTCTGACATGCTTGTCAATTCAAATATACTTTTAACGTTGTAATTACATACATAAAACTATCAAGTGTGGAAGGATATCTGGTAAAATACAAAAACAACTCTTTGATTTTTCAATCCCACCCTAGAATTAAACATTTAATTTCATGAGTGTACTTCTGGATCTTTTTCTATACATTTGTATATTATGTGTTTTCAAAGTACTTTCAAACTTTGTTTTTACATGATTATAATAATAATAATTATAATAATATGCATATACATATATATATATATATATAACATTCACAGATAGGCACTGGGATACATGTGACTAAGACAAGCAGAAATCAGTGGGCTTGTGCAGCTTACAGCTTAGTGGAGAAAAGCAGATAATTCACAATAAACATAATTAAATCATTAACATCATAGACTATGGTAAATTCTATAAGAAAGCAAAGTAGGATATGGGGGTGAGAAGTTCTTATGTGTGTAGTGGAAACTGTCACACTTTTAAGTAGCGTGGTCAAGTATCCCCACTGAACAGGTAACATTTTAGACTTGTAGGAGATATCCCCAAACTTCGTTTTAACACTTAACCTATCTTCAGGTTCTTTGTGTGTGTGTGTGTGTGTCAACATACAAAGATCCCTTTGTTCTTTCAATTCCTCTTTAATATTCTATAGCACTTTTGTTCTTCTTTCTTGGAAACCAACTAGTTTACTAAGAGTTTAAAAGATTGAAGAAACACAATAAATAACATTTATTTTCTAGACATAGAGGTATGTAATCTCAGTTAAGAATATACATTATTTTCTAACATTATTAAAATATATACAACAAAACTCACCATGCATTAGGCAATAATTACTGTCTCCATAGTGATATTAGAAACTATTAATAGCACTGTAAATGCTATTAATCAATTCCTATGAGATAAAATGAAAGAAATATTCAGAGTTATTATGGAAACCTTAAACACTTATTTGAAAATCACATAGTTTAAAATAAAATCTAGTTCCACAGTAACACCAAATGCTGAGTCAGTTGAAGCAATGACCGTAACCTCTAAAGTAAAGGGAATGTGATCCCTAAAGTTTTCACCCAGAAAATATCTCATTCAAGTATAAAAGGCAATTAAAACTACACCCATATACAATTTTTTGCCTATCAGACTAGCAAAGACCAAGACGCTTAATAACACACTTTATATTTGCAAGAGTGTGGGAACACAAGGGTTCTCTTACACAGCAGGTGGGATGATCCAATGCTATAACTTTTATGGTCATTCCACTTCTAGATTTTTTTTTCTTCAGAAATAATTGCACAAAAATATCAGGATATAACACAAGATTTTCATGTAATATATTGGTTATAGAAAATTATTGGAAGCAAACTACATAACCATCAATAGGGGAGTATTAAAATATATTGTTATATAACAAAAAGAATAAACAAGGTAAGTAACTTTCTATTGTAAAAGGCCAAATGGCAACATTTTTTATCAAGGAAGGAGCCTTTCTAGCTGCTTACTCTACAGTCAAAATTCTATAAAGATTGTTTTAATAATTAGAAATACAGCTACCATAAGCATTCTCTTCACCTTATCCTAAATACTTTCAATAACCTGTGGATACCTTCCCCTAAGTGCCCTCATATTTTCCCTACCTTTTGACTCATCAAGACTCTATCTTAAGAAAACTATGATAATTCATTCTCTCTTTTTTATTGATGAGAGAGATTGGTTGCCTCACACACACACCCTGACTGGAGATCCAACCCTCAACCTGGGTATGTGCCCTGACAGGGAATCAAACACCACCTTCTGGTGAATGGGACGATGCTCCAATCAACGGAGCCACACCACCAGCCAGGAAACATCTTTTCTCTTTTTAAAAAAAAATTTTTTTAATTGATTAAGTTATTACATATGTGTCCTTATCCCCACATTACTCCCTCCGCCCACTCATGCCCTCACCCACCCCTGTTGTCTGTGTCCGTTGGTTAGGCCTATATGCTAGCATATAAGTCAGCGGTTCTCAACCTGTGGGTCACAACCCCTTTGGGGGTCGAATGACCCTTTCACACGGGTGGCCTAAGACCATCGAAAAACACATATATAATTACATATTGTTTTTGTGATTAATCACTATGCTTTAATTATGTTCAATTTGTAACAATGAAAATACACCCTGCATATCAGATATTTACATTACGATTCATAACAGTAGCAAAATTACAGTTATGACATAGCAACGAATAATTTTATGGTTGGGAGTCACCACAAAATGAGAAACTGTATTAAAGGGTCACAGCATTAGGAAGGTTGAGAACCACTGATATAAGTCCTTTGGTTGATCTCTCCCCCTTACCCCCACCCTCCCCTACCTTTCCTCTGAGGTTTGATGGTTTGATTGATTCTTCTCTGTCTCTGGATCTGTTTTTGTTCATCTTTTCTCTTTAAAGCATAAATGTCTCAGAAGATATACTGCCTAATTTTTGGGGGGGATTATTTGCTGTTTAAGAGAGTGCAACACTCTTTAGCCAAATGAATAAATACATTATTGTAGAGTCTCTGTGCCAGCTTGCCTGGTGATGAGCCGGGGGAGGTTGGTGATGGTGGGAATGTAACCATTCCATTGTTACTCAAATCTTATACTCGGCCTAGTTATAATCCTGGCCTTGTCCAGAAAATACGTGTTTGCATGTACTGGTAGAAAAAGTTTTTCTATTTTTGATATTTTGTGAGCTTTTTATCATCTCCCTTGGGCACTTGTGTAGAGAGTTTGTTTATTTGTTTGTTTTATGTCCCTCTGTCACATTCACATGTCACATTGCATTCAACTAATGGCTGGGGAATGCGATATAAGATCTTTTCAAATTCAATATTTTATGTGCAAATAATGCATAAGCATTCTCCTGAGAATTATGAAGAACACTGGAGATTTTGCCTGAGCTGTTTCCTCAGTTTAAGATTCACTGAACCCCTTCCCTCCATATTCTCTCAAAATTTCTCTTTCGCTTTCTAGGTGTTCTGTTTTTGAATAGACCAGCTAAGTGTTGCCTTCACCACAAAGCCTTAATTACCTCTCCAAACCCAGAAATCTCTTTTCTGAACTCATGGCCCAGACTGAATAGATCTATAATGTGATAGTTTACCAGAAAGTAGCACTTCTATTATCTCTCTCTCTCTCTGGCCTTGCTGGTGTGAATTTTCAGGGTTAACAGATTCATGGACATGCTTCTTTGGTTACAATGTGTTGCATTCAGAAATATTTAATTCATTGAACTAAGCGATGTCTCTTCCAGTTACAAATTTTTTGTAAGCACTCTTGGCACAAAAATACATTAACATTCTTAATTAATTCATTTAGAAAATAGATAATTAGCAACCCACTCACTACTTGCTAATAGGAAACTATACTGCCTCATCATGTCGACATTGGGAAATTACTGGCTGTGGGGGAGTTTATTAAGTTGTTAATAAATTTAAGATGGACCAAGATGGGGAAATTTCCCTTGTGTTTCCTTGCCATGGAAGCAACCATCATGATTCCCAGATTAGAGTCAGTGCCATTTCTATCACGATTCCACAGTCGTTTCTGTCTTCCTGGCTGTTGCCTTCAGCAGTAGATTGGCCTCATTCATTCACTTTCAAAATCAGGAATTCATGTTCAAAACACTCCCAGTTTATAAGAGAGGGAATAGACCATATATTTTTCTTGTAGTGACCCCTTCTAGAGTGCCATTCCCTGGTTATGTATTCAGGGTTTACTATTTTTTCCTGGTGGTTCTCTAACCAGATCCTAAGCATTTCCAGGCAGCTAACACATCTTTGTATCCTTGGCCCCCTTACCCAAACCTACTGAACCTACAACAGAGATGTTGCTAGACCATTAGTATGTGTTACTGAGGGGATGAGACACAGCCCATGCTTTCAGGGAAGGGTAGGCAGGATGGCTTGTGTTCTGCTGCAGATAACAGGTGAGTTCCTGCTCTCTTCTGATTTTCCACTGTTTCACTACTGGGTGGTTAAAGTGATGTTTTCAAATGTCATAGCTGGTGGCTTGTCAGTTCATGGTGAACGTATCTCTCCTGCTATAACATGAGCATTTCTGAGGAGAAAATATACTGGTAGGCAGCCAGATTCTTCTCTCCTCTGCTCAGGTCCCTTTCAGGAGGGAACAGAGTTCTTATTCTGGAAAAGAAGGTGACACTAAATCTGTTTTTACAATATCCAGAACACTCACCGATCCAGGACCCTTACCACTTTCATAAATCAAATTTGCTAATAAGTCATTCTCTTCTGGTATATCAACTAGGGTGATTTCCAAAATTCATATTAGGCATGTTTTATCAGATGGGTTCTATGTCATGAAAGAGTTAAGTAGGTCTATATTTGGTAAAAACAAATATATAGAAATAGCATTTTTTTGACTATACATTTTAAAATCATGGTTTCATCCTATAGATCAATAGGTCAAGCATGTTAAGTCAATAGTTACTTTGTAATAACACTCAAGTATTTTTACTAAAATTTAAACAAAATTATTTGTGGCCATCATCCAGGTTGCCCAAGATGTAGTGCTTTCAATATTTTTCTGAAGTAAGACTTTTTATTTTCTTGCTGTTGGATGATTTGATATAAAACATATATCCTATATAATAAAAACCTAACATGCAAATTGTGTGGCTGGGAGTTCAACCACTCGCTATATGACATGTGCTGACCACCAGGGGGCAGTGAAGAACATGGCAGGCGTTGGCAGTGGGTGGCAGTGGAGGCACTGCTGGCCATGATGGGCCCAATGAGAGCGGGACCCATGGGATGGGGACCCATGGGATGGTGGAGCAGGTGAGTGGGTGGTGCCAGGCAAAGGCGGGTGTGAGTAGGGGCCCAATTGGCCTTCTGATTGCCTTGCAGACAGTGACTAGCAGTGGAGGCAGGGGACAGGGTCACCGCCCGGCTCCCAGGTGCTGAGGGAGCTGGTCAGGGTGCCAGGTCGGGCTGTGGGATTGTGCGGCTGAGGGTACTAGCTGGAGCTGCAAGGCTGGGGGCACAAGCTGGGGCCCGATTCCCACAGACCACCCCGAGGAACCCCACCATGCACAAATTTGTGCACCAGGCCTCTAGTCCTTTAATATATATATATATATTTCCCAGGGAAAGTGGAATCTCATTGGATTTGGAATTTATGGATGAGCATTTTTTTCAGCTTATAGACAATTTTTTTAAATCAGATGAAAATAAGATACACAGGAGTGAATTCTGAGCACAGTTCTCAAGCTTGTTTAATACTATATATATACAGTTCTTATTCTCAGAGGATAGCTTACATGTAAGGGAGACCTTCAAACCTCCTTTTAAAAGGTTACTATGCCTGCCTTAGAATTGTATCCTCCTGGAGAAAGATTATGTATTGAAATAATTGTAAAAGTAGACTTTTTTCCCCAAGAAAGTTAGAAAATTTTTCTTTGTGTTTTATTCATAGTAGAGGCAGTCTGAGAAAAAGGTCTCCGTTGACCTAGATTTGCTATTTTCCTGTATGCCAATAATTCAAAGAACTCAGATTTATGCATTCGACACTATCTGGTCATAAGTAATGATGTTCATGCATATATAGGTAGAAAAGTGCTCTTTAAGAAGTGCAAATCATTTTGCACAGATTTTCTCATTAAACCTTCTATGCTATTAATCCCCAAATTTCAGGAATATGGAAATTAAGACCCAGAGAAGTGGTTACTTACCAAAAACTTGTACTATGCTAAGTAAAGAGTTTAGGAATGAATTCTCAGAGTTCTGTTCTTTCCCATAGCATCTTTGGAATGTGTTCCTGCATAAAGTACCACATACTTTGAAATAAACAGGGATATATATTTTAGGCCAATTAAAAATACTTTTCTAATTTATTTGCAGTGGACACAATGTTTCATTTGGGAGATCAATACCTCACCAATGCTGTCACAAGCAAAGTCTCCACAAATTCAAGAAGATTGAGATCATAAAAAGCATCTTCTCAGACCACGATGGCATAATGTTAGAAATAAACTACAATAAAAACAACCCAAAATACTCAAACACTTGGAAGCTGAATAGCATGTTATTAAATATTGATTGGGTTACCGATGACATCAAAGAAGAAATTAAAAACATCCTGGACACTAATGACAATGAAAACACAACAATCCAAAACCTCTGGGACACAATGAAAGCAGTCCTGAGAGGGAAGTTTATAGCTCTACAGGCCTATCTCAAAAAACAAGAAAAAATGGTAGTTAATCATCTAACTCTACAACTCAAAGAATTAGAAAGAGAGCAACAAGAAAACCCCAGAGTGAGCAGAAGGAAGGAGATAATAAAGATTAGAGCAGAAATCAATGACATAGAGACCAAAAAAACAATACAGAAAATCAATGAAACCAAGAGCTGGTTCTTTGAAAGGATAAACAAGATTGACAAACCCCTCGCCAGGCTCACCAAGAAGCAAAGAGAAAGGTCCCAAATAAACCAAATCAGAAATGATAGACTCGAAATAACAACAGACCCCACAGAAATACAAATGATTGTTAAACAATACTACGGGCAACTCTACTCCAACAAACTAGACAACCTGGAGGAAATGGACAAGTTCCTAGAAAAATACAACATTCCAAAACTCAATCAGGAAGAATCTAAAAACCTCAATAGGCCAATAACTATGGAAGAAATTGAAGCAGTCATCAGAAAGCTTCCAGCAAACAAAAGCCCAGGGCCAGACGGCTTCACAGGGGAGTTCTACCAAACATTCAAGGAAGAACTAAAACCTACCCTCCTCAGACTACTACAAAAAATTCAAGAGGAAGGAACGCTTCCAAGCTCATTCTATGAAGCCAGCATCACCCTAATACCAAAACCAGGTAAAGACATCACAATGAAAGAGAATTACAGGCCAATATCCCTCATGAACATAGATGCCAAAATCCTCAACAAAATCTTAGCAAATCGGATCCAGCAGTACATCAGAAGGATCATACACCATGACCAAGTAGGATTTATCCCAGAGATGCAAGGATGGTACAACATCCGTAAATCAATAAATGTGATACATCACATAAACAAATTGAAAGAAAAAAACCACATGGTCATATCAATTGATGCAGAAAAAGCATTCGACAAAATCCAACACCCATTTTTGATAAAAACTCTCAGAAAGGTGGGAATAGAAGGATCATACCTCAACATAATAAAAGCCATATATGACAGGCCCACAGCCAACATCATACTCAATGGTCAAAAACTAACACCATTTCCCCTAAGAACAGGAACAAGACAGGGATGCCCACTCTCACCACTCCTGTTCAACATAGTACTGGAAGTATTAGCCATTGCAATTAGGCAAGAAGAAGAAATAAAAGGCATCCAAATTGGAAAAGAGGAAGTAAAACTGTCCTTATTTGCAGATGACATGATATTATACATACAAAACCCTAGAGACTCCATCAAAAAGCTACTAGACTTAATACATGAATTTGGCAATGTAGCAGGATACAAAATTAACCCCAAGAAATCTGAGGCATTTCTATACACCAATAGTGAACTTTCAGAAAGAGAGATTAGAAAAACAATCCCATTTACCATCGCACCAAAAAAATTAAGATACCTAGGAATAAACTTAACTAAAGAGGTTAAAGACCTCTACTCAGAAAACTACAGGACGTTGAAAAAAGAGATAGAGGAAGACATAAACAGATGGAAGAACATACCATGTTCTTGGATTGGTAGAATCAACATCATTAAAATGTCCATACTACCCAAAGCAATCTATAAATTCAACGCACTTCCCATTAAAATACCAATGGCCTTCTTCAAAGATCTAGAACGAACTCTCCAAAAATTCATCTGGAATAAAAAAAGGCCCCGAATAGCTGCAGCGATCCTGAGAAAGAACAAAGTAGGTGGGATCTCAATGCCAGATATCAAACTGTATTACAAAGCCACTGTTCTCAAAACTGCCTGGTACTGGCACAAGAACAGACATATAGACCAGTGGAATAGAATAGAGAGTCCAGAAATTAGCCCGAACCAATATGCTCAATTAATTTTTGACAAAGGAGGCATGAACATACAATGGAGCCAAGATAGTCTCTTCAATAAATGGTGTTGGGAAAATTGGACAGACATATGCAAGAAAATGAAACTAGACCACCAACTTACACCATACACAAGAATAAACTCAAAATGGATAAAGGACTTAAATGTACGACAGGAAACCATAAAAATTCTAGAAGAATACAAAGGCAACAAAATCTCAGACTTATGCCAAAACAATTTCTTCACTGACACAGCTCCTAGGGCAGTTGAAACTAAAGAGAAACTGAACAAATGGGACTACATCAAAATAAAAAGCTTCTGCACAGCAAAAGAAACCATCAACAAAACAACAAGAAAACCCACCTCTTGGGAAAACATATTTGCCAACGTCATATCTGATAAGGGCTTAATCTCCAAAATTTATAGGGAACTCATACAACTTAACAAAAAGAAGATAAACAATCCAATCAAAAAATGGGCAAAGGATCTAAATAGACACCTTTCAAAAGAGGACATTCAGAAAGCCAAGAGACATATGAAAACATGCTCCAAGTCACTAATCATCCGAGAGATGCAAATCAAAACAACAATGAGGTACCATCTCACACCTGTCAGAATGGCCATCATCAACAAATCAACAAACGACAAGTGCTGGAGAGGATGTGGAGAAAAAGGAACACTTGTGCACTGCTGGTGGGAATGCAGACTGGTGCAGCCACTATGGAAGGCAGTATGGAGGTTCCTCAAAAAATTGGAAATGGAACTCCCATTTGACCCTGTGATCCCACTACTAGGAATATATCCCAAGAAACCAGAAACACCTATCAGAAAGGATATATGCACCCAGATGTTCATAGCAGCACAATTCACCATAGCTAAGATCTGGAAACAGCCTAAGTGCCCATCAGTAGATGAATGGATTAGAAAACTGTGGTACATCTACACGATGGAATACTATGCTGCTGTTAAAAAGAAGGAACTCCTACCATTTGCAACATCATGGATGGAACTGGAGAGCATTATGCTAAGTGAAACAAGCCAGTCAATGAAGGAAAAATACCACATGATCTCACTCATTCATGGATAATAAAGACCATTACAAACTTTTGAACAATAATAGATACAGAGGCAGAGCTGCCTCAAACTGATTGTCAAACTGCAGTGGGAAGGCCAGAGAGAGTTGGGGGGCAGGAGGGAGGGGAGTAAGAGATCAACCGAAGGGCTTGTATGCATGCATATAAGCATAACTAATGGACATAAGACACTGGGGGGTAAGGGAGGGTAGGGGTTTGTCAAGGGCGGGGGGGAAAAAAGGACACTTATGTAATACCCTTTGTAATACTTTAAGCGAAAAATAAAATAAATAAATAAATAAATAAATAAAAAGAAAAAAAAAATACCTCACCAATGCTAAGCCATGAAACATAAATTATTTTGCTTAAGAGAAAGTTGCCTCCCTTATCAATTTATGAAAGTTGGCTATTAGCATCATGACCCTCCTATCTTTCACATTGGTATAGGCTTTGAGAATTTATTTTGCTAAGGGCAAGATTTATACACACGAATCATTTTTATTCCAATAATGAATGCATTAGCTTCCCTCAAATGTACAGTGAAAAATTACTCTGCAGTCATTACTCTGGCTCAGTAGATGGGGCTAAGGATGAGAAAATAGTCCTGTGAAGACTTTTTAAAAAACTATCTTAAAGGCATCATTCTTCTACAGGTGTGCATCATGTATGTGCAAACCATTCTGAAGAGAAGTCTCATTCAATCTTTACTTCATGTGCACTTTTTCCTCCTTTTTGAAGTGATTGAAAAGTTATAAAGTATATTTCCCAGACTCCTTTGCAGCTAGGTCTATCACTTAGATGGACTTGAATGAGATCCAGAAACCAGAAGTGAAGTAGGGGCCATTTAATTGCTGTTGTAGCAGTTGACAGATATTCTCTAAGAGTTGTGAGGGATCATAGTGGCTCAACATGACATAGTTGTAGAATAGTCATCAGTGACAGTGCCATCGATGTGAGGAGACTGTGATCCTGAAGTGACAGAAATCAGTAGCAGTAGCTGTTGCTTGTCTCCAGGGTTTCATGTATACTGATATGACCTTAAAACTGAAAGTTCAAGAGCAGACCACTGACATCCATCCCTCCAGCCCTTCCAAAGATTTGGTAAACACAACTTCCCTGAATAAAATAACTTTCTGCTTGTTATGTTTTCTGTGGTTTTGTAACCTAGTGAAGCTACAGCTGCTTTCCCACTTTTAAGTGCTGAGGAATACATAACTGAAGGTTGTGTCATCACAAAGTGGAAGATCAACATATTTGGGTCCAAATGCTGGTTTTGGCAACTAATAACTCTGAAATTTTGGTTCTATCTTTTCATCTTCAAAATGAGACTAAAAGTACCAACTTTATTGGAGTTTATGTAAGTAATAATGTGCATAAAGTGCTAAATCAATTAGGTGGACTTGGCTTTAGTAATAATATTTTTGAAAATACTCTTTTACTAAAACTGGTTTTAATAATAAAAAAATTTATCATCTCAAATAATTTCCAGTTACAATGCAGGATAAACTCCAGGAATTATATAACCTGTGGTGCCGGAAGCCAGTCCATCCTTGCTGCTTGACACAGTTGCTGCAGGGAAGAAACATCTGCACAGCATATGTTTCAAGGAACCTGGCATATATGGCATACTGTTCTTAATATGTTTGCTCACCTTCTTGGTGCTATGTGTTAACCAAGGTCACCTCTCCGAGAAAGGTTGTTTCCACAAGTAGGGATTTTCCTCTGAAGTTAGGGAGGGAATAAAACCTTTTAACTAAATGCCAGGCTGGTAGTTAATCACTTTAACTATGAACAATCACGCTTAAGCTACATAATCTTTACTCCCTGGAATGGAGATAAGAAACACCCTAACCTTTGGAATAGAAATTGACAGGATTAAAGTCAACTGGTATAAATACAGATGTAACAAGACAATAAAACACAGAACTTGGCTGGAGATCCTGGCTAGAGAACCTGGCTAGGCTGCTGATCAACTGAACGCTGTCTCCGTGTCATTCCTTCTTTGCCCACTTCGTCCACACCTTTGGGAACCCCTGGAACTGCTGCGGTTGGACCCCAACATCTGAGCTGCCAAGAACAGTAGTCCTCCAGCTACATTGATTGGCTGCAGGTGGGCAGTGGAGCTCCTCTAGGCACCTATCTCTGTAGCTAAGGACCTCACAGGACACCAGGGGCTGACCTTAATTGACAAAGAGAAATGGCAGGTGAAGGAGCTGTGGCAAAACTCCAGACAGAAATCAACTGTCCCATCTGCCTGGATAACCTGAGAGACCCTGTCACCATTGAATGTGGGCACAACTTCTGTCGTTCCTGCATCGAGAGGTCCTGGGCTGATGTGCAGGACAGGTTCCCTTGCCCTGTGTGCCGTCACCCATGCAAAGAGAGGCACCTGTGGAGCAACACCCAGCTGGGAAGGATGGTTGACATGGCCAAGCTTCTCCAGATCACAGGGGCCAAGGTGAAGCAGCAGGAAGAGAGGCGCTTGTGTGAGAAGCACAACCAGGCCCTGACCCTCTTCTGTGAGGAGGACCTAAAGTTGTTGTGTCCCCTGTGCACTCGGCCCCCTGACCACCAGGGCCACCACGTGAGGCCCATGGAGGAGGCTGCCTCTCATCACAGGCAAAAGCTCAGAAGTTACATTGAGCCCCTGAAGGAGCAGCTGGCAGACCTTCAGAAACTGTTAGCCACTCAAGACAGGCAACGATCAGAACTGAGAGAAAAGGTGGAAAAGCGGAGAGCGAAGTTAGCCTCTGAATATGGGAGTGTGATAGCATCCATAGAGTGTGAGCAAGCGGCAGTTCACTCAAGGCTTGCTGCACAAGAGAAGCACATTCTACAGAATCTCACTGCAAACAAAGCTGCATTTTCAGACCACATTTCCAAACTTAGAGCTCTACGAAAGGAGATGGCAGAGACGAGTGTGGTGTCAGATGTGAAACTGCTGATGAACATCAAGGGTGTCCTCCACCATTGTGATAACCTAGAACCTCCAGATGTCTATTGCATCAAGTATAAGAGAGAAGAATTCAGTCTTCCTCCACAGTGTTCGGCCCTGCTGCAAATCATGCAGACATTTAGAGAAGAAGTTACTCTGAATCCTGAAACTGCACATGCTAATCTGCTTGTGTCTGAGGATAAAAAGTCTGACATTTGTGAGGAAAAAGCAAGGAGTTCATTGGAATCCAAAGGGATTTGCAGATGACGCAGTTGTCCTTGGTTCTGAAGGGTTTGACTGTGGCCGACATTACTGGGAGGTCCAGGTGGATGACAAGCCTGAGTGGGCCGTGGGGGTCTGTAAAGACTCCCTTTCCAAGGAGAGAAAGCAGCCCCTGCTCAGACAGGAGGACAGATGTTGGATGATTCAGCTGCAGGATGGTGACTATCTGGCTCGAGGGCCTGTTCCTGTCACCCTTGTGCTGCAGGAAATGCCCAGAGGGATTGGTATCTACCTCTACTATGAGATGGGTCACGTTTCCTTTTACAGTTTGAATGACATGTCTCACATCCATTCCTTCAGGGATACATTTTCTGAGGTGCTAAAGCCTTACTTCTATGTCGGATGTGATCCCAAACCTCTTACCATCCGTGCTTTAAGAGATTAGGAAGGATGAACTGTTACTTTGGTTCATTTTCTTCCTGTGACTTCTAGGCAGTAGGTAACATTTTTTATATTATAATTTTATTGTTACTTTATTTTTTAATATATTTTTATAGATGTCAGAGGGAAGGAAGAGGGAGAGGGATAGAAACATCAGTGATGACAGAGAATCATTGATTGGCTACCTCCTGCACACTCTCTACTCTGGATCCAGCTCCCAACTGAGGCATGTGCTTTTAACTGAATTGAACCCAGAATCCTTCAGTCCACAGAATGAAGTTCTATCCATTGAGCTAAACCAGCTGAACCTCTTGCAGGGAGGCGCTGCCCCTCCCTCATTTGCACACCTCACATCACCCTGCTTGGCCCCAGAGGAAGGCTGGTTAGCCAGAGATGGGTAAGATTCCTCAGGGAAGGAACAACCTAAGAGAGGCACAGTCTCAGAGGGGACATCAGGAGACAACTTGGGGGTCAACAGAGGTGGGGCACCCACCCCCCCTCACCCCCCCCAACTTTGCAGAGGCCTGAACCCTCCTCCTTTCTGAGGGAGGTCTCCTGCCCCCATGGCTGCTTCGTTTTCCACACCCAGCTCAGATCGGGGCCCAGGTAAAGACAGAGACTGGCTGACAGCAGCTGCCCTCTCACTGCAACAGGATTTGTTTCACATTTCTACCTAGGACCACAGGGAAAGGGGCAGCTGAAGGAAAGGGCTGAGTCAGGATGCTGCCTTCTTCCCTTTCTTCTCCCTCTTTTTTCTAAACACTTCCATGCCTTGTAGTTCTTTTTGCTTTCTCTTCTTTTTCTCTCTACTACCCTCCATCTCCACCTCATCCTCCTCCCCGGTATCATCCATATCCGTATCATCCATATCGGCTGACCCAAAGGGCACAGCTGACTCCTCCCCGGGCACCGACACCACCATCAAGCATGGCCCTGATGGACCCTTTGATGCAGCCCTTCAACTCACTGACGCTTCGAGCAGCCTGTCGCCAATGACCCCGCCCGCTAGCCAGATCAACAAGGACAACCAAACCCCTGACTTGAGGACAGCTGAAATCCCTTGACTGAAGAGGCCAGCAACCTTCTACAGGAACAAGGCTCCTTCTGCACTCCATCCACTATGTTTATAGCTATGCTCGCTATCATTGCTTGTCAGTCTTCTTCCGAGTCTTTAACAACCCAATCCGAGAGGTGGCCGCTGATTTACATGCGCTATCATTTAAAAAATAAAAAAGGGGGAATTTGACAGAAGCCAGTCCATCCTTGCTGCTTGACACAGTCGCTGCAGGGAAGAAACATCTGCACAGCATATGTTTCAAGGGACCTGGCGTATATGGCATACTGTTCTTAATATGTTTGCTCACCTTCTTGGCGCTATGTGTTTTAACCAAGGTCACCTCTCCGAGAAAGGTTGTTTCCCCAGGTAGGGATTTTTCCCTGAAGTTAGGGAGGGAATAAAACCTTTTAACTAAATGACAGGCGGTAGTTAATCACTTTAACTACGAACAATCACCCTTAAGCTACATAATCTTTACTCCCTGGAATGGAGATAAGAAACGCCCTAACCTTTGGAATAGAAATTGACAGGATTAAAGTCAACTGGTATAAATACAGATGTAACAAGACAATAAAACACAGAACTTGGCTGGAGATCCTGGCTAGAGAACCTGGCTAGGCTGCTGATCAACTGAACGCTGTCTCCGTGTCATTCCTTCTTTGCCCACTTCGTCCACACCTTTGGGAACCCCTGGACCTGCTGGGTTGGATCCCAACACTGTGGCTCAACGATATCAAAGTGGTTCAATGATATTAACTGGCCAATGGCTGTTTTTGAAAATGAAATTTTATTTAACTGGGTTATATCTTTCTGGTGACTTTTGCATTACAATGGTTGAGTTAAATAGTTACCACAGGAACCACAGACCATCATGTTAGCAAAGCTAAAGTATTTACTATCTGGCTCGTTGCAGTAAATTTGTTGACCCTTAATATAAACAGTGACACTACTGTCCTCAGCAATCTTATCCTAAGGATGGATCCCTCCATGCCCACAAAATGCTGCCAGCAGCAATCAGAGGGAGGGAGAGAAGGAGGAAGGGAGGGAAGGAGGGAGGGAGGGAGGGAGGATGAGAATAAGAACTATTTCCTCCAGGCATGGCACATTTTGTTTCCTTCACCTTTATTGGACCAGATTATATCACACAGTCACTCCTGGACAAATAACTGTTGTTAGGAGACCTGCTAAGCATACATTGGTTTAGAATTTTACTTTGGAGCTTATCATGGGCCACTTACCTGAAAAAATTGGGGGTTTTATACGGCTGAAAAAATGCTCAGCAAAAAACTTTGTTTACCATAAGCACCTAACAGAGTGCTCAGAGCCTGATAGGTACTCAATAACTTTTCATTCCTTTGCCCAGCAATGATGGTCTCTACTTGGGTAGAGTAAAATAAGTACTGGGCTAGGAGTTGAGAGACCTGGCATTTGATATTGACTTAAGCTAAGAGTAACTTGTGACCTTAGAAAAAAATCATTTAATTTTAATTTTTGCATTGAAATATAAAGGGTTATGGATTAGACACTATCTAGAGACCATTCTGGTTATTAAATAAAAGTATTCATTAATGGACCTATATTTGTGTAGTGCATTAGCATTTTCAAACTGATTTCCATATACATTACAGGGAAGCTTGTTGGCAGTAGTCAAGGAGCAAATGTCTCTAAGGTGCAAGATCAGAGTGTATGTTTACTTCTTGATAGATTCAAATCCTCACTGGGGCTAAGTGTCAAGCAGAGGTGAGACATGACCAATGTGGCAGAACATGTTCATTCATTCATTTATTCATTCAACACATATGATTCAGTGTCTGCTACGTGCCAGGCACTGAGCTAAATAGAAGAGGGGCCATGGTCTCATAGAGTCTACATTTAAAGGGCAGTAGAAGAATAGTCAGAGACCTCACAAAAAACAACACACTTTTATATAGTGACAATGTTTATGATGATAAGCAATGACTGCGGGGTTACATCATGTGACAGGGTCAGGATAGACTTCGGTGACAGGATCTTTCATCTATGAATGTGTAAATCTGGAGGAAGAACATCCCTTTCCTTTTAATATATTTTGCCTGAGTTTTAGTTTCCATTGATATAGTTATAATTTTCCATTTCTCTCCTAACACTTTTCTTTGTTGAGAAGTTCTTACAAGTCTTCCCTTGGGAAAAAGATATGTGTTGGGAAAAGGAAGGTTGGGGAAGGGGAAATGTTTAAATAGTTTTTGAGTTATTTCAGAATGACAGAGTTTCAGCCATTATAAAAGTTAAGCTCATGTTTTCTAATTTTGGAAGCATATTTTAGGCAATAGAAACAAAAGTACCCAGAGACCTATAGCAATATCTTTATATGCCAATCAAATCACATGAAGAGGCACAGAAAAAGCACCCCAGGTTGGCCCACTCCTGAGGAACGTGATTTCTTAAGCTTCAGAGAAAAGGAAAAACATACCTCAAGAAGTAGCAGTAGTATCTTCCTGCCTAGACTGAAAATGGATTCCTCACGTGCACAGGGGTACAGCACTTACTGTATTGCAACCTCTCCACACAACAGTAATTGATGATGTTACTGCTAAGTTAATCCTTTTGCTATTGCAGCAAGCGTGTGATGTTACATTTAGTGAACCCTCATTCATGCTTCCTGCTCTTGAATCTCTAAAACGCTGTTTCTCCTTTTGAATGCATTTTTCAAAGCAGCTTATAAGCATTTATACATTTGAATATATTGTTAATGTGACACTTGTAGAGAAAAAAATTGCGTTAATCTGGGAAATACAAAAGCAGCTTGGGAAAGCATAAGCCTGCCTCCAGGCAAAATGGACCCAGTTAATGTTTGTAATGATTGGTTTGCAGGGATTTTATAAAAGTCAGTTTGTCTTATCTGAGGCTGAGTCTACATAGTGCAGAAACAAAAGATTAATGCAATTACTTTGGTGACTCCCTCCCCAGCCTCAGAAAAAAAAATAAACCTATTTTGTATCATTGTCCCCATAGCAAAATTCTGAATATATCACTTCATTCCGAGTATATGATTAAATTTTTTGAGATCATAACAGCCAAACTATTTTGAAGATAAAAATATAAAAAAATGTCATGGTTTGATTCCCAGTCAGGGCACATGCCTTGGTTTTGGGCTCAATACCTGGTAGGGGACATGCAGGAGGCAGCCAATCAATGAATCCTTCTCTTTATTGATGTTTTCATCTCTCTCTCTCCCTCTCCCTTCAACTCTGAAATAAATAATAATGTATAATGGACTTGTATTAACTACTTTTCCAAGCAGCTCTGAGTTCTCTCATTCCTCTACAGTTTCTTCATAAGAATCTCCTCTGCTGCATTCAGCATCCTAGTTGGGATGGTTTTATTACTGTTATTTTTTAAAATATATACTTCTCTGTATGACTCCTTGAAAGCAATGCCCAGGTAAGTGTCACCCTGGCAACTGGTCCACTTAAATTACTTTCTCTCTTGCCCTCAGCCTGTCTTCAGAAGAAAGAATGCATGGCCAAAAACCTCATTTAAAACTTTCAGACAGAAAGCCAAGCATTTGAGGAATTGCTTTGGACTCTTTGGACAGTTTCAAACACAGTCAAAGATGAGAAAGTGATATGAATAGGAGGAAGAAAGGGAAGGTAGCATATTGGTGGGCATACCTTATTTTTGATAGCATTTTTACAGTCCATAAAACAATTTTAATGTCTTATTTCATTTGTCTCATATAGCTTCCTGAAGTTTGAGACCTTTGATATTTTGAAAACTCAGACTCAGATAAGAAAAGTGAGATGTCAGCATATTTGATAAACAGAACTTTTTTCATATCAAAATCCATCGTGTTTTCTACATTTTTCCCATGGGAGTTTTATTTATTTTTTATTGATTTCAAAGAGGAAGGGAGAGGGAGGTAGAATCATCAATGATGAGAGAGAATCTTTGAGCAACTAACTTCTTCATGCCCCAAACTGGGAATCAAACCCTCAACCCAGATATATTCCCTGACTGGTAATCAAACCATGACCTTCACAGGTAGATGCTCAACCACTGAGCCACGCCAGCTGACTTCCCATGGGAGTTTTAATATTAAACCTGAAACCATCACAAAGCTTATTACTAAAATTAAATATAATATAATTTAAATATAAGAACATAATTATATATAATCCTAACCATAGTGCATTGTCTCAATATTTGTTGAACAAATATGTATACTTGTATATACTCATATACAATTGTCATGCACAATCTTATTTCTATGGAAAAATGATTTTCATTTTCACTCTAGGTACAAAATATGTTTTGCTATATCAGTGGTGGTAGCACCTTCCCTAGTGAAATTGGAACAGAGCCTCCACAGGGCAATAGAGGGGTGCAGACAGCATAACCATGGCAAATCATAAGGACAGAACCTCTGTATTTCTGCATAACACAAAACATCTTTCAAATACTCTCTGTACCATGGTACTCAGGTTATATAATCTCCTTCTCTGCACATGGCAGGGATTATACCAGCTGCCTGCTGTGGGCAAAAAAGGAGATGCTGAGACAGGAGTACCATTTTGCTCTTACAGATTTTAATAATAGAGAAGTTTTGGAGGAGTCATTTACCTAGTGGGTTGACAGTATTCTTTCTCATTTACCACAGAAGTCACCTCAGAATCTGTAACACAGCACTCTGGGCCTGAAAAGCCAACCAGTAGGATT
Source organism: Myotis yumanensis (assembly GCF_028538775.1). Lineage (NCBI taxonomy): Eukaryota > Metazoa > Chordata > Mammalia > Chiroptera > Vespertilionidae > Myotis > Myotis yumanensis. The sequence continues at coordinate 62,070,383 of NW_027223753.1, read as the reverse complement.
TTGCATTAAAATCAAAAACTCTTGCTGTAGACATTCTGTATTGGATATTGAGGTCAATTGTCTCTTTTTTTGGATAGATTTTGGAAGCGATTCATTCTTGCAAACACATGAGTTGGGGCCTAGCTCTATGGTGAAAAATGTTGTTATACAGAGATTTTGTTATATTGACCTTGAGTTAATATAGGAGCTATACTTAATACATTTTTACTTCATTTAATCATCTGTTTTTTATATTTCACTTCAGTCCTTTTGACCACATAGAAATAAAAATAACAATAATGAACTTCAGTCTAGTGTATTATGCTTGATGCAACATTTAAAGATAGAGTGAAAGTAAATTTTTTCTATTAATTTTATTAATAGTTCTTTCAAACTATTCTCTTATTTTTGCAACTGATTTAACTTTAAAGAAGTATTTCTGTCAAAATCATATTCTACATTTATTTTAGAATTATCAGGTACTTCTCAGGGATATTTTCTATTTATTTCATGTTTGGGACTTTGTTTTTACTTTCAAAAGTATTCTATTTTGATATAGTCATTAGAGATAACAACTATGAAGAGTAGTGTAGCAAAAATAGAAAGTATCTTGATACTGAAATAAAATAATTTGGCCCTATCTGGTTTATCTCAGTGGATAGAGTGTCGGCCTGTGGATTGAAGTGTCCTGGGTTTGATTCCTGTCAAGGGCATATGCCCAGGTTGCAGGCTTAATCCCTACTAGGGGTTGTGCCGAGACAGCTGATCAATGATTCTCTCTCATCATTGATGTTTCTATCTTGCTCTCTCTCCCTTCCTCTCTGAAATCAATAAAAATATATTTTAAAAAATTTGAAAACTGGACTTGAAATTTAATACTGTCAGTTATAAGTTCTAAACTTGGAAATTAGTTCTTTTCTTAAAATTTTCTAGTAAATCAGTTGTTCAACCATTATAGTTAGATTTATAGACTAACTCCTAAAATCTAATTAAAACATAGTAGAGCTTAAGGTTTTAGATGTAATGAGTAAAAAGGTAACTAGCTAGCAATATGAATAACACAACTGGATAAAATGATGTTTAATTTATTTTGAATATATATATATAGTCTAATACAAAAATTTATTCACTTAAAGAAAAAGAAAGATATAGATGAGATATTTTATAAGACTTACAAAATAAAATTTAGGACATTTTTAGAAATGTTTGAGCAAGAAGACATTGATATTTTTTAAGTTGCATATAATTCTGAAAATGGTTTTTTATTTACATTATTGTATTTTCTGCTCAAATTAGAAACATTTCTGGAATCTACAGAAAGAAAAGGAAATAGAACAAAAATTTCAGTCAGGTAAGGGGGGAATAATTGAAAGAGAGAAGAAAATATGAAAGATGGTTAAATATATTTGTGCGTTTGCCTCAGGTGAAATCAACAAAGTTTTAAATGATGAGAGTAAGAGAAAAAAGCAGAACATCTATGGGTTCTACCTTTTATTGGGTGGAGAGAGGATGTTGAGAGAAAGATACAGTCATGGTTGATAATGTTGGCCTAGGACAGTGGTCAGCAAACTGTAGCTCAGCAAACCATGGCTCGCGAGCCACATGCGGCTCTTTGGCCCCTTGAGTGTGGCTATTCCACAAAATACCAGCTCTTCCACAAAATATCGACTTCTGCGCATGGGCCATGAAGTTTCAATCGCACTGTACATGCGCACCCCCACATGGTATTTTGTGGAAGAGCCACACTCAAGGGGCCAAAGAGCCGCATGTGGCTCTCAAGTCGCGGTTTGCCGACCACAGGCCTAGGATAAGTTGCTGTATGTCTCCAGTGAGCAGTGAAGATGGTATAGATGCCACAGCCACTTTAGAAGAAAGTTTAGCAGGTTCTTATAAAACTGAACATGCTTTTGGCATATCATCCAGCAGTCACATTCCTTGGTATTTACCCAAAGGAGTTTAAAACTTATGCCCACACAAAAACCTGTAGACAAATATTTATAGTAGTTTTATTTATAATTGGCAAAATTTGGAAGCAACCAAATATCTTTCAGTAAGTGAATGGATAAATAAACTGTTGTATATTAAGAAAATGGATTATTACTGAATGGAAAAAAAGGCCATCAAGCCACAAAAAGACCTGGAATGACCTTAAATATAATTTTCTAAGGGAAATAAGTCAATCTGAAAAGGCTACATACTGTATGATTACAACGCTAGGATATTCTGGAAAAAGTAAAACTGTGCAGACAATAAAAAGACCAGTAGTTGTCAGAGTTTGGAGGAAGGAGATGGATGAATAGGTGGAGCAAAGAGGATTTTTATAGCAGTGAAAATAATCTGTATGATATCATAATGATGATACATGTCATTAAACATTTATTCAAAGCCATAGAATGAATTACACCAAAAGGGAACCCTAATGTAATCTATGGACTCTGGGCAATAATATGTGACTATGTACATTTATCATCCTATATAATAAAAGCCCAGCGACCAAAATGGTAGAACGACCAGAACAACCAGAGGCCAGAATGACCATGGCCCCTCACCCTGGCCAGCACCCCCCCCCCCCCCCATTGAGAGGTTAGAGGTGATCAGGTAGGCAGGCGAGCAGTTAGGGGCGATCAGGGAGGCAGCAGAGTGATTAGGGATGATCAGGCAAGCAGAGGTGGTTAGGGGCAATCAGGCAGGCAGAGTGCTTAGGAGCAATCAGGTGGGCAGGCAGAGGCGGCTAAGGGTAATCATGTAGGTAGGCAGGAGTATTTAGGGGTGATCAGGCAGGCAGAGGCAGTTAGGGGCAACCAGGCAGGCAGAGGCAGTTAGGGGCAACCAGGCAGGCAGAGGCAGTTAGGGATGATCAGGTAGGCAGAGGTGGTTAGGGATGATCAGGCAGGCAGAAGGGTTAGGGGCGATCAGGAAGGCAGAGGGGTTAGGGGCGATCAGGCAGGCAGACAAGTAGTTAGGGGCCAGCAGTCCTGGATTGTGAGAGGGATCCCGGATTTTGAGAGGGTGCAGGCCGAATTTCATGCACCAGGCCTCTTGTTTCTAATAAATGTACCACTCTGCTGAGTGATGTTGGTAATGGGAGGGGCTACACATGTGTGCATACAGGGGAATATAGGAAATCTCTGTACATTTCCCTCAGTTTTGCCGTGAAACTTAAACTACTTGAATTTTTATTTAAAGTTGGTATAGAGGCTAAGGGAAATGATTTATTTATTAGTTCTTCACAGCTAAGGGATATCTAGTGGTTAAGTTTTCATAACCCACTAACTGTATTTGTAACAAAAGATGCACACACACATAATTAATAGATTGGTCAGTACTTTTGTGTATGTGTGGAAGAGTTGGGGAATGGATCATTTTACCCCTTGTATGGCCTTACAATGGGAAGTTTGCTGGCAGATAGAGAAATTCAGTCAGTACAACACCCATTTCCAGGTTAGGATGATTTACTGCAATGTTCTCTGCATTGGTGTCTTCTTATAAATATGTTGCTCAACCACAATTTCCTTGGTAGTGAGCACTACCTCTCCATAGTTTTCATCTTGTCCTACAGATTGAAAATCTGGATTTTGTTCATAAATTTATAATCCTTGGTCCAATGCAAACATACTGAGATGATCCCAAGTTGTCCCTATGTTTCTTCGGAGAACCAGAGTGGCTGCATCTTTCATGTGTGATTAACAGGGACATCTCTCCTGAAATGTCAGAGATTGTTACACATCCCCATTCTGAGATCAAACTCCATAGATTTCACTGCCAACACTGAGCTACTGTGAATAATCTGATCACTTGGATACACATATTATTAAATTGCTCTTGATTACATTCATTTTGCTTCATTTTCTCTGTTTCTGACAAAAATATGTAGAGAGAACCAGGAGTTAAGTGCAAGAGATTCTAAAGAAGATAGTAACTTATTTCTGAATTAATTTTTAAAAGAATTTAGACCTGCTATTTGGGCACTTAGGTCCCTTCTTATAATATCTACTTCCTTTTTAGAGGAAAAAAAAGTAACTAAAGTGATTTTATTCAAGTATAATTATTTTGAGCCTATTTTCTGACTCTGAAGGCTCCATCGTGAAATACTTTTGACATGCAGAACATAGCTCCCATATTATATTTTATTTAAAGAATTTCAGAATAGTCAAAAACACCAAGGTCTGGAGATAGACTATTTCTTCCCCATTTTCTGAGCAGAGGCTTTCTTTAAAAAAATGACAGACACAGCTGTAACAAAAGACACTTAGGGAACCATGCCTTCTTATATCAACTAAAGGTTGATAATTTAGAGATGTGATTGTATTTTCAGTATATTATAAACAAATGTTCTAAAATAGTGTGGTAAAGGGGAAATTTTCCTGGACATAGCTGGAAGACATAGAAATTATTTCTCAGTTGTTAATGAAATAAATATTATTGGATTCAAGTAGAGTTTGCATGTGCAAACAAAAATATGGATTGACCTACTTCTCAAGCAGCAATGTCCTGGTGCTAAAGACATGCTGCTGCTTCCAGATTTTCTGTGGGTGGGCAGGAGAATGTATGCGCTGTGTGTGCCTGATGCTTACATCATAGCAACTGGTAGACTTCTCTTTGAATAGCATTTGCACAGGAAAGGGTTCTAGAAGAGAGATGACAGGGCATTGGGGGCAGCAGCCAGTGCTCAATCCTGAAGCATGTACAGCAGCAGGATAAGGCCACCAGTGAGATGAGGATTAGCATGCCTTCTCCTAATTTCTCTGGCTGACACATTGTGGGAGCTACAAAACAGAAGGGGGCTTGACAATGCCCCACGGGGTCTCAGCATTTGCTTGAAAACTTCTGAGATTCCCTTCCTTTTTATTTAGCAGAGAAGTGGGAAAAATTGAACATACCTTTCAAAATCACTTGGGAAAATTTGGTGTCACCGTCTTAAGGATACTGGCTAGTAGAGAAGACAGAGGGTCTATTGTCTTCATATTCTGTGTTTATTTAGAAACCCTAAGAACCATATTGCTATAAATGGGAATAATAATTTTAAAGCCTCATGACCCAAATGATATGTAGATGGAATGTCCTAGATAACAGCATAATGCCTTGGAGCTGCAAACCCCCTCTGTGGCAATGTGAACGCCAGTGAGTGAGCAAGGAGTGCAAGACTTTGGAATACGTAGCCAACTGCATCTTGGGACTTGGAAGATGCTGGAATGGTTTCTTGTTTAAAAATGTCTCCTATATCCTTTTCAACCAGGTATCATTTACAATCCTATAAAAAATAAATATTTTTAGTTGAAAAAACTTTGCTTTAAATTTCTTCTTCTTGATTTTGTGGAGAAATAATTATTTTTAATCTTCACCCTAGGAGGATATGTTTTTGTTAAGATGAAAAAAGAGGAGAGAGAGAGAGAGAGACAGAGAGAGAGAGAGAGAGAGAGCTTGCCTCCCATACATGCCTATGACCTGGGCATTAAACCAGAAACCTAGGTATGTACCCTGGGAAATTGAACCCACAACTTTTTGGTGTATGGGAGGATGCTCCAACAAACCAAGCCCCGCAGCCAGGGCAAGAAATAATTGTTTTTATAAATTCTATATAATTGTTATTGATAGAAGTAATAATAACTTAAAAAAAACATTAAAATCGCTTATTGAGTGCTTGGTATGTGTCAGTCGCTGGAAGAATGTTGCTAAAGGAAAATCAGACACTTAGCTTTTTATATAACTACTAGAGGCCTGGTGCACAAAAATTTGTGCACTCGGGGGGGGGGGGGGGGGAGGGGGTCTCTCAGCCCGGCCTGTGCCCTCTCGCAGTCTGGGACCGCTCGGGAGATAATGACCTGCTGGCTTAGGCCTGCTCCCGGGTGGCAGAGGGCATGCCCAATCCCTAGGTGCAGCCCCTGGTCAGGCTCAGAGCAGGGCTGATTGGGGAGTTGGGGCGCCTACTCCTGTCATGCACAGAGCAGGGCAGATCGGGAGGTTGCGATGCCACCCCTAGTCATGCTCAGGGTAGGGCCGATTGGGGGATTGGGGCACCGCCCCCTGTCACACTCAAGGCAGGGTCGATTGGGAGGTTGTGGCGCCATCCCCTGTCACACACAGAGCAGGGCCCATCAGGGGGTTGGGGAGCTCCCGCTGTCACACACAGAGCAGGACCCATCAGGGGGGTTGGGGCTCTGTGCCCTGTCACTCACAGAGCAGGGCGGATCAGGGTGTTGGGGCACCGCCACTGTCACACTCAGGGCAGGGCTGATGGGGGGGGGGGTTGGGGTGCCACACCCTGTCACACACAGAGCCCCAGGGTGATCAGGGGGTCAGGGGGTTGGGGAGCTCCTCCCTGTCACGCACAGAGCAGGGCGGATAGGGAGGTTGTGGCCCCGTCCCCTGTCACACACAGAGCCGCAGGGCAATCAAGGGGTTTGGTCGCTGCCCCCTGTCACGCTGATCCCGATGCCGGGAGGCCTCGCGGATCCGCTGATCCTGGTGCTGGGAGGCATATTGCCTTTTTACTATATCCGATAGAAAATAACATTGCCTGGTGCACGGGTGGGGGCCGGCCGGTTTGCCCTTAAGGGTGTCCTGGATCAGGGTGGGGGTCCCGCTTGGGTGCTTGGCCAGCCGGGGTGAGGGGATGATGGCTGTTTGCATCTGGTCACACCCCCTTTAGGGTGGGGGTCCCCACTGGGGTGCCTGGCCAGCCTGGGTGAGGGGCTGAGGGCCGTTTTCAGGCTGGCAGGTGACTGAAGCTCCCAACCTGTCCTTTTTTCCTTTTTTTTTTTTATTCTGGGCCAGCTTTAGCTCTGAGGCTCGGCTCCAGCTATGAGACCTCCGCTGCTGAAAGCAGGTTTCTGGCCTTTGTTTACCTTCTGTATTTGAAACAATGTTGCGGTCCTGCTGGCTGAAGCCCGGGGTTTTGTTTGGCTTCTATATTTGTTACAATGTTGCTTAGAGTGCAGCTGAGAGGCCGGCAAGGCAGGCGGGGAAGCTTGGCTTCCTCCATCACTGAAGCAAGCAAGCCTCCCTGTTTGCGTCAGCTGCCTGGCTGCCGGCCGCCATCTTGGTTGGCAGTTAATTTGCATATCTCACTGATTAGCCAATGGGAAGGGTAGCAGCCGTACGGCTAATTACCATGTTTCTCTTTTATTAGATAGGATAAAGAATGCACCCATGGAGGAAGTGTGCTTGTACTCACTGCATAGCTGGTGATTTTATATAACAGAGTTAATCCCTTTAGTCCAGGTCACATTGTTAATGATTGAAGGCAGAACATTCACTCCCAGAACATGTTCTCTTGATCACCATAAACTTTGTTTATGACCTTGTGTACTCCTTTTTATATTGCTATAGATAATGTCATGTGACAGTATAAAAAGCTAAGAATATAAGACTGTTTCTGCATTGGCTTATGCAGTTTCCTCTATCTGTGCTTTCTTTCACTTGAAATCCTTTATAATCCTTCTTCCAAATCAGGTCAAATGCTAAAGGGTCCAAGAAGTTTGTTTCAGTACCGCCCATCCATTTTCATCCCATGTGCTGGAATTATTCCTTCCTCTCTGCCCTAAAAGCATGTTCTCTGTGTCTAAATTATAGCAAATCACACTGGGATTATTTGATTATCTCTGACCCATCCTGAGATTGCAAATTTTCTCAAGTGCATAACTGTGTTTGTCATATTTCAATTCCCAGTCCCTAGCTCTCTTACCCATTACAGGTACACAATAAACAACTTGTGTGGGTTTGAATTTATTCCACAATCCTGGGGGTAGAAATGGAATGCTTCTTCACTTTCTCTGAGTCATACTCGCTGATAAGTAGAAAATTAGTTCGGAGTGCATGGGAGAAAGAAACTCAGAAAAGGAAGCTGGCAACAAGTACACTGTATTCTGAATACTTTACATGTCTTCTAAGAGACAAACCAGAGAAAAACACCTGTTAGTCTTGTTCTGGAGACAAACAGCATATCAAAGAGACTAAATAACCAGATCTGGAGTGACTTTGGCCAGGAGACATAATCTCTTTAAATATAAATTCTCTTATTTGTTCTACTAGTTAGAAAAACAAATACCTGATATTTAATAAGAGATTTTAGCTGAAAAAGTCATTGGTATATTTTTACTGAATATATGACTATAGATAAGATTCTTAGTTTGAGCCTGTTTCCTCATGTCTAACCTCTTCTGGAAGATTCTAGTACTTAATATTTGGGGACACTGGATGTAACTGAAACACAATATTTATTTGATGAGGGATTTTTGCATCCTTTTTCTATTGTCCCAAATGAATGTCCCTCAGAGACTATTCTGAACAGAGCTCAAACCAAATATTTTAGTAAAAAGTTGCCATTTTGAATAGAAATATTTTGCCTATACTAGATTGACAGCCCAACATTTGAGTTCTTATTTGTTAACATTTTCTCTGATTTTCAGTTTTTTGTTTCTAAATGACAGCTAAACTAATTGTATTCAATACAAAAGAGTTGTGTCTGTAGCACTGTTTCTATTGCCAAGGAATACATGAACCAATAAAACTTGATTGGTTTACACACTAAAATATAGACCTTTCAGCCATAACATGCTTCCCACTCAAGCAGTCACAATGTCTAGCCTTTCCAGAATAATTTAATTTTTCTTTAGCAACATTCTTCCAACCACTAAATAATAAGGTTCACAGATAGTTGGTGAATGGAAGACACAATCCAATGTGATCATTTTCTTTAACAAATAATGGCAAAAACGAAAAAGAAACTATGAGTGTTCATCAGGTTCAAGCAAGATTATTTGCCAATTGTGAAAGTCTTTGTGAACTTATGTTTGGTGGTCCCTTTATTTGTGGAATTTAAGTAAAACACAGAACAAAGAAGATTGGTGTTTGGCATGGAATAAAGATTATGAACAGGGTGGACATAGATTTGTTCACCAAGTCTCATGATATTTGAAAGTTTATATAAGCGTATGGATTTCTAGCATGTTTGTAATGGGAACAGATGAAGATTGTGGTACATACCTGACTCTTTGAAGTTAACATGAAGATAAAGTCTGTCCTCCAACAAAACATAACCAATGAACACAAGACACTGGGGAGGTGGGGTGAGGGAATGTGCTGGGGTTAGGGGAGGCCGGGGGAAGGTCAATGGGGGAAAAAAAAGAAGAGACATGTACTACTATCTGTAATAGTTTAAACAATAAAATAAAATTTAAAAACAACAACAACAACATTCCAGAATGTCCCTGTCAAAGCAAAAAAATGTACAGGGGAGCCCATTTGTGTCTGAAAAGAAATGCACACCTCTTTTCCTTGATAGAAATAAAATACTTTAAAAATTAACAACAATTACAATGATTTGTTTTCAAATTTATCTCTTACATGCGTAATTTTTAACTCTTAAGCAGGGGTACTCAAAATTTGAATCATAGATGACTTTTAATGGAGGCTTGTTGAATGAATGAATGGATGAATTGAAGGGAACTTTAGAGATAGGAAAGCAAGGTAATCTTGTGGGTTACCATGTAATATTCCTACTCATAAATTTTAACCAGTGACTGCAGCTCCAATTCGAACATTTGTTACTCTCATGTTAGTGCAAACTAGTATAAAATTGTGAGTAATGTCATTTGGATGGAAAGTTGGTGCTTCATGGCCTTTTGCTCTCATTACTTTTATTAATTTGTTTTATTTACAATTGCATTTATTTATTTCATTTACTTTATTGACCATTGTCCTTACGTATGTTTTCTTCATTTGCCTTCTGACTGTCTCTATTGACTCCAGGTGAAGCTTACTGTGGCTTCACCAACCCCTCAGCTATTACGGTTGGTCTTGGTGCTGTGAGTAGGCTGCTGGTTGCAGCTGCTGGTGGAATGGGCCATCGTCTAGGTCAGAGGCTATTTGTATTTCAAATGAACACTGTATGTATTTCACTGTCTTCTTATCTAAATAAAATGTTAAAACACCATAAAACTTGAGATTTTATGTTAAAATGTAAAAAAAAAAAAGCTGTAGGATACATGACCTTAGATTTGGTGGTTACATATCATGCACCCAAATGTCTGCTTAATTATGAAGTAATTCAAAAGAACCAGTCGTGCCATTTCCCCTAAAAGAACATCTATCTATATATAAAAGCCTAATATTTTAAGTGTCTCTCCAATGGTTTGATCTTTCAACCAGTCCCTATGATGTGCACTGACCACCAGGGGGAAGATGCTCTGACTGGTAGGTTAGCATGGGATCCAGCAAATTGGGACTGGGTTAGATGGGCAGAACATGACCTGGAGCCCTCCCGCTTCCCTCCCTGTCCCTGATTTTGCACCAGTGGGGTCCCTTGGCCTGGCCTGCACCCTCTTGCAATCCAGGATCCCTCGGAGGATGTAGGAGAGCCAGTTTCAGCCTGATCCCCACAAGCCAGGCTGAGGGACCCTACCAGTACATGAATCCATGCACCAGGCCTCTAGTTAGAAATAAATGTCAAAAGTCATCAATTATTGAATATAAATTCCATGTGTTCTTTTTAGGGAATAACATTCAAAAAAGAAATTCATCTTACATGCAGAGGGTTTAAAGGTCTGTGTTTGCTTTGTGTCTTTGGGGTTTATTCCCAAGTTTTCTTTGCTACATATTCCTTTGCAGCATTATCATCAATCCAATCCAGACTCAGACCTGAGATCTATGTTTACAAAACACTAATGCTTTAATTTAGACTCCCAATATTTCTTTCTGACCTTCATACCTACTGTTGCAGAAAGAGCCCAGCTCTTTAAACAATAGAGTCTGAGACAAACATCTGTCTCCTCTCAGAAGCATTTCTTCACAGGCTAGACAGCCAAGAAGACATTAAATACCAGAAGCAGGGTTTCAGGGCAGAATATGAAGCCAGAATAACAAATCTACAGTCTGTTCACATTCTCAAACAAATAAGGTTACCTAGTGACCCCTTTTTCTGTTAAAAAGTAATTGCATCTATGAATAAAAAACCAGACTAGTCAACAAATAAATGTTGACCTTTTTCTTAGGCTCTAGGCAATCATTATTATAATGGACATTAAAAGACAAATACCTCTATCAGCCTATTAAAATGAATATTATGCCCTGACCGGTTTGGCTCAGTGGATAGAGCATCGGCCTGTGGACTGAGGGGTCCCAGGTTCTATTCCAGTCAAAGCCATGTACCTTGGTTGCAGGCACATTCCCAGTGGGGGGTGTGCAGGAGGCAGCTGATCAATCTTTCTCTCTCATTGATGTTTCTAGCTCTCTATCCCTCTCCCTACATCTCTGTAAAAAATCAATAAAATATATTTAAAAAATAAAATAAATATTATTATCCAAATGGATGTACAAACATTAAATACATCTTACCATGAAATATAAATAATGCACCCTGGTTCTGACCTTTTTGGAAGTCTGTGTGAAGCAGAAGAAATGTTCTGGAAGAAATGGCTCATCCAGATCTGAACCAAGAGAAGTTGTCTTCTTTATAAACAAAAGTTCTAATGACTTACCTTTGCAGGATCACACATTCCTACCATGAATCATTTTGTATTGTCTGATATATTTTCTAAATTTAGGATGCAATTCATTGTCTATATCCTTGAATATTTCAAGACTTTTGCCCTTTTCTCTTCAATGTGTAAAAATAAAATAAAAATTCCCTACATCCACAGCACAATTAACACGATAAAAAGCTCTTTGTTTTAGAAAATTACATGTCAGTACTGTGTAATCTATGGCACCAATTAACCAACAACAATAATTATAAGTTTTTAAAAGCCAGCAAATTTGTTGTGTTATTTTAGAGATCATGTTGACTTTTTTCAAAAATTTTCCTCACCTCATTTTATAAGGCCCCACTTCTTGAGGCACAAAGCTATTTATAACAATAGATGTTGTAGGAATTGGAAAACTGTGAAACCCTAGCTGGAATGGCAGAACAGCTCCTCAAGGAGAGAATGGACTTTATACTTAGGGAGTTCCAAATATCTACACTAATAATAGACAAACATGGTAATTGACCATACCTTCACTATGCCCGCCATTGGCTGATCAGAGTGATATGCAAATTAACCACCAAGAAATATGGCAGCTAATTTGCATACTGCGGGCAGGGCAGGATAGCGTGAGCCACCATACAGGCCCCCGTGTGTGACCTAGGGGTGGGGGCTCAGGCGAAGTGATCACTGATCGCTTCGCCTGAGCCCCCGCCCACTTGCTGGGGACGAGGCCCACTCCCATGTGTGACCCGGGGGCAGGCGGGGGCTCAGGAGAGGCGATTGGCATCACTTGCCTTTGCCTGAGCTCCCACCCGCCCCCCGGGGACACGGGGCCCTCTGAGAGAGAGAGAGAGAGAGAGAGAGAGAGAGAGAGGCGGAATTTGGCACCCTGCATCCTTCCCTGATCAACCAGTGCGATTCAAAGCCAGTGAGGGCTGCCTTCAGGCCACAGCTCCAGGTCCCTCACCCCCATCCCAAGCCCGAGAGCACAGTGCTGGGCAGGGGCACCCAGGGGTTTGGGAATGTAGCACAAGGGGCCGGCATGACGTGGGGGAGGAGGGCTGTGTTTATACTGCCAAGTTCCCCACTTCTGCCCTGGCCCAGCATGCCTCCTCCTTCCCCTCAGAGGCCCAGCTCCTGCCTACATGCTTGCTGGGCAGGCCCAACTGCACCGGGGAGTGAGTCATGGTGATCAGGATGGCCATTTCCTGGGATGGGACGGCTGGACCACGGCGATTCATGAGGGTGATGAGGCCTGTGGGGCATGCACAGCCCTCAGGCAGCAGGGGTGGCCGGCCAAGCCGAGACTGGCTTCAGTGGGGCCAGTGGGAGCCCGAGGCCACCCCAACCCCCACCTTTTAGTCCCCTATTCTCCAACCACAGAGGAAAGAAATAAGGAAGGAGTCTGTTTTGCCTTCAGAAAGTATCTATATACCTGATTGGCCAGTTGCCTTCCACAGAGGGAGGCCAGACTGTGGCTTAGGCCCGCTCCCCACAGAGAAGTCAGTAGGACATTCTGTGAGGGCTCCCAGACTGTTAGAGGGGCCAGGCTGGGCTGAGGGATGGCCCCCAAGGGCACAAATTTTTGTGCACCAGGCCTCTAGTATAAAAATAAAGGGCTTGCCAGTTGCCAGTGGGAAGTGAACATAATTATGACTTCACAGCTGCTTCTCCTAAAGAAAAAGACGAGAAAGAGAGAGGGGAAAAAAAAGGAAGAGTCACACTTTTTCTTGTACTGCATCTAAAAAGAATATGCACAAAGGGAATATATTTATGCCAGATATAAGAAACCATAATCAAAGTAATACTGTAGGCCCAAACTCATGCCAAGAAATTCAGTAATCTTGACTTGGCAGACTACAAATCAAAGATATGCATCGACGTACTCTAGTAATTAGAGCAAACTATAGAAAATTGGGATCCTCAAATATGTTCCCACTAGCATGTTTCCCCTGACACTTGTAGAATGGTCTTTCAGTAAAATTCAGTTTTCCAATTCCTACAACATCATTTACATTACTGGTTTGAAATATGCAAAGTGAGCCTGTGTCTGATTCCAAAGTGTGTGGTCTTAAGGAAGGACATTTGGCAAGTTTTGCTTGGGAACTTGGAAATTAAGCTTTATGAGTTCAATGAGATAGTCAAGGTTACTATTCATACCTGCCAGGACTAGATTGTTTAATCTAGAAGAGTTGTTGCCAACTTTTTCAGTAAATGATTAGATTGTAAATATTTTAGACTAGAGGCCCGGTGCACGAAATTCGTGCACTGGGGGTGGGGGGAATCCCTCAGCCTGGCCTGTGCCCTCTCACAGTCTGGGACCCCTTGCTCCTTACCGCCCACCTGCTTGCTGCTCCCTACCACTTGGCTCGCTGCTCCTCAGTGCTGCCGCAGGTTCCTGCCACCTCCGTTGCACTCACCAGCCATGAGCCCGGCTTCTGGATGAGCAGCACCCCCCCTGAGGGAACTCATTGTAGCTCCAGGCCCTGGCTGGTGTGGATCAGTAGTTAGAGTGTCCTCCCACGCATCAAAGGGTCATGAGTTCGATTCCAGGTGAGGGCACATACACAGGTTGTGGGTTGCTTGGGCAACTGATCAATGTTTCTCTTTCTCTTTCCCTCTCCCTTTCTCTCTCTCTAGAATCAATGAAAAGAACATATCCTTAGAGGAGGACTTAAAAAGAAAAAAAAATGCTGGTTTCGTTCAGTGGACAGTGCTTTTGCAGGCAGACTGAAGGGTACCAGGTTGGATTCCAATTGAAGACATATACCTGGGTTGCCGGCTTAATCCAGGGCCCTGGTCGGGGATTCAGCAAGAGACAACCATTTGATGTCTCTCATATTAGTTTCCGTCTTTCTCCCTCCCTCCCACTCTCTGTAAAAAAATAAATAAATAAACAAAAAAATCAATGCAAAAATGTCCTCAGGTGAGAATTAACCCAAACAAACAAACAAACAAACAAACACCCATTCCCAGTGTGATTATTGAAGGAGCATATGAAGTATTTGTTGAATGAATGGGAAGGGATGAGACTCTGCTTTCTAACTGTTTTAGCAACTCTGCAAGCCAGAGGGTTTATTTTTATTTTTAAAAAAATATATTTTATTGATTTTTACAGAGAGGAAGGTAGAGGGATGGAGAGTGAGAAACATCGATGAGAGGGAAACATCGATCAACTGCCTCCTGCACAACCCCTACTGGGGATGTGCCCACAACAAAGGTATATGCCCCTGACCAGAATTGAACCCAGGACCCCTCAGTCCACAGGCTGATGCTCTATCCACTGAGCCAAACTGGTTAGGGCCAGAGGGTTTATTTTTTATTTTCATTTTTATTGATTGATCATTTTAGAGAGAGGAAGGGAGCGAGAGAAACATCAGTGTGTTGTTCCACTTACTATGCTCTCTTTGGTTGCTTCTTGTCTGTGCCCTGACCGGATCCAACCTGCAACCTTGCTGTAACAGGAGGAGGTTCTAACCCACTGCTCAGGGTGCTGCCTGTCAGGGCCCCTCAACAAAATCCCTCTGGTGTGCCCTGGCCCCTTCTGTGGGTCAGAGCTCCTCTGCCACAGCAAAGGTTTGGGTTCCATTCTGTCAGGTTTTGGGTTTAATTCCTGGTCCAGGCTGACTGCTGTTCATTGAAGTCCATGTGCTCTAGTCATTCGGCGGGGACCCCGGGTTCCATGGCTGACTTGGCCGACTCTGATCCCTGCTACCCCCAGTCCTCCATCCAGGGCAACTTCAACTATAAAAGTTGCGTGGCCTCCAGGTAGGTCGCCCTCTCCATGGCTCACCAGGCTTGGTTTCTCCAAAGTTGCCCTGGGAGGCTGATTTCCAGGTTACCAGGGAGAGCGCCCTCCACTCCAGACTCCCAGGGAGAGCCGGTTGGGGGCATGAGTGCTAGCTGACCTATGCGGTTGCCCCACCAGCCCCGATCTCCCCTGCCTGTGGCCCCGCCCCTCCCTTCATGATCACATATCCTGGGCCACAGGCAGGGCTGCACCCATGCCCTGGGTGCCACCATGCTTGTGGCCCCGCCCCTCCCTTTGCCATTGCAGATCAGAGGGCTGCAGGCAGGCTGCACCCTGGGCCTGCACCTGGTGTTCAGGGTGCTGCCATGCCTGCTGCTCCACCCCTCCCTTCTCCATTGTAGATCCGGGTGCTGCAGGCACGGCTGCACCTGATGCCCTGGGTGCCGCCAGGCTTGTGGCCCCGCCCCTCCCTTCGTGATCGCATATCCAGGCTGCAGGCAGGCTGCACCTGGGGTACCCACCTCTCCCTTCAATATCACAGATCAGGGGATTGCAGGCAGTTGGCATCCCTGGCCCCTGTGGTCCTGCACCCCGGCTCTCTCTTCCTCCGATTGCCTTGGCCATCACCAGCACCCCTGACAGGGGTGTCACCTGGCCTGCTGGGCTTTCTGATGGCTATCACTGCCCACCCCCCACCTCTGCCCTGCCACCATTCTTCAGTCTTTCCCCTTTTGCCTCCCATCATTGCGCCTATGTATGCAAATTAGCCGCCATCTTTGTTGGCGGTTAACCACCATCTTTGCTGACAGCTAATTTGCATATACTCACTGATTAGCCAATGAAAAGGGTAGCGGTCGTACACTAATTACCATGTTTCTCTTTTATTAGTGTAGATGTTGTAGGCCATAGTCTCTGTTCTAACTATTCAATTTTGAAAGCAGCTACAAATAATATGCAAATGAATGTGCAAGGAGGCTGTATTCCAATAAAACTTTATTTACACAGACAGAAGTTGGATTTGGTCTTAGGGCCACAGTTTGCAGATTTCTGGTCTACAAAATTTCAGTTTAACACTGGAATTGCAATAGACAAATGACTATGTCAATCTTTATTAACACTGATGTTTACTTAATGCCATTAGTGTTTTATATGAATAATTTTAAGATAGTGGTCATTTATTTAATACTTTTTTGTCAGTTATTAGTGGAGAGATGTGTACTAGGAAAAAGGATTCCTTTATCAAAAACACCGTAAAAATACTTTGGTTATTTGCTTCCTTACAAAATCATTGTATCCAGAAATTGAATATAGGAACTTATATTGAACCCAAAAATTCAATATTTTTATCTTTATATTCTTGGCATCTGTAACAAATAGGAAGAAAAAAATAAGCAGTCAATCTGATTTTAATATAGATATTTCAGGGCAGGGAGAAGGGAGATATTGGCTGAATCAGAGTTAATTGTGAATCCTCTTGAGAAAGCCTCATGAAAAAATAATCTTTTCAATCTGCTTCCTACTCCACATTCTGAAGAAATGTCAAAATTCTGAGTGATAGCTACAGGTGAGTTCAGGGTGATGTCTTTCCCTGGTTCTTCCGGTAATCTGCCATTGACCTCTATATGCCACTTCACATCTATTTGATCTACTTCCCAATTTATAAAATAAAGTTGAATAAAAAGATGTCTGAAAAGTGGTTTGAAAGGCCCTATGAAACAGGATAGTTAAGCTTCAAAGAGTCAGGAGGACACTTTAACTATTGAGAATACATTTTAAATCATGTCAGCGGACACAGTGGTAATTGTGTGAATGTCATATTACTCAGCAGTATTCCAGAGGGTCAACTAGATAAGGATTGCATAAAAGTTTAATATATTCATGATATTTAACCTTTTAATTAAAATAGATACAAGAAAAATATATAAAGGAATAAGTTTAAATTGAAAGTTGTGATGTCAACATAGACATAAATTCATCTAGACCAGTGGTTCTCAACCTTTCTAATGCTGAGACCCTTTAATACAGAGTTCCTCATGTTGTGGTGACCTCCAATTTCATTGTTACAAATTGAACATAATTAAAGCATAGTGATTAATCACAAAGACAATATATAATTATATATGTTTTTCAATGGTCTTAGGCGACCCCCGTGAAAGGGCCGTTCAACCCCCAAAAGGGTCTTGATCCACAGGTTGAGAACTGCTGACCTAGACATTTTCAAAGGCATATATATATATATATATTAGAGGCCCGGTGCACAAAAATTTGTGCACTCGGGAGGGTCCCTCAGCCCGGCCTATCCCCTCTTGCAGTCTGGTACCCCTTGGGGGATGTCCAGTTACTGGCTTAGGCCCGCTTCCCAGGGGATTGGGCTTAAGCTGGCAGTCAGACATCCCTCTGGAAGCCCAGGAGCCCTCGGGGAATGTCCACTTGCCAGCGGGGAGCAGGTCTAAGATGCAGTCAGACATCCTTAGCGCTGCTGAGGAGGCGGGAGAGGCTCCCTCCACCACCGCTGTGCTGGCAGCCATCAGCTTGGCTTGTGGCTGAGCAGAGCTCCCCCTGTGGGAACGCACTGACCACCAGGGGGCAGCTTCTGCATTGAGCGTCTGCCCCCTGGTGGTCAGTGTGTGTCATAGTGACCAGTCATTCCCAGTCTTTCTGCTGTTAGGGTCAATTTGCATATTACCCTTTTATTATATAGGATAGAGGTCTGGTGCATGGGTGGGGGCCGGCTGGTTTGCCCTGAAGGGTGTCCCAGATCAGGCTGGGAGTCCCCCTGGGGTGCCTGGCCAGCCTGAGTGAAGGGTTGATGGCTGTTTGCAGGCTGGCCACAGCCCCTTCAGGGTGGGGGTGTCCTGGTGGAGTGCCTGGCCATCCTGGATGAGGGGCTGAGGGCCATTTTCAGGCTGGCCACATCCCTTTCAGGGTGGGGGTCCCCACTAGGGTGCATGGCCAGCCTGGGTGAGGAGCTGATGGCCGTTTTCAGGCTGGCCACACCCCCTAGTGGCCCAAGCTCCCAGTCTCTCCTTTTATTCTTTTTTTTTTTCCCCTGGGATTTATTTATCTTTTATAATTGAAACTTTATAGGCTTAAGCGGAGCCCAGGTTTGGCCAGGGCAGGCGGGAAGCTTGGCTTCCTCCATCGCCGGGGGCAGCCCAAGCCTCCTGCTAGCTCCAGCTCCGTAGCCGCCAGCATCTTAGTTGGGTTAATTTGTATACTGGCTCCTGATTGGCTGGTGGGTGTGGCTGGTGGACATGGCTGGTGGGCGTGGCTTGAGCATAGTCGAGGGACAGTTAATTTGCATGTTTCTCTTTTATTATATATGATATGTGTGTGTGTGTGTGTGTACATTAGAGGCCCAGTGCACGAAATTCATGTACTCAGGGGGGTGTCCCTCAGCCTGGATTGTGAGAGAGCATAGGCCAGGCCCAGGAACTCCACCAGTGCATGATATATTGGGGCCAGGGAGGGACTCGGGAGGGCTCTAGGGAGTGTCCAGCCTGTGTTGCTCAGTCCCGATCAGTAGGGCCCCAGCAGCAAGCTCATCTACCCATTGGAGCATCTGCCCCCAGTGGTCAGTGCACATCATAGTGACTGGTCCACCGGTTGACTGTCTGCCCCCTGGTGGTCAGTGTCAGTCATAGCGAGTAATTGAGTGGCCTTAGCATATCATTAGCATATTACACTTTGATTGGTTGAATGGATGACTGGATGACCAGACACTTAGCATATTAGGCTTTTATTCTATAGGATTCAGAATACTGATTAAGTGAGATACTCAGACTTGGTAATTTCTTTAATAGGAAAAATAAAGGAAACAAATCATTTTACTTTTCTCAAAAAAAAAAGTGTTGGCATTGGGCATAAGGTTTTTATTGTCTTAATATTCTCATTGTAAAATATTTAACATCCCTTGTCCTCATCCAAAAATGCCAGTAGCACTCTGCCATGGTCATGGTGAAGATAACATACTTTCTAAAGGGTCAATACCAAATCTGGATGTTAATTTAAAACATCTGTGAATTCAAAAGGCATCAGATCATTTTGTCATTAAAGGAAGTTGTAGGTACATTTGTGAATATACTAGCATATCTAAACTCCTCTCCTTAATGACCAGGCATCTTCATAGAAGTAGGGCAGAGGTGAGAATGGCGAATTTTACATATTAAAATACTCAAAAATAACTTTGATGATGAAAAGGATGTGGCCTTGAGAGCATGTACACACACACACACACACACACACACACACGATTCAGTGAGGGAGGTTCAAAGGTAGAATGACTCAAAGGTAGCATGGCTCAGGGCAGTTTAGAACAGTCAGGACTGGTGAGAGGCCATCAGCTAAGTTTCTACATATGTGACTTATACATGGGAGGTTAGGGGGCAGAATTAAAGGGAAGTTCCTTTGCTCCATGCTTGAAGTGTGTTGTTTATAAAAGAAAGAGAGGAAGAGAGAAGCATACTTTACATATTATTTAAAGATATGATATTACTTTTGGAAAAGTACTAAATTTTCGTTCTCATTAAATATACGAAATAATAGAAAAGTGTGAAAAGGTCGTTTTAGTGCTCATAACTGATTCAGGATGGACATAAGAGAAAGCTTAAAGAGTTTATGAATACTCTACCTCCTAATTATTTTGGTTCTATTATGATAAGATCAGAATTGCTTCTGAGAATTTATTCTGGCTGCCTTCAAACAGAAATGCAGAGTTAATAGTCTGGGGAAAATAATCCAGTTCTCTGTATTAATAACATCCATTCATTGGGGTCTTAGTGTGTGCAGTTATTGACTAAATAATTTTAAATACTTAGTTCTTCTACTCTTCACAATATATCCATAAGGTTGGCACTAACAAAGCTTTCCATTTTCAAATAAAAGCATAAAACTTAGAAAGTCAAATTTCTTATTTGAAAGCACATAGTCAGTAAGAGAAAGAATCTGGAATCAGAGCCAAGTGTGCCTATCTCAGGGCTCACGCTGCCAGATGAAAATGCTGAGGCAGGAGTGAGGGATGGCAAGTCTGGGAAAAGCAGAGGGAAGTGATTACAAGATGGATCTACTGGTGCCCACAGTACTTGTTAGGATGCTGGACGTATGGTTCTTAGAATGGATAGATCCCAGACCCAGAAGTGATCCATTTAGTTTAATTAACACCCCCCCCCCCACACACACACTGCCCCTAAAGAGAATGTGAGTCCTTTCCACCCACAAATCAGACCATGAGAGGATTATCTACATGGCTCATCAAGGTACTGCTCCGCCCCCACTCTCTCATGCTCTGTCTGTAAGAAGAAACTTTCAAAGGAAGAATTCAGAGCATACAGTGTCGGCATGCATTTCCTCTTGACTCACAGAAAGGTAAAATAACGGACTCCTAGTCACCAGGAAACAGGAAGTCTCCTCCTTGGTCTTTTGATTTTTTTGTTGCTCTGAGGAGGCCCACATATCATTGGCTTTGCCATTTCAGGCCATTAAACCCATTTGCTCCTTTATATATCTGCTAAACATAGACACTGAAATGAAGAAATACAGCCTAAATAAAGACACCAATAACAGCTTGCAGGAAGCATTAAAAACAATTCTGCATGAGGTTAGGAGCCATGCCTTTTCCACTGTGAGCTTTAAAGGTGCTCTCTGTGATCAGCCGCAAGGTCAGGTCACAACAGGTATAACATCAGAAATGCTGAGGATTATTGAGCACTAAATTTTAACAATGGATCAACAAGAGGTTATCAAGCACAGAGAATGCCGAAGCCACAATACACTGAGAAGGCAGAGGAAACTCATGAGTGTTCCTGCCTCCATGACCTGGCAGGCCACGTACAACTTCTTTTTGTGTCTTCTCTGTCTCTTAATTCTGGGCTGTGCCTGAGTTCTGAAAGGAGGGGCCTACAGAATAGCTGTGAACTTGCAGGTTGACTGAGCCAAGTTTGCCAAACAGACCAGAACCACCGATGCAGAAAATTCTTTTCCAAAGGCAGGACGGACCCTGACATTACCAAATTACTCATCAATGAAAGTTTTAGGGAGTCAGTATTCGTGGTAGTTAAGCTTAAGAGTTTTGGAGATAAATAGAGCTGGATTTAATTCCTGACTTGGCATGGGTTAATTATGTTGCTGTTGGAGAATCACTTCATCTCTGTATAAGGCACAGTCCTATTTGTAAACTGGAATTCATAGTAGTACTTCCTACATAGGATTACTATAAAGATCACATGTATTTTTTAGTTGATTTCAGAGTGAGAAAGGGAGAGGGAGAGAGGGATATAAACAACAATGAGAGAGAAGCATTGATTGGCTGCCTCTTGCATGGCCCACACCGGGGATAGAGCCTGCAACCTAGGCATGTGCCCTTACCAGGAACCACTGAGCAACACTGGCCGGGCAAGATCACATATTTAATGCACTGTCTGGGCCATAGCAAGTGCCTCATTCATAGAGGTTATAGTTACTGAGCAGCTCATTAACTTTTCAGAGCACTGGGTTAAATGAAGAAGTAAAAAGCACGTAGTTTGCTCTCTGAATACAGTCTACCTTGATTGACAGAAAAAATACATATGCATAAAAATTAAATACTATAAAGTAGTATACAACAAAATTTTAATTGTTCAGGATTGATGATAAGTGTTTTATTCATTTATTCACTCATTCATAAAACACACACTAAATACTTCCTATGTTGAAGCACTGTGCTGAGCACAAAGAAGGGTAAAGGGGTTTAATTTTCATAGTGCTCATTACACAGAAAGTACTAGTGTTATCTCTGTTAGAGACTTAGAGACAAAAAGAAAAATACTCAAGTTCTTACATTTGCAAGGAAAGGAAAGGGATGAGTAAAATGGGTGAAGGTGACCTAAAGGTACAAACTTCCTGTTATTAAATAGTTAAGTCATGGGAATATAATGTACAGCATAGTGACTATGATTAACTAGAGGCATGAAAATTCATACACTGGAATGGGGGGTCCCTCAGCCCAGCCTGCCCCCTCTCACAGTCCGGGAGCCATCAGGGGTGGGAGGCGACCTGGTGATCAGGGAAGGCGATGCCCCCATCACACCTCTGTTGCTGCCACTGCCAGAAGCACAAGCCTCAGCTAGTCCTGGTTACCTGAGCCTCGGGCAGCCCTGGGTGGCTGGGCAGCTGCCATCAGAGGCTTGCCTGTGCCTTGGGTTGGCTCTGGGTGGGTAGGGGGCTGAGGGGACTGGGGAACTCCGGAGGCAGGTGCCCCGGTGGAGCTGAGGGGACTGGGCACAGCCATCTTTGAGGGCATGGCAGTCAATTAGCATATTCCCTCTTTATTGGCTGTGGACGCTGCCATCTTCAAGGGTGGGGCATCAATTAGCATATTCCCTCCTTATTGGCTGTGGCACTGCCATCTTTGCGATGATGTGAGGGTCAATTAGCATATTACCTCTTTATTAGATAGGATAATATTGTACTGTATATTTGAAAGTTTTTAGGAGAGCAGATCTTAAAAGTTCTCATCATGAGAAAGAAAACATTTTCAACTATACGTGGTGATGGATGTTAACTAGACTTATTGTGGTGACAATTTCACAATATATACTGTATATTGAATCATTCTGTTGTATACCTGAAACTAATATAATGTTATATGTCAGTTATATTTCAATAAAACATTTGTTTTGAACCCAGGCCTATGTGACCCCAAAGTTCATGATCTTATAGAGCTATTGTTAAAAGCATGGAGTCTAGAGCTAGAGAGACTGAGTTCAAATCTGGACTCTGCTACTCATGAGTATTGTGACATTGGGCAAGTCACCTCACTTCTATGGGCCAGAGTTTCCTCATCTGTAAAGAGTAGATAAAATGTTAATATCTACTTCATGTGGTTTTATGAAAATTAAATGAGTTAAGACATTTAAAAAATTACCTCAGGGCCTTGCACACTATAAACTATGCATATATGCTCTATTATTTTTAAAATTGTGAACACTATAGTTATGATCATAACTGAGTTATGGCATGTACATAGGACATTTCTTGGTAAATAGTAAGATAATAATAGCCACTAGTTGGCAATTATTATTATCATTATTATTATTATTATTATCTGATAAGTTATATTATATTTGAATAGTGTACCTGTCTTCAATAAAAATTGTCATTCCCTTCCCCTAATCCTCCATACTACCTTAGCCTGTTAATGGTATCACAATTCTCCATTATATTATTTTAAAAATTGATGTCTTTGTTGCCTTCAATAGATAATCACAGACATTCTGGGATCAAAATAGGCCTAGCTTTAATTATAAATCATAGTTTTTTATGAAAATTAATGCATGGTTATATATAAACTACAATAGCATATAGTACATACTTGTTGATTATTGTTAGTATGAGTTAATCTACTTTCATTTAACATATCGTAGTCAGTGAATCTTACAAATCTTTTGACCCTAGACTTTCCACTAGATGTAACCCATTCTGCATATTGTTGTTGCCTTCAACACTTTTGCTAGACTCAAAACACCATCAGAGTTTACTACTTTTCACTATGTCAGACAGTTCTACCTGGTGGCCAAGGTCTTCCTTAATTCAGATCTATTTTGTCTGACTCATTCTAGTCAAAATAGACTGCCCATTATCTTATCATAATTCCTATCTTATGTGGACTTTGCACTGAATTCATGTGATTTTCTGTTCCTCATCTGGGAGCCTTCCATCTCACTCTCTGCTGACTCAATTCTGCCTACCCTTCAAGGCTCAGGTCATATGCCACCTCTCACTTGAAGCCTGCCTTGATTGCACCCATCCTTAGCAACCATTTCCTTCTCTGAAATCCTATCGCCTTGAATCCTCTTGCCTAATATAGTACATTATGCAGAGTGATATTACAAAGAGGTTAATTACATGACCTCTTAACTCATTATTTGAATTACAAACTTGACTCTGCTTCATCCTATCTAAGGGATCCTAGGCCTCAGATTATTCACCTGTAAAGTGAACACCACAACAATACTTATCTCAAAGTATAATTTTTGAGGCTTAAATGACATAGGCTTTACAAGGCGCTTAACATATATGTGTGATAATTATTTATGTTATAATGTAGTTGTAATGGTAAAAAAAAAAAAAACATGCTTGTTAAATTAAAAAAAAAACAACCACCACAAACACTATTATTTTTATTTCTACCTAGCTTTAAAATGTCTGTGTTTAGACCAGATATTCAGATAATAGACAACATTCGATAATCCAATGAGAATGTATATTTATGTTTATTGCTAGAATGTTGTCGGAGTCCTCAATGTCATCATATGTGCATTTGGGTGGTCTAAAGGCTTTCTTCATCTTATTCTGGGTTTTCACTCTCCCACTGATCCTTGTTGCTGACCACCCCTTACTCGATCAGTAGAGAATGAAAGAGGGTGATGGAAGGCTTTAGGTCACTGCAGATAAAATGCACACAGACCCAGGTTTCCCCATATTGAGTACAGAGAATGCTTTGGGGGAAACTTTTAAAGAAGGTTGAAGTTATTTTCCTTTTAAAAATCACAAAGAGGCCAGTGGTTTATAATCCAGAGGAATAATAGACAGAAAAGTTTCTCTACCTACCCATAAGAGCAATGGCTATCTCGTAAGGTTTTCTAATGTAGTCAGAGGTTAACAGCCCTTTCTCCTTAATGACCTGCTATGCTTTCTTCTAGAGGCACTTCTGTCCTTCTCTGATTCTTTTTTGGCTTAAACAATTATTTTCCACCAACATTCTTATTTCTCCTCTCTAATACTCTCTTTTTCTCTCTAGTGGCCTGGCTTTGTTGCTGACCCCGATGGACCCTCTCAAGGGCACTTAGCAGAGCTGTTGTCTCAGGCTCGGGTTTTCTCCCTGTCCTCTGACCATTAATAGAACAAAGGACAAAAGGCCATCTCTCCAAGTAACAATATCTCTTTATTGAAGCTTTGTTCTGCTGCTTTGGGTCTTTTACTCTTTGATTCACTGGCCTCATATTTGAGCAACTTTCCCATTTCTCTTCTTTTTCTTTCCCCAAAGTTCTGGAATGAGTAGGTTAGATGTATTGTTTCCTGTTTCTCACTTTCAATAAATCCTTCAACATAATTTACTAAAAATTTGGGGGAATACGGAAAGATGGAAAAATCAAACCAACATCAATCTTTATATCTAGGTCCCCTGCTTGGTGACCAGAGCTTAGGGTCCTGCACTTTCCCTCTTAAACCCCAAGATTGGCCAGACCTCTGAGCTTTTAGTGCTGAACTAGCTGGTGGGGAAACTGGAACTCCCAAAGGTCCTTTCTTCCTAAGAGTCCATTCCTAATGAGACATAGCCACAGTTTGGGAGGGCTACACAAATTCAAGGGCACATGGAATAGCATTTATGGGTTTCTTTGTGGCTCCACCATTTTGTCTCTACTTCTTACAGCTTTGTTAGTCCTGCAGCAAGCCTAACCCTGTTGGAATATTCAAGCCCTTGTATATGTTCTTACCCTTGCTCATCTAAGCTCCATTTCCCCCTAAAAATGAATTAATCCATCCAGTTTTTTTCAGAACCCTTTGTTTGTGCTGCTAGTATAGAAGTTGTCACATAGTTCCATTATCTTATTCAGTCTAAAACTCCTAGTACCTGGTTCATATTACTTGTAAATAAATATTGATGAAAACATTATTACAGAGAAGAATAAACTATTTGGTAATTGATTTTGCATATCTTTTTTCTTTCTCATGCTCCCT
Organism: Myotis yumanensis; assembly: GCF_028538775.1. Lineage (NCBI taxonomy): Eukaryota > Metazoa > Chordata > Mammalia > Chiroptera > Vespertilionidae > Myotis > Myotis yumanensis. The sequence continues at coordinate 62,044,472 of NW_027223753.1, read as the reverse complement.
ATGTGTTGTGGAAACTTGGTAGAAATTAGTTAATATAACTATTCCATCCAGATATTTTTACCACGGTTGTTAAGAAGGCAGGTTTTGGAACCAACCTGCTTCAAATAGAAGTTATATGATGTTGATTCCTTTATTTAACTTCACTGTGTTTCAACGTCTTTATCTATGAAAAATATGAGTTTCTAATTTATAGAATTATTGTGAAAATAAATTTTTAAAAAATCCTTAGAGCAATGTCTGATACAAATTATATGGTTAATATTTATTAGCTCTTACCTTTTTAACTATTCTAACTATTATTCTTATTAGTCACATGTTTAACTAGAATTATATAATGTGTGTTTCTGAGGTTTAGTAAGTAACCTTCATTTTTTTTCTCACCAGAGAGTAAAACCAAAGACCAATATAATGATATGATAGACAAAATTAAACTTTTATTTCTGTTAAATTGTCAGAGAACGTGGCTTAGGTGTTTGGCAAAAAAGGCTTCCCAATGCTTCAGCCCAAAACCAAACTTTTCTACCCAGTCCCTGACACAGCTGAGAACATAGTTTTTCTGCAGACATCTAGTTCCAAAGAAGAAAGCCACGTATGCCGACTTCCTTCCCAGCCCTTCAGTCAGATATGTCACTTCTCCCTTCCGCTCTGAGCTCCCCTCTCTCCACTAACTCAAAGTATGAATGAGGGTGAAGAGCAAGTCCCAGGGAGCTAATCTACCTGGGAGTAATAGGAAAGTATCCCCCAATGTGTAACTGACCTCCTCATTCCATATGTTTTACATATATTATCTTTAATCTTCAAACAAATCTGTGAGATAGGTCTAATTATCATCCTCATATTAAAGATGAAGAATCCATGGCCTTAAAAAGTTAATTAGTACCTAAAATAACCTCACAGTGAGCAGAAGAGGCATGAATAGAATCCAAAGTCCTCTATAATGGTATGTTACCTCTTCTCCCTCCAAAAACTAGTAATATTAAATTATCTCTTTATATCTACACTAGTAGCCCTGCACATGAAATCGTGCTCCAGTAGCTCACCAGTACCTCGCTGCTGCCCTCTTGTAGCTCCCCCACCCCCCCATAGCTTACTGCCCTGCCCTATAGCTCTCTGCCACCCGCTTGTAGCTTGCTGCCCTACCCTCCTGCTGATCCGTGATCTTGTCCTTACGCTGTCATAACGACCATTTGCATATTACATCTTTATTATATAGGATATGAAAGGATTTTATTTCTTTTACTTCATGGCATAACGACCATTTGCATATTACATCTTTATTATATAGGATATGAAAGGATTTTATTTCTTTTACTTTTAAACTTTGGTTCTTTATAATGGCAACAAAAAGTATCACTTAAAAATGATTGCCCCTCACACCCTACACAGTATATTAGTAGGTACATGCAAATGCATACAAAGATATACAATGGGCCACAGGTAATATCCAATGTAATTTTTAAAAAATACAATTGATTTTTAGAGAGAGAGGAAGGGAAAGGGAGAGAGAGAAACATCAATGTGAGAGTGAGCCCACAACTCAGGCATGTGCCCTGACCAGGAGTGGAACCAGCAACCTTTTGGTGCATGGGATGACATCCAACCAACTGAGCCACACCGGCCAGGCCCACTGTGACTTTTTTAGCTTGCATGTCATCATAGCAAGTTGGGAAAACTGCATGTCTTTGTGGCTAAGGAAAATTTTCTCCTGAATCCTCTTTTATTATTCTGCTTGGTATTATAGATTGATCCTCACGTGAATTTCAAAATATTCTCTATGCCATGGCAGTTCCTATTGGATCATTTCCTTACAGAACATTTTCTTTTCAGTTTTCATTTAAGAAGAAAACAACCATTTCTATGTTTCTAGGCTTAGTTTTTCCTTTTTCAGATTCTAGTTGTTCTTGAGTTGATTAGCTATTGCTGCCTCATGGATAACTTTGGATCCCCTACCCTATGATTTTGCACCCTAGTCCCCCAGTGTTTTTTTTTGTTTGTTTTATTTTTTTCACTTTCTTTCTTGGATCAACTGTAAGTGAAATAAACATTAGACTTTCATCTGCCTTGTTTACTTCTATAACCCTTGTGCCTAAGCCAAGTGCATCACCTAGATTATTTATCAATAAGGATATGCTGAATGAGGATGAAATGATATTGATGATAATGAAATTATTTTTTAGCTTTTGGGTAATATAAGAATAACTTCCAGTCTGGAGAAAATCTTGTTGAAGCTATTAACATAACTGTCACTTTGTGTCACATTGTCAATTTTTTCTCAGCTGTAATAGCCACAAATTTTGCTTTTTATCTATTTTCCTACTCAATTATCTATGGGTTAGAGATACATTGTATATCATTATGCTCAATTACTGTTGGGGATGTAATATGTCATTGTCTCTCTCCAAACACTCCCAAAATTAAAGTGTTGAATTTATTTTACAATTCAGGTGAGTCCCATGAGACAGAATTAAGATTATGGTGGCCTTTAAGTGAGGTGTTGGGTTTTGGTATAACAGCCGAAACTTGCTCCTTTCAACTGGGCTGTTCAGTAATTTCTCTTTAGTGATAGGAAATTAATAATAGCTACCCATATTATATTGTCTGACATCACTCTGAAAGATACTATACATATTCCAATAGAACACAATCTTTAAAAAAAATTTTTTAAAGATATAATTTTTATTGATTTCAGAGAGAAAGGGAAAGGGAGAGAGAGAGATAGAAACATAAATGATAAGAGAGAATCATTGGTCAGCTGCCTCTTGCACTGACAAGGAATTGAACTGTGACCTCCTGGTTCATAGGTTGACGCTCAATTACTGAGCCACATCAGATGGGCTAGAACATGTGTTCTTGACATGTGTTCTTATATGATAGTGCTGCAAATGTTTATGGTTCCATTTGAGTGCCTGGTATAGAGTGGATTGCCAGGAAATGGTAAATCTATATAGTAATACAAATTATGAAAAGAACTTTATAACAGCAGTAGTAATGGTGACCCTCTTCCTGAATAGGTACATGTGTCTTCTGAGGCTCTGAATATAATTTATAAATATTACTGGAGAAACCTTTGGAAAAATTTTGCTTAACCATGTGTGAAATTCTAAAGATTAGATTTTTAAGAGAAAAAGTTGCATTCACATGGAAAGTAAGATGCAGAGTCTCATTTCGTCAGCACTTAACATGGGCTCATTTAGGTTTTTCCCAAAGAAAGAAGAGGTGGCCACTGAAAATTTGCTCTTATGGTTTCTTTCTCTCTCTTTCTCCTTTGATGTCCATTAGTTCCCATGGAAACTACCCTGTAATGGCTTGAGAGAGTGACATCTACAAATGTAGTGTAAGGTCAGTTTTACCTAATGCTTTGAAATTTAAACCATGATTTGTGATATATAGTGAACTACGCTTAACATATTCTGAAGGACTATGAAAAGACAATATTCTGAATGCAAAAACGAGACACGTGACTGCATTATGCCAGGTCAACATTGTTCTGTTCATAGACAATCAAAAGGAGCCTTATTTCCCCTGTTTGCCTTCAGGAGATCCTGGCAGAGCAGCTGCCCTCCTTAACATGGAGTGGGGGAAAGCCCCTCCTTCTACCTCTTTCCTTATTAGTGCTGGGAGCTGGCATGGTCACCAGGTAAGGGACAAGTGTTCAAGGCTCTAATGATGCACTAAGTAACTGCATGTGCATGATAAAGCTGTAGGTGTTTTCTGTTTCTGCACAGTTTCTACCATGACCTTCTTAGGGCACTGGTGTGATTTCCTTTATTAATTTGCCAGTGCTTCTCCTATAAATCCCAGATGTATTTGAAGGGAGATATGTTTCTAAGGAGATAAATAGAGCCCTTGGACAAAAATGACTTGAGATTTAGTGGAATATGATTATTTTAGGCTTTTCAGGCACTTTTCAGAGAAGAAAAGTTGAAATGCCTAGTTAGGAGGTCTGGGTTCAAATCCTGCCCTATTCATGTCCTTCTTAGCTCTATGTCTTGAGCGAATCAAAACTTTTCTGAGCTTTGGTATCATGACCTGAAGAACACAGTGACATTTTAAGTGGAGTAACCCTGAAAACAAGGTAATGTAGAAAAAAATGTATAGTAGTTAGTTACATGTCAGGAACTCAGTTTATTTGCATTGCATAAATGAATTAGTTATTCCATTAAACTATGTTTATACCTTTGTTCTCCTTACAGTCCTTTATGTAGAAAGTTGTAAAAGTGTCCATCTCTTGTCTAATGTCACAGTGAAATGTGGGTCAAAGGGCTATTTCCATTTTACAATCACCATCTGGGGTCACTTTGGGAGAGAGAGAGAGAGAGAGAGAGAGAGAGAGAGAGAGAGAGAGAGCTGGAGAAGGCACAAGGGCTCCTGGTCATGCCTGGACTTGGAAATGACAGGTATCCCCTCCAGTCAGGCTACATCCACCCCACCTAACTGTGGGGTTAGCCAGGGAGGTGTCAGCAAGCATGTCCATCACTGGTGTGCTCTATGTTCCGCATTAAAAAATAGTTCAATAAATCTCATTGTTCAAAACTGACAATTGTCCTAAAAAAGAAGATTATAAAACAAGCACATTTCCAAGAAATGGCAAACACTGTGTTTCTGCGGACATTCTTGTTTGATCTGCTGTTCTAACACCCCTAATTTTATCTACAAGGAGAAAAAGAACAATACATTCTTCATGGATATAGTCAGTCACATTGCTTTATGTCTCCTGCCCACAGATTTAAACTTTAGAAGGCGTATAAATAAGCAACTTAGCATATGTGACCTCCTGACCGTGAAGTGCTAAATTCCAGGAACTATATTACTCCACCGCTTTTATTTGTCTGTGAGAAATCACTTGATTTATGCCTGATCCCAGATACAATAAAACTGTGCAGGTATGCCAGCTAGCATGATGGGAGCCTGTCAAATAAAAATTTTAGTTGCCCTTAAAATCTACAAATAAAAGTAACCTTTGATTAAGGATAATGCAGTCTACTTCATACTTCCATCAGTATTCAGACACAAAACATATCCAAACAATTTAATTTTAATACAGTACAATGCATCACAGCCTTCAGAGAGAAAGATCCTCTGCAGGATGAAAAGGAGAGTTTCTTCTTTGCAGAGGAATTATAACAGAAAAGAAGTTCGAGCCAGAAGGAGCTAAACCAGTATAGACAAGGTAGATTAACAGAAACATTCTGTGGAGCAAGGTCTGAAGTTTCTCAAGTTTGGCTTATTTACACTGACCATTCATTTGTCTTTTATAGGCTTCAGAATGTCAGGTGGGGTCCAGCTAGGATTATAAACCAAAGTGCCAAAACAACCCACAAGATTCTTGGAAAGGAATTCCCAGCTAAGCTTTTAGACTCTGGAGGTTGGGATCATTCCAAAATGATTCTCAGCTCTTAAACATTTTAGACAGGTCCACACTGAGGCAGAGCGAGACTCAAAAGCAACCTGGAGAATTTCCATCTCATCAGCACTTCATATATAGTGTACCTATGTCAAGCCTCAGCCTTGGAGTTCTGGAATTAGCTTAGACATGAGGGAATTAAAATCGTAGTCAAGAGGAAGCTGAGTACAGATTCTGTTGTGCATAGTTGTAGTTAAAGCACGCTCACATCACCTTTGAACTCAGACCACTCAGTGCTCAGAGGATGAAATATTTCATTACAAATTTTATGCATTTCTTATTTCTTTGTCATTAAACATTATATATTTGTATCCTGCTTCATTTATAAAATTGTCACTTTTTTAGATATAATTGACATGTAATGTTATTTTAGTTTCAGTGTACAAAATAAAGATTCAATATATGTATACATTGAGAAATAATTGTAGTTAATATCCATTATCACACATAATAATTATTTTTTCTCTTGTGATGAAAACTTTTAAAATCTACTCTTTTAAACATTTTTTTTATTGATTTCAGAGAGAAGGGAAGAGGGAAAGAGAGATAGAAACATCAATGATGAGAATCATTGATTGGCTGCCTTCTGCATGCACCACACTGGGGATCAAGCCTGCAACCCTGGCATATATATGACCTGACTGGGAATCTCCTGGTTCATAGGTTGATGCTCAACTACTGAGCCATGCTGACCAGGCAAGATCTACTCTCTTAACAACTTTCAAATATACAAAATAGTATTATTAACCATCATCACTATACTGTATGTTACATCCCTATGGCAATTATTTTATAATTAAAAGTTTGCATCTTTGGACCCTCTTCATCCATTTCACTCACCCTTAACCCCCACTTCTAGCAACTACCTATCTGTTTTCTGTATCTTTGAGTTCAGTATTCAATGTTTTATTATTTTTGGGGCAGTATAGATTCCACATATAAGTGAGATCATATGATATTTGTTGTTTTCTGTCAGACTTATTTCACTTAGCATAATGCCCTCAAGGTCCATCCATGTTGTAGCAAATGTCAAGATATCATTCTTTTTCAGGGCTGAATAATATTCTATAGTGTATGTGTGCATGTGTGCCTCATGCACACTTAGGCTGTTTCCATGTTTGACTGTTGTAAATAATACTGCAATAAATATAGGGGTGCTGATATCATTTTAAGATAGTGATTTCATTTCTTCTGGATATATAGCCCAACATTTAATTTCTGGATCATATAGTAGTTCAACTTTTTATTTTTTGGAAAATGTTCATACTATTTTCCATAGTTATTGCATCAATTTTTATTCCACCAACAGTGCAAAGGGTTCTCTTTTCCCCACATCTTTGCCAAAACTTGTTATTTCCTGTCTTTTTGATAATAGCCATTTTAACAAGTATGAGGTCATATCTCACTGTCATTTTGATTTGCAGTTCCCTAATTATTACTTTTCATGTACCTGTTGACCATCTGTATGTCTTCTTTGGAAATACGTCTATTTAGATGCTTATTGATTTTAGAGACAGGAAAAATGGAGGGAGGGAGGGAGGGAGGGAGAGAGAGAGAGAGAGAGAGAGAGAGAGAGGCATCAATGTGAGAGAGAAACATTGATCAGTTGCCTCTCATGCATACTCCAGCCAGAGATCCAAGTATGTGTCCTTACCTTTTGGTGTATGGGACGATACTCCAACCAACTGAGCCTTTGGACTGGCCAGGTCCCCTCATCCCATTTTTTAATTGGATTTTTTCTATTTTGACTATTGAGTTATTTATATATTTTGGATGTTAACTCCTTATCAAATATAAGATTTGCAAATATTTTCTCTCATTTAGTTTGTTACATTTTCATTTTGTTGATTTTTTCTTTGCTATGCAAAGCTTTTTAGTTTGATTTACAAACTGGATTTTTTTTATATGCACACAAATACTCATTTATTAAAACCCTCTTTGAGAGCAATCAACAGCTTTAGATTACCAACCCGAAAGTTAGTAAACATGAACTGGTTTGTTGTGGTGGTAGACTGCAGAAGACAGAGAGAAGAGAGGTTGGAGAGGAACCCAAGTGAGTTGATGAAGGAGGGACTGACTGTAAACTGGAAAAGTTGGGCAAATTAGCTAGAACTACATAAAGAATAGTAGGAAGAGAGACCACGAAGAGTCCATGGATGCGGATATTACTTGATCTGCTTACCTACCTCACCAGGTTATTGTGAAGTCAAATGAAATTATTGATACAAAAGCCCTTTCTAAAAGAATAGGATAACATGTAAATATTCAGGATAACCTCCTAAAACAAACTGGGGGATTCAATCTATTCTAGAGCTGAAAAAAAACTTTGGGGCAAAATCAAGACTCAAGGAAGACTCAGAAGTTGGCACATGTCACTCAGGTACTTGGTCTCAGAATAAGAGCTGGAAACCTGTCCTGTGATTTCCTCCTCAAGTGATCATTTCATCATTCCATGCAAACTGGACTTTTGATGGTCAAAATTATTACATCAAATCACTTGGGTTTTAGATCATTATACATTTTTTGAAACATATACAACCCCACTCTGAAAGTACCCTATCAAATTAGAGCTGAAAAGAGTGCCACTGTGCACAACTTGGCAGCAGTTAGAGTCTGTGCTTTATTCACCTTTGTGCCTCCAGTGTTTAATGCAGTGCCTACCTAGTGCAGACGCAATGCAAACAGCACGTGACCACAAGAGCTTAATTTGCTTTGGAAGAACCAATATCGTTACCAAAAAAGTATCAAATTCAAGAGCAGAAGCAATGATAGAAACTAAAACTTGGAAGGAAGCTAACGCCTCCTTCCAAGTCCAAGCTCTTGTGGTCACGTGCTGTTTGCATTGGGCTTAAAAGTTCCTCACCTTAATGTCTGAGGGTGAGGAAATGAATGAATGAGAATGAAATTGCATCCATAGTTTATTCCAGACAGATTTCATTCAACACTCCCCTGTGAATCCTAACAAGACCTTAGTCGAGCCACAGACCACATAAGATGGCACAATTAAATCATCACTGGGGCAGTGTCTGGTTGCAGGAACTAGGACTCAGCCAGGGTCACTGTACACATTATATCAGAAAGTGCTTTTAGGCAATTAATTGCCAGGTTGAAATTCTTGTTGTTTCAGGAGTGCATAGTTTGATCATAAGTTTCTAGTAACTTTCAATCATCTGTGATTCCAGGAGTGATCAGGCAACACAAAGTGGCAGGTACTTGCAAAATCATTTGTATTAGGTTTGACATGTTATGCAGCAGATTCAATTGTGACTCTCATAGGCCAAGACTAACGTCAGTTAGTCTCACTTTTATAACACACTTTGACTAAAGCTTGCTTGATTTAAAAATAATGGATGAGAAAGATTCAAAGATCAAATGATTTTCATGCATAAAACACACGTATGAACACGTATTCATATACTCATAATAGCAACACTCATATAATTCCATATTACATAATATATATTCTATAATATACACATATTGCATGTCTCTCTCTCTCTCTCTCTCTATATATATATATATATACATATATATATATATTTGAACATATAAAAATGAATCTTTCCCAGTCCCTGCCTTCATGAAAATCACAATTTACTAAGGAAAAGAGACTCACACACCCATAAATGCAGTTTAGTGGGAAATATAGGTAAATTCTTAAGTGCTTAAGAAAAATATGTTTCAAGCATTCACCAATGCCTTTTACTTGTCACCTGCAGTTCTTTTCTCTTTTATCTAATCCTATCAATCTTCTAAGTAATGAGTTTTCAGATAATTTTTACCTTAATAAAACCTGAAAATGGTTGCAAGTGTTGGTGGGAAAGTTTTTATTTATGCCTCTAAAAGCTATAATGCCTTTTGCTTTTACCAGCAGCACATGACATTTTGTTGCTTGAATTTTAGAGAGTATTCTTCCCTTTTGAATTTCTTCCCTTTTATCATATTGCAATCTGTGAAATAGAATGATTTATTAATGGTTTTCTTTGTTTTTAAACTTATCACATTTATAAATATATTTTCAGTATTCAGAGGGTGTATGAGTTCTATATACATTGGAAGTAAATATACACACAAACATTTGCATGTTAAGATGATAAAAATTATAGCACAGCTGTCTGTATCATGACCTATGAGTGCACATATGATTGTAGAATCTGAAATATTCTGAATATTCTGTCTCAGGGTTTTCATCTGTTACATAGGATTGTCATGAATGTCAAATAAAGTAACATGAGTAAAATAGACTATACAGATAGTACACAAATGCCAGGATGTGAAGACCGTTTGGTCACATGTCAGACTTTCACAGGTTTTTAAGTTACATGAATGGCACCTATAGTTGACCACAAGAGAGCACAGGTATATATTTCATCATTCTCTACCAAATTACTTTTCCAACCTCTTCAAAAGCCTAAATCTGCTCCCCTTTCTCAAATTGTTGTATCTGTTTTAGTTTCTATCATTGCTTCTGCTCTTGAATTTGATACTTTTTTGGTAACAATATTGGTTCTTCCAAAGCAACTAGTAGAGAGGCAAATCCGATTGGGTTGCTCATGCTAGCAAACTGATCTAGATTGCCTCTCCATCACCTTCTCCAATTTGATGCAGAATCCTTCTGCCAGGAAGCTAACGCCTCCTTCCAAGTCCAAGGTCTTGTGGTCACGTGCTGTTTGCATTGGGCTTGCCCCAGAGTTCTTAAAGGAACCAGATCGTACACATCTTAGAATGACCCAATGAGATTTAATAAAGGCAGACATGCTGAACATTTACTTTACAAAATGGCTCAGGCCTCTGAAGAAGGGTAGGGATTTCCTAGGCATACTCAGTTTAAAAATATATTTAAAAATAAAACACACAAAAAAACTTTAGACTCGTGGGGTAGAAGCCTTGATGACTCTGCAGATAATTATATAGCATTATTTCCTGTTCTCCATTACAATAAAAGGGAAATATTTGAGTCTCACTGAAATCATATAGACAGCTAAAAGATGGTCTTTTGGTCAAATGATCCTACAGTGTATATTTCAGTATAATGCTTAACACGATAGACTTTTATTTCATAAAAACTTGAGTTTGGGGTTTGGCCATGATATTTAATAGATTTATGATATTGGGCAAGTTACTTGGCTCCCCAAGGCTCACTTTTCTCATATAAAATGAATCTGGTTGGCTACTTTTTTGCTTAGAATGTAGAAAGATGCAAGAGAATGTCACTCCACCATAACAATAAGATTTTTTAAAAATCTATGAAAGCATTGTTTTTCTTAAGAGCATTAGAGAAATGAGACTTCCACTCACATGAACTAGTTTCCAAAGCCTGGGAAACCCACTCCAAAGAGAAATGAAGCAAATAAACGGTTTCACCCTTGGAAGAACATGGAAGAAAGAGTGACTGCCAATAACAGCAGGTAAGGAGAAAATAGCCAAAATTTTAACACATTTTTAAAGGCCAAGTACAAGTTAGTGTGACAGTAAAATCCCCAGGAGTCCCAGATACAAGTGGAGTCTGTACTTTCTCAAAAGTATTTTCCCAGGCTCCCACTGGTACTCACAAAAAATATTCGGGGAAGGTAGAAGAACTAAGTGAACTTTCCTCAATGGGACATCTTTACGTTTCTCTAAAATAAAGTAAAAGTCATAAGCTCCCTGTGAAAGGACAGTTTACACTTCTGACCCTCCCCCCTTCCTTCAAAACCACAAAATACTTAGGGATGTATCTAACAGTATAACTGGAAAATGTGTATGATGTGTATGCTAAAAATGACAAAATGTTGCTGAGAGAGAAATTAAAGACCCAAATAAATAAGGATACATAATATGTTCATGGTTCAGAAGTCTCCATATTTTTAAAATATTAATTTTCCCCAAACTCAATGATAAAATCAATGCAACCCAATCAAAGTCCCAGAAGGCTTTTTATGAGAACATGTCAGGCTAATTTAAATGTTTATATGGAAAATCCAAGGTTCAAGGCTAGCCAAACAATTTTGAAAAAGGAGTACAAAGTTGGACTCATACAACTTGATTGCAAGGTTTTATTTACTAAAAGGGTAAATAAATTATACTTTAATAAATCTGACTTTAAAAAATGGACATAATAAAGTTCTTACTTCAAAGACTTGTTTCACGAATTGAATGAGGTGGCAGTACCACACAGGGAAGTGCTCAATAAACAGTAACTGTTAAACATCGGCATTTGTTATTTGTTAGAGAGTCATAAAGAATAATTCCTATTTCCCTCCTGCCTCCCTTCCCATGCCATGTTCTGGCATCAAAATGGATCTTTTTATGTGGGACATTAAGAGATCTTTATTGGCCTGGGTACAGATTCAAATCATTACTAAGTCTTGGATATGTATTCTGATGTATCAGCCTCAAAACTGGGCATCCTTGATTGTACCCAGTTAGGCATACGCCTGAAGTATATACAATTATATTATGATTTTATAATATTTTAAAGGGAAATGTGTAAAATAGAACTTATCAGAATTCTTTTAGGCATAAACCTGGAGCAGTATGGAAAAGGCTGGGTACACCAGATGAGTGATTTCCACTATATCTGATCATATTGAGCGTATCTGACATACCTCACCTTAACAGAATCTCAGAGTCCCTGAAAAAACAATGTGCAAAATTGCCACACACATGGTGATGCAGCCTGAAGACACAAGTGTCCCAGTGACAAAGCATCTATACACATTAACCAATAATTCCATGTAGGTAGTATATAAGAGCAATTTGATGACATAGTTCTCTAGCTCAATGCAATATAGAAAACATTTCAAAATGCATTTGAATTTCTCTTATGTATGCCATGATGCCAATTTATTTACATATTTTCAAAATTATTGGTCATATTACTAAGCAATCTAAAGATGAAAGATAATGTATGTATACTGTACAGACAGATCTGGGCACATAATGCTTCATCAAAGCACCTAGCAATTATTATTTCAGTGCTGTAAGTTTGGTGAAATATTGGGTCATTAATACATAACAACTGCTTGTTCTAGATAGTGCTGTCTAGTTGATTACTGAAGACGCCTTTGGGGAGTTCCAGTGGGAGATGGAACACACTGACAAGGGCCTTTGAGCAGCAGACATTTGTTTCAGCGGAAAACTTTCATGGCGCTACCTTCTCAGACTTGTCTTGCTCCAAGTTTAGTCCACAAACCATCTCTTCTGTCTTATTGATGCAGGTCAATCTACTTGCTCTTATCAAATCCTAAGAGAAGTTTCAATTTCTTAGACATCTGCAAGAGTGTTGTTTATTACTTATTTCAAAAATAAAAGTAATGCCAGGTGCCAGTCATTAGTGAAAAGAAAAACAAGAACAGACTCTCCCTCCCTGTTCTCCTTTGCTGGCAAGATACTAAGTCAGCAGATGAGTAATACTTAATTGTGCAGTTGTAGAAGTCTAGATATTTAGGCATAACAACATAATATAATTATTGTGGAATTAAATAGCTACTGGATGTGTTATAATAAATGAAAATATTTCATATCCAATAACTGTTCAATTTCCTTTATAGCTTGACTTTGAAATATCTGAACTTAGTATTTCCTACCCTCCACATGTCCTCTCCTGTAAATAAATACTTTGTTAAAGCACACCAGTTGTATAGATAGTGATGAAGATATTGAAGTGCAATTTATTTTATATCTGTTTTGTGGCACTTCACATAGAGTGATTCTGAATTTGGCTACATGCAGCCATGTAGAAAACTTTACAATGATTGAAATATGTGGGGGGTTACTTTCACCAACAAGAGATCAGAGGGATGTGCAAGGATCATATAGTAATGGCATTAGTGACTCAGGCTCCTATAAGCTTTCCACTCAACTATCCTAAACATGTGGCTTTATCCTCATAGTTACCTCAGATTCAAAAGAAGGCTGCTTCACTCCCAGCATCCCACTGTAAGGGGAAATACAAGGTACAGCTTTCTAGCTGCAAGGGAGGCTGAAAGTGGACTTCTATGTTTGTAGGTAGGTATGTATGCATGCATGTATGCTTATATTTTTAGGGAGAACACATACCTAAAACTAATTATAATCGAAGGAAAGGGAGACTAGCTCTTGAGCAGGAAATAGGTAAGTTCTTCCATACATAGTAGTTTCACAAAAGTCTAGGGCAGTGGTTCTCAACCTTCCTAATGCCGCGACCCTTTAATACAGTTCCTCATGTTGTGGTGACCCCTAATTTCATTGTTACAAATTGAACATAATTAAAGCATAGTGATTAATCACAAAAACAATATGTAATTATTCTTCGGTGACCCCTGTGAAAGGATCATCGGACCCGCAAAGGGGTGGCAACCCACCGGTTGAGAACCGCTGGTCTAGGGGATGGGTGTTATTCCTATGAAGAACAATAAAAAAAGTTAAACAACCTTTCAAGTAAGTTGCAAGAATTAAGTTTGCATCCAAAAAATCTCATTTGGTGGGTAATTATTACAAATAATTTGTCATTAATGTGCTTAAAGAAATATGGGAGGATCATAAGGGTCTTCCACAGGCTTAAAACTGTCTGTGCTTCACAATTTTCTCCAATATATGAGCACTTTTTCACTTCCATCCTATGAGTCTCCTCTGGATTGCTCTAACACTCCTTGGGGCTCTGTTCTTATTGTCTTGTCTTTTGAAACCTTTTCATCTGGTGTCTAGGCTGTCCAGATTCTCCTTTTCCTTCATGTTTCAGCTGAAATGCCATCTGCTCAGAAAGGCCTTCCATGAGCTCCCCATCTGGTGTTGCCTGTCCCCAAGTCACATTCTATCACATCACCCTGGGGTTTCTTTCTCAACTTATTCCTATCCAAAGTTATCTTGCTCATTTACTTATTTATCTATGCATTCGTCCCCACCAGAATGTCAGTTCATTGGAAGCATGGATTTTTGTCTTTCTTCTTGTTTACCAACCTTGCCTGGTATCGTCACCAGGGCCTGATAAATGGTAGACTCTGAAGATTTGTTTAATTTCTGAGTGTAACTCTAATGGGAAGGGGGTTTATGGTAAGGTAGGGGGAAGAGAGGAGGTGACAAGCGTGTTTCTTCTAGGCTCTGGTCAGTATCTGTGCTCCTGTGGGAGCACGTGTGTGGGCAAGTGACGGGATTTGGCCCCAGATAGATGGTTCCACTGAGCACAATAAAGGCAGAGAGTGAGTGCAAACAATTAGCAGACTAAAGTCAAGCCATCAGAGCCTTTGGCATAAAAGAGGTCTGGTTATTAATGGTGTTTACATGGAATGGTGGGAAGAGAAAGCACAGAATGTGCTGTGTCTCTTTGAACTTTCCAAGTGCTTATTGCATAGACATCCGGTATGTCTGGGGGAAAATGCACAGCTGAGCAGAAGGCACCAGTTCTTAAGACATGTGGGTGACATGAAGTGTAATTCTGAGTAGGACCTAATTCAACCCAGAAAGCTCAGGAATGAACTCTTCAGAAATATTTAATTCCACGGATATGAAGCATTTACTTGAGTTGAATAATAACTAAAGGGTTTTCTCCTTGCATAAGAAAGGGAACACCCTTTATGTTCTTAGCAGCTTTTTCTTGCCTTGTTATGAATTGTGACCCGGCACCTTACATTTGCCTGTGGATGTTATTAGGAACAGCAGAAACCAGTGAAGCTCCTAGCCAATTTAAAAAGTTAACATTTTGAGTTAAGAATCAAGTTAGCAAAATGTGCTTTTGTCACTGATAAATATTTTATTTTCTACAAGTTTTTTTTCCAAAGTACGATTGAAAAACTGTCTCTTTGCTCTTAAATGATAGGAGACTATTTCAATGACATTATATGATATTTTATTGTCTAGAGTGAGGATTTTAGGAGGCAAAAACCACCTGCTACTTTCCTCTGGCTGCATTGACAGTAATCTCAAGGTAATTCTTTGAAATAAAAACCTATAAAAAATGCTGTGACAGGACAAAGAGATAACATGTGTGGCAGAGGAAATAAAACTAAAGTGTTTATTTTTCTGATAAAATAGAAGTGCCTCTTCTTTCCCAGTTGTAACACAGTGACTCAGTTCAGTGAACTACATAATCTTCTCTGGAGCTTAATTAGAAACCTTGTAAACTGAGTGCAAGAGGCCAGAATATATGTTGGATGAACACAAAAAAAGGTTTTTGATAAAAACAGGAACTCCCCCTGAATTATCTTACAATTGTGTCTAATGACTTTGTAATTGAATCACCCAATTTGGGTTCATAAAAGGGGTTCTTCTGTGCCTACAGGGTGATGCGAAATGTGGACTTCACAAGCTTATAACAAACGCATTCTTCCATTGATCCCAAATTTCAGAGGTATAAAATACATTGACCTCAATTCTCCTAGTTGCTGACTTGTAGGCTGTGAACTAAAGCATTGCGGTGATTTCCTAAATGGTACCTTAATGAGCTAGAAGGGTTAATGCCGGTTCTCCCAGGGTATAGAGAGACCCTGGTTCAATTAAAACAACAAGAAGAAAGAAAAATTAAGGGATATCAGGAAGGAATCTAAATTCACTGTTTCTTTGAGTAATTGTATGCTGTCTCCCCTCCATTGGGGGCGTTAAAAGGTGGGGGGCTCTCTTCAAAGGGGTCAGTTGATTTCCCATCTCTTGGAAAGATAGAATCCATTATTCTGCACTCAGATGATGAACTGTGGGTCCCTTCTAAATATCTTTTGCCATTTCCTTTTCTTTGCCCTTACATTTTGCTTTTCCCCTGTTTGCCGTGTCCCAGTGTGAACTTCTACCACTTTCACTGTTAGTTTATAAGTTTCCATTTCGGAGGTTATTAAGATTTGATGAAGACTGGTCTCTGTTTTGAAACTCAGTTTGATTTATTTTAAAAACCTATTTTTTGGGGAGTCAACTTTTGTTGAGCAAAACAGCCATGTTCTTTGCCCTGGAGTTTATAGCCTAGTGTACCTAATGGAATTATTGAAGGACTGGGATGTCGGTTTTATAATTTTGGAGGTTCTAAGTACCAATAATGTGAAATTATTCTCTAAAGTATATTTTGTTATTCTTTGTTTTTTGTTTTTTTTCAGTTATATCCAAACGTTTATGTTCAACTTATATTGCAGGAATAATAGTAAATAAATGGATGCATGCTTTTGAAGTGGCAGTTTGTGACCATAAAAACACAAAGGACTGATAATTAATCAAATTCCTTCAGTAAACTCGTCTGTTCAACTCAGCACAACTCTCATCTTCTGAAATATGCTGGAAGATACACTTATTCAAATAAATGCACTTGGTAATTATTTTTCTACTTTTGAACTTTTTACAAAATCACATGACGATATGCAGATAATGCTATATGTTTTTCAGTGCTGGTTTGGTGTTTTGGGTTGTATTTTAAGGTAATTAATTAGCATTTTTTCTCTAATACCTTCTTATAAAGGTACTACACAAGAGATGAACACATAATTCCTACCCTTAATTAAACAATAATTGAGGCAAAGTGAAAGGTGAGTTGTGGCCTGATGTGCAGGGCCTTATTGATAGGGGAGAAATTTGACTTGATTTGGTTGATGATAGGAAGTCATTGAGGGTTTCAAAGTAAAGTGAATCATACTATGACTTGTGCTTTAGAGAAATGTCCTGAAAACTGCTTGAAGAGATAACAGAGAAAAAGCCAGAAAGGTGATGTAGGTTAGTTGTATGATAATACTAAAAATACTAATAATTATAATCTTTGCCATTTTAAAAAAATCTTTATTGTTGAAAGTATTACATATGCCCTTCCCCTCCCCCCCCTTGACCCTTCTAGCCCACCTCTAGCCCCCTGCCCCAGGCCTTCACCACTCTATTGTCTGCATCCATGGATTATGCATATAAACATACAAGTTCTTTAGTTGATCTGTTCCCCCCTACACCTTCCCACTGAGAGTCCACAATCTGTTCCATGCTTCTGTGTCTCTGGATCTCTCTCTCTTTCTTTCTTTTATTTTTACCATTTCATTTAATGACTATTTTAGGTCTGAGTGTTTACATATGTAATATCTAATTCTCTTAACCATCTTAGAAGATAGGTATACCCATTTATAATGATTAAGAATTTGAAGCTCAGTGCCTTACTCATAGCCTAGTTAAGTAGTATACTGGTATACCTTGACTTATACAAGACATAGCATAAGTAGGGTATACAATGTTTAATACTATATTTCTCTGATCTCAGGATCCACAACAGAAAGTAGGACCACACTGTTTTTTTTTTAAAAATATATTTTATTGATTTTTTTTTTTTTTTACAGAGAGGAAGGGAGAGGGATAGAGAGTTAGAAACATTGATGAGAAACATCAATCAGCTGCCTCTTGTACACCCCCTACTGAGGATGTGCCCACAACCAAGGTACATGCCCTTGACTGGAATCGAACCCGGGACCCTTCAGTCCGCAGGCCTATGCTCTATCCACTGAACAAGACCGGTTAGGGCAACCACACTGTTCTTAATGAAATGTGTGACTTTGAATAGGTCCCTCAAGTTTCCCAGGACTCAATTTCTCCATATGAGGAGACAAATCAAACTTTTAAATTTTACAATCTATCTATACTCATACATCTAATTCTCATATGACCAATGCTATGCATTTTTATCCCACATGACAAGGGAATCAAATAGAATCCAATATGAGATTTTATCAGAACTTACTTGCTAGCTAACTCTTCAGGCTGAACTGTAATGAATTTGAGTAATTTCTAATAATACAATTTTTACAACTAAAATGTTATTATGGGGAATTTATGTTTACAAGTCATGCAAATTCTGCTGGAGTAAGATAATTTTAACCATGATTTTAAAAGATCTGCTCAATAATATTTCGCTTGTAGATATTCTGAGTTTAAAAAGACAAAGTTTGAGGAAACATATAAAGGCACAAAACCCCTTTTTACTTCAGGTCAGTGGGAATCAAGAGCAGGGTTCGTCAAAGAAATAATTGAAGACACCCTGGGATGAGGGGATGGAGGTTTTGCAGTTTATCATAAATCATTCAATGCCTTTGGCAAAGCCTTGGTGGAAATTACGAAGCTGAATATTGTAATGTCATTTAAGTGCTCATTAAGGACTTAATTTTTATTCTGACGGAAATTTTACCCAAGAAAGGACTGCAGAACTGAATTCCAAGAGACAGATTCTGTTGATCATGGTAATGTTTTGCCTTTAGCAAGAAGGTGAGTCGCTGTTTTGAACACGAATGAGAAGCTTATTTTAGAAGCACTGCCTCTATTCCTTTTATACTGAACAGGAGTAAACCAAGGAGAGGGTGTGAAATCTATTCCTCTTCTAGAAAAAGAATAAATGAGAGTACCTTTATTTGTATAGGACTGAACTTAGAAAGTGTCTCTGAAATCTGTATCAAGTGCGTCTAAATGGTATAGGCGTGTGCATCGGTGATGGCTCAGTAGATCTGAACCCGTCTGAAAATCAGAGCAATTGGAAAATGTTTGTGCTCACTCACGTGCTGACAAAGGAAACAATAACTAACACAGTAGGAAGCTACAGCTATCTCTGACACATTATGATTTCAGCCCCAAATGTCACATGAAGTCGATGAATGGAGATGAATGAAACACAGCACGGGTCCTGAAACACGCAAAAGGAGAAAAAGGCCCAGCTACAAAAAAGGCCGAGGTTCTTCAAAGCCCAATAAGCTGTTGACTCAGACCTTTGCAGAGTCAAGAGCTTGTGTTCTCCAGTGAGGGGAAGGGTCTTATCATTGGCCAGGCAGGGAAACATACAATCACTACAATAGTGAGGCATTACTACAATAGGTTAATTCTTTGCAAAAAGCCCTTAGAGAGAAGAGCTACAGTAAAACTTAGAATAATTTGCCACTTCTCTATCATTTGAAAATGCAAAGACATAAGACTCCAAGCATATAATGTTTAAAGAAAAAGGGACCCAGAAGTTTCCAGAATTCAATTTTACCAGAGCTGATTTTATAAATTTTTGCATAAAGTATCATATGACGGTAACAAAAGAAGCATTTCTAACTGGTGAATAAAATAGAATCAGAGGCATGGAAATGGAGCAGATTGACAATTCTCAGTGGAAAGGGGAGTAGTGGGGGAAAATATTAAACAAAGATCTTATATGCATATATGCGTTACGTATGGTCACAGACTATAGGATGGCTAAGACCTTGGGGCGCTGTGGGAACCGGGGGGAGGAAGGCAATGGGGGGAAAAAAGAGGGACATTTGTACTACTCTCAACAATAAAGATTATTTTAAAAAAGAATCCTTTCTAACTTGTGAGAGTTGAAGATAGCTGATAACCGAAGATGTTATTAACTTAATAGTAGCATCCTCTCAGAGTGTTCCCAGATCACTATTTTTTTGTAGTGAATAAGAACTTGTGCAAGCACAAACATTTCTTAATTAGATAAAGTTAGAAATGCATGCTCATTTGGAACAGAAGGGGTCCATAAGAAAATGGGAGTTATCCTTCAAAACTTCAGAAATTTATTTAGTTATTTGAGTCAACAGCACATTTTGGGACTCTACTGAACAAAGGTACTTTGATTAGGCTAAGAAATAGAATTGAGTTTAATGTATGTGCTGGACCTCAGCAT
This sequence comes from Myotis yumanensis, assembly GCF_028538775.1. Classification (NCBI taxonomy): domain Eukaryota; kingdom Metazoa; phylum Chordata; class Mammalia; order Chiroptera; family Vespertilionidae; genus Myotis; species Myotis yumanensis. The sequence continues at coordinate 62,024,502 of NW_027223753.1, read as the reverse complement.
ATCTCCATTCTTCCTAGTTTTCTGTCTTCATTGGTTATGTGCTTTGAAATAGTCTGGATTAGAAACTTGGCTATCTTTTGAATAGGTGAACAGAATAACACTAGTGTCCTGTAAGAGCCAAGAAAAATTAATCTTAATATTTTCATGAGATTAATATGGCCCTGAGTTAATCTAAAGCACCAAGTTTTGTAACAGTTTTTCTGTTTCAGAAAGGGAGTGTTAGTGCCTTAAATGATTATTTAATTAGTTATTACTATTTTTAAATTATCCTTTAAATAATATTAATAGAATCATAGTCAAACTCAAGTCACATTTTGAAAATTGTGCAGATAGCTTCATTGACTGGGAAGACAGCACTCTAGTTAGATAACTAGTTTCAAATGAGACAAATTGGCAGGAGAAAAGGGAGGGCTTCACATTGTGTAATTGGACTCCCCATGCTGCTCATTTGAAAAAAAGTAGAAAAAATGAAAACAAGTTTGGAATTTCTTATATTTGTGATAGATGTATTTTAGGAGAGGCTATTTTTATATTTGTATATGAAACTTCGATCTTTCTCTTCCAAGGATCTAAGATATCATAAAAAAATTTTTTAACCCCATAGAATTTGGATGCTGGTGAAATAGCACAGAGACTAATGTATGTCCACATTTAAGCTAAAATTAAGCTTTGACACTAGGGTAGGTAAATAGGTTCTATTGTTTCTCATCACCAATTTATAATTCATAAATAGACAAAAATGCTTCTTCTCTGATTTTTTCAACACTTAGCTCAATAGCTGACCCATCTATATATATATATAAAAGCGTAAGCGACCTTATGACCAAATGACTGGAATGACCAGACGACTGGTTGACCAGTCACTATGATGCGCATTGACCACCAAGGGGCAGATGCTCAATGCAGGACCTGACCCCTCGTGGTCAGTGTGCTCCCACAGCCAACCTCTCACAGCTGGCTAACTACCCATGGCCCCTCACCCTGGTCAGCCAACCTCCCTCGACCCTTTCCCCTGACAGTCCAGCCAATCTCCTGAGACCCCTACCCCTAGCTGGCCTGCTCCCCAATAGGCCTTGATCACTGGCCAGGCCAAGCAACCCCACCTGTGCATGAATTCGTGCACCAGGCCTCTAGTGATCCTATATAATAAAACCCTAATATGCAAATCAACCAAACGGCAGAACAACCAGTCGCTATGATGCACTCTGACCACCAGGGGGTAGATGCTCAATGCAGGAGCTGCCCCCTGGTGGTCAGTGCGATCCCACAGGAGGATCGCCGCTCATCTAGAAGCCGGGCTCATGGCTGGCGAGTGCAGTGGCAGTGGCGGGAGCCTCTTCTGCTTCTGAGGCAGCACTAAGGACGTGGGGAGCAGGCCTAAACTGGCAGTCGTACATCCCTCGAGGGGTCCTGGACTGTGAGATGGCGCAGGCTGGGCTGAGGGACCCGCCCCCCCCAATGCACGAATGTCGTGTACCAGGCCTCTAGTTAATAATAAAGGGATTGCCTCAAAAATGAGATTATAATGACTTTATTTTCTCAAGCACTTGAAATCTCTCTGGCAGGAAACCCAATAAAACAAATCATGTGCTAAACTAAAATTAGTATAAAACATTACACATTTTCAGCTTCTCCTTTAATTTTACAAAACTCCATTTTAGTTGTATAGGTATTATTATCTGATGTTTTAGCAGTAGTAGGCAAAATACAGGGGTGAGCAAAAGTAGTTTTATAGTTGTGAGTATGTGAAATAGAGTTTATTCTTATATTTTTAAAATTAATTATTGTATTAATTATTTGTATTACAATTGTAAACCTACTTTTGCCCACCCATGTATATTATTGGATAAATATGCTACAAAAGTACACAGAGCAAGGTTTAGGGCTATTAAATTATGTTAACAGCTTTCTCTAGCTTTACTTAAAAAATTGATACAATAAATGTAATTTTAAATATTTTATCATACATTTAATCTGGTAGAGTAAGGCTCTGGCAATTTATTCTTTAACATAATGCTTCTTAATAAGGTTTTCATAAATGAAATTTATTAGTATTGAGGAAAAAGAAAAATAAGTGAATCTGTACTTCTATGTTGTTGTGTTTATGATTTGTCGGTATATAAATTAAATAAATATGGCATTTACACTAATAAATCAATTGTACATATATTATGAAAGTGTGACATTTAATTTTTCAAATTTGATTTTTAACAGCATTTGCACTAATTTTATGTATATATAATATATTATGTCCTATATAATAAAAGCCCAGCAACCAAATGGTGAAACAACCAGAGTGACTGGTCGACCAGTCTCTACGATGCACACTGACCATTAGGGGGCAGGCGCTCAATGCAAGAGCTACCCCCTGGTGTCAGTGCACTACCACAGTGGGAATGCCGCTCAGCTGACCAGGATGAGGGGCTGCTCTGGCTGTGAACCCTGGGCCAATGGGCAGGAACCTGGGCTGCGATCATCCCTTCCTCACCCCAGGCTCCTCCTCCTCCTCACTCCCTGTTGCCTCCTTTGGACCCTCCTAGGCCACGCAGCACTGCTGCCAGGCTGGCAGAGCTGACCCCAGAGGTTGGAAGGTGGGTGTGTGGCCGCTGTGAGACTGAGGCCTACTCTGCCGCCTCTCAGTGCTATTGTCCCTGGGCCAGGCCCAACCAGGTCCCCTGGAGAGGTGAGTGCTCAGGCTCCATGGAAGAAGCGGACCAGGGAGCAGCGTCTCAGAGGGCGGGTCCACAGCCACTTGCTGACCGGGATGAGTGGCGCTCCCATAGGGGGCTGATCCCCACAGGCTATGCCCCCTACCAGTGCACAAATCTCATGCACCGGGCCCCTCTAACATTATATAGTTTCTTCATAGTTTCATCACATGAAGCACCAGTTTATAATTATTTCAATCTCTTTGTTTTGTGATTTTGAATGTTCCCAGAGATTGATTGATTGATTGATTCATTCATTCATTCATTTATTCAGAGATATATATTACATGCCTGATATGAGCCAGTTACTAATTTATGTTCTGGAAGTACAGTGGTGAAAAGGCACAGATTTTATCCTTCAACAGTCTGGCTGCCTCAGAGAATGATGGAAAGGCATATTAAAAGCTTAGCTAATGCCTAAATTCAGGGACAACACCCTAGAGCAGTGGTTCTCAACCTTCCTAATACCACGACCCTTTAATACAGTTCCTCATGTTGTGGTGACTCCCAACCATAAAATTAATTTCGTTGCTACTTCGTAACTGTAATTTTGCTACTGTTATGAATTGTAATGTAAATATCTGTATGCAGGATGTATTTTCATTGTTACAAATTGAACATAATTAAAGCATAGTGATTAATCACAGAAACAATATGTAATTATATATGTGTTTTCCGATGGTCTTAGGTGACCCCTGTGAAAGGGATGTTCGACCCCCAAAGGGGTCGCGACCCACAGGTTGAGAACCGCTGCCCTAGAGGCTTGGAGTGTTGTCCTACTGGATGTGTATATAAACCAAATTAATGATCAATGTAGGGTACTGTGACCCCAAAAGCCAGAATACATGGGTCCAGGAACCAAGAAGTAGAATGGCCCTTTGTTATCCTGCACTCAGAGTGACTCAGATGTGGAGTTTGTGCTTCCCATGTCGACAATCTAGGCTCTGCTATTCAGAAACCTGATTACCACAGGAGCAGAAAGGCACTTCAAACAAACCTGAAACTATGACTACTGCTTGGTCATCCTGTCCGCTGTGAGACTGAGGCCTACTCTGCCGCCTCTCAGTACGTATAGTTCACATTACACCATTTGCCTCCTTTTCTTATTGTGTCTCCCTTGAGCCTCAGGAGCTCTGTCATCTGTTAGCCTAAAATTTTTTACTGCAAGGAAAACTGACATCCTGACATCCCAACGGCAGAGAAGAAATTCACTAAGTTGGTGGGGATAATTGAACCTGATAACCATGAGCAGCTCTGATTGCTGCTGCATAATGTTGCCGTGGGAGGTCATATTTAGAACCCAGGCACTTCACTGGAGCCTTCCTAATAATAACAGAAAGTGGACCATTGTAAAGACAATGGTCTGACCAGGGTATAGTAATTAAATACTCTAACCGCTTGGGGTGAAAATCTGGATCATCTCACCAGCCAAATGAATTTAAACCAACTGGAGTGGTAAGAATGGGGGAAACATTGAGTGGGGATGAGTGGAGGGAAAAGATGGTCAAGTCAGTTATTGCCCAGAGACCAGTTGCAACCACAGGGACTCTATCTAGCTTTTCCCACTAACTTTTCTATATTGAGTCTATTGTAGAACTTGCTCCCGGCCACTACCTTGAAGTGTCTGAAAGGTCTGAGTGATGCAAGAGGTGGGTTCTGTCAGAAACCTCTATGTCCCTCACATTTTCTCATGCAAACTTTTTAATACATCCATGGATGCAGCAGCTAGCTGATTGCAGGTGAACCAGCTAACACCTAGTCCCAACTTTTGTCCCAGGGCTATTTTGTGTGGACCACTTATGGGACTACTTAATCACACTCACATAAGAGCCTATATATCACTCAGGTAGACAATTCTGAACTATATTTACAAGGCTCTCCAGAGGATTTCTAATGATATTAAGCTTTAACTACCCACACTAGTCACCAAGTTGATAATGGTATATATTAGCTTTCCTTTCTTTCCCATGTTACTCTTCTCATTTGCCCACTTCTGATTCTTGCTTAACTTCCCAAAATAAGTTGTCTACATGCAAGTTCCAGTCTTGAGCTCTTTTTTTTCTGGGCGAGAGAGGTGATTGGAAATGATGTTTAAAAGACCTTTAAAAGTAAGTGTAGCAGGGAATGGGGTATAGGAGTATCAAGAAGAGAGGAATTGATGACACTTGAGGAGAGACATAAGAAAAAGGAATAGCCATGTGGATTTCAATGGCAGAACATTAAAGGCAGTGGAACTATAAGTGCAAAGACCCTGTGGAAGTTTGCCTGACACATTTGAGGAACAGCAGGGTGGCCAGTGTTGCTGGAGCAGAATGAATGAGGAAGCACATAATAGGAAGTAATTTTATAGAGGCAATTGGGCCAGATGGAATAGAGGTTTTTAGTGTATAATGTCAGCATATTTAGAATCTCTGGGCTCTCATTTATAAATGGGGATAATAATGCTGACATCCCATGGTCTTAGGAAGAATTCAAGATAATATAATGTCTGGAAGAAATTAGCCTGCTTACCTATTTATCATCTATCTATCTATTATCTATCTATCTATCTATCTATCTATCATTTATCATCATCTATCATCTATCTATCTAATTGATCTACACTTCACTTCTTAATTCTCTCATTCTCTTCCAGCTCCCCCTCTATCTAGTACAGAACCCATAGATACAGCCTATTATGGACTTAGACTACATGGACAGCAATGGAAAGGCACTGAGAGCTGAGAGCCTTCAGGGAATGGGATTCTCATACCTACATATAGGTCACATTAAACCATTTGCCTCCTTTTCTTATTGTGTCTCCCTTGAGCCTCAGGAGCTCTGTCATCTGTCAGCCTAAAATTTTTTACTGCAGGGAAAACTGACATCCTGAACACTTAGAGGGCCAAAACCTTTAGGATGCACTTTCTTGAAAAGAGCCTATAAAACTTGAGGGGACCTTGACCCTATTATGTATTATTAATATCAGGAAGGTTCTTACTTTGTTGAATCTTGTTTCGTATTATTCTTTTCACTCTGGCAATGAATAAGATGTGAGTCACCATTATTGATAAAAGGTAAAGGTGAGTAAGTTGACTCTTATCAGAACATGTGTAAATGATTTGACATTTTCTAGAGCAACTGACTTTATAATCTCTCATGAAGCTACTTCCTGTTCCACACTTTGCCTACTCAAATATCTGTTCACTTTCCATCTAGTGATGTCACTTCTGCCAAGTACTGTGAAATCTACTGCTTATAGACTATAGGAGATCCATTCACTAATTTATTTGCCAGGAAATATTTGATTTTGTATGGTTGTAAAAATTGTTATGATTGTGACTTGGGAAGTGTTTATACCTTGTCACTCTTCTCCACAAAATTTTACCTGATGCTTTTCACGGAGGTAACTTGGGCTTCTCTTTCTTTCCTTTACCAAGTATTTGAGTGTGCCTGGTGTGGTATCAGGCACTGATGATATAATAGCATATAAGACTTGAGCTTTCATGGAGCTTAGAGTCTTGGGCAAGGCTATTAAAAGTAGTTGAAGAAAGGAGAAGTACAAAGGTCAGAGGATCTAATAACAGAAGGACTGACTGGGCATAGTGATTCTGCAAGTCTCGGTTGTACTATGTTCTTCATTTGTCCATTTATCTTGCCATTTCAGGTATGCTACCAATAATTGGAATAAGGTGGTGACTCAAGCTGGAGGAAGACATGCCCTTACGGACCTGGAGAGGAAGCTCAACAGAGGACTTCTGTAATGGGAGAAGCACCTTAAAGAAAGGTTGCTCAGAGGCTCAACTTGGGTTCTAAATTATGCAGTTGATTTTAATCTGGAATTAAACTAATAGGAAAGTTGCCAAATTATTTCCTCCTACTTTATCTTCCTACTCACATCAATGTCCTCAGTAAAATTAAAACCAGATTAAATATAAATGTTCTCTTAGATAAAATTGACTCCAATTTGGTGGTATTTTGAGTTACAATGGTACTGATACAACTCCAAAATAGATGCATAAAATTATAGGCAGTAATAAAGCCAAAATTACAAAAGTGTTTCTTGTGGCCTAAATATTGCAAAGCCCAGGCTCCCATAAACCATATCAGGAGTAGGAATTCCAAAGACGAGACCTTCAGCATGAGGGAATCTAAACCCAAAACAAAGAAAAATCAAATACTTGCCAGGAATAATAAAGATGAAAGGAATTTGAAAATAGAGTTTTGGAATCTTAACAAAATTGGGACAAACTTTTGAATGCTCATGACACTATTCTAAAGAGATTTCACTATAAGTTTTTGAATGTTATAATTAGTGATTATACAACTCAGATGTTTTATTTTCCAAAGTATATTTTTTGTTTACATACATTTAACTATATTCACTGATATGTTAAAATGCCACATTTAGGGGAATAAGTGAATGATTTTTTAAAAAGAAATAAATGCATGCCTTTAATCATCACCTTTCTTTTTCCTCTTCTTGTAGACACTTCACTCTCCTGAATTATTTTCTTCCTGACTGACAGCTTCTTCTCAGTCCCCTTTGTTGGATTCTCCTTATCTCCTAAAACTCTAATTGGTTAGTGCCCAAGAACTCAGTCTTTGGACTTCTCTGTCTGCATTCATGACCTCAGAGTTGCAAGGCTTAAGGTATCTCTAGTGAGTACGTGCCTGACCACAGACTCCTTTATACAATTGCTTGCTCAATCCCTACTCCTAGGTGCCTAATGTCCAAACTCCTGCCCCATCTACCCCCATCAAAACCTACTTCTCCCATTTTTTTCTCCATTTAGGAAATGGCAACTCTCTCCTTTCATTTGCTCTGGTTAAAAACTTGGAATCATCTTTGACATTCTCTCACATTATTTTATTTTTTTTTTATTTTTATTTATTTATTTATTTATTTATTTATTTATTTATTAAAATTCAGTCCAGTGGTTCTCAACCTTCTGGCCCTTTATTTTTTTTAAATATATTTTATTGATTTTTTACAGAGAAGAAGAGAGAGAGATAGAGAGTTAGAAACATCGATGAGAGAGAAACATCGATCAGCTGCCTCCTGCACATCTCCTACTGGGGATGTGCCCGCAACCCAGGTACATGCCCTTGACCGGAATCGAACCTGGGACCTTTCAGTCCGCAGGCTGATGCTCTATCTACTGAGCCAAACCGGTTTCAGCATCTCACATTATTTTAAATCCACTTTATCAACAAATGCTCAAACTTCTAAATCTACTCAGAATCAGAGTTCTTCATTCTACTTCTAGGAATGATACACCCTGCATTATCTCTTACCTGGATTATTTCTAAAGCTTTTTAACTAGAGTCTTAACTCCCATTCTTACTCCCAATAGTCTACTCTCAAGTAGCTTGGGTGAACCTTTCTGAGTCATTATGGAGGTCATGTCACTTTCCTACTTAAAATCATTTGGCAGCTCCCCATATAAATCAGGGTAAAAGCCATTCAATGGACCCCCGCCTCTTTTACCCTCCACACATACATGCTATTATCACCCCTACTACCACCATATATCTGACCTCATCAACTGCAGCTCTCCCTTCCTTTCTGATTCTGCCTCAGCCACATTGACCTCTCCACTGTTCTTCAAACACTCCAAGGTGGCTCCTGTCTGGACTTTTTGCATTGGCTTTTCTCTCTGCCTAGAACATTCTCTCCCAACAACCAGCTGCATAGCTTGCTTTCTTACTCCTTCAGCTTTCTCACATGCTCACCGACCAGTCCCTCTTTTCTACTTTGCTTTGCTTTATAACACTTACCATCAATCAACATACTACGTGTTGACGTGTTGTATTGTATGGCCCTGCTGCAATGTCAACTCCCCGGGGACAGGTCAGTGGTCACTGCTCTTTCTCCATAGTGAAATGATGGTCTTACAGAAAAATTATGACTATGCACACACTAAGGAAGTATGCGTATTACACACTCAATAGCTAACTGAGCCTGTGGCACGGTGAGGGCTCCATGTGGACTTGGCTCTGAAGCAAATTGTGTACAGTTAAGATTCCAAAAGTGTCTTCAAGAATAAGACTTCTACTTAGATAAAGTTTTTAAAGAACTTAAAGCATAATGTTTAAACAATCGTGAAGAAAGTCACAAATTTTATTTTAAAAATACCATTTACGTTTAATGTTTGCTATTTATGTTAACATGTGATTATCAGCAGAATTCAATGTGTTAATAAATCATCAAAAATAACCAAGTAGTGAAAGAACTTCCAGAGCCGAATCTGGTCTATGATAATCAGATAGCTGACTATCACAGAACTCAAATCTATAATCCACAGTATGAGACAATTTCTCACAACCCTTAGAAATCTCTATAGGTCCCAAGGGACTCCAAATTGAAGCAAGCCAGACATCATGGCATCCATGCAAAATTAGGTGTGACAATTCATTAAAAGTATCTTTGAGGGAAACGGATGTTTCTCTTAAATTTGTGGCTGCAAAAAAAGAGATGATGTCCAAATATCATATTTAACTGACTGACATCTTTTCTTTTTTAATAATAAAAGGATTTTCAGTGTCACAATGCCATATTCATTGCCAAACATAGAAGGGTGTGTGTGAATAGGAAATAAATGGCGATGAGCACGGTGTGCCTGATCGTCCATGTGAATCTCCTGAAGTTGCGCATATTTATAAATTCCCTTGGACCTGCACTTTGCATTTCTGGTATTAACAATCTCTGGGATTTTAGATTGTTTGTTTACAATTTAGGAATATAGTGTTTCATTTTTCCTGATACTGATAGGACTTATTCATAATGGCATCATCTTATTGTGAGTACAAACATCTCTCAATAAATTCACAGCTTGGTGCTTTGGCAAAAAGGAAATGCCATTTAAAGGACAGAGCTTGCAAACTGAAATATGATGCAGAGAAACAGCCGTGAGGAAATTATTGAAAATGAAACTCATCTCCCCACTAGTTTAACAGCTTTATTGAGCCAATCACGATTGCAATTTGGGGGCTAATTTCACCTGCTAACAAGTAAGTCATTCACAACTGCTCGCGTCTTGAATTCAGCTTTTGTATGTTTTACAGACTTAACGCAGAGATTTGACTGCTTTTCCCTGTCCTAATCTGCATCCTTCACTTTGTGAGGAAGGCTGGCTATAGTCTTAATCATTTTAATTCTCCATTCCAAGATAAAGTCAAAATTGCCATGGAGTGATAGTTGCTCAGAAATCGAAGGATGGGCAGCTCTGTCCAGACCGTGTATCCTCACACAAACATTTCCAAAAGAGTATTGAAACTTAGCGAAGCACAAAGATTGTGGCTGTGGACGTCTTAGGAGTTCAACTTCAATAAAAGGGAATTGGACCTGCTTAAAAGTAGTGCTGTCCGCACTCACTGCAGCCTGAAGTTAGACCTGCATAGTCACTGACAGTGCCCGCCAAGTCAGTGCGAAGCGCCCCTTAAAGCAGGAATGCACGTGGCTCACAAGGCTGCACATTTGGATGATTTGTGGCCCAGGATCAGAAATCGCTTCCACTTGTTTGAAAGAAAAGAGCAACATATTAAAACAAACAAAACACAAAATCTCATGTGATGTTGATTCTTGGAAACACCTATTTTCCTTGTAAAGGTACAACACGGAGGAGTGCATCTTGCATTATTTATTCCTGGCCTGGGTGTGTATGCCAGAGTGGAAGGGCTTTTTCTGTGCTGGCATAGAGGGTTGGAATGAGACAAGCAGAGTAACACAAATATTCCATTGTTTGCCTCTGTAGATGGAGGGGCTGGAGACAAAGGCGCTAGAATGCTGGAGAAGCACTTTTGTGGAAATGCTGATGCGAACCCCCAAATGCTATCTTCCCCTTCTGTCTAGCATGCTTTCATTTTTCTAGAGCTGAAACGAGATAATTTCAAAAACACAACTAATAATAATAATAATAATAATAGAAAGGTGATGTGCCAAGTCGCAGTTACGAATGAGCAGAGCAATCTTACAACATTTATAAAAAATGAAAACCCACTCAGAGCCCCCCTCATCACCATGCATACACCCTCAATTAAAACAATGCCCCTGATAGCAGCCAGTATAATCTGCATTTTATTTCACTCATGAGCAAAATAACAAGTTACTCAGGCCTGCGGCACTCATGAGTGATATGGGGCGTGTAATATCCTTTCCATTGAGTTTCCTATTATTAAGCTTGAAATAAAGAGTTCAGAATTAACTGTGACAATGATTTTATCTAGTGTTGGCATCACCATTAGCTTTTGCAGTTTACTGCTAATAAAACTTTAAATTTGCTATTACTTCTAATAACCTTCTTGCCACCTTTGCTGTAGAAATTAGACAAAGAACCCTGCTGACATGTGGCTAGTGACATTTTCTGGAAGCGTAGAAAACTCCGATGACAACAGTGACTGTTATTTACCAAAGTACAATAAAGCCAGGCCCTGCTGGCCTTCGGCAGCCTCATTTAAAGCACCTGTTCCTGGGGCTTGATGAGGCCTGTAACAGAACAAAGCATAAAATGTTGGTTTCTGTTATTATTGTTTCGAGCATCAGATTTTTCTTTCATAGCAATCCAGTAGATTCTACAGTAGGAAAAATAACTGGTGACTAGGCCTACATGAGTGGAATGAAATATTAAAACAAGTCATTATCTGCTTAATTCAGAAACCGAAATGTATTCACCCGAAACATTAAAAACCGATGCAGTAACAGACACATCTGTGGGTTTGATCGCTTTTTATCAAATCTCTAACCTCATTCAGCCCTTCCTCTTTGTTGTTGGACATTATTCTTATTCAATAATTAGAGTTATGAATGTCCTGATGTTTTCATACTGTCAGTAGAATTAACATCTATTTGGATGTTATGACTTTGGTCATAGCTCATACCTATCTGGTAACCCTCTCCCGATGGAAGTCCTCTAAATATATAAATAAAATATAAATGAGGCAATGGGACTTGAGCATAGAGAGAAAGACAGTTATGAATGTTATAAAATATTTTAAGGTAACTGCTTTTAATCACAGAGAAAAGAATTAGTCATTCATCAGACCTTTATTTGGGAATCTGTGTTACATCCAGTCCGGGTAAAAGCCTGGCATGTAACTTCATTCTCTCACACATTTCCATCTCAGAGCATGCTGTGATATTGGAAAGTTTACTGTTTACCCTCATTGGGCGGTGTGGCTATTTTATGAAAAAATCTGCATTCCAGAAAATTGGGGGATCAAAGTGCAGCTTGTTGGTCAGTTAAAAACATGTTTTTGTGATGATTCCTTTCAGTGGTTCTCAACCTTCTGGCCCTTTAAATACAGTTCCTCATGTTGTGACCCAACCATAACATTATTTTTGTTGCTGCTTCATAACTGTAATGTTGCTACTGTTATGAACCGTAATGTAAATATCTGATATGCAGGATGGTCTTAGGCGACCCCTGTGATTAGGCCTTCTTAGTCAACTGTTTTCTCATTTTTAAATCATTGGATTTTATCAAGAAATGATAAAATGTTGGTTTCTGTTAAATTTTTCTCTTAAGACACCCCATTGAGGATGTTCTTTTAGCCAGTAAGTGAGAAGTCAGCAGGTCAGTGATGCTCTGAGCAAGACCAGCTGTAAGTGGCAATAGAGCAGCTAGCAAGCTCTTGAGATTTCCTGCACTGGGAAAGAGTTGTTTATAATTGGAGAAACAAGCCCAGACCATTCTCAGCCGTTACAAAATTGATGATGGCTGCAGCATATGGTGGCACTTTCTTTCTCAAGTAACTTCTGGGTTAATCTCCTCCCCCTTGAGGACCGTAACCAAGTCCTGAGAAGGTTAAGTGTGCACCCATTTTGCATTCCGCCTAATCCTTAATCTCTCTTAGTCCAACACTCCTAGAAGATGTACAGTTTCCAATACTGCTTTTTCTGTGCCAGCCTTTGTGAGGCCAACAGGAGGTCTAACTAAGTCTCGAAACAGATGATGCAGGAGATGACTAAGAGGAGGGTTTAAAACTGGGAAGGATATTAAATTGTATTCTCTTGTTGTGACTTTTCCGATGACCCAGGAAGTTTCCTATGGCTTTTCTTAAAGTTCTAAATTCCCTCTCAATTCTAGAAAACGCTATCTTGGCATTCTGAGTCAGGAAGGAACTGTGTCTTTCTCTTAATGAGCCAGGACTTCATTCTCTGTGAATGTGAACTATTCTTTTCACATCTGGGATTCATCTGTTCAACCACAAAATGCCGGTTCAGAAAGAAAGAATTTAGTAAGAAAGTGATATTCAAGGCCAACCTATTCTGTCTGAGTTGGCTGGGAATTTGGTTATAAGAGATCGAAAATGACTGAGAATCAGGTGAAAACTACTGATAGCTACAGAGTGAAAATGGAAGCACACAGCTCCCGACCCTCATTGCTAACCCCTCAACTTCATTTGATTCCTTCTCATTTCAGAACCCCACCTGAGGATCTTGTATTAATCCAAGTACTCTGCCCTTAGAAATTCCATTTTGTTCCTCTAAGTTACAGACCCAAGGCTCGGGGAAGAAGAAGAGAAGAGGATGTTCTCAGGGATGATGGCAAACTCCCAAAGTATCCTTGTTTGAAAATTGTGTTCAGACTCCAGTCAGAGCTTTTAGAAATTAAATTGTCACTATGTGTGACATTATTCATATGAAATAATGCATTTTGGGTTTTAAAAGTGCTTTCTTTCATCAGAGCTTTGGAAAAATACAAATTGATTCCTAAATTGCTTTTGTAAAAATCTGCTGGCTGTGCTAATTTCTCTAGATTGCTTTGGATTTTATTACCTATTGACAGTTATGAGTAATATGTGTTTGTTGAATTTTTTTCTTATTATTCAATTGGTAAAAAAAAAAACCCAGACAAACAAACAAAAATAACTTATGTAAACTCATTATTTTTCTCATGAAACATCACTGAACTTGTACATACTTGTACTCAAATTGGTTTTTCTTCTAAGTAGCTACTATACACTTGGACTATTCATTTCAACAGCTAATCCCCCCAAATAGGTATCTATTGTTACATACAAACAGCTTTGAATCTACTAATGAGGGCTAATTAGAGGGTAATCGAACTTTCCTCTACCTGTGTCTTTCTGTCTTTAAATTGTAGGCTGATGGTATTTTGCAGACTAATAGAATGGGCAGCCTCCCTGAACCTCATACTCTTTATTATGCTACTGCTACTGTCCATTTTCTTGTCCATGTTGGGATTTAGAAACTCAAGGAGTGCAACTGAGCTTGTTTCACATGCTAAGAGAGACTAATTTAACACGACTAGGTAGAGCTTGGCTGGTTCTGAAGAAAATATTCAACATGGAGTGGGAGAAGGAGACTTGGCGAGGTAACCCTTAGAATTTGCATATTCTCTGTGTTAAAGATAGATTTCTCCCTAAAAGTAAAGGTGCTAGACTTTTCTGTTACTATGTTCCATATTATGTTCTGACATATTTTTCCTCCTTTCTTTTATGAACCCTGTGGAGTATATAGTTTGCTTTACCTCATTTCTTTGAGAAACAGAGGCCTGGAAAATTTTCTGAAGGGGGAAAATGGCATAAGAGGAAAATCATGGTCTTTGGAGTCAGATAGCCTATCATTCAATTTCTGCTTTTCTAATTCTTACTTTGCCATGTTATGGGAAATACTGGAGTTTTACTTTACCTCGCTTATTTATGGAGTGATAGTAACCAAAGAGTTAAACTGAGTGAGCTCAGGATTCAGTCATTCACCGAACGCTCATTGAAATTCTACAATGTGCTGCATGTTATTAAGATGTTGAACATACGAAAGTAAATAAGATGATGCCCTTGTTCTCCAAGGGGTTTTGATCCAATGGAGAAGACAGGCAAGGTAGCAGAAAATCACAAGACAATAGAATAAGGACTGTGGTATATAGGGCGATGACAGGAGTTCAGGAAGAGATCCTGGAACTAGTGGAAATTAAGCTGAGTCTTGAAAGAAAGGCCATGTTAATTAAATCAAATGACAGGTGAGGTTAGGGCAACAATATTTAGGGAGCAAATGAGTAATGATAGATGGTCATAAAGGGAATTCAGGGAATTATAAACATACATTATGGATGAGAACACCGGATTTGAGGGCGTGGCTAGAGAGATAGTGGGTGGAGTAAGGAGTAGGAGAGGTTTAAGGGGCTGATTCAGGATCTGAATGTAGATTTTCTGATTTCAAATCTTTCTTCATCACAATCCCTTCCAAGCTCAGCACATATGTGTGTGGTTGTGTGTGTCTGTTTGTGTGTTTGTGTGTGTGTAGTCATATATTGAAATGAGTCCTTCACATTTACTACTCTAGAGATGGGCTTCTTTTTACAGCTCACATGTGGGTACACATTATTATACTGCTCTAATGGAACCAAAATGTCAACATACTTTGAGAGAAGCCTTTAGCTATATTTTTACTTATTATTATCTTTACAAAAAAAGAGAACAATTCAAGCCATTAAAAGCTGTTTGTAAAATATCCAAGCTTTAAAAAGTTGTCTTTGATGAGATAGAGTACAAGCAAAGAATGAAAGCAAAGCAAACTTGAGCAGCATATACTTATCATTTGATCTGAAGTGAGAACCAACCATCCTAATGGACTTAAAAACTATAAATATTTCTCCAGAGAATGGCAATTTGTAGAGAGAATTCTGCAAATAGGCTATTTTTGCACTTCAATTTTTATAAATTTAGATTCCTAGATAGGCGGATAATGGATAAATAGATAATTTATCTACATAGGGAAATAGCTATTACATTTTTTCTTTTAAAACACAACCAATATGTGTAAACATAAGACCTGGATTCTGTGTAAAATGTAAATTTTCTGGCCCAGAATGTCACTCTCTTAATGAAAATAGATAACATTGTGTATTTGAAGTGAGATACTGTTTTTCTAATCTTCCAGCCCCAGCCATTTGATTACAGAAGGCACAATGAAAACATTTAAGAATGAAAAAAAATACACAAAACAAAAATAACCTAGCCCATAACTAATCGCTAGCAGATTCAAATATTTATAATAAATGGTCTCCTTATAAGAGTGTGATTTAGAAAAAAATAGCCCAGAGTTCATATACATTTTAACCTTGTTCTGGCAAACATATGACACTGATATTTCTCTTTTAATGGTTACAATACATTTTTATAAAATATGGTTTATGATTAGATGTTTTTAAAGCAAAATTCTGTTTCCTGTTGCTTGTCTTGTAAACTAGGGGAATATTTCCATAGTCTGAATTAAAAGTATTTTTAAAAAATATATTTTATTGATTTTTTACAGTGAGGAAGGGAGAGGGGGAGTGATAGAGAGTTAGAAACCTCAATCAGGTGTCTCCTACACACCTCCTACTGGGGATGTGCCCGCAGCCAAGGTACATGCCCTTGACAGGAATCAAACCTGGGACCTTTCAGTCCATAGGTCAATGCTCTATCCACTGAGCCAAATTGGTTAGGGCTAAAAGTATTTTCAGTGGAGGTACTGGAGGAGGTAAGAAAGAGATTAGTCATTCCCATGGCTACTGGAAAAGTTATCACAGTATTTTTACTTGCCATAATGTTGTATTTGCTAAGTAGAAGGTAGAGGTGAATGGACTCCTCTTTTGTACTCCTTTGTTTAATTTTGTTTAACTTTTATTCCTCAAGATCTTAACAGTTTCTCCCATGCTTATATATATCATTTTGCACTCATAACTCCGGAAGCCACAGAGCCCTCTTAACTTGGTTGTAAGGAATGGTATAGGAGCTGCACTTTCCATGTCTAATGCAGCTGAAGAACTGCCAATTATATTGACAATTCTATGGCCTAGAATATACGTCTAAAATAAAATATGACTCTATATTCCCCTCCAGGTCATTCTCCAGGTTTGTCTCCTTTTCCTATGTCCCAGGGGGCTGATGTGAAGGGACTGTGAAATAAGTCTCTTTTCCTTTGGCTTTCAGTGAGGCTCAGCCAGTGGTAGACCCCAGTAGGGAACTAGAGGACAGGAACAAAGAAAAAAATAGAGTACTTGTTCACTTGATTCTCACTCCCATTGGTTCATGGATTCGCAGTGTCTGGGTTCCTCTCTTAATGGCCACAGTTTATTCATTCAGGACAACCTTCCATACAGGTCTCACCCTACTTCCTAACATTCCCCTTTCTTGTCATTTCAATCCTGATGATGATAGGAGGCTCAGGACTGCCTGCTTCACCCTCTTCGATTGGTTCCTCTAAACCCTGCCCACCCTTCATGTCTTCATTAAACCTCTCTTAAATCACATCTTTTGCATGTGCCATCTATTTATTGCCAGAATTCTGACCAACACAACTTCCTATGGCCAAAAATAAAGAAAACAGTCGGGAAACTATCAAATTTTGGCATTGAATAAGCTGAAATTTGTTTCCCTGCGTCACATTATACTGCATAGAACAAACAAATCCTATATAATTAAAGGCCAATATGCGAATCGACTGAACAGAGGAAAGACTGGTCGCTATGATGCGTACTGACCACCAGGGGGCAGACACTAAACACAGGAGCTTCCCCCTGGTGATTAGTGCTCTCCCACAAGGGGGAGCACTGCTCAGCCAGAAGCCCTGAGAAGGGCTCATGGCTGGCAAGAGCAGAAGCGGTGGCGGGAGCCTCTCCCACCTCCACTGCAGGTGGATGGTAAGGAGTGAGGGGTCCAGGACTGCCAGAGCCCCGGACTGTGAGAGCAATGTCTGACTGCCAGCTGAGGCCTGATCCTGCCTAAGCCAGCAGGTGGACATCTCCCAAGGGGTCCCGGACTGTGAGAGGGAACAGGCCTGGCTGAGGAATCTCGTGCACTGGTTCGCTAGTGTGAATATAAAGTGCATGACTTCTGAAAAAAAAAAAAAAAAGAGGTCCAGTTAGAAATTTTAAAGTTTTAGTATTAACTATGTTTAGCTTTTGCAGTACATTAATAACACACAAATGGTACCAATTTGTACTGAAAAGTGTACTGGTTTTCCTTTGTCCTAGAAAGCCAGCTTTCTATTTTTAATATGCTAATGTTTTCATGCAAAGAGATATGCAAAATATGGAAGCCAACACCAGATGACTCCAAAGCCACAGTATTGATCATTTTAGAGGCTCTTCAATCTCTTCTTCAGAATACTCTGATTATGGGAAAACCCTGCCCTCCCATCAATGGGCCTGTACTTAAAAGGTAAGCTTCACTTACCACGAACTCCATTAATGCAATTTGGGGGGGTTGTTTTGTTTCATTTCATGGCTCATTTCCTGCTCCATACTGCCTCGGTCTCCAGTGCTGCTTTCTACCATGAGTTAGAAATGAATTTTTAAAAATAAGCACTTGTACTTTGAACCATAAAACAAAATCTGAGGCTGAAATCAAAGAAGGAAGGTGAATTACTTTTAGTGCTCTGCAAAGAAACTTTCACTTGGCCATTTCCTGTTGTTTTGAAACTCTGAAAATCAATACGGAAACATATCATATTCTGAAGGCAGGTCATCTGTGCACAAGGTGTTTTTAACAATTGGCTTTGAAGGGGATACTTATGCCCCCTTGACATGAATCTACAGTTCTTTGCACTAAGTGTCCCCATGAAACTACACTTTTGCTTGGGCTATCCATCTCAATGGTTATTACTTTTTACTGTTCCAGGCTCCCATCTTCTATTATAGATTCACTGATAGATCAATATGACAGAGGCAAGATGATAAAAGTCAGTTAGCTGCACATGTCTATTATGAGCGTGAAAATTCACACACATTTCTCCTGACAGAAGCCAGGCGCGTAACGGAGTCGTTACATGTCTGGGTGGTTTTCTAGTCTTTTCTCTACAAACTCACATTTCTGAACATCTTTCTTAATTTTGAGGTGCTCGTGGCCTGTCAGAGACTTAGGAGTGAGTGGTTCCCTAGGGGAGAGAGTGATTTTAAAATACAATCTTTATTTTTGAAAGGAGAGAACAAAACACATTTGCTGCTACACTGAGGCAGTAAAAAGGAGTGCTGACATGCTCGGTTTCTAAACCACAGGCAAGCGGACTGTAAAACTCAAAGTCAGGGGAAAACCTTTGTAGTCCTCTAGCGGGTCATGAGAATGAGGAAACTGGCCTCGGGTTGGTTGGGAACCTCGAGTTCTTTCTGGGGCTGATTACTTCAGCTATTAATCATCAAACATGGTGAGAAAGAAGTAGAAATCTTCCCAACATTTAAGCCACTGTCCACAAGATGGTTTATAATACCAACTAGCATCAGTAGGGAGAGAGTGCTGAAGTCACACCGAGAAGAATGGAGAAATGGGCAGCAAAAGAGGCTGAGATCCAAATGGCTTCATATTTTACAATGTTAACTCTTCTTGTGAGTTATCATTAGGTTATTGACAAGAGATATGAAACTTGAAAAGTCCACCAAGGGTCACTAGAAATTCAATTTAAATGTAGGCCTTTTACATCACCAATTTATTTATTCAATACATGGGTTGAATAAACACGTATTGAGTGCTTACTGTATATCAGACACTTTGCAAGGTGTCAGATTTGACTGTGGTTGCTTTCCAGCCATCAAGTAAGTTATGATTCAGTGGCAGAGACAGACAGGTATGAAAAAGACACACAGACATGACCATACACTATTTTCATAAAGAATTTTCTAAAATCAAGAATCCATACACTTTTATGGATCCAGAGAGCATATTACAACAGATATCTATGGGGAGAGAAAGTGGCTGGGAAGCATGGTGACAAGGAAATGAATGAATGGATGAATGAATGAATGACAGTTAAAAAAGGCATTGTGTGGGCTAGTAATACTTTGCTATAAATACTTTGCTGAGTTTGGGAAAAAAGTAGAAATTATAATGCTGCGTTGTGTGTGCACACATCGCTTCTAGAAACACAGAAGGGGATGTTTAGCTGAGATGTGGTTAGGAAAGTCCTCCCGGCAGAGGTAGGGCTAAAGGAATTTCCAGAGGATGAGCAGGGGCTTATGAAGTGAAGAGAGGTCAGTGAAGATATATCTGCACCTATATAAATATTGATATGTGTATATCTATTTTTTATTGTGGTAAAACATGCATGAGATCTACCTTCTTAATACATTTTAAAGTGTGCAATTCAGTCCTGTCAATATAAACAGCAGATCACTTGGACTTCTCATCTTGCATGACTGAACCTTTATGCCCATTGAACACCAACTCCCCATCCCCACCCGGATATCTTTATGGATTGTCATTTTTTATTTCTACCCCTCTACCACTCACAAGAACTAGGGAGCACGCATTGAAAGGCATGAGAGAGAGCAGCAAGTAGGTTACCACATCAAAGAGGAGGGCTAGCAAGATTTCACGTGATTGTCAGATCATAAAGGACTTTTACAAACTACACTAAGATTTGATTTTCTCAGGAGCAAAAGGAAGCCAATGATATTTGGCGGGGGGTGAGGGGGGAGGCAGAGGGTGTCAGATGGTCAAGATATCCACTTCACAACCATCACTCCTGAGTCAGTTAGGAGGGTGGACAAGAGGAGTGAAAAGCCAGAAACCATTGAACCACTCTGGATAAAGGGGTAAATGGGACAAATGAAGGTCTGAGTAAAGGTAGTGATCTCTGTGGGTTTGAGGGAGGAGGCCATATGAAAGGCTCCCAGGGCAGAAGGAATGCCCAGGGCACAGGACATGTGACAGGTTGTAGACTGTCTATTTTCTCAGTTTCATGAGACAAAAGGTGCTAAACCTCAAACCTGCTGCTGGAGGAGGGGGAGTGACCATTAATTCAGGAGCAGCTCTCGACCTGCCAACCTGGTGGCAGTTTACTCAGGACAGTTGGCCTCCATGTGCAAAGCCTAAGAAATGATGAGTCATACATATCCTTTCCTTTTCACAGATCAGTTTTAAGAGCAAGTGAAGCATGAGTATCACAGAACATGAGATATAAGGAAAGGCAGAGCTAGAGCTCTGTGAAAATTGGCATCTAGTACTGAATGTGGAAATGTCTCTATTACTTCATTTATAAAAGATGTCAAATATGTAAATAAGCATGTGCTTCTAAAGAAACAATATGAAAAGTTTATTTGAGAGGGATAGAAAAAGAGGCTAAAATAGAAAGCAAGCTATGCTTTGGTCAGAGGTGAAATAGTGTTTATGAATTTTTTAAACAGTTTTATTAAGATACTAGAGGCTCAGTGCAAGAATTCATGCACTGGTGGGGTCCCTTGGCCTGGCCTGCAGGGATTGGGCAAAAACTGGCTCTCTGACATCCCCTGAGGGGTCCAGGGGGCAGTTCTTGGGTGATGCACCCCAGAATCTGGCTCCCTCCTCTCTGGTTCCCAGGGCATCACCTGAGAACTGCAGCTGCCAAGTCACCGCAGCTCGGCAGCTCCTGCATTGAGTGTCTGCCCCCTGGTGGTCAGTGCGCATCATAGCTACCAGTCGACCGGTTGCTTAGGCTTTTATATATACTGACTAGAGGCCCGGTGCACGAAATTCATGCACTGGGGGATGGGGTTCCCTCAGCCAAGCTTGCCCCTCAGTCCAGGAGCTTTCAGTGAATGTCCTACTGATGGCCACAGTGTGTGTGTGTGTGTGTGTGTGTGTGTGTGTGTGTGTCTGCTGGGGGCCTGCTCCCAGCCATACCCTGGAGGCTTGGAGCAGGCACCCCTCTCTGTTGATCTCTCAGGCTCCTGGCCTCCACTGCATGTTGTACTCTCCCTTGAGCTGTGGCCAGGGTGGGGCGCCCTTTCCTGCTGTGGGATCGCCAGAGTGACCCAGGGACAGGTGCACAGGGGGGCTGGCTGCAAGCCACCCTATCCTGCTGTGGGATCACATGAGGCAGGCAGGTGCACACAGGGGCTGGCTGCAGGCCGCCCTTTCCTGCTCTGGGATCACTGTGGCGACGCAGGGGCAGGCACACATGGGGGCTGGCTGCAGGCTGCCCTTTCCTGCTCTGTGATCGCGCAGCGATCCCACGGGCAGGCGCACACAGGGGCTGGCTAGAGGCTGCTCTTTCCTGCTCGGGGATCCCAGTGGCGACCCAGGAGCAGGCGCACACAGGGGCTGGCTGCAGGCCACCCCTTCCTGCTCTGTGATCACTGTGGCGATCCCACGGGGAGGCGCACATGGAGGCTGGCTGCAGGCCCCCCTTTCCTGCTGTGGGATCTCTGGTTGCTCATCCCTGGCAGGAGGGCTGGTTGGGGGTGTGGCTGCTGGCTGATGGGCAGCAGTCACCCCACCAGTGCCAGATCTCCCACCTCCAAGCCAGCGGTCGCCATGCCAATGCCAGATCTCCCACAGGAGATCCGGGCTGAAGGGCTGGTTGGGGGCATGACTGATGACTGACAGGCAGCAGTCACCCCAGCAGGGCCGGATCTCCCGTGGGAAATGGGGCTGCCGGGGCGACTGCTGGCGGTCGCCAGCAGTCGACCCACCAGTCCGGATCTCCCTTCAGAAGGGCCGGTTGGGGGCGTGACTGATGGCTGACAGGCAGCAGTCGCCCCTCCAGCCCAGATCTCCCAGTGGGAGGGCCGGTTGGGGGTGTGACAGCTGGCAGACTGCCAGGGTCATGCCCGCCAGCCCTGGGTTGGGTTGCACAGGGGTCACCAGCCATCCGGGTCACAGATAGCAGGTCCAGATGGCGGCGGGGCAGGCAGAATGGCGCTGTCCCATCCTGCCTGCAGTATGCAAATTAGCCGCCATCTTTGTTGGCTGGCAGTTAATTTGCATATTGCCCTGATTAGCCAATGGGAAGGGTAGCGGAGTGACACCAATTTGCATGTTTCTCTTTTATTAGATAGGATAATTCACATACAACAAAAACCAGCCATTTAAAGTTTACAATCAAATGGGTTTTAGTATATTCATAGAATTACATGCAAACAATGCTACAACCTAATTTTACATTTTTATTGCCCCTGAAGAAACCTCTATTTCTCATTAGCATTATGTCCCATGCCCCCGCAAAATCCCTCCCACCACACCTACCCCAGATCTAAGTGCCCTCTAGATTTGAGAGGGCACAATGGGCATTTTTATAAATGAAATTGTACAATATGTGGTCTCTTATGACTGACTTCTTTTCCTTAGTATAGTGTTTACAAGACTCATGTTGTCACATATATCAGTACTGAATTCCTATTGATGGTTAAATAATATTCCATTGTATGGATATGCCAAATTTTGTTTTCCAGTTATTAGTTGATATCCATTTGAATTGTGTCCATTTTTTGGTCATTTGTGTGCTTCTCTTATAAACATTTGAGTACTTTTAAAAAATGAACCTAGGTTTTCATTTCTTTTAGTAATATAACAAGAAGTGGAATTGCTATCATTTAAATTTCAGTGAACTACTAAATTGTTTTCCAAAGTGGCTGCATCATTTTACACACCTATTGGCAATGTATAAGGGCTCCAATTTGTCTACATCCTCTCTGTTGCCTATCTTTGATTATAGTCATCCTAGTGGGTGTAAAGTGGTATCTGATTGTTTTGTTGTGCATATTTCTATATGTTTATACTTTAAATCTGGAGAGTCAATAATCTCTTTTCTATTATTTATCCAATATAATCAAAGCCTAATATGCTAAGTATCTGGTTATCCGCTCATTGTTCAACCAAACAAAGCGTAATATGCTAATGATATGCAAAGGCCGCTCAACTGCTTGCTATGATGTGCACTGACCACCAAGGGGAAGACACTCCGACCAGTAGGTTAGCTTACTGCTGGGGTTTGGCCAATTCAGGAGCAGCTCTAAGTGAGATGGGCTGGACACTCCCTGGAGCCTTCCTGCAGTCCCTCCCCAGCTGGCTAACCTCCTATGTCCCTCCCTAGCCCCGATCATGCTCCAGTGGTGTCCCTCGGCCTGGCCTGTGCTTTCTCACAATATGGGACCCCTCAGGGATTGTTGGAGAGCTGGTTTCAACCCAATCCTGCAGGCCAGGCCAAGGGACCCCACTGGTGCACAAATTCGTGCACTAGGCCTCTACTCTAGTATATTTCTCTTGCATATATTTAATCTTGTAGAACTTTGAGAAAACTCATGTCATATATCAATGCAATAACACTGCTTAACAGATAGAAAAATATATAAATAAATCAGGGACTTGAAACTTTAAGCATCTATTAGTCTGTGAATCTGTGATTATGTTGGGCTCAGCTAGGTGGTTCTGGTCTGAGCTTACTCAACTGTCTGTGGTTGGCTGATTGTTGGCTGATCTAGGCTGGCCTTCACAGTACAACTTTTCCATGTTTCTCCTTCCCTCCAGCAAGCAATACCAGATATGCCTTTTCCAGACAGAGGCTGAATAGCATAAGCCGATGTGTCAAAGTGCTTTTCTGTGCCTCTGCCAGAAGCCAATTCCAGCATGTCAGCAGGGCTGAGTCATCTGGGAATGGCTGAGGGAGGGCATTTCCCCAAAACCTGAAAAGGATGCATAAAATGATTGCTTGCTGCCAGACAGCTCAGGGCATTTCAATCTACATGTTATTGCCTCCTACTGGCCAAACACCTGAACAGCCATAGGCAAATTCTTCCAATCTGACAATGGATTCTGTACCTAACCCTACCTTTTGATGTGTATATCTCCACCTTGCCTTAGGACAAATCGTGTTAATAAATAGCAAGGGCTCTAGCTGGCTTGGCTCAGTGGATAGAGGGTCAGCCTGTGGACTGAAGGGTCTCAGGTCCAATTCCAGCCAAGGGCACATGCCTGGGTTGCGGGCTCAATCTCCAGTGGGGTGCATGCAGGAGGCAGCCAATCAATGATTCTTTCTCATCGTTGATGTTTCTATCTCGCTCTCCTTCTCCTTTCCTCTCTGAAACCAATAAAGAAAATAAATAAATAAATAAATAAATAGCAAGGGGTCCTGAGACGAAAGAACTTAGTTCCTTTAGCTAAGTCTTCTCTGATTCCCCATAATGCCTTTCAAAATTATGTTTCATCTCTGGACTCTTGATTAATTTGCACACAGTGCTTCTCCAGATTTCTGAACCCTTCTAGATGTCGGATTAAGAACCCTGGCATGATGCCTCTGCTTCTGGTACATCTGCTTGAATCTCATTGGCCAAAGCAAGTCACATGGCTAAACTCAGAACTGGTAGCAAGAAAATATGCTCACTTATTAATGAGAAGGACTGCACAGTCTCATCATGGATACCAAGATGGTGAAGAATCTAGGCCATTTATTGTATCAGACCACCACATATGTGATGTTGCCCTTCAGAAAAGATATGGATTAAATTGGTAGATCAGCAACCATTGCTCTACACCAGGGCCACATTTACTCTAGGTTTACCTGTGTGAACAACAGATCCATTATCTACTCTCTAGAGTTAAATATTATCCTGGTCATAGTGATTCTGTTTTTGTTGTTGTTTTTTTAAATAGGAAAAGTATGTATGTGACAAATGAACGTTGTATTGT
The DNA here is from genome assembly GCF_028538775.1 of Myotis yumanensis. Classification (NCBI taxonomy): domain Eukaryota; kingdom Metazoa; phylum Chordata; class Mammalia; order Chiroptera; family Vespertilionidae; genus Myotis; species Myotis yumanensis. The sequence continues at coordinate 61,999,432 of NW_027223753.1, read as the reverse complement.
TTGACAACATCTCTAGTACCATAATGAGAGCTCAGGACAATGTAGATCAAACAGCAGCAGGTCCTGTGAAATATTCTGGAAAGTATTTAAACTGTAATAGATGACATTATTTAAGTATTTATAAATGTCATATCATCTATTTTAGGAAAAGCTAGTAGAATGTCTTACATCTCAGATCCCCCACACCCCAAATTGCTTCTGTAATCTATTTCTACAGAATCGGCAAATATGGAAGCAGACTTATTATGGGTCAATACCAGTGAAAGGACTCTCTGAACAGATATAGGATTCACAGCCCATTAAGCTTCAGGTCTTCCCTGATGTGGATCCCTCTGATGTATTATGATTATATCCTATTTTTGTTGACTCAGTTACTCTGTCAGCAAAACCAAACATTTTGGCTTGTGGCCCAGCCTCAAGCTGTCTATGGAGGATATGTTTTTTTGCCTTTACCACCATGACAGTAATGAGCAACTGGCATTAGTTTGATTTGCATAATTGTGTGCTTCCAACTTAGACTCTGTGTCAGTAGGAGACAACTTATTGTGATGATACCCACAGCATATTATCTGTTTTGGGCAATCAGCATTTATTTATGTAAATTCCATCATTACAAGGGGTCATTTTCCAACCTTCTACCACGAAATCACATTCCGTGCCAATAAGCGAGAAGAAAATGTCATAGGAGAAGAGCTGGGCTTACTTTGTCATTCACAGTTGGGAAGGAGTCAGAAGCAGTATGTTGGTGGTTGCTTGCTTGTTTGTTTGTTTTTTAGGCTAGTTTGATTTAAGGAATGTCAGATAACAATGACAATCTAATGTCTGTCTATAACCATTCTGAACTAATGCCACCAAGCAGACATATTCTCTTGCTCTCTCATGTACACACACATATATACAACACAGAAAGTGGCCAACTCATCTAAGATTTTCTTTAAGAATAATTTATGGTCTAAAAAATATTTTGTGTTCCCTGAGTTGAGTGTTTCCATTTGATAAGAAGCAGAACTCTGTAATTTATTCATGAAAAAGATAAAAAGATTGAATAACTAACTATGATTCTCCACTTGGAAAAGTACCTGAAAGAATGAATAGGAACCACGTGGGACCTGAGATTTCATAAACCAAACTTCACAACTCTTCATAAAAACATAGTCAAGGTCAAGGGTGCATTTTGTCATCAGAGGTAGATGTGTCCCCTAAGCGACGGTGTAACTGGGCTGTAATTTATACATTTCTTTGATAGTTATCCCTAGTTAAGCACAAAGGGATGTCAGCACTTAACCCTACTTCAAGGGATGACAATGTAGGGAAAAAAAATGGGGAAAGAAAAAAATAACCAGCAACCAGCCATTTTAAATCTAGTTGACACCTGTCAAAAGAAAGCTGGATTAAAAGGAGGATAGTTAGAATATTGCTTTATTGTGAGCAAGTCGTTGGCTGCCAGGTTTGCATCATGCTTCAGGCTGGTCAGAGAAGAGAAAAAAGGGGGAAAACAATAAAAGTGAAAAAAATCCACCTGAAATCACATCTCACACTGCAGCAACCTTATATTTAACAGTTATTTTTGCAGAGGATCTTCATGGGAACCCAGCTGATCATTCAGCTCAGAATAAATCTAAAAATTATTTTTTAAGCAGTGCAACATAAAAACCACATTTGGAAAGTTTATAAAGGAGAATAGATGGGATTTCTCTAAATACCTTTCCAAGCCTTAGTACTTAATTCAGAAACAACAGATACTTTACCAACCCCAAACTTCTTAGTATGATAATATTTTGGAAGAGTATCCTGTTAGTTGTGTGTGTTTTCACTTAACTTTTGACACTTTGGCAAGTAGGAGGGCACTGATCCACAGGTACACCATACCCAATAACATGGAACATTCTTTCCTTCAACTCATAACTAAAATACATTTCTTATGACATTTCCCTTAATCTATCCATTGCAATTGCCTTGCTCAATAATTCTGTTCTTTATTTTGTGTTTTATGGGTGACATTTTTTCATATAAAACATGTAGAACCCCCTGGCACTTTGACTTCTATTTTGAAAACCTGTATCAAATGAAACTGGGTGCAGAATAGAGTGATCAAATGACAGACACCATGATGCACTGCACAGGTACACGATGAGAAGTGACGAGGCAGAGTTTCATTCTCGGCCATTTGTACTATGTATGTAACATTTGTCAGCCTTTAAATATGTTGGCTTCTCCGTTTCCTCATTTGTAAAATAGAGTGGAGAGCTGTAAGGGTCCTTTTACTGTGATCTTTGAAACAGCACCAGAATTTATGTTATCAATTGCTCCACTTTGCATTTGGAATAGAACTAGGAATGAAAATGTTAGGTCTCTTGATGTTATTTTTCATGTGGACAAGTTCTCAAAGGGAGAAGAAAAGGTTCTCAAAGAAACACAAAGCCAGGCAAACAGAGCATACATTCTGTTAGGAATGTCCTCTTAAAAAGAGTTCAAATAAGTGACCGAGGAGAAAGGCAAAGCTGGTCATGGAAGAAAAGCTTGGAGAAGCAAAGGTCTGGCCACTGATTCATCTACAGCAGGGGAGCTATTCCCCACACATGTTAAAGGGAGAAAGCAGCCTTTCTGAAGAGCCCACCTTCTACTTAGAGACATTCAAGTTGAAAGGCAGCATGAAATATTACCTAAAGCCAGAGGGGCAGAGCAGTAAGACTGGGAAAAATAATACCAACCCCAAAATGGGACAAGACAACTGATAGATGTAGTTTAAGGAACTGAGGGCGGCCAGGTGGGGTGGTTGAGCAGGAAAGACTGAAGGAAATGACAGTAGCAGTAAGAAAAAACTTAATAAGTTTGGCCACAGGGATTGACAGAGGCATCTGGAAACAATGAAAGGCAGAATTTATTTTTTTTTTCTTTACAAGTTTTCTTTGTAAATAACTCTCCAGTGGAACAAAACCCATAATTACAATATCCTTAACATTTCACGTTTTGTGTTTTGAAAACAGATCTAAGAAACAAACACAAAATTTTGGCTTTTTTAATTATGTGGAATTATGATTTACAGAATGATTCCTTGTAACCTTTCTAATTTGATGAGGTCTTATTCCACTTAGGAGAATCTGGGGCCATAAGAAGAGAATCTAATGAGTACTTTTTTCTATATTCACTATAGCCAGTCTTTGCTCAATCTTTTTTGGACATATGGAAATGTAACGGAAGGAAAAAATAAAAGACTCAATAATGTCTTTTCTTGGCTAATGATAAAGGAAAAAACCCATGCATATCATTTATAATTTTAATGTACTCATATCAAAAATAACATAATCAGAGGAGAATGGGTTACAAACTACCCAATTGACTCAGCAGGTATCACCAAAATATTTGCAGGTTGCTTGGTAACCCAATTAAAAGTCTCTATTTAAATCCCAGATCATTAGTGACTGAAAATCACTATCATTTGATGGCTCATCTCAGTCCAGTTCTTAGGGGAGATTTTCTTACATTAAAAAAAAACACACACACACCAACGTATTTGGCACTAATTGGCTCCCTAGGTGGCAATCTCAGCCTATAGGCCAAGAATTGAATGGACGTGGGAGGTTAAGCTCTTCCCATAGCTGAGAGTTGGTGCCTCTCAGCACAGGATGAAGGACATTTGTGGGTTAATATGAGATTTTTATACAGATACTACTTGTCTTTGGATAAATTGAGATGTTCTATATTTAAGGATATCATACTGGTGCCAAATTATTTTTTTAATTAAGTTCTATTTGGAACTTTCTTATTAATATATATATATATATATATATATATATATATATATATATATCTTCTCTTCCTTCTCCAAATCTACAATAATTAACAGGAAGAATATTAAATTTTATCATCTCAAAATGAGAACCTGCTTTACAGGCATTGATTGCTACCCAAAAGAAGGGCCTAGTATCTTGAGGATACTAACTAAAGGATACTAGATTCACTACTAGAAATGATATTGTAACTACATATGTCTATCTTGGACATTTGACTGTGAATAAAAGCAGGATACAGAGTATTGTGAGATGATTTCATCACATTTATGGTACAATATTTGACATACACACAAAAGATAATGAGCACCATGGATAATAGAACAAAGTAATGAAAATAAAATCTAATACAGAGAAGCAGACTAAGATCACGGATGGCTCCAGAGACATCAATGCTGCCTCCTTGGTCCTAATTCTCTTTCCTTGTGAAGATGGAGATAAGGATAAGCAAGAATCTTTTTTAATCTCAGCAATTCTGAGATTCCTTCTTTAGAGAGAGTCCTCTACTATTTTCTTTCTACTGATGTCTGCTTTTGGAGTACTGGGATATAAAAGGTCAGTTATATTTTCTCTTCAAGATTTTCAATGAAATTGTAAGATGACAACACCTGCTGAATTTATTGGACTATAGCATTTTCTAAAATGAATCTCTGGGGATTCACCATTAGAAATGTTTAACCAAATCTATGGATAGTTTTAGATTCGTTTGGTCACAGTGTTATTTAGGAGGAGAACGGACTTGTTGAGTGATCGTGAAAGAAACAGTGAGAGAAACCTTTAACATTTTTGTAACAATGAATTTCCTTAACAGAGAAGTCAATATCACAAGGATGCAGTAAGTGAACTGATAAAGTGCACTAGCTTCCAACCACTTACAAATCAGAAAGATTGAGATTTTTTTTTATGAATTATTGGCTGAGATTAGTGGATCACAATTTTTTATTTTCTACCTTTATTGTTAACAACTTTAGTTAAATTTAAAACTAGCCTTTCACAATTTTACACAGGTGGTCTTTCATTCAGTTTCTTGTAGCTTAGACGTTGAGGAGGCAAGGTTCCAAGCACTGTTCTTCAACTGATTTCTATGAGAACATGTATAATCCAGTTGAGTCCCATAAGCATTCAAATATACAGCTCTCATTTTCTACAGCTGCTGTGTATGTATACAGCTCACATTGGTAAAGATGGTCCAGTCTAGGAGTACTCGAATGTGCCAGGAAGTCATGGAAGACACTGCAGTAGGTGGTAATTTCAAACTGCACTTTAGTGCATGAATTTTCTATCAAACACAGCAGTTTAGCAAGCAAGGTTAGAAAACACTAGTCCCAAGAGTGACTCAATGGAATAAAAAGCTTAGTATTCAATTAATTTAGGGAATGTGGCAGGATATTCCCTTTCACTAGAGAGTCACAGGCCATGACAAAGCCTTTGAGAAATCCCAAAGTATTTGCTCAATTTAATTTTTCCTACAAAATATTTCCCCCCCCCTTGAATTCTTATTTACTTGTATTCTGAAAAATAAAGTCTGAAATAAAGCAGATAGGCACCCTCGGTACAAAAACCCAGATATTTTTAAGAAAATGTGACTTTATTAGTAAGCTCTTTCTTTCTTTCTTTGTTTATCCTCACCTGATGATACATTTATTGATTTTAGAAAGAGAAGAAGGGAGGGAGAGAAGCATCAATGTGAGAGAGAAACATCCACCAGACGCCTCCCATATGTGCTCCAACAAGGGATAAAACCATATCCTAGGTATGTGCCCTGATTGGAAATTAAACTGATGTGTGTGTGTGTGTGTGTGTGTGTGTGTGACTCCATTCCAACCAACTGAGCCACCTAAACAGGATAGTAAGTTACTTCTTTTATTGAACTGAAATGCTTCCTTGGTGCTTTCACCTATTCTTTGTTACTATGTACCATAAAACACACACAGTGAATATTGATCTGTGGCAATATTACAAATATTTTAAGTCAAAAAACAATCTTGTCTCTATGACTTCTCTCCTTCATGTTACACATCCTCATTTGTTTACTCATTCATTCTATGCCACACTTTCAAAAACATTCCTCATCTCTGAATATGCAACAGTTTGCTGCTAACACTTTTAAGGACAGCACTGGAGTTGGATACAATATCCCAAGGGGCTAGAACAGAGCAGAGCAGAAGGAGACTGTTACCTCCTGTACAAAGAAGTCAGTAATTTACCATAGCTTCTGGATTTTTTTTTCTAAAAGTGACTCCAACACATGGTTAGTGTGGTGGACAGAATTCTAAGATGGCCCCAGGATTTTCTGACTCTTCATGTTCATTCCATGAATAGTCCCTGGAACTATGAAGATGATGAATTTTATTCTCATAATTAGATGACCTATGACTCAGTTTACTTTAAGATAGGGCAGGCCTGACATAATCACACAAGCTCTTAAAAAGTAGAGTTTTCTCTGACTGCTCCCAGACCAGCAAGTCAGAGATTCAAAGCAGGAGAAGAATTCAAAGAGCTGTTGCTGACTTGAAGCTTGGAGGGGGGCCAGGTGGCATGAGATGTAGGTGACATTTTGAAACTGAGAACCTCATTGGCTGATAGCGAGCAATGAAACAGGACTTCAGTCCTAAAACCACAAGCTCCTAAATTTGGTCAGAAACATGAATGATCTTGGGAATAGATCCTTTTTAAATATCTTGAGATAAAAACTCAGACTATTACCTTGAATTTAGCATTGTAGAATCCTGAACAGAGAACAGAGTAACACTATGTCAGATTTCTTACTTACAGAAATACATGGATCCTTTTAAGCTACTAAGTTTGTAGTAATTCATTACATAGCAACAGAACGCTATTAAGTCCAGATAGCCGAAGTTCAACATCCTTACTATATTTTGCTTTTATATATGTTTTGTCATGTGTCAATAATGCATTTTCTGTTTTCTCTGGCTCAATGGCTTTAAGTATCCTACACAAATAAATATTATTTGCATGTCTGCTTTTCTTTGCTTCCAATAAGATGCTTTCAGCTTTCAGTCATTCTCTGATTCATAGATTTCCCCACAAGTTTATATTTTATGGACATAAAGATCTATCTTGCTTTTTATACTTTCTGTGGACTTTTTCATTAAGATAGGCACTTCCAATTCTAGAGTCTAAGCAAGAGACATATGACATAACTGATTAAATATTTATAATAACTATTTACCTTTTTCTACTAAGATTGTAAGTTTACTCTGACTACCCCAACCTTAGTATAATTATAGTAATTGATCTCAAGTATTGATTATGACCTCTTTTTCCATTTGCTTTCTTCTTATGAATTACCAAGCATCTTCTTCACAATTATCGTTCTGACTCACATTATTTGTCTTTTATAATGACTAGATTTAAAGATTTCTTCGCCTACATTTTATTTTCACTTTAAACAGCTCTGTACCACTAATTCTTTGGCCAGCTATCTTAGTCTATCATTCTAATATCTTGAACAAACGTCTTAAGGCACACCTACCTGTTCTATGGTACCCTTTCATACAGAAGCTCTTTATTGCCCATAACCTCATTTCTCTTCCAGAATCCCACTCTTAACATAAATGAAATGGTGAAGTTGGTACCTGAGGCCCCATACCCTTTGGTATTAATTATATCTCTAAAGGAATTTGTTAACCCTCTTTTGTTGTTGTTTTTCTTATCCTGCCTGAGTAGGGAATTATAGATAATACAGGGTCTGGTAAGAGACATACACTATTGCACAAACCCTCTTCAAGAAATACCAAACCCATGAATGGACAAGTCATTAGAGAGGGATACTGGTCCTCCTTCTCTTTTGAGTCTCTCTACCCACATCTCAGTGGGCTCAGTTTAAAATTTAGACTTAAATGTGAAGTGAAGGACAGTATACTTTGGATCCCATGTATCCAGGATTACTACTCACTGACTAACAGTAGCCCTAGAAAATATTCCCTTCCCATTTATATTTTTAATGGAAATTAAGGAGTTATACTTTGGAAATTATTTTAACTATCTGATTTGAAAATGTCTAGAGACTATGCTACTAAATTTCAAAGATTAATAACTGTTACAGGCTGAATGCTTGTGTCTCCTGCGCAAAATTTAAATGTTAAAACCTGATCCAAGGTATTTGGAAGTGGGAATTTGGGGAGATGTTTAGGTCTCGAAGCCTTCATTAGCGGATAAAGCCCTTATAAAAGAGACCACAGAGAGCTCCCTCACACCTTTCCACCATGTGAGGATACAGCAAGAAGATGGCTGTCTATAAACTAGGAAGCCCATCCTCACCAGACACCAAAGCTGCTGCCACCTTGATCTTGGCCTTCCTAGCCTACAGAGTTGTGAGAAATAAATCTGTTGTTTAATCCACCAAATCATGTAATTTCTGTTATAGCAGCCAGAAGGGGCTAAGACTATATTTAATGACATTTGCCATACATTGCAACGTGGTTCTCAGAAAAGCAAAAGGTTTGTCTGGTTCTTCAGATAACAAACTTCAAGGGAAGGTCTATCTTTGGTCTTGCTATCCCAAAGAGTGATTATTGAGTTCAAGCACCTCAATTAACCTTTGGTCTACTCCAATAATATTCTCTTTTGTCACTATTATTTATTTTTATCGTCTAGCTACTTTAGTTCTAAAAACTTGAGTAATGTGGCTATGTGGGTGTGGGGATGTGCATATGTATATAGGGGGTGATTTGTTTTGTTATCATATTTTCCAACTATTTTTCTATGCTTTCCTCTTTAACCATTCATTTTGAAAGTCGCACATATTAGTTTGCTTTTCATTCCCCTATAAATGTAAATACATCTGAATTTTGCTCCAGAAATTTCTCAGTTAATCAGCATCTTCCTAATTAAGTTTAACATTTTTATGAATGTTTACTTTCAATAACTACATTGTCCTTCAATTTTAATTCCAAACCCACAAATATAAAAAATTACTTTTTTTCTTTTTTATTGAATTAAAAATATTTCTTTAACTGAAAAAATTTGGTCACTCATCAGAAGAAATTCTCTTCCACACTTTTTATTCCATAACAATAAGTAAAATTTGTTTGAATGTATTTATACTACTTGCGAAACATTTTTCCCTTTCTTATATGTTCCTTAACAATAACACAATGTTGTCTTCTGTTATATACTTTAATCTTATAGCAAAATGACAAATTAAATATGTTAAGCTCTAAAGACATTGAGAAGAAAATTATATATATATATAGCCATTAACATGGGAGAACATATTTGTCAATCTTATCTCTGATAAGGGTTTAATCTCCAAATACAGGGAACTCACACAACTTAACAAAAGGAAGATAAACAATCCAATCAAAAAATGGGCAAACGACCTAAATAGACCCTTCTCGAAAGAGGTCATACAGAAGTCCAAGAGACATATAAAAACATGCTCAAAGTCACTAATCATCTGAGAGATGCAAATCAAAATGACAATGCGGTACTATCTCACACCTGTCAGAATGGTTATCATCAACAAATCAACAAATGACAAGTGCTGGTGAGGATGCGGAGAAAAAGGAACCCTTGTGTACTGCTGGTGGGAATGCAGACTGATGCAGCCACTGTGGAGAATAGTATGGAGTTTCCTCAAAAACTAAAAATGGAACTCCCATTTGACCCAGTGATCCCACTTCTAGGAATATATTCAAGAAACTAGAAACACAAATCAGAAAGGATATATGCACCCATATGTTCATACCAGCACAATTTACTATAGCTAAGATTTGGAAACAGCCTAAGTGCTCATCAGCTAATGAGTGGATTAAAAAATGGTGGTACATCTGCACAATGGAATCCTATGCTGCTGTAAAAAGGAAGGAACTTTTACCATTTGCAACAGCGTGGATGGACCTGGAGAGCATTATGCTAAGCAAAATAAGTCAGTCAGAGAAAGATAAATATCACATGATCTCTCTCGTTTGTGGAATATAATGAACAACGTAAACTGATAGACAAAAACAGATCCAGAGACAGAGAAGCATCGATCAAACTTTCAAACTTCAGAGGGAAGGAGGCTGGGGGGAAAGGGGAGAGATCAACCAAAGGACTTGGATGCATGCATATAAGCATAACCAATGGATACAGACACTAGGGGATGAGGGCACAAGCTGGGGGGTGGGGTGCTATGGGGGATAAGGACACATATGTAATACCTTAATCAATAAAGAATAAAATAAAATAAAAAGGAAGAAAAAAACACATTAAATAAATAAGAAAAGGCTGGTGTTGCTCAATTGGTTGAGCATCTTCCCATGCACTGAAAAGTTGGTGGTAGGATTCCCAGTCAGGGCACATAGTCAGGTTGTCGGTTTGATCCCCATTGAAGTGCCTACAGGAGGCAACAGGTCAATGTTTCTCTCTCCTCCCTTCCTAACTCTCTAAAATCAATTTAAAAAATTAATTTTGGACAGCCAGTCCAGGTTTCCAAGGTATTGTTAACACTTCATAAGCCAAATACAGCAATTTTTATCCCACTTGTAAGAAACAGGAAATTTCTTCCTGTGGTTCTGAATCATGCATACCCACTCTCAAAGAGGTCTAATGTTTTATCAAGAGCTTTTTGAACTGCAAACCAGATGAGGGGCTTGCTTTTTTTTTAGTTATTGGAAGTAAAATGTTGTTGATATAAACAACATAGAAGCACCACAGACAATTGGATTAAAAACAAAACTGAAATCCCCAAGTTTACACTATCAATGATGTGCCATAAATGTAGTAAAACATTTTAATGTTTATACTTTTGATTGCTTAAAATTAACATCATAAACACAAGTGTGTTTTTCCCCTTAGTACTTAGAGCAGTGTGTGTGTGTGTGTGTGTGTGTGTGTGTGTGGTGTATCTGAAGCTTTTATTTCCTCTCGGTGATACATTGATAGAGTATCTACTTTTTAAAAATACCAATATTTCTGAGAACTTTTTATGTAAGTCAGCATTGTATGCAAGTCCATGACTGAAGCTGTACTTGAATACACAATGCCACTGATTTCATGCAAAGTTAAATATGTTCATTTTTAAATCAAGAGAGTCTGGTAGTTCAGAATCATTACCTAATTCTCTTAAAATAGTTGAGATTGTGGAGGAAACAAAAATTGGTTGGACTTTAGTGAACTAAATAAATAAATCCCATCTGTATAGACTGACTTCCTGATGTCACAAGTCAATTTAGAAATTATGCACAAGAAAAATCGCTTTCTCGCACTGCACCAATGTATTTAGCTTAATCATGAGCATCAGTGGAGACAGAGATTGAAAAATAAATTGTTCGCTGTCTCCAAGACAAACCCCAAATAAGAAACTTGATACTCTGCATAAACTCTATCTCTGAAATATGCTTTTGAAAGGCCTGGTATAATTATATGTAGCATTATAAAGACTCTTGTGTTTATAAATATTTTCAAAAGCCTTTGAAATTGTTTGTAAATCCAAAGTTTACAAATGACTTATGAAATCCACAAATTTGCTAAATATGTTTCTGCGTTTTTGTATTATGCTCTGTGATTTTTCTTTCTATGTGGTGTAAGTCAAAGAAAATGATATACAATATGGCTAGATGGAACTAAAATTTCCAAACAAAGAAGCATCTGTTTTTTCTAATTTAGTTTTTGAATTATGTTGGTTTCACAATTGGTTATACTGAAAACAATGTGGTTCAAATGACAATGACATTGATTACAATTCTACTTTGCACTAAGAGCAATTTTTATTCATGATTGTCAACTCTCTTAACTAGCAATAACTGAGCCTTTCACCACCTCTGTACCTTGGGTATTGTTTTACCCAATCTGAAGCATATTGAATTGTAACTTTGCAGTTGGCTGACACAGTTTTTATGAAGCCAAAGATGGGTAGAATTTTAAAAACTGGGTTGAAATAACTTATCTTTGGATGTGCATTTTAAAATTTTGAAGTAAGCTAGTTCATCTTCCCAGTAATTTGAAATGATTCCTAGCTCAGGGACCATTGTCCAAGTGAAGTTTGCCTCACCATTAATTCCTACTTCTTTATTTTTCTATGCAGTGTGTTCCTACTTCCTCTCTTAGCCAGTGGAACAGGCTATATTATAAGTAGATAATAAGCCTTCTGAGTATTATCCTGCCATACTGGTCTTTGATTCATGGGATAGTTTCCATCAGTTGCTTTAGTCCAAAATTTCATTGTGCAGATCACCTAAACATTTATATCTATACATTAATTTCTTACAAATCTTTTTATGTTGATGCTGTGTCTAAATAGACTATGAGTCCTTCAGAGTAGGGAGAAATTTGCATTCCCTGTATCTTTGCCCATTTGTTCATTCAGCAAATACTTTTGAGTAATGACTATGTTTCAAAATATATATAGTCAGGGCTGGCTCATAATAACAACTGAACACAGCCTCCTGGTTAAAAATGCTTTTTGTTTCAACTGGTGGCCCAGTGCATGGATTCGTGCACATTGAAAGGAAATTAATTATAAGAAATATTTTAATATTGCTATTTGCCCTTTTCTATAATAGAAGTATCAGAGATGAAAGAAAATTAGTAAGTAAAATGTATATGAAAATAATATATAAATTGATTAATAAATAAACAATAACAACATGATATAACAACAAATACATGATACAAAAACATGATATAAAAACAACATTGATAAAAACAATGACTGATAAATTGATTAAACTTATTCTAATATCTCCCTGGATACCACTTTAAGAGTAAAAACCCTCTCAGAGTGCTTGACTAATTTCCCTTGTGATGACGTATTTACAACTTTAGCTTTAATGTCACATGTTCTTCGAACTTGAAAGAAAGCAACATATAACTGACCATGTCCAAAAATGGGTTCAGGTAGGAATATTCCTACTCTGTCTAGAGTTTGTCCTTGTGATTTACTAATAGTCATTGCAAATAGTCATCATAAAACTGTCTTTGAATTAATTTAAATGGGAGGCCGGTATCAGACAGGGACAAATATCGTGCATGTGCTAGTCAATATTTATTTTTAAATTGCCAGTGCACATTATATGTACTGACCAATAGGTTGGTTGGATGGTCGGATGGACTTATGATTGGTCACTTAGCCTTTTATATATATAGATAAGGTGAAAAATATAAGAAAAACACCATTAGAGATTGAGTTGACCAGTGTGCTCTACTGAAATACTTTCATATTGTAAAAGGTGACTGTACTATCAGAGCATTTACACTGTATAATTACTGTAGTTACAACATATTTATTCCTGATGACTACTATTTTGTATTTTCTCTGTTAAGTGGCAATCTTCTTACTCTATGAACTAGACATGGGAAACTATGAATCATCTCCCAAAGGTTTTGCTTTTACTATGATGCCTCCAGTGATTTTATTAGTTTTTAGTTATATATTAACATACCACTTTTGCCTTATCCTATATAATAATAGCCTAATATGCTAAGTGTCAGATCGTCCAGTTGGCCGTTCAACCAATCAAAGTGTAATATGCTAATAATATGCTAAGGCCACTCAACCACTGGCTATGATGTGCACTGACCACCAGGGGGCAGTTGACCGGCCGACCAGTTGCTATGACCAGTATGTTAGCTTGCTGCTGCGATCCAACTGATCGGGACTGAAGGGATTGAGCAAGATGGGCTGGGCATGCCCTAGAGCCTTCCCTCAGTCCCTCTCTGGCTGGCCAACCTCCTGTGTCCCTCTCAAGCCCCAATCGTGCACCAGTGGGGTCCCTCGGCCTGGCCTGTACTCTCTTGCAATCCAGGACCCCTTGGGGGATGTTGGAGAGCCTATTTTGGCCCAACATGGAACGACCAGTCACTATGACACTCATTGACCACCATGGGGCAGATGTTCAATGTAGGAGCTTCCTTCTGGTGGTCAGTGCATTCCCACAGGGGGAGTGCTGCTCAGCCAGAAGCCGGGCTAGCAGCAGGCGAGTGCAGCGGCGGTGGCGAGAGCCTCTCCCACTTCCACAGCAGCACTAACTACATCCGACTGATAGCTTAAGCCCGCTCCCTGTGGGCTCCCAGACTGCTAGAGGGTGCAGGTTGGGCTGAGGGGACCTCCCCCCACTTCCCCAAGTGCACAATTTTTGTGCACCAAGCCCCTAGTAAGTAAGATAAATGTAAGGCCCATTTTTTAAAATGACCAAGAACAAGATGTTATAATAAGGTTTTAAATGGAGATCATTTCTTGACAATGAAACCATGCTGGCATTAATGTATGCTTTAACAAATTGTATTATGTAACTACAGCAAAAATAAGTTGTCAGCTAAACTGCTTAATTACTACCTGAGAAAGCTACAAATCGCCTATTACCTGATTCCTTTTCATGCCATTTTGACATTACCCAGACATGTAAGCCTTAGTAGAATGGCCCTATAATACAATGGATAAGCAATTCAATTCTGGAATCAGGGAAACTTGGGTATAAAACCTGCTCTTGCCTCTCATGAACTGTACAATGAGATAATTTTGTCCTATGTAAAACTCAGTTTTTCCATATTGGAAATGGGATAACAAAAAATAATATTTTCATGAGTTAATGCTTGGGATACTTAGGAGTCTAGTACAAAAGCAGCTACTCAAAAAATGTTAGCTGGTGATAATATAATGAGTTTCAAATAAATCAAATATGTGCAAAATGTATTGGAACAGATGAATCAAGTTATACAAGATCACAGATAAATTAATAAAATATTAACTGATTAGCAAACAACAGATATTTTTGGTGATTCTCAACCTAGTATTATTACTATACAGAGCCTCAGTACATAGTGTTATTGAAGAGACCATGGAATCACTTAGTAACTATAAGAGATAGTCATCATATCATCATGACATCACTATGGCATAGGTTATGTGGTATCCATTTTATAAGGGAGGAAACTGAGGGTAAGGATCAGAAAGTGATTTTTCAGGGTAAAACAACTGTGATAGGAGCAGGATTTGACTCTATGAGCATTAATTTCCATATGTTGTATGCTTTCCAATAGCCTGCCATTCTAATTAGCATTTCTTAAATATAATTAGCAGTTACTTTTGTCAAAAGAGTCAAATCATCACTCCTGATCTAATAATTAAATGTGTATTGCTTGCTAAATACTATGCAACATGCTTTATTACATATTTTATAACATAACTAGAGGCCCAGTTCACAAATTTGTGCACGGGTGGGGTTGGCCAGCCGCACCCCTGATTGGGGCCTGATCAGGTCTGGCTGGCAGGGGAGCGGGGGCTCCGGCAGTTGGCTGGCCAGCCATACCCCCGATCAGGTCAGAGTGGGTGGGCCTATCAGGAGTGGGGCCTGCCAGGTGGAGGGGCCATGGGTGGTTGGCCAGCCGGTTCTGCCCCTGATCGGGGTGGAGGTAGTCAATCGAGGCCACAGTGCTTGTCAAAGCAATTGGTTGTTCCAGTTGTTCTGGTGTTTGGTTGCTTAGCTTTTATATACTAGTACTAGAGGCCCGGTGCACAAAAATTTGTGGACTCGGTGGTGGGGGGTCCCTCAGCCCGGCCTGTGCCCTCTTGCAGTCTGATCCCTAGGGGGATGACCACCTGCTGGCTTAGGCCTGCTCCCCGGGGATTGGGCCTAAGCTGGCAATCAGACATCCCTCTGGCAGCCTGGCAGCCCTCAGGGGGTGTCCACTTGCCAGAGGAGAGCAGACCTAAGCTGCAGTCTGACATCCTTAGTGCTGCTGAGGAGGCAGAAGAGGCTCCCATCACCACCGCTGTACTGGCAGCCATCAGCCTGGCTTGTGGCTGAGCAGCGCTCCCCATGTGGGAGCGCACTGACCACCAGAGGGGAGCTCCTGCATTGAGCGTCTGCCCCCTGGTGGTCAGTGTGTGTTATAGTGACCAGTCATTCCCAATCTTTCTGCTCTTAGGGTCAGTTTGCATATTACCCTTTTACTATATAGGATAGAGGCCTGGTGCACAGGTGGGGTGTCCTGGATCAGGGTGGGGGTCCTACTTGTGTGCCTGGCCAGCCTGGGTGAGGGGCTGATGGCTGTTTGCAGGTGGTCACACCCCCTTCAGGGTGGGGGTCCCACCTGGGGTGCCTGGCCAGTCTGGGTGAGGGGCTGAGGGCCATTTTCAGGCTGACCAGGACTGAAGCTCCCAGCCTCTCCTTTTTTTCTTTCTTTTTTTTTTATTCTGAGATTTATTTACCTTCTATAATTGAAACGTTGTTGCCATCACTGGCACTCCCAGCTCTGAGGCCGCGGCCGGCTGAAAGCAGGTATCTGGGGTTTGTTTAGCTTCTATAATTGAAACATTGTTGCTTTCAGGCTCAGAGCCGGGCCACGGCAGGCGGGGAACCTTGGCTTCCTCCATCACTGGAGCAAGCAAGCCTCCTGCTCACTTCAGCTGCGTGGCTGCCGGCCGCCATCTTGGTTGGCAGTTAATTTGCATATCGCCCTGATTAGCCAATGGGAAGCGTAGTGGAGGTATGGTTAATTACCCTTTTTGTCTTTTATTAGATAGGATATATATGCTTCAGTTATTAGCTATACTTGTTGGGCAACAATTCTGCTGCTAAACAACTTACCAGGGCCATTCCAAAGAAGATATATATATTCCTCACTCTAATGAGCTTACAGTTTTGTAAAGGAAAGGCAAAAATAATCAGAAATTTATACAGTGATGTAATGTGTCACTAAAATGAATTTTTATCCTAGTATGCCCATCTTAAAGATAAAAAGACAAAGGTTTAGCAAAGATAAGAAACTGTCAGACAATGATTAATATGTGGAATAGCCTGCTTTTAAACTCAAATTTTACTACTGATTATCCTTTAAAAATGTTCATTATAAGATGCCCATAATCCTTAGCAGCAATGGATTTTTGATGGTTGGGTACCCAACCCTTTTGGGTAGCTGCATCTTGATTGGTGTGGTTATCAACTTGTCTGGCTCTGACCTTAGAAACTGTTTTATAACATACTAGAGGCCCAGTGCATGAAATTTGTGCACAGAGGGAGGAGTTCCCTCAGCCCAACCTGCACCCTCTCCAATTGGGGTCCCCTTGGGGGATGTCCGACTGTCAGTTTAGGCCCGATCCTGCCTGCCTGCCTGATCGATCCTAACTGCCTCTGCCTGCCAGCCTGATCACCCCTAACTGCCCTTCCCTGCCAGCCTGGTTGCTCCCAACTGCCCTCCCCTGCAGGCCTGATCTTGTCCCCAATTGCCCTCCTCTGCTGGCCAATTTGGTTCTGATTGTTCAGTTTCTATGCTAGCATCAAAAGTTGCTCCTCCTAGGCAGCCATTGGTTCCCCACAGCACCCACATTTGGTTTTGATTGGCCGGTTCTTATGCCAGTCAGCATCTTCGGGTCTATCTATGGGCCTGATCAGAGAGGTGGGGCTGAACAGCAGCCCCCCCCCTCCCCCCGAGGCAGGAGAGAAAGAAAAGCCAGGCTGCTGGTGAAGCAAAGAAAGAAAGAGGAAGGGAAAGAGAGAGGCAAGTACTGATAAACAGCTGGCACTGAGGCTGTGAATCAGACCCTGCCTCTCTCTGGGTGTCAGCCCCCTGGGCAGTCAGTGCTGGGTCACCACGGCAACCCAGCACTGACTGAAGGACTTCCAGGTCAGTCAGCCTTGGGTAGTGATCCCTCGTTACAACCCTGGCCTTTTATATATTAGGATAATGATTGTAAAATATGGAAGATACTGTTGTTTGGATACTAACCACAATTTCCCACCTTTTCCTTTATTATAAATACCAAATTTGGATTTTTGGAGTCTCCCTAATCCAGAAAGTAAATCATAATTAGTTAAAAGAACCAGGGCAAACCCATTCTCCTTGACAATATAAGCTTAGTCCTATCATACAGTTTTGGCAAGTAGATTGAGAAGAGACATCTGCTGGGAGCCATCTGGATAAAGTCCATTAAAGAGTTACACAGAAGGAAAGACTCCATTTTTATTTTATTTTTAGGAAAGACTCCATTTTATGCTCCTCTGCACTTTGCAGCTTTCTTGGGCCCATAAAATGCAAACCAACTTACTGAGCATGACAAATCATAGAGAGAAAGTTAGGTCCTTGATTATGTCAATATATTACAGAATTATTGAATTCTCAAACTACTTGACCTCCAGACTTCTAATTATGTGAAATAATGAATTTTTGTTTATTGTTTAAGTAAGTTTGTGTTGGATTTATGAATTTTGTAGAAAAGAATTGTAAAAATATATATTTGTAGCATTCCTCACATAAGGTCTTTAAAAATTTTTTCCTTTTTATCTTGTTTGAATTTTTCTCATGTTGCTCCTCCCTTCTTTTTCTTTTTTAATCCTCACCCGAATATATTTTTCCATTGATTTTAGAGAGAGTGGAAGAAAGAGGGAAAGACAGAGAGAAACATCAGTGTGAGAGAAACTCATTGATTGGTTGCCTCCTGCACACACCCTGACCAAGGCCCGGGCCTGGAAGGAGCCTGCAACCAAAGTATATGCTCTTGACCAGAATCAAACCCTGGGCCCTTCATTCTGCAGACCAATGCTCTAGCCACTGAGCCAAACTGGCTAGGGCTCTCCTCCCTTCTAATATGTATTTTAATCACATGTACATATTACAGTCATATTGAAGGACCTAAGATAAAGTTTAAATTTTCTGATTGGGCCCAACTTCAGATATCTGATGTTGATTTGTGAAAAAGGCTATGGTTATGAGGCACTTAAGAGACACTTGGTGATACTTATGGATTATGTGGCTTCAAAAACAGTATGTCTGATAATTCACTCAAAGATGGTGCTGAAGAAAGAGCTATGGCTGAAGAGAAAAGGGAAGTAGCCAGCTTGAGATACAAATTATTGAAATTAAATCGAAAGATTGCAATGTTGCAAGAACCTGTATTGTAAAACTAATGCCAGGAAGACCCAACACACAAACGCCTGGATGGCACCTTTGGCCCATTGTCTGTGAGTGGTGGAGAGTGCTGCCCTTCATTGAAAGACCCACCCACGAGACCTCTTTCTGCTAAGCAGCTCAATCAAAGAGATGTGTCCAGAAGTGTGTTTGATCCAGAATCTGGTGCAGTTCTCATAATAAACAGCAGCCCAAGAAGCTCTTCCCTTTCTAAAATGATGGATGAGGGCAAGGTGAATAGGCTTCAGAGGGGCCCTCTCTTTCTCCCACGTGCACTCCCCCTTGGGAGACCCTATACCACTACCCATTTGATGTGAACCACCTGCTCGACTCTGCAGACTATGGCCATTTCCTCCACCATTTAGTCCTGGTTTGTGGCCACCTCTCTCTTGAGCCAAGAGGATATGCCCCAGGCATTCCACCTGGAAAATGGGATGTGCCTTTAAATCCTTGAGAATTTGTACCAGGACACGTATTTTAGAAGGTTAATCTCTCTTGATCCTCAAAAATCATGTTTTTAAATGTCTAACCCAATTTTTGAATTAAAATAAACCTGGAATGCTTGACAAACTATATTTTATACTAAAATCATTTTTACTTATAATGCAATGGCATTTAATCTCTTTCATTGATTAAATTTGAAAATTTTAAGCAACAAAAAATAAATCCACAATGTGTCTGAATTTCTAAAAGTAGATTAGAATCAGGGCAATAAAACTATTAGCAATATATAGTTTTAGATTGCAAATAAATAGAAAAATGATTCTTGCTTACTAATTTTTTTGCAGGAATAAAAGGCAGATGTAATAGGGTAAAAAAAAAAATCCAAGAGAAATGAGTATTTTACTATGCAAATGTGCTAAGCTGTATTATTCTACTTTCAATCAAGGCATAGCAGTACTGCAGGAAAGCTTACAGAAAATAAATGTATTTGTTATCTTTTTTTTTTTGCTTGACTATATAGTAGATATTTATATACCAAAAAGAGGGAGACAACATTAGCTTTGCCTACAGAGTGGCTACCACATGGAGATGGCAATTGGTGGACAGGTAACTGAACAGTTACAATTTACTGCCACAAGTGCTAAATGCAGGAGTGCCAAGAAGTACTTCCAGGGATGCCTAACTGTCTGAGAATTGATGGTGGAGGATTTCAAGTGGGTTAGAGAAAAGACATTCCACAGAGAAGGAAGCACTTCATCTGAATCTTAAAGAATATACCCAAGAGGCTATAAATAGTAGAGAGTAGTTAGAATGCATCCTTCATGTGGAAGTGTGGCAGGAAATTAAGCTGGAAAGGTAGGGAGAAACCAGATTGTAAACAGGGAAAAAATTGTGAGGAACTACATTAAGGTAGTGAGAAGTAACCTAGTCAGCTGACGAGGCTCAATGGTTGAGCATCAACCTACAAATCAGAAGGTCACCGATTTGATTCTGGTCAGGGCACATGCTCAGGTTGCGGGCTCTATCCTCAGTGTGAGACTGGTAGGAGGCAGCCAATCAATGATTCTCTCTCATTATTGATGTTTTTATCTCTATCTCTTCCTTCCTCTCTGAAATCAATAAAAATACATTTAAAAAAAACATAGTGAGAAGTGAACAGTTGAATTAGTTAATTGGTAAGATGGCTATTTAACTTATTAAATATGTCCTCTAAACTAGAATGATTTTTAGAGTGAAAAGGAGCACAGTTCATAATCATGATGGATAACAGGTATAAATGGGGACTTTTTGGGGTAAACTAGGTTACATGGGCAGCCTTGTCAAATTGGAATATATTCAAGAGCTCTTCGACAGAATTAATGTACATAATGGCCAATTTCTTCTGAAGGTGGTGAGTGAAGACAAAGAGCATGGGGTCACCTTCAGGCTTTTGATGAAGGCAAGACCGATGGTAATTACTTTCACTGTGGTAAGAAATATGGAAAAAGGATCAGGATTTCAGGGAAGGAAATACATTGAGTTTGAGATACTTGTAGGAAATTTACATAGTCATGTCTATAGGAACCTGAAATCAAGATTAGAAAATCAACAGAGAAATGTTCAGTTCTAAGATAAAAATTTGAAGAATTATTAAAATCAGATGGGATTTGAAGCTGTAATGAGAGTTACTTTTGTCTTCTTATCTCACTATATAGACTGAGGAAAGATAACCAAAGAATTCTCATTTAAAAAAAAAGTGTCTTAAAAAAACAGAGAAACCAATGGAGGAAACTGAGAAAAGTAACTAAAGGGACTGGAAGAAAATAAAGATAGTGTAATGGAAGAAAAGATGAGAGTTATTTCAGGAAGAATGCCTATGTGCCGATTATTTTATCTGAAAACAGATCTCCCTTATCTGTGAAAACCCCATCTCCTGTAGTCCCTGTTCCCTAACACATACCTCCCCACCCGCCCCACCTCCACCCCCCCACACACACTTTAGCACCAAGGTTGATTATTTGATGTCTGTTATTATGGCATATCCTTCTCTGGTAATGATGACTGATTCAAGGATAGTCACATTACTTAAATCTATTTCTCCCAGGTATTTTTATCTTGATTGAACTGGCACTTGGAGACATGGTGGTGCGAAGTGAAGCATTCCAATACCAGAGTTCAGAAGATACTGTCCATGAGATCCTGATTGAAATCTATGACTTAGCCCTGATTCCTGTACTTCATAAACCCTGGGTAGTATGTCTATCCTTAGATTCTGTGAATCAAAATAAACTTTCCAAATGTTGTCTAGAATTGGTTTCTGTGTCTTGCAATGAAAGAACTCCAAATGATACTAAAATTGGTAACCCGAGTATAGTGTTACATGTAATGTTATCTATCAAGTTGTTGGTTGAGTGGATGTGGGTGGGGGACAATTAAGTTCCTCTCCCGAAGACATTGGCAGACTCCTTAAAATACAGCAAAGCCTCCAATTAACCTACTATCTGTTGTGTTTTATGAACCAAACCATGTGTTAATGAAGTTGGGGTGTTAGCACACGATATAAAACATGTTGTCTTCAACATGGTTCTATGAAAAGACAATATTTTACCTGAGCTGTTTCATGGGGAAGTAGAGAAGTAAGGCTATTCAGCCTGCCAGAGGTCATTCCTGATTTTTGCTAGCAGTTAAATGCATGAGTTAGATTCTCTTCTCTTACTAAAATTAATGTGAAATTAAGCAGGAGCAATGAGATGTGGTGGTAGATTAATTTGAAACAAATCAGAACCACAGAAGGTGAGGAGACAAATTGATACCCAATCTTCTACCACACACCTCCTGATCTATATCTTCTGCTTGATAAATAAAAATTATTATTACTAATGTAAAATAAAAAATTAATTCCTGTATGGTAGTGGCAAGTGGGGATACTAGGTTAATAGTGCTATATAATTGCTGCTTTTTGCTTAGTATTTCCCCCCACCCCCTGAGGCAAATACACGACATGACTTAGGTTCATAAATCTTGACTTATCAAAAATTCTGTTTGGTTACTAACTCAAACTAGTCACAGGCACAAACAACCCAGCAGTTGTCTAAAATCACAAGGAAGTTGTATAACCAAGAGATCCCCAAATCTCACAAAGGGAGGCTCATTGTTTGCTTAAGGCCTATATGGTCTCCTGGTTTCCAAACCCCAGCCACCAGAAATTGATCTGCAAAAACAGAAAAGTCTTCCCCCAAAATACAGAACTTATACATTTTGCCTCTTTTACATGGCAATAGAGGGTGATGGATTTGCCTCTTTTACATGGCAATCAATAGAGGTCTCCTGCCCTAACTGGTTTGGCTCAGTGGATGGAGCATCAGCCTGTGGACTGAAGGGTCCCAGGTTCGATTCCGGTCAAGGGCATGTACCTTGGTTGCGGGCACATCCCTAGTGGGAGGTGTGCAGGAGGCAGCTGATCAATGTTTCTCTCTCATCGATGTTTCTAACTCTCTTTCCCTCTCCCTTCCTCTCTGTAAAAAATCAATAAAATATATTTTAAAAAATAGAGGTCTCCTGTGGAGCCAAACCACAGCCAGGTCAGTTGACCAAGGAACTCATTCCTCTGCCATGCAGAGAGGCTTTGCTATCCTTGACTTTCATGGTATGCTCTATGTCCTCACCCACTTTCTCTAAAACCATACATCACAATCTCTTTTGCATCTATGCCTTTGTGTGTTACATTCCTTTCCTTCTTCACATCTCATGTTCACTTTATTTTCCAAGACAATCCTATGCATTCTTCAAATCCCAGCATATGAATGAACATCCTAAAACCCAACTCGCCCTAATCCCCAATCCCCTACCCGAATCTGATGCCCAACTCCATGCTCCTACTGCAGCTAGTGCTTTTCTGTACTTCCATTAATTTCTTTTTCTATATGGTTCTTCTCTTCATTATGAAACTATGCATTGCTTTAAGTCAGAGTCGGTTTCATTGCCCTTTGTTTTTACAATGCTTAGCTTAGTCCAACATCTGCTTTCAAAATTACAAATTACAAATATTATTAAGTGCCCAACAAATTCTCTTTGAATGCATAAAGAAATCAATCAGTATAGACTATTCACTCAAGAAGATCTGCTGTGAAAGAATTTGCTGTGTAGATTAAGAACTCAATAATTAATGTGAGCATTAATTGAGTTCTTACCATGTCCCAGGTTCTCTTTTATGGGCTTTCTATTTTATAACTTATTGAATCTTCAAAATAATCTTTTTTAAAGTAGCTACAAATTATTATCCCAGTTTACTGATGAAGAAATAAAAAATAGAGAAGGTAAATAATTTACCCTAAATTATACAATTAAAGTGTGTCAGAGAAGAATTTAGTCCCAGATATTTTGCCTTGTCACTGACCTCTATTAACTATTACTTTATACCAGGGGTCCTCAAACTTTTTAAACAGGGGTCCAGTTCACTGTCCCTCAGACCGTTGGAGGGCCGGACTATAGTTTAAAAAAAACTATGAACAAATTCCTATGCACACTGCACATATCTTATTTTGAAGTAAAAAAACAAAACGGGAACAAATACAATATTTGTATTTGCATGTGGCCCGCGGGCCATAGTTTGAGGACCCCTGCTTTATACTATCTTCTTGAACATGAAGAAACTAGGTGCAAAGGCCATTTGTTTGATTTTTTTTAATTTAATGTTTACATGCTGCATCTACAAAAATCAAATGAGCAGGATAATTGAGTTTATCTGTTTGTTTTTGTTTTTTTGGTGTTATCAAGACAGTGTATTTGTAATACCCCAGTGATTATCTGTATATATAAAGAGCCAGGGGCCATCACATCCACAACAACTGAATGGACGACTGAATAGGTTGACTGGGTCGACCAGGCCGGCAGGGGGGTTAGTGAGAGACGACCAAATGCCCGAGCAGCAGGCTGTGTGGGGTGACCTGGCTAGCAGGGGGGTTAGTGAAGGATGACCAAACAACTGAGCAGCAGGCTGTGTGGGGCAAACAGGCCGGCAGAGGGGGGCAATGAAGGGTGACCAGGCCAGCAGGGGGAGCAGTTGGTGGCAACCAGGCCGGCAGGGGGGCAGTGAGGGGCAATCAGGCTGGCAGAGGGGGGCAGTTGGGGGCAACCAGGCCAGCAGGGGGGACAGTGAGGGGCACCCAGATTGGCAGAGGGGGGCAGTGAGAGGCTACTAGCCAGGAGGGGGACAATTGCGGGCAACCAAGTTGGTATGGGGGCATTTGTGGGCCACCAGGCTTGCGGGGGATGGGCAGTTGGGAGTGACTAAGCCTGCAGGGGAGCCAGTGAAGGTTGACCAGGCTGGCAGGGAGGGAAGTTGGGGGCAACCAGACTGGCAGGAAGGGAAGTTAGGGGTGACCAGGCATGCAGAGGGGCAGTTGGGGGTGACCAGGCCAGCGGGGGGGGGGGGGGGCCAGTAAGGGGCAACCAGACTGGCTTGGGGGGGGGGGCAGTTAGGGGCAATCAGGCTGGCAGAGGGAGTCTGTTGTGGGCAACCAGGCTGGGGGGGGGGGCAGTAAGGGGCAATCGTGCTGGCAGGGGGGCAGTTAGGGGTGACCAGGCCAGCAGGGGAGTCAGTTGGGCGCAATCAGGTTGGCGGGCAGAGGTGGTTAGGGGCGATCAGGCAGGCAGGCAGGTGAGCAGTTAGGAGTCAGGGGTCCTGGGGATCGGGCCTAAACCGGCAGTCGGACATCCTCTGAGGGGTCCCAGATTGGAGAGGGTGCAGGCTGGGCTGAGGGGACCCCTACCTGCATGCATGAATTTTGTGCACCAGGCCTCTAGTAGTCTATAAGACTAAAAATGTCTTTTGTATTCTTTCTGACATATAAGAAAATGTCAAAATAAATCAGAATATAGGTCAGGCAACTATTGTCATAACACTTGTAAAAAGTTAATGATTTTGAACATGTCATAGAAATATTTCAAGTGGTCACATAGACATTTTTTCATGATTGTGCCACCAGTTGTTCTTTAGATTTAAATAAACTTGGCTGTGTTAACTGGTTATTGGTTCTTCTGACTAAATTTTTTATTAAATAATAGAAAACCCTGAGTTTATATATTTTAAAAGTAAACCAAATTAATTACTTCTAAATTAATTTGAATTTACTGGCTGGATTAAACTGGCTAGTAAATTACTATCATTTACTTTCTGACTTTATAATCCCCCAAAACTTACTTTCTATACTTTATTTTTTTGTTCATTTATGGTGTGTTTTTCATATTGATTTATGTGTTTTCCTCATTGATATATGAAGCATTCATTAATTTTGTGATCACTATTTTTATGAATTATTATTTAATGTTATGTACATATTTAGGATTTCTTTTAATTGCTTTGTGCTAAATGTTTTGACTATTATGATATTTAATGAGATAGAGCCCCAGAGTTATGTTACTGAAATTGCACCAATAATACGCCAAATAGTTTAAACATTGGCAAATAAATGAACAGCTGACTGAATTTTTCATTTTTATTATTAGTAATATCAGTTTCTAAGCCTCCATTTTAATATTTAGAATATAAGTGTTTAGAATGATTAAACATTTAAAATGAAAGATACTGAGCAATAGTGCACTTTTCTGATTTTTGTATTGCAAACATTCTGCTGAGTACAGAGATGAAATAAGTCTGGCCTCAAGTTTTCTGCTCTAATCATTGGCTTTATTCAAATAAAATTCTATGCAATTAAAAAGCTGTCAGTTGTGAGATCCCATATAACCAAGTCCTGTGGCTCTGATTTATTTGCTGTTCACTAAAGGGTGTGATTTTGCTCTCAGAAAGCTTTACACTTGGCAGAACATTTGCAGATCTCTAATGTTCAATCTATAGAAATGAAACTTTCAAAATATACAAGACATAGGTGTTCTTGAATATTAAAGAGAATTAAGTTTGGTTACATAAACTATTAAAATTATATTCTAAATTTGGCAATAATTTAATTAGTCCCTTATAGAGAGAATTTAATAAAGTAAATGACAAAACTAAATACATTATAATCTAACTAAAATATTACTTAACTTACCCCAAATTCATATTTGTTGTTCTTACATGTTATTTTTCTTTATATGTTATATATATATATCATGTCATTGTACAATTGAAATTTAAGACTTTAACCTGTTCTAATTTGAGGGCCAGGTATTTTTTACTAATTGCTCATTTTCAGTGTGTACAGAGATATTTGAATCCAAATATTATATTGTCCTTATCATCTCATTTTTCAGTTAGATTCATGTTACAACAATCCAGTATGGCTGTTTGGAGGGGGATATTGGAAGAAACCTTTAATAAGGCTTATGAATACTCTCAAATGTTTTTCACTGGAATATTAATTTAATGTAACCTAACATAACAGTAATACACTGTGGAATATGAGTTTAGGCCACACAAAATAACACTTTATGTCCTAACAATACAAATAATTTTCACACAGAATTTATAGGCACATAGTATTTATGAACTTATCATAACAAAATATGTTCCTGCAATTATATTCAGAACCAAATAAGCATAATCTCTAAAGCAAGAGAAATGCTCAAAGCATGTGCATTGCTGTGCCCAATATGCAGTTGGTGAACCAATAAATTACACAGTAATGTTACAAATGTTTCTGGAAAGTTTGGGCTACATTTGTTAGTAATGAACATTTCAGAGATGATGACAATAAGCTTAATCACCTTAAATATATTTTTCTTAGCTAATCTGGCTGGCTGGGCAGGTACCTCCCTTGTCCTCACACCTTCATGAGCATTCCCAAAACTGCACACTTGAAGGAAGCCAATGACCTTTTCTTATTCAGTAGAGTTGGTCTTCCTCTGAGCTTCATCCTCCCCATGCCAGTCACCACCACTGGTATAGTTCAAGGTCTTAGTAGCTCTCACCTAGATTATTGCAGTAGCTTTCTAAATGGTCACTTATTTCCAGTCTCATTTTTAATAGCCACTAGATTTATTTATTTAAAGCACTAACTAACCCAGCCCCAACAACCCCATAATTTAAACCCTCCAGGAAGAGTTTGAACCATCATACATTGGTGGGAATTTAAAATAGAGTAGATATTTTGGAAAATGGCTTAGCAGTTTCTTAAGCTAAATACAAATCTACCATATGACCGAGGAAGTCTATCCTGAAGTATCTACCCAAGAGAAATGAAAACATATGTGTGATCAAAGACTTGGATGTGAATGTTTATAGTAACGTTATTCAAAATAAACAAAAAATGGTAACAATCCAAATGTTCATCAATGGTGGGTGAATAGATAAACAAATTATGGCATATCCATACCATGGAATACTATTTGACAATACAAAGGAGTAAACTACCAACACATGTTACAACAAGGATAAACCTAAAAAACCTTATGTAAAATGAAAGAAGCCAAATGCAAATGACTACATATTGTTTGATTCCATTTACGTGAAGGATTCATAAAGGGAAACTCTATAAATACAGCGAGAAGATTAGTGTTTTCCTGGGTCTGGGTGCAGGGATGGGGAGTGACTACAAATGGGTATGAGGGATATATTGGATTAATGAAAACATTCTAAAAGTAAAATTGTGTTCATAATTGTACAACTCTATAAATTTAATAAAAATCATTAAATAGTACAAGTGCATTTTAAACTATGTGAGTTATACCTTAATAAAACTATAAAAAAACAAGGGGAAAGCTTGTGTGGGGATAGAGGACATATGAAAATTTTCTGTATCTTTCCTTCAATTTTGTTCTAAACCTAAACTGCTCTTAAAAATAGTCTTAATTTAAATTATAAAAATAAAAAGGAATCTGGTGATTTTTTTTAAAAAAAAGACAGTAAAATCAGAGATTCTTAGAGATAAATTAAAAATTGGAAAACTACCTAAAAGAAACAAAATTCAGCAATAATAACAGCAAACTCTTCAGAAGCTCCTGAACCCAAGATCCAGCTGGGTTCCTATATATTGTTCACAGGATGCTCCCCACTTTTGTCTCTTGCCTACCTCTCCATTCACATCTCATTGTCTGATATCACTAAGTAAACTCTTGTATTATTACTGGTAGTTCTTTGCACATTCTATGCTGTTTCTTGAGTCTACGAATTTGCTCATTAATCTATACATGAAATGTTACTCCCATTATCCATCTACCCCAATTCCTTTACCAAGCATGCTTCTTACTTATCCTTTAAACTTCAGCTCATGCCATATCTCCAAAGAAACTTACCTTGGTCTTCATGTTATCCTGCCAACCACCAAACCTCAGAATGAAGTTCTCTCCCAAGTGCTTCCATAATACCTCCAAATACCAAACAATGTATGTTTGTCTAGCTGTTTATTTCTGCACTGAAATTCGTGCACTGGGGGTGGGGTTCCCTCAGTCCAGCCTGCCCTTCTCACAGTCTGGGAGCCCTCAGTGGATGTCCTTCTGATGGCCACAGCACAGTCTGGCAGCAGAGGCTCGGAGCAGGCGTCGCGCGCGCGCGCGCGCGCGTGTGTGTGTGTGTGTGTGTGTGTGTGTGTGTGTGAGCTGGGGGCCTGCCCCCAGCCGCATTGGAGGCTCAGAGCAGGCGCTGTGTGTGTGTGTGTGTGTGTGTGTGTGAGTGTGTGTGTCTGCTGGGGGCCTGCCACCAGCCACACCATGGAGGCTTGGAGCAGGTGCCCCTCTGTGTTGATCTCTCAGGCTCCTGGCCTCCACTGCGTGTTTTTCTCTCCCTTGAACTGTGGCCAGGGTGGGGTGCTGCCTGAAGGCTGCGCTTTCTGCTCATGGATCACTGGATCACTTCAGAGACCGGGGGTAGGCCTTGCTGAGTGCTGCCTGTGGGGAACTTTCCTGCTCTGGGATCGCCATGGCGATCCCAGCAGCAGGCCCACCTGGGGGCCGCCCGCCCTCCGCACTTGTCTGCTCTGGGATCGCCATGGCGATCCCAGGAGCAGGCCCACCTGGGGGCCACCTGCTTTCCTCACTTGCCTGCTCTGGGATCGCAATGGGGTCCCAGCTGGCAGCAGGGCTTTGGCGGCACACGGGGGTCCTGGCTGGGGGCAGGGCTTAGGTGACGCGATCGAGACTCCTAAGCCCGGCCCCCCAGGGCCGCACCCAGCCTGGATGGTGTCTGGCGCTGGCCAGCCCTGCTGGCAGTATGCAAATTAACCGCCATCTTGGATGAGTTTATCATTATTATGATATTTAGTTATTTTTAGAACCTAGCACAGTGCTTGGCACCAAATAGACACAAAAATGTAAACCTACTTTTGCCACATCCTGATATGTGTGTGTGTATGTGCATATATATATGCCTTCAGCCTGGTGGATAGAAGAAAAAAGGTGGTAGCAAGCAATCTTTTAGTTGATTATTTGGTCCACAAAATTAATATATATGCATATATATATATATATATATATATATATATATATATATATCTGCTAGAGATTCAGAATCAGTATTTATGGAGCAGTCTCACCCAGCCTGATGTGAATTATTTCTTCAACCTTTTTTTTGGCAGCTGAATTCTAGAAGAGATGACGTAACGACATCTACATGAGAACACAGGTTAAAATCTTTCATTATGAACTCACATCCATTTCTGTTTTCGAAAATGTGAAATGGCAGTCTTTTGACCAAATCCATCACTTGCATACAGGATGGATCAAGTGTGTGTGTGTGTGTGTGTGTGTGTGTGTGTGTGTGTGTGTTGTGTGTGTGTGAGTGTCTGTGTGTGTGTGAGTGTTGTGTGTGTGTTGTGTGTGTGTGAGTGTGTGTGTGTGTGTGGTGTGTGTGAGTGAGTGTGTGTGTGTTGTGTGTGTGTGAGTGTTTGTGTGTGTGTGTGTTGTGTGTGAGTGTGAGTGTGTGTGTGTGAGTGTGTGTGTTGTGTGTGTGTGTTGTGTGTGTGAGTGTGTGTGTGTGTGAGTGTGTGTGTGTGTGTGTGTGTGTGTGTGTGTTGTGACCGGTGACTCACAATGATGACAGATCACACTGCCTCACAGGCTGTCATTTCCTGACATGATTTACAGTTCACAGTAGAGACCACAAGGAGAGATGGAGGGCCACTTGGGGACCACCTGGTATAAGTGAGGGATGTAGTATCATTTCAGCTGTTATGAAATCACCTCATCAGGAGGGTTTGAGAGCTAGTCGATAGGCAGTAGGTAAACAGATAAGCCAGGCAAACTAAATACCACCAAATGATGGATTTCAGTCCTGGGAGCACTGATACATCTAGGGGTCTCACACTGCTTCATTTAGTAATTCCGTAACTATGTAGGGGATTGTGGCATTACTAAATTCAGCTGTACATTGAAATGAAGCCACAGACATGAACACTATTTCCTAGAGCAGTATTAGCAAGCGGATATTCAATACAGTATAAGTGATTTGTTAGCTTCAAGGCCATAGGGATCATGATTGAAAACAAAATGCATAGCAAATATTCTATTACAAACTCCGAGGAGAAACATGTTATTTATCTATAACCATGAAAGAAAATATGATAAAAATCCCTTAGAAAAGGGTAGGAAGAGCAATGTGCAGCCCTATGAATCGTTGGTGTTGACTCACAGGTTGTTGAGCAGAATTCTACGCACCCCGCAGGGCTATCAGCTTTAGACTTGCAGAGAGGGCAGCGATGTCTTCCTAAAAGTGCATGGAACTTCCTAGAAGGCAGAGGCTGTCTGGCTACACGATCAGCTGCCGCTTTAGTGACAGCAGCATGGAGTTTCATTGTCCTTGCTATGCTTTTAACTTTAAAATGTATTAAAGAATACAGGGGACAGTTAAGATGGTAGAGGAAAGACGTTTCTACCCTGTTCTTTGAAACTGAACTTAAAACCAAATCACAGACAAAGAAAGCAGAAAAGAAAACTTGGAGTCTGCCAAAATGTTGTGAAATTTATCTGTAGGTGAAATGAGGAAAGCAGCAAGAGGTGTGCCTTCATGTATGCAGGAGGCAGGCAGAATTATCCAAGGGTAAGTTTCACTTTCAGAAAGGTCAAGTCAGTGACCTCTTCGAACAGCAAGGGCTCAGTTGCTTTGTGGGATGTTGGGCCATCACTAACTCTGTTGGGCAGAAAAGACTGACAGGGAAGGTAAAGCTAAATGAAAGAGAGAAAGAGAGAGAGCCTTCAGCCTGGTGGATAGAAGAAAAAAGGTGGTAGCAAGCAATCTTTTAGTTGATTATTTGGTCCACAAAATTAATATAAACTCCAAATCACTACTCAAAAGCTGGTAACATACTTTACTGTGAAATATGGAAAGTACATGTAACCCAGAGAAAAATCAAAACCCTAGGAGAGGCTTTCTTTGGGAGATATTTCAAAACAAGGTATCTGAATTTAACCTCCTTGAATATACATCTGGCTACAGTGATGCTCTTTTTTAACATTACCCCCTAATGCATAGCTGGCCTTGGGGAGAAAAATCAACAAGGATAAACAGAAAAGAAGCATATGAGAGCTGTATAAAAATTCTGAAATAGAAAAAAAGTAAGAACATGTCAAAAATATCCTGTCATAAAAGACATGAAAATTATGAGAATGCTCTTCCATCACAATTCAAAAATAACTTTATATATATACAGTCTATGAAATATATAGTCAAGGTAATTCCAAGAAAATCTAAAAACAGGGAACATGCTTACCAAATGACAAGATTAAAACATACACATACAAGAAACATAGATATATAGCAAAAATAAAATAAAATAAAACAAATAAATAACATTAAACTATGCAAAGTATAACATGAAAATAAAATGCCAGAGCTAATTATTATATGAGTAAATATACGGGAGATAAAGTCATTTATTAAAAGTAAAAGACCCTCAACTATGATAAAAAAGTAACACAGATGTTATATATGTTGCCTAAAACTAAAATAAGGGCTGGATATAAAATAGAGGATAACAAATTCAAACTAGAAGCATATAAGGGTTATTTTATTAAAATAATTCAAGGTCTAATTTTAGGGAAAACACCTTAAATTATCAAAGAAAATTCACTTAATAATAAAAATATCAAAATCCACAATTAAGATTTCGTAAACTATATACCATACTATCAACATTCAAAAGTTTTAAAATTTGGCAAATATAAGCAGTAGGCAGAAATATGATGATAGGACATGCAATTAGTCTCTCTCAGCCCTTGACAGGTGTATTAAACAAATGTTATATAATGTTTAAAGGAACTCAATAACATAATTAAAATAATTAATATTGATAAACAACAAAATGTATGCCTACAATTTGAATTCATCCTTTTTCCAATTGCCATTGAAAATGTATGGGTTGATCATGTTTCATGCCACAAATAAAACCTCAATAAATTTCACTAAGTAGGTATTATGCACACCACATTTTAAATCATAATAAAATAGTATCCGAAACCAGTTACAAAAATAAAAAACAAACCTCAAACCACATAAAAATTAAAATACATATGAAAGCAATACTTGGGTAGAGAAATCAAAATTTATGTTGCAGAATAAGTAGGAATATTAATTATAAAACTTTATAAGAGCTTATAAAATAGGTATAGTCCCAGTGCTTAAATTAGTAAAACATATTGCAATAAGTACTTATATTACTAAATTAACATGAGTAAATAAATTAATTTTAATTTTAGTATAAGTACAATATACTAGTTCTATGAAAGTACTTAATAAGCCGAAGGAATAAATAGACGAAGCTATATAGGTTATTGCCACAAAAATATAATAAAATGTACATAAACTAAGAGCTGTGTCTTTGGTATGAAAACCTCATTTTAACAAAAAGTTATATATTAGATAATTAATTATGAAAAAAAGGGGAAAGACAGGTAAAATACAAACTAAAAATGGGTATATAATCACACATACAGAATTTTAAAATGGTAAATTTCTAAACTCTCTATAAATAATTTAAAAAACCTGAATGAAATAAATGAACTTCTGAGAAAATATAAATTACTAAATCTGATAACAGAGGATTTAGAATATATAAAAGACTTATTATTCTCTGAAAGAGACCCAAACCAGACAGCCTCACCATCAAATTTTAGAAAAGCATCAAAGAGAAGGAAAATTATCAGAGGAGCCAGCGGGAATAAGACTGACAGCAAGAGCAAGAGGGAGCAAGAAACAAAGAGAAGTTTCCAAATTTCTTCTCTGAAACCACCATAACCTAGATGCTAAGGCCTGGCAACCAAAGTGTGTGCACGCACGTACACATACACACACACACATACACACACACACACACACACACACACACTAACTAGCACATAAGAATAATGCCTCAAAAATCCTAAAAACAAATTGGCAAAGAGAACCCAAAAGCACTTTAGAAGAATCATATATTATGAAATACTTCTCCCTAGGAATGCAAAAAGATTCAATAATGGGAAATATTTATGTATAATTGAGGGATGGTACCTGATTATTAGTAGTCTGTAGAGTTGGAAAATATATATAATACAATTTATTCTCTATTAAAAGTTTATTTAAAAAAACACACACTATAATGCATGGAAATTTTCTTAACACCCAGACATGTATACACCCACAAAAACACAAGCCAGCATCATCCTTACTGATGAAACACTAGAAACATTCCCATTAAATTTAAGGTAAAGACAAAACCCAGAATCATGAAAAAACAGGTTAATAAGTACAAGTATTCAAATACTATATGATCATATCAACTTATGCAGAAGTATTTGACAAAATGAAACACTCATTCATAATAAAAATTCAACAAGTTAGGAATTGAAGGGAATTACTTTGACTTGATAAAGAGCATCTACAAAATCCTTACAACTATTATAATTGGTAGTAAAAGACTGAGTGCTTGCCCTTATGATTAGAAGAATTAGATAAGGTTACTCACTCCCATCCTACTGCTCTTATTCAACATAGTACAGAAAGTTCTAACCAGTGCAATAAGGCAAGGAAAATAATCAAAAGGCATACAGACAGGAAAGTAAACTCTAAAACTATCCTTATTTGCATGATTATCTATGTGGAAGACCATAAGGAATCTATTTAAAAAATCTAAATATTTCTAGAACTAAAGTGAGTCCAGCAAGGCCTCAGGATACATGGCCAACATACAAAAAATAATTTTATTTTTATATATTAACAATACATTTATGTATAAAAAATTAAAAACATAATACTATTTACTCCAAATACCATAAGACCCCAAACATAATAAAATAATTATAAACTTAAGAAAACATCCTATATCTCTATTAATAAAAGGGTAATATGCTATTTAGACTGGACATCTTCTGGATGTCCTTCCGGACAAAGCCACAGTGGCAAGGGCCAAGGCAGAGGTGGTTAGGGTCGATCAGGCTGGCAAGCGAGGGCAGTTAGGGGGCAATCAGGCTGGCAGGAGAGTGAAGGTAGGGGGCAATCAGACTGGCAGGGGAGCAGTTAGGGGCATCAGGCCGGCAGGCAGTGGCAGTTAGGGGCAATCAGGCAGGCAGGCAGGCAGGTGAGTGGTTAAGAGCCAGCAGTCACAGATTGTGAGAGGGATGTCTGACTGCAGGGATCGAGCCTAAACCAGCGGTAAAACATCCCCTAAGGAATCCCAGATTGAAGAGGGTGCAGGGTGGGCTGAGGAACCCCTCACCCCTGTGTACAAATTTCATGCACTGGTCCTCTAGTACTAGTAATAAAAGCCTAATATGCAAATTGACCAAATGGTGGAACAACCACCAGAATGACCAATCACTATGATGCGTACTGATCACCAGGGGTCAGATGCTCAATGCAGGAGCTGCCCCCTAGGGGTCAGTGCACTCCCACAGGTGAAACACCACTCACCCAGAAGCTGGGCTCATGGCTGGTGAGCTCAGTGGCAGTGGCGGGAGCCTCTCCGGCCTCCATGGCAGAGGCAGCACTAAGGAGTAGCGAGCCAAGCTGTAAGGAGCAGTGAACAGGCGGGTGGGAAGGAGCAAGAAGTCCCGGACTATGAGAGGGCCCAGGCTGGGCTGAGGGACTGCCCCCTGACCCCAGTGCACAAATTTCATACACCAGGCCTCTAATGTATAGAATAAGTATGCTGAAAAAAATAAAATGTTAATGAAAAAAATCTGAGGAGATAGGGAGATATAATGTGTGGAAGGAAGGGAAGACAGCATATTCCAGGTATCATTTCTCCCCAAAATTATCTACAGGTTCCACTCAACTCAGAAAATCCCAGCAATGTTTTGTAAATGGTGACCAGATCATTCTAAAATTTGTATGGAAATGCAAAGAAACTAAAATAGCCAAAACTGTTTTGAAAAAGAATACCATTAGAGAATTCAGTCTTAATGTGTAACTATGGTAATTAAGATGGTGTGCAATTGGCAGAGAGACAGATACATAGGTCAGTGGACTGAATAGATACCCACAATGGGAACATACAAATATACCCAACTGATTTGTGACAAAGTTGCAAAAACAATAAGTGGAAGGAGGATAACTTTCCAATGGAGCAATTGGACCTCCATACCCAAAAATTAAACCTAAACCTCACCCCTTATACAAAAATTAACTCAAAATGAATCAGAAACTTAAATGTATAACATAAAACCGATAAACCTCCAATGCAGTAGATATGGCTAAGTGGTTGAGCATTGACCCATGAACCAGGAGTCACAGTTTGATCTAAGTCAGAACACATGCCTGGGTTGCAGGCTGGATCACCAATGGGTTGCGGGCAGGAGGCATCTGAATAAATGATGGTGATTCTCACTCCTTATTGATGTTCTTATGCTTCTCTTCCTCTCCCTTCCTCTCTCTGAAATCAATAAAAACATTTAAAAAAAAAATTAACTTCCAGAAAGATTATAGAAGAAAAATTTTCAGCATTTATGGCTTGAAAAAGTGTTCTTAGATTTGATTCCAAAAGCATGATTTATAAAAGAAAAATTAGATAAATTGAATCAAAATTATAATTATTTGTTCTCTGAAAGACCATGTGAAGAGTATGAAAAGACAGCTACACATTGAAAGAAAATATTTCACTATCACATATTCAACAGAGTAGTATTTAGAACATAGAAAAAAACACTGAAAATGCCTCAGTAAATAAAACAAATGAAAACATGCTCAAAAGTTATGAAGAAAATTTTACTGAAGAGGATATAGAAATGGCAATAAGCACATGAAAAGATGTTCAAGGTTGTTGGGCACTAGAGAATGCAAATTAAAACCACAATGAGATTTCACTAGAAACTTATTATGGAGCTAAAATAAAAATGTAACACCGAATGCTGGCAGGTATGCCAAGAAGTTGTACCAGGCATATGTTGCTGATAGGAATGAAAAATGGTGCAGCCACTCTGGAAAAGCATGTGGTAGTTTCTTAGAAAACTGAACATGTGCTTACCATATGACTCAGCAATTTGCACTGTTGAGCATTTATCCCAGAAAAAAAAAATCGAGGGTTATGTTTGGGCAAAACCTGGACACAGATGCTCATATCAGCTTTATTTGTAATAGCTCCAAACTAAAAACAACCCACATGTCCTTCAATGTTTAAAGAAAGCATCTTTCAAAGATCCATTCCATGGAATATTACTCAGCAATACAAAGGAATGAACTATTGAAACACACTTTAAAGGATCTCAAGAGAATTACACTGAGTGAGAAAAAAGGCATTCTTGAAAGTTTCCATACTTTATGGTTCCATTTATATAACATTTTGGAAATGGAGAACAGATTTGTGGTTTTCAGGGGTTAGAGAAGGGCAGAAGGAGAAAGGTGGCTATTAATAAAAAAGGGTAGCAGAAGAATCCTTGAGATAGAACTGTATTGTACTGTCCCTTGACTAGTTGTGTTCACACAAATCTACATGTGATAAAATTATATAGAATTAAACACACACACACAGGTAAAACTGGTAAAATCTGAAAAACGTTGATTAATTATATTAGTGTCCATTTCTTAGTTATTGTACTAAGTTATGGACTATTCTACTAAGTTATGGAAAATCTTATCAGTGTGCTAAGTTATGGAAAACGTTACCAGAATTTAGTTAATGTACTAAGTTATGGAAAATGTTACCAGTGAGGAAAACTAGGTGAAGGACATATGGGACATCTCTGTATTTTTTTTATATAACTGAATATGATCCTACAATATTCTCAAAATAAGAAGTTTTAAAAAGTGTCACCATGGTTAATAAAACCAAAGATAAAATTGAAAGAAAAATAAACTGAAAAAAAAACCTGATAAGACATGTGACAATGGGCTCATCACTTCCAACATATGAATTTCTAATACAGAAAATCAGGTCAAGATTATGGACAGATAATTCAGAGAAAGGAAGACACAAAAACCTTTTAAATATATGGGAATATACTCATAGTTGTTAATCAGAAGACCATTGCAAATCAAACTAGAATGAAATATATTTTTTGCTATTAGACTTGACAGTATCACAAAGTTTGATAATAAATGGCATTGGCAGGAGGTATGAGGATGAAAGCACATCCTCCATTGCTGGTCAGAATATAAATGGAAATATCATTTTGAAGGCGATTTACATGTACTCAATTGTGCAAGATAAAAAATATGCATATATGGCCTGGCTGGCATGGCTCAGTGGTTGAGTGTTGACCTATGAACCAGAAGATCATGGCTCACTTCCTGGTCAGGGCACATGCCCAGGTTGAGGGCTTGATCCCCAGTGTGGGGTGTGCAAGAGGGAGCCAATCAATGATTCGATCATCATTGATGATTCTATCTCTCTCTTTCTCTCCCTTCCTCTCTGAAATCAATACAAAGATATATTTAAAATGATATACATATATGGATATGGGTATATATACATACCAGTATATGTGTAAATATATATTACACACACTTACATTCATATGCATAAACATACACATGTACCTCTGGAGAGTTCACAATTGCTCAATGGTGGCTGTCTCCGAGAAGACAAGGGTCTCAGTTTGGACAGCTGCAAACATTCTCCTTTAAGCCCATTGTCTGGTTTATAATGGATAATGTTTATGTCAGTTTTCATTATTGATGTGTCCCCTCAAAGCCTAATATCTGCTTAGTAAATTATAGTGACTAAATGGAACAGTATTTCTATGTTATTCACCCTGGAGAATGTAAGTCAACATTTGCAACCATTAATTTCTTATATTTATAGAAAGTACTGCACTTTTCATGAAATGTTTGTAGTACATAATATTATTTGATCCTCAAATGTTTTTCAAATTATACAAATTATTTGTAAGTTTTATCTATGTGCATATTTCAATTCCACCCTGCAATTAAGTCATTGGTACCTCTACAACCACTACATTCCTTGTATAAACTCTGTATTCCCATTGTATTGTTTTTTTCCTATTTGCCTGAAAGTTATCTCTTCTATAAAGTGTTTTTTCATGCTTATGGCCAGTTTTTCTCTTTACTCTAACACTTTCATGACCTACCATACTCTTTCTTACCACATTAATAATTTATTATTCTTTTTTCTGCTTTCTTTTTATGTGCAAAACACTCATTTTTTACAAAAAAAGAAACTTAGCTAGTTCTCTTTGTGTCATTCAAGTATTCTTTTGAAATCTATTTGGAAACTGTATTTCAGTTACTCCTTGCCATCCCCACATCCACCCAGTTTCATAGAGCAACAATTCCTTCTCCAGCTCACGAATTATTGGCTCCGGCCAGCAGTTTGTCATAAAATATTCTACATGACATCTATGCTTTGTCCTAGCTCTTCTATTTCCTGCAGACTCTTAAAGATCTTTTTTTAATATCCTTATTCTCAAATCCATCAATTTCCATGTTATATGGAGAAAAGGCCTTTGCAATTACTCTGTGTAATACTATTCTGACTTCTTTTTAAAGGACCACATCCAATATTCCTCTCTCTGCATTTAATGTGTTATTATTTTTTTTTTTTAAATTAGCCTTTTCTGTTTTGCCCCATTTAATGTACTCCTTACATGTCTGTTTCCATTTTCTGGACCTTTTGCCTTTCTCCTAATTCTTTAAAAACTAGGATGCCCCACACCTCAAAAATATGATCACACTGTGTCCATTTCCAGGGCAATTTATTTATTGCTTTTGACCTGTTTTATTATGGGCATTAACAACTTCATACTTTTATGTTTTTAATTTCTTATTTTTGACATAGTTCCATTTAAAGGATCCCACAACTAAACCAAAAAGCTCTTTGATCATTTATGATTTCTTTTTAGATATCATCTTCATCTGACTGTTCATTTTTATTTCTTAGGCTCACTGTTCCAGTTATCCTGACCACTCTGGATAACTGACCACTTCTTCTCTCAGTTGTTCTTTGGGTTTTTAAGAGTTTGTTTACAGTGTACTCATTGTTTATTTTCTGTTTCTGTTGTCAACCTGTCTGTTAACAATATAAAAAAATTTCTACTTTGAGCTGTAGCAGTTAGGATAGGTCTGGCTGCCTTACTGGCCATGGCACTGCATCACACACCACCTTGAAATGGAATGGCTTATAAAAACAAGCATTTCTTAGTCATATGCCTGTAGGTCAGTGGGGACATTTCTGCTCTAGGCTGAGTGCTGGCTGGCCTTGGGCCCAGCCTTGGGGATTGGCTTTGGGTCTGTTCCACATTCCTCATTCTCCTTGCATTGATGTTCATCATATTTTTCTCATGTTGAGGTACAAAGTCTTATGTAAGCATGTTCAAGCCTCTGCTCATGTACTGGCCTCTTGCTTTCTACTGGCCAAGGCAAATCACAGGGATACTCTTTCTTCTGCTTCATTGCCAAGCAGAGAGTGAAGAACTGAGAACGACTATGCAATCTATCACAACTTTATACAGTTTGCTTCTTGGACACCCTACGTCTATGCACCCCTTCTTCCTCCTTAAGCAGAAAATCCTGATGTCTCCCCTGTAGTCACCATATCCTGCTCATAGTTCATCTCTCTGAATCATCTGCAGGCTGCTTCTTAGGGTCTT
This sequence comes from Myotis yumanensis, assembly GCF_028538775.1. Lineage (NCBI taxonomy): Eukaryota > Metazoa > Chordata > Mammalia > Chiroptera > Vespertilionidae > Myotis > Myotis yumanensis. Next base: position 61,959,422 of record NW_027223753.1, on the reverse strand, counting down.
GATTGGGCTTTCCCTGGTTCTGTTAACTTTTATTAATATAAAGACATGAATAATCTCTCGAATGCACAACACTCATAAAGTCTTGCTGAGCAGAAATGCTGATGGCTCCCTGTTCTGGCTGTGGAATGAGCTCATTACTAGTAGTTTGTCCATCAGGTAGCTCCGGGTTCTGCTTTTCAGTAAGAACCCCTTTGTTCATTTTATTTGGTGGTTTCTGACTTTGACCTTTGGGAGTTTCCTCCTTCTCCATTAACTTGTGGCCACATCTGAGGCAGACATTCAGGAGCACGTCTTCCCTAAGAATCACACATCTAGAGCCAATCACCTCCTGTTAGTATGGGTTCAGGATCCAATAGGTTGTTTTTGGAAAGTAAATTACCCTAAAACATGTATTACTTTCAGCATACTTGCTTTTTGGTCATTTCCGAGTGTGAGTAACCACAGCCAGAGATCTTAGATAAAAGGAATTTTTAAGCTTGAGGACTCTGGTCTTTTATTTATAGACCCTTGTGCTCTGCTCATCCAAATAGCTCTCAGCTTGCTGTCTGCTACATTGAAGACATGAAATAATGCACTATCTTTGCCAGCGGGCTCGCAACTTTTGTATGGTGGGGCACCAGTCACATTTATTGCTAACACTGGACTTTGCAGGCAGTTCTTTTAACTGCTTCAGTTTGGGGTATAAGCAGTTGGCTTTTATAAACCTGGAAGTTTTCAAATTACCAGACTCTCAGTCAATTGAGATTTTAGGTTATAGGCAGGGTGCCTCTTAGCAAAGATTCATGTCTTTCTATCTCAACTCACAGACTGGCCAACTAGTTCCATCTTGAATTCATCATTCTTTTAGGATTTTGCTGACAACCCATACCAACCTTCTGCACATATTGTACTGTTTCTCTAATACTATATATAGCTGTTGTCAGCATATGGTTGGCCTTTCAATGTATGGTAGGTGATGATTTGACTAAATACTTCGTCAGAGTATAATAATGGTCCTGAGGTATTCAGCTTTCATTAGCACCTACCCAGCCCTGTCTCCAATCCAGTGCCACATTTTCATTTCTATTACTTGAAACATGTCACTTTCAGGTACTCAATCAGCTAGACTAAGTTTTTAATGCATATAAGTGGAAAAAGAAGTAACAGTGGACATGACAGGGGCTTAATCTCTCATGTAAAAGAGAAATTGATAATAAATCATCTAAGGCTGCTTTGGTGGCCCCAAGATGTTACCAGGGACTAGTTTATTTTCTTTCTGCTACTCTGTTTATAGCACGGGGCTTCCTTCTTTGAGGTCAACTCATAGTCTAAAACGGCTGCTATAAGAAAAAAAAGAGAATAAAATATGGACAAAGATAACAGTGCGGGGGTTGCCGAGGGGAGGAAAAGTCGTGGGGTGGGATGGAGGAGAGTATAAGGGACATAAAGTGGTGAAAGAAGGAGACTTGACTTCGGATGGTGAACACCCAATACAGTGGATATTGGATGTGTGGTGCAATTGTACACCCGAAACCTATATAATTTGTTAACCAATGTTATTTCAATAAATTAAACATAAAGAAAAAATAAACAACCATGAAAATAAATAAACAATCAAAATAAGGTGGTTGCTGTAGCTCTAGCAGAAAGAGATGGAGAGGGATAAAGGAGTATTTCTCCATCTTGAATAGCTACCTTTAAGAAACCTTCTCAGAAGGCCATCATAAAATCATAAGCTTATATCATACTAGAGGCCCAATGCATGAAATTCATGCAAGAGTAGGTCTTCCTTCCCCAGGCTGCCAGGATCAGCTTCCCTCTGGCATCTGGGACCCGGGTTTCCCTCTAGCCACCAGCAGGCACCCAGGACCCAGGCTTTCCTCTCGCCCTGACTTTGTCCAGAAAGACGTTCAGAATGATGTCCGGAATGACGTCTGGTCTAATTAGCATATTACCCTTTTATTATTTTAGATTAGCAAAGAATTAGACACATAATCTCATCTTGCTACAAGGGAGGATTGGAAGTATAGTATTCTATTTTTTTATCAAATGCAATTGAAATTTGGTTATTAAAGAAGAAGAGGATCTTAGCTATTGCGATTTTGCAATTAATAGTCTGTACCAGAGATTTTTGCCTTGAAACTTTTATTTTCACTTTCTTAAACATTTTCAGTTAAGCATTGACATCTTGAAAAGACAGAAAATATTCCTTGTATTTTTATCATCCTCGTATCATATTTTAAGTCATCCCTATTATAACACCAATTTACTCATCCACAATATATACATATGTCACATTTCCAACTTTTGTAAAATTAATTTCAGTCATTACTCTAGTCCAGGGATTTCCAACCCCTATGCCACAAGAATTTATAAAACATGCAATAGCTGACTATTTAGTCAGGTCACTGACCTTTTTTCCCTTAGATTGTCAAATCAAAAAATGACAACAGCCAACACAACAATAGCCATCAGGTGCAAATGTCCTGTCTTGAAGAAAAAATATATAGGTCATATAATAGAGTTGTAACTGATTGGTTAATTCTTGATACTAGAAATCCTTATACATAAGCATAGGCACCTTCCTTTTCAAAAAGTCACTTTGGAGCAAAAAGAGGAGGTAATCACTATTATTTTTAAGTCAATCAAAATTTACCTATTTTTTGTCATATTGCCAAAAATATAACATATTTTTGGTTGTGCCCCATAATTCCAGTGACTAGTTTATGTGTGCCATGAGAATTAAAAAAGCTGAAAATCACTACTCTAGTCTTATTTAAAAAGTCAGAATCTTTCTTTTCCATATAGCACAACAGTAATTCTCTTAGGTAGATCTTGTCAACCTGACTGGTCTGTTTTCTTTTCTTTTAAATACATTCTAGACTGCTACTCCATTTATCTAAAAATATTTTTTTTGGAAATGTCCTTAGAGATCACCTAATGTTATCTTCTTTTTTGCAGATGAGGACTTCGAGGCCTGGAATAAAAGCCCTGAACCAAATTCCTATCTATACAGAGCAAATTGCCCTCTTGGTCCCTCTAAAATGAGTCTCATTCATTTTATTTGTGATTAACATGTCCAGAATACCTTTGACATGCAGAAACCTATGAACTGGAGGGAAGCATGCAGCTCAAATAATGTGAAAACACATATTTTGCTCAAAACCCAGCAAGTTTCCTTTCAACTCCCAGCTCTCTCTCCTACTGTGATTTTCCTCTCTTGCTTCCTTCTATTGCCAGAACACAGCAGGTAGTAAGCAGCCATACTCTGTGTTGAACCTGAGGCTCTGCTATGGCACTGTCCCTTTCTTTTTATCCGAAGCATCTCATTTGTAGCAAATAAACAGCCTGTAGTGATTACTTGTTTGGGAGGGACAAGGGAATTTGGGTTGTGTGCCTCACAAGGTGAAGTCAATACTTAGCATGTAAACACTTAGGGATTATCCTTTTGGTACTGTTGCTATTGCAATTTTTAAAAATTATTTATTGTTTAAAGCATTACATATAGTATTACATATGTCTCCTTTTTCCTCCACTAACCTCTTCCCAGACACCCCCGCCCCCCGTGTCTGTGTCCATTGGTTATGTTAATATGCATGCATGCAAGTCCTTTGGTTGATCTCTTACCCACCCATTCACCCCACCTCTGCCTTCCCTCTGAAGTTTGAAGGTCTGTTCAATGCTTCTCTGCTTCTGGATCTATTTTTGTTCATCAGTTTATGTTGTTCATTATAGTCCACAAATGAGTGAGATCATGTGATATTTATCTTTCTCTGACTGGCTTATTTTGCTTAGCATAATGCTCTCCATGTCCATCCATACTGTTGTGAATGGCAAGAGTTCTTTCTTTTTTACAGCAGAGTAGCATTCCAATTTTGATTTTTTTAAAATAATAAATTCCACTTGAACTTCTTTGCACCATACTTTTACCTCTTCAACCATCTCGTGGAGGGTATGCTTGGCCTTGAACCTCCCCTGCTGTGTTTACTTTCCTAATTCTTTCCCAAGCCCACACCACTCCCTCCCTATCCCTGATAGTAGCATTGAATTCCTTCCACACTGTACTGTTGCTTTCCACAACAGAGATTATTATCAATATAGGGTGGGGCAAAATAGGTTTACAGTTGTATGTATTATTACTTCTTAATTATTTTATTATTTTCCATATAAAAAACAGTAAGCCTACTTTGCCTAACCCTGTGTAGATAGTGATATGATGGCCAACACTCAACAAATATAAGTTGTACTTATCTTTATTAAGTGATCTTCACCGAATTTTTGCATGGTAGTCATAACTGGCACGGAATGAGCTAACCAAAGTATAAGATATTGATATGGCTAGTCAAACACTATACAGCAAATTATTATTAGACCAAATGGAAAAATAGATTTGAAACCACCCTCATTGACTTATACTAAACAAATGACTTTATTCTTGCAAACTACCCCCCATTCACAAAATTCTATTCCTCTTTCATTTTCAGTTAATATGAGACAGAGTAAGAGGCAACGAGTTTGCATCAAGACACATTTGAATTTAAGATAAAGCTCTATCAGTAACCATTATGTGAAATTGGCAAGTTAGTTGAACTCTTTAGAGCTCAGTTTAATTTGGGTGTGAATTGGGGAATATAATACCTACCTTATTAGGATGATGTGAGTATTAAATTGGAAAATCCACATCCAACTTGCCTGGTGCATGGTAAAAGTACCACAAAAGTTAGCTCTCCTTTTTAATGGCAGTTATTGGATACTAAACCAGTGGCATTTACTGGATACTATTCTTAAGGTTTTTATATGTGCCTTCATTTTATTCTTTTCCATCTGCATCCATAAAAATCTTATTATTTTTCAATTATTTTTAAGAGTCTATAAATGGAAGTATATTCTTTCCCATTAAAAAGACATCAAGGAAATAGAAGATAAACCAGAAATTTGGATAAAAATATATATTTTAGCCCAGATTAAACCTATTTCTGGGCATTCCTGTTTCCTTGAACATCTGAAGTAAATAGATACACTTCCCAGTGGTAAAGAATTGATGTGATTTTATTTTGAATAAGCTTTGGGGGAGGAAAGATATTTTTTCAGGATTTTCTCATCTTATCTATATAAAATGGCAACTGATTTAGGCAAAAGCTCTTCAGGAGCTCGTCTTGTAAACTGAGCTCTAATAAGTTAAATGTCAATGGGATAAAAAATCCTTACTAAAGGAAAAATATACTTCATACCATTTTTATAAAATGTGCCCTGTTGCAGCTCTGGGAGGCTTTTTGATATAGTCTTGGGTCCATTCACTTACTTTTCACACAGCACAAAATTCCAGGGAGAGGTTGGGTGAAATAGCCATAGTAATTCTCTCAGTATGTGATAGCAGTGAGGCACAAGGAAGTATATTTTGATTTTTCTCCTTCTCCTTCTCCTTCTCCTTCTCCTTCTCCTTCTCCTTCTCCTTCTCCTTCTCCTTCTCCTTCTCCTTCTCCTTCTCCTTCTCCTTCTCCTTCTTCTTCTAGATCCAGCTTGCACAAATCTGAGGAAGAATGGCTCCTGCCCATGACCTTTGGAGGTGATGAGAATTCAGGATCTACTTTTAACAAAGGGAGAACAATGGCCCAATTCCAATAAAATGATATTTTACTGAGAATACTGTAGGGTCATTTACTTAAATGTCAAAAAGTAACTGTACAGATACAGGGTAGTTAAGATTTGTCTTAAAAGTAGAAAATACCAGGAGAAAATATTTTTTTTAAAAATGTTGTCACTGTTCCAGTTCCTTCTCGAACCCTTCCATTGTTTAGCACAGCTGCTGACCTCTTTGCTAACTTGACTTGCCATTTTGTCCTCCATTTAGCTGTCACCATTCCAACTCCCATCACTTTCAAGTTTCTTAGCTCCTGGAATACTTCCTGTGCTCACATTAGAGGTGGATCTTTATATGTTATTTTCTCTTTCTGGAACTTTCTTCATCTTCCTTTTTGCATGGCTAAACTCTTCCTTATCCTTAGTCAGAGTTTCAGATTAAATGCCAGAGAACACTATCAGGCTTCCACACCCCACTGGGTTATGTGCTTACAGAGTATACCCAACTTCAGCTCTTCTATTAGCAGGTCCAGCTACAGTATTTGCAGGTCCCAGGGCAAAATGGAAATCCAGGGCCTTAGTTTAGCAGGATAAATGAATCTCCCCCTTCTCATGGGCCACCATCAAGCCAGGGGTGGGCAAACTTTTTGACTCGAGGGCCACAATGGGTTCTTAAACTGGACCGGAGGGCCGGAACAAAAGCATGGATGGAGTGTTTGTGTGAACTAATATAAATTCAAAGTAAACATCATTACATAAAAGGGTACGGTCTTTTTTTTTTTTAGTTTTATTCATTTCAAACTGGCCGGATCCGGCCCACGGGCCGTAGTTTGCCCATGGCTGATAGACACATGGTGGGCAGCTAACCCTCAAACAAAAGTAACCTCTGTCCTGGGACCCTCTAGAAGGATGGTAGATATGAGGCACCTATCAAGCCTCCAGCTACACCTGCTATGGCACTGTTAGCTCAAGGCAGAGACTCCTGTTACTTACACACACACACACACACACACACACACACACACACGCGCGCGCTTCTCCTGCCTAAAGGACCCTAGGGATGCATCAACTATCAATTCAACTCTTCTTTGGCTTACACACACAGGCACCCCCTGGAGGCAATAATGAACACAGGCCTTCATAGGCCATTGAGCCCTAGGTACTACCCGGATGCAGGGTAGCACTGATTGGAGCACCAGGGGGCAAGAAGCAGCGAGCTAAGAGCACGTCTGTGGAGGTGGCATGAGCTGACATAATCTTCATTGTCCCATTGAATTTTATTTACAAAGCACAAATGCAAACATAAAGTGTTAAACATTTGAAGACAGCCATTGGCAGGACTTTAAATTATAAGAGGTTGGCACTCCTAAGCATATCATCTTGTGTGACTATACTGGCTGCATGCCTGTGAAGCTGGCTCTGTTTATAACTGATCCCACTTTATTTTTATTCTTATTAAATAGTACCCCCACTAAACTGTTAGCTGAATAAGAATAGGGACCATATCTATATTAAGTTTAATACATATTTGTTAAATGAGTATATGAATGGATCAATAAAGTTCTTCCATTATTTGGCGAGTGTTTCTAATCTATGTAGAAGGTTCATGTAGCACCTTAAACCTCCTGGTCTCCTCTTTGTTTATGCCAGTTACTTTTATGTCTGTCTCCCTTCAAGATGTCAATTCCCTTGTTCAGGTGTTCACAATTTTCTTCAGGACAACTGGAAAATGCTTATAATGGCTTAGCCTGTTGGTGACTGCTGCTCTAAAGGTTTCCTTAAACCAGCAGTCACCAATCAGACCTCACGGACCACCAATTGGTGACTGCTCTACAGATATGATTATCCAGCATCTCTGCTTAGAAATATTCTGGCCACCATTGCTTAAGGGCTAACATCCTGACCTCTTGTGATGTCCAAAACCTTTCATAATATGGTCTAAAGGTGAATTAATCTCTTACTACTTCTGCTTTATATGGAAGCATACTTATGTTTTCAATTCCAGATGAAATAACTGATGACCTGGCACCTCTTATGTAAAATTTTTTAGATCCTACCATCAGCTTTGGAGAGTCATGTTTCCCCCTCCTTTGCACATCAAGATCCTTAGCACTGACTGAATAAATGATCAAGTTGAACTGTACCCTGTTTTACTCTAGAATTCCTATGATAAATATCAACTTTGGGGATGTTGCTTGATAGTGTTAAGGGTTTTTATGTACCAAGATCCATGATCTGTGTCAAATTTCAGGGAAACAAACAAAAGGGATTGAATTGTCATGAACATACTCCCCAGAAGTGCATAATCTAATATAAAAATAGATAAGGAATCATAAAATCGAATGCAATATTATAAGCACTAGACATAAGAAAAAAGGTATCTTTGATAGTTAATGTACTTCCAGAGTTAGAAAAAAATCTTAATGATGAGGAGACTAGGAACTAAAAACTCTGAGTATTTTGGAAAGAATTAGTTTCTACAAAACAGACAAGACTATGAAATAACTTGAAAGTCATTCAGTTGAACAGAAATTTATTTTGCACATTTTTGGAGAACAGAAATTGAAAAATAAATTGAAATTATAAAGAAGTGGAGGTCATGGTCCGATTACTGGTCAGGGCACATGCCTGGGTCATAGGCTCGATCCCCAGTGGGGGGACTGCAAGTGGCAGCCAATCAGTGATTCTCTCTCATCATTGATGTTTCTATCGTTCTCTCCCTCTCCCTTCCTCTCTGAAATCAATAAAAATATATTTAAAAGAAAAAGAAATCAAATGAAATAAATACTCTGGAATACCACACAACTAGATGAAATTATAAATGATATGCCAGACAACTATTACTTTTGGTGTTACTTATCATTCCCCATTACTTCAATGACTGACTGAAACATATCTCTGCTCTTGTCCTGTTTATCTACTATCTTGGTTCTGTAAGTTCTCTTATTTAAATGTTCTAGCTCTTGATCCCATCCCAAGGTGGCAATGTAATGAACCAACCGTTTCTTTGTGACAATGGAGACATGGTCTCCACAGGATGTTCTCAGTCATGATTCAATGCTCAATCATATACATACAGATGTGTTATGCCTAAACTAGTCACAACTTCATATCTATTCCTAATTGCAGTTACATATATGTTTCAAAAGAGGAAATTTAGGAGATATGTTTTTGTTCTCTATAAAAACCTAATGTTCTTTGTGAAAATTTTTCTGGGTCTTCAATGACTATCACTTAAATGCTCTTTCTTCTTCTTCTTTTTTTGTTTGTTTGTTTTTGTTTCACCCCCCCTCCCCATTTCTTTTCACCAATAGCTCCTCCACAACCTCATTTACAGAATTTGGAATTAAAAGCTGTTTTGCTGCAACAAAATATTTTCTCAATAGGAGATTGTTGTTTAACTGTTTGAACACTAATAGACATGAGTTACACCTTTATGTTTAATCTTATAAATTTACACCAGAAAAAAATGAGCAAACATTTGTATACAACCAATCCTTTGAAAAAAGGATGCCTTTGAATTTCTTTTCCTGTTAAAAGCTCATAATTTACTAGCTAGTTTGTGAATATTTTTGTATTCATGCCGCAAAATGTACAATTGTAAAGGACTTTTGCATTTTTTTAAATAATGGAGTTTTTATGTCTACCGTCTGTGCTTGTATGCAGTAGCATAAGAAGTAGGTCAGTAATGAAGCTTTAGCTCCACCTACGATTAAAAAATCTCATTAACCTGAGAAAATGCCTCTTCCCAGGAAATCACATCAGGGTCCTTCATTCCTTTTATGTCTATTATGTATTTTAATATTATATAGCTTTATAATGGAATTTATAAATCCATTGAAAGAGGAAATATACAGATATTTCTTAGCAATGAATCTAGTCATTGGCTTTGACTTTAGAGTACAAAAGAGGGGGAAAAAATCTTCTATTTCAATTAAACTGGAAGAAAAGGAATGAAAATGGAACCAATTGCAAGGTCATTTCTCTTTTCTTTTCTGAAAGCATCTGGACATGCAGGAAAAGGCCCACTTCTCCCTCCAGGCGGCAGTGCTGTACACACCACGGTTTTTACGTTCATGCTTAGGGTCTATTACAAGCACCATCCACTTATATTCCATTACAATTGATTGAATATTATACATCAAAAAGTGGAGAGAAAATGCTTAAGATTTTATGAATGGCAAGAGAAATGATTAGATCACACAAAAGCTTTGAATTCTGAAGCTTGGCTTCTATCTTGCCCTTACATAAGCATCTTTGATCTTCTCTTCACCCAGCTTTTTAGAAGACTTTTATGTGGTCTTATGATTGTTTTATTATTTTGAGAGAATTAGTCACATCGATTTTTTCTATTCTGATAGAAGTTAATTTCAAAAAAGTTTTCATTCTATTACAAGTCTGGGGATTTTGCAAACCAGATGGAATTAGTATTTACTCTTCTGTGTGTCACAAGGAATAAAGGTTGGAAGAGCTAGTGTCTAATCTTGGGTATTTCATAAAAAAAAATTTTGATCTTTGGCAAATCATTCATCTGATCTGCTTAATTTTTTTTTCTCTTTTCGCAATGATCTTTGTTAAATTTTCCAGGATTAATGGAGCAAGTCAGTTTGGAAGAGAATTGAAACTACTTTACAAATGTAAGGCATCCTATATAATAAAAGGCTAATATGCAAATTGACCAAATGGCTGAACAACCAGTCACTATGATGCACACTGGCCACCAGGGGGCAGACATTCAACCCAGGAACTGCCCCCTGGTAGTCAGTGAGCTCCCACATGGGGAGTGCCACTCAGCCAAAAGCTGGGCTCACAGCTGGAGAGCACAGTGGCAGTGGCGGGAGCCTCTCCCACCTCTGGAAGCACTAAGAATGTCCAACTAAGGGCTTAGGCCCACTCCTGGCTGTCAGTCAGACATCCCTCGAGGTCTCCTGGACTTCGAGAGGGCACTGGCTGGGCTGAGGGACCTCCCCCCTTTGAGTGCACAAATTTTGTGCACCAGGCCTCTAGTTATTAATATAAGTATTATGGTTAAGTTTATAATAAACATTCTTTAATAAGCAAGAAGACACTGCACAAAGGACAGTCAGCCTCCTTTCAAATTGTATTGTTTTCCCATTAATAACCACCCTCAGACTGTGCCTTCATGTGCAATGGCAGGTTGCTAAGGCTATGCAAAGTTTTCCTGTGGGGAACCCCTTACATGTAATCTCTTAGAATAGAGACAGGAGTAGGAAACACCTGGCCATCTTGGTTTCTGCATGTGGGCCAACCATTAGAAAGTCTCCAAATGATAAATTTACTTATGATGGTTCTACTACCATTGGTTTACTATTTGTCTGTTTGATAAAAAATTGTTCAGCATTTTCTCTGTGACAAACGCCATTTTATACACTGGAAATGCAATAGCAAAGAAGAGACCAGTACCTTCTTCTACTTTGAAAGTATAGCATAAACCAAGAGGCATTTTAAAAGCAAGTAAGGATCTCCCAGAAAGTCAGAAATAGGCTCTATTTGCAATGCAGAAGAATGTTGTTCCTGCGGCACACCCGAGCTAAGTTTTTTTTTTTAAAATATATTTTATTGATTTTTTACAGAGAGGAAGGGAGAGGGATAGAGAGTTAGAAACATCGATGAGAGAGAAGCATCGATCAGCTGCCTCCTGCACACCCTCTACTGGGGATGTGCCTGCAACCAAGGTACATGCCCTTGACCAGAATCGAACCTGGGACTCATCAGTCCCCAGGCCGATGCTCTATCCAGTGAGCCAAACCGGCCAGGGCCCGAGCTAAGTTTTTATTCCATTGAAGCTTTTCAGTATTCCTGACTTGAGTGACACATTCAGTCTCCAAATATGTCACTCCTTGCACATCCATGTTGATCTCTCCTGTTTTGTCACTTATGTTTTCTGGCTCTGATAGTACATTTAAGGTAGGTTTTCCTTAAAGTATTTGCCATGAAAACAAGTACATTAAGGCTCTGACAAGTCCTAGAGGGTAGACCTCTCTTTAATTTCATTTAACAAAGGGTTTCCCAACCTTACTTTACTATGCTACACCCCACTACTTCCCTAATACTATGCCTTGGTACTTATTATCTGAGTATCACATTCTAGGAACTGCTAATTAGGCAATCTTTAATACACCTGACAACCTCTTTTCTAATATTCTCTCTCAAAGGCTAGCTCTTAGTTAAAAGATTGAAACAAGACCATTTTTTCCTCCCTGGGGAATCAATTTTCAAATTAAAATAATACATATAGCCGAAACCGGTTTGGCTCAGTGGATAAAGCGTCGGCCTGCGGACTGAAAGGTCCCAGGTTCGATTCCGGTCAAGGGCATGTACCTGGGTTGCAGGCACATCCCCAGTGGGAGATGTGCAGGAGGCAGCTGATCGATGTCTCTCTCATCGATGTTTCTAACTCTCTATCTCTCTTCCTTCCTCTCTGTAAAAATCAAAAAAATATATTAAAAATAATAATAATACATATAGAAAAATATAATCATTAGATTGTTTGAATTACTGAAATAATAAGAAATAGAACGAATATTTTTTTCTTTTAAGATTGGCACATTTATTCAAAAATAAATTGAAAATAGAATTAAACAGATCAGTGATCACTATCTATATATATAAAAGGCTAAATGACCTTCCAACAGGTAGCTATGACACACACTTACCACCAGGGGCAGATGCTCAATGCAGAAGCTGCCGAGCTGCAGTGACTTGGCAGCAGTGGTTCTCGGTGATGTACCCTGCAACTAGAGAGAAGGGAACCCAATTCTGGGGTGTGGCACCCTAGAACCGCCCTCTCACAATCTGGGACCCCTCAGGGGATGTCAGAGAGCCAGTTTTGGCCAAGCCGAGGGACCCCACCTGCCAGAGGGAAGCCACTAACTCCGCAGACACCCTTCAAGCCGCAGCACTGCCCCAGGTATGGCCAGCTAGGGAGGGACCGTGGGAGGTTGGCTCCAGGGCATGCCTGGCCCATTTTTCCCAGTCCTGCCCCTTTGGCCACCTTCTAATTAATTTCCTTTCAATGTGCACAAATCCTTGCACCAGGGTACTAGTATTATTATAATATGTGATAGTTTAAAAGAAAAAGTTTAATTGTATGAGAAAGGTGCTAAAATGATAACAGCTATAGAATTAAAAAGCTAAGTAAATATAATAATATTTCTGAAATGTTGAAAATACCACCTTCAGATAAAATATCACTGTTTAACACATAAACTAAGCTCTTATGGGACATATGGATATGTGTTGAGGCATGGAATTTTAAATTTTATTTTACTTTTTTAAAAAATTTGAGAAATTATTGAAAATATAAACATGTATATGTAAAATGTACAAAGTGATGATTTGATATACAAATACTAGTACATTGTGAAATAATTACCAAGATCAAGATAATTAACGCATCTTTCACCTCACATAGTTATCTCTCTCTTTTTGTGTGTGTGTTATGAATGCTTAAGATCTACTTTCAAGTATACAATGCTGTATTATTAATTACTAGAGGCCTGGTGCACGAAATTAATGCAAGAGTAGGCCTTCCTTCCCCCGGCTGCCAGCACCAGCTTCCCTATGGCACCCAGGACCCGGGCTTCCCTCCTGTGGCTCCCAGCAGGCACCTGGGACCCGGGCTTCACTCCGGCCCCTGCTTGGTCTGGAAGGATGTCCAGTCTAATTAGCATAGTATCCTTTTATTATTATAGATATAGTTACTATGGTGTACATTAGATTATTGGAATTTATTATTATAACTGAAAATTTGTTCCCTTTGATCTAATCACTGATTATACCCCCCTTATCCCTCAATCCCTGGAAATCACCTTTCATTCTCCATGTCTCTGATATTAGCTTTTAGTTTTTTTAGTTCACAAGCAGATGATACTATAAAGTATTTGCCTTTCTTTTTCTCACTTAACATAATGTCCTCAACACCCATTCATTTTGTCACAAATGTCAGGATTTCCTTCTTTCTCTTGGCTGAATAATACTCCTGTGTGTGTGTGTGTGTGTGTGTGTGTGTGTGTAATATATGTCACATTTTCTTTATCCATTTACCATGAAGAATATTTTTTTCATTCATTTATTCTTTTCTCATTTGTTTTAATAAAATACTTGCAATTTTTTAAATTGAAATACCAATTCAGTAATTTCTCTTAAGAGTATTGTGAAGAGATTTTATTCAAGTGTTTTCTGGCATGTGGTTCTGTTATGAAGCTGCTTCAAAGGATGTGATGATTTATGAAGTCTGACTTCTCAATAACAGATGAGGATGCCCTCTACCAGGATGGCATCTACATCTGTATTCACCCCTTCCTGTGCCTTAATTCTGCTCTTCCCCTAACTTCTGCCTTCCTTGGGCACTTTCCCTTTTCACTCAAGTTTCCCTTTTCACTCTGACATTCTCCATTCTCCCTGGGGGCAATCCAGCTTTCTATTGTTTCAAATGGTATCTATAAGCATTTGATATATATATATATATATATATATATATATATATATATATATAAAATAGAATTAAACAGATCAGTTATCACTATCTATGTACATATAAAAGGCTAAATGACCTTTTATATATGCAAAATGCTTTTCCTGAGCTCAAGGTCTAAATATCCACCTGGGCATGACCCTTCCTTGTGCCACATCAACTTAGTCACAACATGTTGAAACTCAACCCTTCATCTTTTACCTCAACCCACCCTGATACCAAGCAGATAATATAGACCAGGCATTATTTATATACATAACACTTCATCATTATAGACCTCTAGCCCAGCATCTACAGTCTTTTCTTCTTATCTATTCAATGACAATTTTCCCTTATTATATTCTAACCTCTCAAGAGCAGCACTTTTTAAAAATACATTTATTATTATTTTTTATCCTTATGTATATATTTTATCCTCAGAGCATAGTACAAGGCCTGGCACATAGAACGTTCTTGATGCCTGTTTGCATTGAGTGGATGAGACCAAGGAAAAAGATGAAACCAGGTGATGTGTTGCAGGGAGGGTATAGCACTGTGGTCTGGGGAGGTATATTATCCTGAGGAGATTCACCTCCAAATACTGGGTAAGGCCCAGGAGAAACCAACAGGATCTGTGTTGTAGATCCTATAGTATAAGACTGAGTGAGAGTGATAGCTCCTTACTGAACATAAGCTCGTTCAGAAGCTAGTCCTGCCTTAAACAACAACAGCAAAGCAGCAGCTTTGCTACAAAGCTGTAGCAAAAAGTGCCTGTGGGCTTTGGTTCTACTGGCCTTGGCTAAGAGTATATGAACATTGTGTGTTGCCTTTTTCTCTTACCAGATGGGACTTCATAAAGAGTGGAAACCCTAGCACAGGCATGTTTGTGTCCATGGTCCTTAGCTTACTGCCTAGAACATAGTAAACGCTCGGCAAATACTATAAGATAAATAAATGATCTAGTTACTAAAACTTTTTGAATCTCAACTTTCTGGTATGTAACAGAGAGATAATAACTACTTTAATGGTTATTTTAATGATTAAATGAAAGTTACTATTAAAAGATGTCACTTTCCTCATATGTTTACTATTCTACGACCAGGATTGTTTCCAAAGTTTGGGAAAAGACAGAAAGGAAGGAAAAAAGAATGTGCTTTTACTTATTTATTTCAGGGGCTCTTCTCCCCAGCACTATGAGGGAGGTAGGCCATTGCAAGTGACCAGCCCAATCAAATAGTTAAAAGTAGGTGTGATGGGATTGAAAACGATAGCTTCTGAATCTGACTCATGAGCATTTTTCCCTGGAAGAGTAGGAAATAAATACATTTCCTCAGTGGTAGTGGGTGGGTGGTTCGGACATGAGAGTCAGATAGGAAGTTAATGTTTGGTTTTATGTAAGATGTACTGCTATGATAATTGTACAAAGAGGCTGTTATAGCGATAGCCAAGAATTTTAAAGAAACTAATTTTAATTAATACTTAACGAATGTCTTATTCACAAATCACAAATTATCCTTAAATGTTCCTAAACTTACAAGAACCTCTCTGGGCTTTAAAACATATATAGCATTCTAATATTCAGTGGAAGGAAAGCTTGGCATTGGAAGTAGTGTCATTATGTAGAAATCCCTCTTCTCTTGGGATCTATCTTGATGTCTAGCATATTTTTTTTTCCAATTTAAGGAGCATCTTTATTCTATTTCTTTGTACATGAGTCTCATCCACTCATTCCTTGGTCTCATCCACTCAATGCAAACAGGCATCAAGAACTTTCTATGTGCCAGGCCTTATACTATCTCTGAGGATAAAATATATACATAAGGATAAATAATAACGATAATATACCTGTCTTTTCTTCTCCATGTCAGACTTTCTCTCAGGTCTTTTAAGTTTTTCTCCTTGACTTTAATCTTCTACATTATCAGATTTGGCAGCAGCTTTGAATCCCCTGGGAACAGAAAACCCACATATTTAAATGTTTACTGCAACTGGGGAAATTAGAGTTACATCCTCTCTCAAGGCTGACAGGGATGTCATATTCAAAATGTCTGATGGGAAGCTTAATGGGTTTTAATGCATTGCCTTTCTTCACTTAGGTCCAAAAGACTTACACCTACGTGATGTCCTAGGTTAAATTTCATGATGGACTAGTTCTGTTAGCATAAGAAATGGAGTCATATTTGATATTTTACAGTCTATGTGCTCATCCTGTCACACATGGGGTTTTTCCAAATAATTTTACGGTTAATAATTTAGTCATGCGTTATGTGGACCCAGGAAAGAATCTCCCCCTAACTGACGCTTAGAGGAAAAGTAGGGCTTTGTGTGGTAAAAACTACTTCAAATGTCTTTGGAATAATGAAATATGAATATTTGTTTTGGTAATTAAAACCTTAAATGACACATATCTCATTGTCCTAAAGTATAAACTTAGTAATGAATGATCTTAAGTTCCTTATAAATACTTCTTGTGGCATATGTTCTTTATTTTAATGTTATTTAAAAATAAAAAATGTTTTTGGGGAGACTTCATGTAAAATTATATTGAATATGCAATCAATAAAAAATCATCAACAGTCACAAAAATATTGATGAATGCATGACATCAATCCTCCCGCCTCTTTACAAAATCTGATTTTTTAAAATAAACCTGCCTGCTGTTTTCTTCCTCCTGTTGTCTGTATGTCTTAGACATTTCATCTGTTAAGGTGCTTTCTGTAGTAAAAATAAATAAATAAATAAATAAATAAACAAACAAACAAATAAATAAATAAAGTCAAACTTAGACTGGCTACATCTACAAAGATACTTATTGCGTCCTAACTTGGAGTCTAAAGACGGTGTGATTCAGGGTTGGCCTCTGATGATGAGTTTTCTCTTCCCTTTAATTCCCTTGGCTCTGCCCTCCTTGGAATGCTGGCTTTACCCTTTAAGGTGGTAGCAGTTTCTAACCTCACATCTGCACACTGCAAAATCCAGAAGAAAAGTATTATCTCTTTCTAGGTTCCTCATTTACTAATCAGGAAACCTTTACCAGGATCCCCCAAAACCTCCATTTGCATTTGATTGGCCTGAATAAGGTCGCATGCTCTTGCTTTTAGCCAATCCCTATAGTGTAGATGTGTGAGCTTGAGGCACGACCATTACTGGTTAGGCAAATGAGGATCTTCCATTGGAGCTGGACTCAACTCCAACTGCTGGACTGTGAGGACTGGGTATTAGTGAGTCCAGAACAGCATTCACCACAAACATTTTGAATTCCTCCATTGTCTTGGCACTTTCAGGAACTTAAAACAGATCCCCATCTGGAGAGGGGAGACTTTTTCTATTCATGGTATTTCCTCCAAAGCATTCCCAGAGTCTCTCCCTAATTCTGATCTACCTTGATCTAAATTGAATGTACATCTTGGATTTAACAACCTGATTAAACTGATTTTGAACAGGATTGTTGGCATTATTTCAAAAGTTGTGTTTTATGTCCATCCTGAAACACTTAGTTTGATGTCCCAATATAGTAAAATATGCCCAAACCTAATTTTTCTGATTCCTGGGGTTTGATTTTCTGTGAATTGCTATATCTCCTTTATTTTCAGTTTAGTCCCCAGAGTTGCCCATATAACAGTGATTTCTTTTCTTTTCTACTTTCTCTCTCTGCTTTGATTTCCTCTTAGTCTCAAATTACTCTATAATTTTTACCAGATATCCTAACTTAGCCTGTGACCTAACACTGGCTTATCATTCATACTCTGTATAGATTACCAGAGCTAGAACAACAGTTGGCTTATTCTTTTTTAATGATTTTGGAGGTAGGATCTATAAATTTTTTTGCCAGGTAAATTGTTAAGCACTAGTATATTAACTAAACATGTGTGATTATTAAAATACAAACTCACACGTGACACACAAACAAACAAAAAATCTAGATATGGACCCCACTCCTCATGTAGCTCACATTTCAGAAGCTAGTCCTGCCTTAAACAAGAACAACGGAACAACTGAACAACTGGTCACTATGACATGGGCTGACCACCAGGGGGTGTGAGCGGAACATGGTGGGCATCAGCAGCAGGTGACAGAGTGCGGAACATGGCGGGTGTCAGCCACGGCGGGATGGTGGAACAGGTGAGCGCGGGCACCAGACCAAGGCGAGGTGCCAGTAGCTGTCATCAGGGCGAGCCTCTAGTGATTACTGAAAATTCTTTGCTCCTGCATGCCACAGTCCCGCCTGGCGCTTGCATTCACTGCCGACACTGGCCCTGCTAGCACCCACTGCTGGTGCCAGAGCTGCTGCTTGCACCCACTGCTGGCCCCTGGTGCTGGCCCCAATCAGTGGGTGCTAGTGGCAGCTGCTGGCCCCTATCACCCCTGAGGGCTTCTTCACCTCCCCCTGCTCCTGAGGGCCCAATGGGGAAAGCAGCCGCCACTTGCACCCACTGAGGGGACCAACCCCACTCACACCCACTGCTGGCACCTCCCCAATCGCTGTGCACCATCAGCGGGTGTGAGCAGGGCCAGAGCCCTCAGCATGTGTGAGTGGAGGCTGCAGGAGAGGCTGCCAGCAGATAGGGGATGGGGGGGCCACAATGGTAGGGGCCAGTCGGGGGTGCAGAGGATGGACTGAGACCCGCCCCTGTGCCCACCACAGCCTCTTGGCTCACAGTTCCTTTCAAGGTGCACAAATTCATGCAATGGGACCCTAGTATTGTGATGATTTCTATAGAGGAAAAGAATACAATAATGTGATGTAGACTAGATGGGACTAGATGATAATCCAATTTATATTGGATTGTCAGAAAAGGCCTCACTGGAAAACTAACATTTGAAGAAGATACCTGGAAGATGAGGAAAAGCCTGGATGTGAATAGTTGAATTAAGACAATTGTAGGTGGAAGAAATAGCATGTGTGAAGGTTAGAAAAGGGGTGTACTGGTGCTGAGTGTGAACCACAAAATAAAAATAGAGAAGTCAGCCTTGTTCAGTGTGGCTCAGATGGTTGGAGTGTCATCCATGACCAGAAAGCATGGGTTCCATTCCCAGTCAGGGAATGTATAGGAGGCAACCAATTGATGTATTTCTCTCTCTCTCTCTCTCTCTCTCTCTCTCTTTCTAAGATCAATGAAAAACAAAATGAGGGCCAGATTGCACAGGAACTTGGAGGCAAGTTAAGGAGAGTGCATTTTAATCCATATGCAATAGGAAATCTCTAAAGGATTATAAATCAGACAAGGACATTCTCAGGGCTTAAAATTTAAAAGCTTATTTGAATGCTTTCTAGAAAACAAAATATAATGGGTTTAGAATAAAAGGGACGACTTTAAAATTGCTGTCATATTTCAGGTCAGAGAAGATAGTACACAGACTAGAGTGGTAACAGTGACAAATGAAAAAAAAGTGAATTAATGATGTACATGGAGATGAAAGTGACCTACTATTGAAGCATTTCATATAGGGACTGAAGGAAAGTAAATCAAGAGACATCCTACACTTATGATGTGCACAATTGTGGGGCAATGATTCTCCCAACATGAGAAAGCCAAGCACGACAAAGGTGGTTAGGGTTGTTTGAGTTTGATTTTAGTCAAGTTAAATCCAAGCAGAGCTGTTAAGAAATCAGTCCAATATATTTTTATTTTATTATTTATTTATTTATTTATATTTATTTATTTTATTTTTGCTAAAAGTATTACAAAGGGTATTACATAAGTGCCCTTTTCCAATATAAAGTCTGGTGTTCAAAAAGAAGAATCTTAGCTAGAGCTAAAACTTTGAAAATTGTAAACAAATAACTGGTATTTAAAGCCGTGAAGCTGAATAAGATGAATTAGAGCTAAGAGTATCTACAGAAGAGATGAGAGGTTAAAGCTCTGGGAAATACACGCATTTACAGGTCAGGTAGTGGCAATTCACTGCGGAAAGAGAATGAGAAGGTGTCATTAGGGGTGGGTGGAATCCAAGAGAGTGTGAAGTCATGGGAGCCCTGTGATATTTTATGAAAAAAGTAGTGAATAGTCCTTTGTGACTTGAATGCCACTGACAAGTCTGGTAAAATGAGAACTGAAGAATACTCTTCAGCTTGTTACGTGAAGGTCATTTGTGATTTGCCAAAAACAGTTGTATCAGAGTAGTAAGGGAAGAGGCCAAATGGAGTTGTTCAGTGTTGACAGGTAAAAGAGACTTGGAGATATTGGTTGCAGACAACGTTTGTATTTGTGGAAATCGGTCGTATTTTTTAAGAAAATGTTTAATAGTAATGTGATGAGAACCACGCTGAAGAAAGCATTTATTCACCCATACACTCCTACGATTCCTGTTCTAAATCCTTTTTTACATTAGAGACTCTCATCTCTCTGGTTGTCTCGTATTTTCCCTCCAACAGAAAAGATATATATCAGAATTGCCATATGGTGAGAAGAAGCAGGCAGATAGAAAGATGTTTATAAAAACAAAATAAAACCCTGGAGAGACAATGTAAGCCAAAAGAAGAGGGGCAGATGGATAAGCTTACCCAGAAGAATTAGCCCTTAGCCTCTGCACAATCAATAAATGTTGACTGGCTATTGACAAGAGAGGGGACAGGAGAGCAAGAGAAGCACATTGTGGGGAAAGGCATTTCTTCATAACAGCTGCTGTTGCCACCACGGAACAGCTGTTCAGGTCCACAGCTCAGAACTTTCTGCTCCCCTTACAACTCTCCTCGGGGGCCCAAACTCACACCCTGATGCTGCAGTCTTAGAAGAAATGTCATATGTGATTTATATTGTATAGAGCCAGAAATTATTAAATCACTGAATAGGCCAGGAGCAAACTTTGCCTATGCAATGAATGAAAGAAGTTTACATGACTCTTTCCACATCCTGGGCTTTGGTGATCCTCAAAGCTGAATGGTGATAGCCTTTCCAGCTATACTGAGAAAGCCATGTTTTAGAGATTTAGAAGGGGAACATTCTCTCAGCTCCTCAGTGGAAATAGGGTTAGGATGCTGAAGATAATACTAGGTTTAGATTATTGTACTCTAATTTACGCATTCATGTCTATTACAAACTAGAGGCCCAGTGCCTGAATATTTGTGCACTTGGGGGGTGGGGGGCAGTGTCCCTCAGCCCAGCCTGCGCCCTCTCGCAGTCCGAGACCCCTGGGGGGATGTCCACCTGTCAGCCTAGGCCTGCTCCCCCCAGGGAGAAGTCATCAGACATCCCTCTGGCAGCCCAGGAGCCCTCAGGGGATGTCCGACTGCTACTTAGGCCCATGGGGAGCAGGCCTAAGCTACAGTCAGACATTCTTAGTGCTACTGAGGAGGCAGGAGAGGCTTCCGCCACCGCTGCTGCGTTCACAACTGTCAGCCAGGCTTGTGGCTGAGAGGAGCTTCCCCTGTGGGAGCACACTGACCATCAGGGGGCAGCTCCTACGTTGAGCATCTGCCCCCTGGTGGTCAGTGAACGTCATAGTGACCAGTTGTTCCCAAACATTCTGCTGTTAGGGTCAATTTGCATATTAGCCTTTTATTATATAGGATAGTGTTCTTGTGTATGCACAGAGTATCTTCCTAATGCTTTTCTGTGCCCCATATGAAGAAGCCCCTGTATTGCCTGTTTATATAGTTCATGTGATAAAAATTGTTCCTTTCATATTAAACAAATTCCCTGCATTTAAAAAATAAGAATATTAAATTATTAATTTCTTAGAGATGTCCTGGATCAGGGCAAGAACATTTCCATAACTATAAAATCATATAGCTCAAAATCAAGTATCTCATCAACTACATTAGCAAATATGGATATGGTGGGCTGCTTCTTTCTGGTTGTGAGAAAGAATGAGCCATAACTCAACTGCAAAATAGATATAATAATGATAACAATGACTGTCATTTGGGCAGGGTTCTCTATTTCAATACCAGAGAAAAATAACCACACTAAGTATTCTAATTTTTATGCAATACCAAAATATCACTACTGATATTGGTATTTTGTAACAAACATGTTCAGAATTTATAACATTTTTAAAAGCAGTGGAAACAAATGTGTATTACACTTTCACACAACCATTCTGCCACATTAACCTGGCATTATTTGGTGGAGGGGAGGCAAAGGGAGATGGCCGCAGATCAACTGCTTATGGGAGGTGAGTGAGAAAGAGAGGCTAGAAGAGGACCCGCTGAGCATACAGCCTTGTGTGGGGATGATTGGAAGACAGAGAAGGAGAAGGATAAGAACATAGAGGAGAGAGCCAAAAAACAGTGAACAAAACCACTGATGAATGTCTGAAACCATAGTATTACACATGCAAACATACTTCCAGTTCAATTATGAAAAGCAGCACAGGGTATCAGAAGGGTAGTGTTATATTTAATAAAGAAGTCCAGAGAAATACTGACAAACATTGGCTTTTTGCTTCCCATTCTTCAAGATTTACAGAAGACCACCCAGAAAACTCCTTTTTATTCACAGTCTATAATTACTAGGTTGCATCTTTACTTACTGCTTCTGACAAATAAAAACATATGTGAACGTGCTCTAGTCTCAGTATCAGTCTTTGGCACTAATGACTTAATTACCATGGCATACAATCTATGTACACATTTATTCTATTCATTTCCTGCATTAAGTAAATCTTCCATGACCCAGGTTTATTTGGAAAGTGACAGTGGAGTGTAAGAAACTAATCCAAAACATTGAATGTTTCATCTGGGAGAATCGGACCATGCATAAAACAAAAGCTGAAAGAGATGGGATTAATTTTCTCTGTGTATATTTATTGATTACTATACTAAACACGACCAAAGCAAACATAAATAAGTGCCATATTGCCATTAAAGAACTTACCCTTCAGTAAGGGGTAAGGAGGAGTGACTATCCTAAATAATTAAATCAAGTGTGACAGGTGTTAAGAAAAGGGTGAGAACAAGGTGCTATGGAAGCATTTCGAAGGGCTTTTATTTCAGACAAGACGGGAGGAAGAAGGGAGAAGCCACAGAAGGGGCAGAAGGAATGAGTCCCAAGCTGAGGCTTGGACAATACAGAAGTGTGTTAATATTCCAGGCAGAGAGCCATGAGCAATGGCCTGAAGTTGAAGGTTCAGAGAAGCATTAGTTGTTCATGTGTCAAGGTCAGGCATGGAATCTGTATCAGGAGAAAGCAGTTAGGAGTGAATGGAAAGGAGAGGAAGAGCTAAACCATTTAAAAGATGCTTCTGAGTTTGAACTTTCAAAAACCATGCAGAATCACTAGAAAAAATAAGAAGGGAGGGACATAAACATATTTGCACTCTAGAAAAATGTCTCTGACAATATTAAGGTTAATAGATCAGATGAAGTGAAGCCAGAGGAAATTAGGAGGCCATTACATACTATAACAAATAAATAAATAAAGTGAAACTAAGAAGTTAGAGTAAAAATAACTTGGTGTTGTGGGGAAGAAAGTAGACTCAGGCTTCTAGTATGCCAAGTGTTGGGAAGGTAGTTATTCCTTCAGCTAATACTTATTGATTCCTTTAATGAGTCAGAACTCACTCAGTGCCAACAATGTGCCAAGCACTATTCTGAGTGCTAGAGACAGAGCAATAATAATATGGACAAGGTCATTTTGCTCATGGACCTTTAGCTCAAGTGGTAAGAATAAAATCAAATTTGAGGTCAGGGAGAAAATTGATGAGTTTCCTCTTGGACACAATAAATATGAAGTATGTGGAAGAACAGTCAGATAAGATGTAGTAGGAAGGTGAAGATTGTGGCTGAAGATATTGACATAGAGTAAACAGCATGTAAGTGGTTCTTGAAATAGTGAGAGTGAACTTGAACACTCGGGAGAACGATTTGTTAGTTTTCCTGGCATATGCTTGGCTTTTAACAGAATCTCAAAGTAATTATAAACCAATGGTTTAGAATTAGAAGAGAAAATGAGTTTAAGGACAGGACTTTCAGCCATAAAATCAAAGAGATAAGTATAGAGGGAGGGAAGCCAAATGGGAAACTGAGGACGGTAGCAAGAGAATTATTAGAGAAAATATAATTATTTCATCAACTAGTCCAATGAGCAGAGTCTCAAGAAGGAGAAAATGATTGATAATTCCAAGTGGTGCAGAAGTCAAGAAGGATAGAGAATGAAATAGCTGGATTTCATAGCAGAGACCACTGATGGCCTTGGCAACAACAGTTTTCATGGAGGGATGGACAAATGCTGCATCAGTGAGTTGAAGATAAATGGGAGCTAAGAAAGTGGATAATTTATCTGCTTTAGAATAGGATAAGAGGTCAACCAAAGGACTTGTAAGCATGCATATTAGCATAACCAATGGACACAGACAGTAGGGAGGTGAAGGCCTGTGCTGGGGGGTGGAAGTGGCCAAGAGAGGTCAATTGGGGGAAAGGATACATATGTAATACGTTTAACAATAAAGAATTTAAATTAAAAAAAAAAGAAAAAAAAATCTCAAGGGTACAATTTGCAGAGTGGGGAGAGAGCTAGAATTGCAGGTTTGAAAAAAGGAAGCTCAGCCTAGTATGGGAGTTATACTCATAGATAAGAATGGGTGGCTGGAGGAATTTGATTTGGGCTATGAAAAAAGATGACAGGGATGTAAAACATCCCAGGGTCTCTATTGACTCTTATGTGGTACACAGATGGAAGCTAGAAAACTCCTTGTAATTTCCTGCTTTCTTAATTGCCTTTCTTGGCTCATTTCTAGGTTTGTTTTTATAAGTTTTATTTTTAATGTATGATTTTAGTTTCAGGATTTATCATAATAAGGCAAACACATTTTTTTAAAATAAAAAACTGAAATCTAGTGAAAATTTTTTATTCTAATTTTCTAAATAGGGATAGTGATAGTGTTTAAAAATTAAATGTAACGGCCTTTAACCAAAATCCAAACACTTTCAAGGTAGCTACTATACACTAAGGAACTAAAAGGAAAAGAAGTTCCTTCAAGTATTATATATATCAAAATACCTGACAGGTTTTTAAAGCCTCTTATTTTAAACAGCACAATTGGTTTTAATAATTGAATTGCTTTAAAAGTTTATGGGAAAATGTTTTGTAGACTTCCAGGTAATGGTTATGGTATGGACTGAAATCCAATTTATAATGACAAGCAGTATTGAAATAAAGAACAGTTGGCATGTGCTCTGGAAACTAAAGAAGGGTGCCTTTCTTATGGCCCACACTTCATCTACTAAGTGTATGCAGATGGGGTCAACTGAATGCTATAGTGAAGGTCTGACACGTGATACCTCCCATTCTAAGGCACCTGCTTCACCAAAAGTTAAGTGTAAAGTTTCTTACTCCTGATCCTATCGGTATACGCCACATGGTCATCTTTTATATTTACTTAACCAGAAATATTTGTCCATACTTCTAGAGTGAATTTAATATATATATATATACACACACACACATACTAGTGGCCCAGTGCATGAAATCCATGAACATTAAAAGGGAATTAATTAGAGGAAATATTTTAATATTGCTATTTTCCCTTTATAATAGAAGTGTCAGAGATGAAAGAAAATTAGTAAAATGTATATGAAAATCTTCCTCCTGTCAGAGTCTGAGGTGCAACACAGGACCCAGAGTCAAGTCCCCACCCACCCATGTGCACCTCAAAATCACATGAGACCCAGACCCAGCTGGCCCCACCCCATTGGGCTAGATCCAGACCTGGGCTGTCCCACCCTTGTCTAGCCCCACCAGGCAGGGGGCACAGCCTCAGGTCCCTTGGCCTGGCACCAGGCAGGGGGTGCAGCCTGAGGTCACCCATCAAGCCCTGCCAGGTGGGGTGCACAGCCTGAAGTCCCCCAATCAAGCCCCACCAGGTGAAGGGCATGCCTTGAGGTCCCCATCAAGCCCCTCTGGGCCAGAGGCACAGTCTGAGATCTCCCATCAAGCCCCATTGGGTGGGGGGGTGCAGCCTCAGGTCCCCCATCAAGCCCTGCCAGGTGGGGGGCACAGCCTGAGGTCCCCTGGTCGGTCACCGGGGTGGGGGGGTATTGCCTGAGGTCCCCCATCAAGCCCTGCCAGGTGAGATGCATGGCCTGAGGCACAGCTTGAGGTTACCCTATCAAGCCCCATGTAGGGGGGGGCGCAGCCTCAGGTCCCTGCTGATTGCAAGTTAAGGCTCGTTACGGAAACTCGGCCTCCACTGTGGGTTCCACATCTTTGTGAAGGAGTGACGGTCAATTTGCATATTCCCTATTTATTATATAGGAGAATATATATATATATTTGTATATATATATTTATATTTATATTTATATATAGCAATTAAAAGTCATTGTTAGTTCATATGGTTGGAATGAAGCTGACAGTATTTGTATTTAAAAAGACTGGATTTAATTGTGAATGAAAAACCAAGATAACAGCTAAAACAAGGTTGGAATTTATTTTTCATGTAAATTAAGACTAAAGACAGACCAGAACTGGCAATGTCTTTTCGTGATACAGATCTAAGATCCACTATTTTTGTTGCTCTACTATCCTGTCCCTTTAAGCTCTCTTCCCTGAAGTGGCACATGCCACTTTTCACTCACTATTGATCAGATCCCAGCCACAAGTACACACCTAGCAAGGAAGGATGGGAAATGATGCCATGATACCAACAAAAATCCAGGGTAATGTCTTTATAAGGGACAAGAGGGGAAAAGGATTTTCAGTGAAACGAGCAAACTCTGCAACACCACTCTTAGTTCTAGAGTGGGCAGTCAGAACATTGCATCCCCTTGGCTGCTATGATTTTTTTCAGAGATAGGTTCATGTCCAAAGACTGTGAACTACAAAGTGTATCAGAGATTGTAATAGAAATGGCAAATCTACTAAGATAGGCAGACATGACTCAATTCTGGGAAAACCATTTTTTCCCAGACTTATTGTGGATCAATGTATGTCTGCAGCAGCTGGAGACTAGCATAAGAGGAAAACCAAGGAATAAAACTGATCCAAGAGATAGAGAGATTGAAGACTTGCAACATCTAAGCCTAGAACAGAGCATGCTTGAGCTTTGGCTAGCCCTGGGTATTTCAATTAAGTGAGTCAATAACTTTACATTGGACTTTTAATTTATAGGATGAGAAGCTTATTGATGAAAACAGGGGTCTGGAGGTAAGGAAAGTACTCAGGCAACATACCACTTGGATTTTATTTTACTATCATGGATCAGCTCCATTTAAAAGTGTAGTATAGGTTAATACACTTCCATTCACAAAAATAAAAGAATGAAAGAACAAGTAAGCCCACATCCAGGCACATTCTTGTAAAGTTTTAGACCAAGAAAAACTAAAGTATGTTAAATTCTTTTTCACAAAGAAATAATAATTATCCATAAAGAGATAAAAATTAGATACATCAGAATTCTCACCAATAACACTGAATGCTAGAAGATAACAGAGCAATGCCTACAGCATTGCAGGAAAATAAATTCCAGCCTTGAATTCTATACTCACAAAATGTATTAACCAAGTATGACAGAATTGGGATATTTAAAAATGATTAAGAGCCTAGAAACTTTACCTGTATTTTAAATATTTATTTGTATTTAACAGCCAGCAACTGAGATCAGAAATAACAGTTGTTCAAATGAAAAATGTTTCTCTCTCCCTTGTAAAATATATTTGTAACCAGTAGCCATATTTATCTATATAAAGAGCCAGGGTTCGTAACGTCCAAAATGACTGAAGGCTCGAACGAACGCCAGGCTGCACGCGCAGCAGGCTCAAGTGGGCATGGACTGGCAAGTGGGCTGAACTGCTGACCTCTCGGAGAGAGAGAGAGGCTCGGCTGCTGGCAAGGCTGGGAGAGAGAAGCACTCTCGCCAGTAACCTGGGGCTGCTACTGATCAGCCCCACCTCTCTGATCATGCCCGGAAATAGGCCCAGAGACACAGATTGGCATAGAAACTGACCAATTAGAACCAAACCTGGGTGAACTGCAAGAAGCCAATGGCTGCCTAGGAGGTGGAGTTTTTGATGCTGATTGGCATAGAAACTGACCAATCAGAAGCTAATATGGGTGAACTGAGTGGAGCCAATGGCTGCCTAGGAGGCGGAGCTTTTGACGCTTAATGGCATAGAAACCAACCAATCAGAACCAAATCTGGGTGAAGTGCAAAGGCAGAACCTAAGGTGGGGGCTGAGAAGGGGTTTTAAGGGCAATAGCTGTTTGGTGTAAGTTGTAAGAAAGCGGTTCAATTTTTTAATGACTGGTTTGGCAGTATAGTGCATATGGCTGGTTATCAGTCCAGATATAGGGATTCTGTGTTTTTGTCTGCTGAAAAAGCCCCCCCCCCCATTTAAACAATCCTATTTTATATAATCTATCTATACTAATAAAAAGGTAAAATGCTAATTAGACCGGGTTGACCGGCCATCTTCCGGATGTCCAACTTCTTCCGGACAAAGCTATGGTGGTGGGGGCCAAGGCAGAGGCAGTTAAGGGTGATCAGGCCAGCAGGGGAGGGCAGTTAGGGGCAATCAGGCAGGCAGGCAGAGAGGTTAGGGGTGATCAGGCAGGCAGGCAGGTGAGCGGTTAAGAGCCAGTGGTCCCAGATTGGGAGAGGGATGCCCGATTGCCAGTTTAGGCCCGATCCCACAGGCAGTTGGACATCCCCCAAGGGGTCCCTGATTGGAGAGGGTACAGGCTGGGCTGAGGGGACCCCCCCCCCTTTCATGCACTGGGCTACTAGTTTGTATATAATATGTAACAATGTAATTATGTGATAATATGTAAGCAGTTCTATAACATGAACAAAAACTCAGGATCCCCTGTATCTTTTTGTTTTGTTTTCCTTAGTGTCTTAGTTTTGTTCTCAAGATTACCACAGGTTTTCAATGGCTGCCAGAGCTCCTCCCATCGCATCTGCATTTCAGTTAGAAGTAGTTTTTAACCCGTGGAGTACTTAACAGCTATTTTCACCAATCTAAGGAGTGTTTTCTGAAATTGCACCCAGCAATGCTTTCTTAAATCACTAGACCTGCATAGTTGCAAGATGAGATATTTGATCTGGGCACTTTGCAGCCTGGGGGAAAACATGGGACTCTGTTTCTAAGTAAGAAAATAATGGAGAGCCAAAACCGGTTTGACTCAGTGGATAGAGCGTCGGCCTGCAGACTGAAAGGTCCCGGGTTCGATTCCGGTCAAGGGCATGTACGTTGGTTGCGCGCACACCCCCAGTAGGAGATGTGCAGGAGGCAGCTGGTCGATGTTTCTCTCTCATCGATGTTTCTAACTCTCTATCCCTCTCTCTTCCTCTCTGTAAAAAATCAATAAAATATATTAAAAAAAAAAAAAAAAAAGAAAATAATGGAGATTAAGGAGGCAACTAGGTCCTTCACCATCTAATAAGAAACCTCCCAAATCTCATTTTGTAAAGTTAGTTGAGTTTGTACTCTCAAAAAATAAGAAATAAAAAGGCATACAAACAGGAAAATGGAGCAATGGAGGAAAAGCTCAGGATGACAATGGCCTATCAGGCTAACGACAACAGTTCTGGAGCACCATAGGAGAATGGTGGGCTCCGGAGGGAGTCTCTGAAGATAAAAGGTTACCTGCATGGTATTGTCTGATTAACAGAATGGGCTAACTTTGAGGCACAACAAAACTTGTTATTCAAGATAAAAGAAAAGTTATTATGAAATCTCCCCCGCAATTGCATATAAACAATTAATTCAAGTAATTATTTGAATATAAGAACATTCATCTTCTCTCAATGCTCCTAATATTCTCTTCTAAGTGTCTCAGAAATTATATTGTTGACAGAAGAAAAGGAATGTAATCTTAGCACTTATTAATAGTAATGTAATGTTTAAATGGTTTTCAACTTTAGTCAACCCGTGGATAAATTGGGTAAGTCTTACTTGTGGATACAGAATGAATTTAAGTATTAACAAAAAAAAAGCCAGTATAAACTTAAAATACTAACACACAAACAATGGGAAGTGGAAGGGTAGAGGAACTGTGGAAGGAACTATAGAGATGCAAATATTTCAAACACTAAATATAATGTAACTAGAGGCCCAATGCATGAAATTCATGCAAGAGTAGGCCTTCCTTCCCCCAGCTGCCAGTACCGGCTTCCCTCTGGCACCCAGGACCTGGGTTTCCCTCTGGCTTCAGGCCCCAGCTTCATCCAGAAGGTCATCCGGTCTAATTAGCATATTATGCTTTTATTATTATAGATAGCAAATGAAAGAATTAAGCATTAAGAAGTGAATGAGGTTAAAAGTTTACTGAGAAAAACCTTTTTTTTAATTTTAGGAAATCAATCAATACCATTTGGAATGTTTGAAATAAGAGGCATAGGATGAATTATTTAGTTTTTGAAGATAATTGAAGGTAAAACAGTTTGTTTCTGGGAGTGGGACTATGGCTTTGAACAGGTATGGGTAGGGCAGTATAGAAATCAAATAATAAGGTATAAGCTAACCTTATTATTTGATTTATTCACATGTTCATGCATTATTTTAATAACAAATATTACAACAATCAAAATAGCAATAAAGGAAAGCTTCAAGTTTTCTTGGAAGTTTTACAAAACACAAATATTAGTAGGGAAGCCAGGGCTTGTTACTAGTACAATATGGGCTTCTCTCTGATGCAGTGGGCACCAGGTAGGACTAAGCACTGATGCAGCATGAACCTACTCTACCCAAATAGGAACTGGATACCGAACTGTGACCTCTAGTGAAGTAGTTTTACTAAATACTGAAGGAAGGGAGCATAGAAAATGTTCTTCTGCTGGACCACACTCCACTGGGCCTCTTTCCTCTCAGATGGTTGCATAACTTAATTTTTTATGTAAATTTTGATCAACCAGCTCTTTTAGCATGTTTGAAAATTCTAACTATAACTAGGTTTTCAGTAGAGGAAGGCAAGAACATTTCATATTTAAGGATATATATGTATCTTAGATAAATATCACATGGAGCACATAAAAAGATTCATGATATAAGAAAATAGATAATAACAATTATTATAAATAAACATACGGTGTTTTAGAAGAATTATGACAGTAAACAGTAAAGTGTACCCATTACTTACTGAAATACTAAATATACGAAAGGTTATATGATATATTAGCCAGGGTAGGCAAGGTATTACTGCAGTAACTAAACATTCAAATCCTCCATCACTTAAAATAAGAAGATTTTATTTCTTGCTTATACCATATCTAAAATGAGTTGACAGCAAGTTCTGTTCAAAGTTATCTTCACTCCAGGACCCAGGATGATGAACAAGCCACTAACAGGAGGGTTGCTGATCACAGAGGCATAAAGATTATGAAGAAGATTATTGCAAATGTTGCATGACTCTTAAAGTCATGTAAGCATGTTAAGTTTTACATTTGTCTTTCATTCACATTTCATGGGTCAAACCAAGTCACATGGCCATGACTGATTTTAAGGCGAAAAGTACAGCAAATTCTGTGACCTGAAACCCCCTCCCCATATTAATATGTGTGAATATCCTTAATGACTATCACATTAGGTAGTTGAAAAGCAATTTCAGAATTAAAATCACAAGTAGAAATTCACAAGTGAATTGATGGTTTATAAAAAAATCCAATGATCAATTAAAAAGACAAATAGTAATTACTCCCAAAGTGCAGAAGAAACATTTAAATACATAAAGAAAATAAGAATGAATACAGTGGATATTGAAGACCAGAGACAGTAGATCCAATGAACCATGCAATATTTCTTATTAAAAAATAGAGGGAAAACAATAAAGAAGCTTTTCTGATCTAAGAAAGGCCCAAGTGTTCAGACTAAAATGCTCCTGAACAGTAGAAAAAGTTAATAAAAATATAAAAATGCCTAAATATATCCTGCTTTAATTTTAAACCTCAAGAATAAAGAAAGAACCTAGGTATTCAAAAATGATTTTTTTCTGAAAGTTAAATATAACCTACATAAAGAAAAGTGCATAAATTGCAATTGAAGAGATCAATAAATTATTCCTATGAGAATACAATTGTGTGACCATTACTCAGGCCAAGAAACGGAACATTCCCTGTACCATAAAGATATTTCTATCCATTCTCCCCTGCAAAAGTATACCCTATCCTAATTTCTAAATCTCTATCAGTTTTGCCTACTCCAATATTGAAATAAATGGAATCACATAATATGGGTTCTCATATTTGACATTCTTTTCTTATTATATCATTGAGATTCCAACATTTGCTTTGTTGCAATTATATCAGACTTTGATTCATTCTTGTGTATAATTCTATTGTGCAAATATACTAAAATTTGTATTTATTCTAAGTGCTGACACAATTGATAAAATTGTTTCAAGCTGTTTACTATTTTTTTTATTGTCTTTATTGATTAAGGTATTACATATGTGTCCTTATCCCCCCATTCCCCCCTCCATCTCCCCCACTCATGCCCTCACCACCCTGGTGTCAGTGTCCATTGGTTATGCTGATATGCATGCATATAAGTCCTTTGGTTGATCTCTCCCCTTACCCCCACCCTCCCCCACCTTCCCTCTAAGGTTTAATGGTCTGCTTGATGCTTCTCTGTCTCTGAATCTGTTTTTATTCATCAGTTTATGTTGTTCATTATATTCCACAAATGAGTGAGATCATGTGATATTTATCTTTCTCCAACTGACTTATTTCGCTTAGCATAATGTTCTCCAGGTCCATCCATGCTGTTGCAAATGGTAGGAGCTCCTTCCTGTTTACAACAGCGTAGCATTCCATTTGGAAACAGCCTAAGTGTCCATCAAGTTGTTTACTATTACAAATACTAATGGTATAAACATTCTCGTACATATTCTGTATATGCTCATATTTCTATTGGGTGTGAAATTGTGAAATTTAATACTCCTCTGTTACCTTTTTGGAAGCCATCTTTAAACATGGCTGCCAGATATAAAATTGCAGTGCTCCTTTCTTCTCTTAGAATTCACATTCCCATCTCTTCTTTATTTTCTCCATACACTCAGTCCTCCTCTGTGTTCTACTCATTTACTGTATTTATTGTCTATAGTTTGCTCATTGAAATATAAGCTCTATTAAGGATAACATTTGTGTTTAGTTTGGTAATGGTTATTTTTTCAACATATAGAAGAGGTGCTCAAAAACTTTTGCTGAATAAATGTATTATGTTACATAGTTATGAGTAAGGCTCAATATCCCTTCATATGTCATTTGTATTTCCTTTCAGTACATAGACTATTTGTAGTTCATGCTACAAAATTCCTTCAGAATTTTACATGTGAATTTTGAAAATTAAGAAAATTTTCTGTTTATCTGTTACTAGTATATGTATAACAAAATTGTTTTCCATTTTGCTGTTGGCCTTTTGCCTTTGTTTATGGTAAGTTTTTAATATGTTTCATTTTCATGTAGTCAATGTTAACTATTTCTTTTCTTTAAGGCTTTATGTCCAATTAAAAAAGGCCTTTCTTATTTCAATATTATAAACAAATTCACAGCTATTTCTTCATAGATCTTTTATGTTTACTTTAAATATTTCATCCATCAAAATATATTTTGTTTTAAGGAATGAGGTGAGGACCCAACTTGCCTTTTACCTGACATGATTTATAGAATCATCACTGTCTTCCTCACCAATTTGTGATGACATCATTACCATAAAGTAAAGGCAATCCTGTTTGAATCTATTTTCCTTTTACTCTGTTTCATTGTTTTGGTCTATCTTAGCTCTAGTGCTGTTATGAACATTTATTAATCTCTAGTGCCAAAGTTTCAAAATT
Organism: Myotis yumanensis; assembly: GCF_028538775.1. Taxonomy (NCBI): domain Eukaryota; kingdom Metazoa; phylum Chordata; class Mammalia; order Chiroptera; family Vespertilionidae; genus Myotis; species Myotis yumanensis. Next base: position 61,925,675 of record NW_027223753.1, on the reverse strand, counting down.
ATTTTGTATTTGTAATATGCCCTATTTTAAACTTGTATGACTTTCCACCCTATTAATTTTTTTCTAATTTTATCTATTCTTAGAAAATTTCCTAGCTATCCTTACAGATTTATTGCTTAAAATGGACTTATATGCTATAACTTTGTTTAAATTCATACAGGCATATAAAAAAAATCAAGGCCCAAACTGAAAACTACAATGAAAAATATATGCAAACAACCACAAAATATTCTTGGTATGTTAATTAAGATTATGTTAAATGTATAAATTAGTTTAGTGAGACATTATATACCATGTGATTGTATTTTTCTATCCCAAAGTATTTTTAACAATAAAGTATTTTAATTAAGGTATGTACATTATTTTTAGATATAATGCTATTGTACACAATAGATTACAGTATAGTATGAATATAACTTTTATATGCACTTGGAAGCCAACAATTTTGTGTGACTCACTTTATTGTAATATTCACTTAATTGCCATGGTCTAGAACCAAACCTGTAATATTGCCAAGGTATGCCTGTGGAGGAATAACTGAGGGCTATTAGGCCCCTTTTGTTCCTCCTTTAGGACCCTTCCCTTGTCCTGAGAAGGTGCCCCCAAACCAGAAGCCCAGACATGAAGTTACCTACCTGCTGTAGCCCTAAAGGCCCCTGGTCTAAAGTCTGGGACCTAAGTTCATCCCACCCAGAGCCTGGAGTCCAGATTCCAGCGTCTAGCCAGTTCCAGAGCTGGGGTCCAGAGCTCAGATCTAGCCTGTTTGGAGCTGAATCTAGCAGCTCAGAGTTTACCCAGGATGGCTCCATGAGGAGTTCTGTTGGCTCTAAGTAGACAGGCCCAGACTTGGGGTTCTTGAGATGGTGTTAGGGCCTGGGTCCTCGGGACTCTCACACACTCTTTCACATTCTGTCCGCAAGCCATTGGTTTCTAAATACATCACTTCGGTTCACCATATTTCTTTAACCATAGGAGATACATAACAAGTTCTCCAAGTGGTAACATAACTTCAACGTGGAGGATCACATGGCATTGAGGCCGAAGGTGGACATGGGACTCTCTTCAAGGTAACCTTCAGATTCAGTGCTTAATACTCCAACTGCTCATCTAAAATTGCCTGTTTTATTTTATATCCCGTTACACAACGAAAACTAACACAAGTTTTTACTACATATCAAACACTACTCTATGAGCTTCACCCATGTTAATTCATCTTTGTAATTGTCAAGACAATTTTATCTTCACATTACTCCAGTTTTACAGATTAGAAAATGTACTCAGAGGGTGGTTAAATAAATTGCTTAAGGTCACACAGCCTGTAAGTGACGGTATCTTTTAGTCTGACTCGAGGGCTCGCACTCTCAACCAATGTGCTATGACTATGATTACAAGTATAACCCTTATGATAAAGGTGTCATTTTAAATCAGGATAAAGAAGTTTTTGTTGAAAGAGTTAGGGTAATTGAAATATTATTCAAGAAAATTTAATGTTGTTACTTTATTTCTTCATAGTATATGTCAAATGAACTAAAGTCTTGGCTATAAAATGTACATTCTTTAAAAGTAGAAAACTTATTTTTTTTTTAAATTGAAACAGTATTTTCAATAGGGGAGATGGTGTCTTATACATGAACTTACAAACTGAAAATAAACAATCTAGCAGATTTGACCACAACCACTTAGAAAATCCTATGACACAAAATATCACAAACAAATGAAAAGACAGACATAAAACAGAGAGAATTTTATTATAGATTAACAGAAAAACCAAATGAATGATACAATGGGAAAATAGGAAGTAGCAACAAATACCTCACAGAGGCATCTATATAAAGAGTCAGGGGCCATTTCAACCAAATGGACGACCGAACGAATGACCAAACAGGCTGAGTGGGGTGACAAGGCCGGTAAGGGGTTAGTGAGGGACAACCAAATGACTGAGTAGCAGGCTGTTTGGAGCAACCAGGCTGGCAGGGGGGTTAGTGAGGGACGATTGAACAGCAGGCTGCATGGGGCGACCAGGCCAGCAGGGGTGTTAATGAGGGACGACCAAATGACTGAACAGCAGGCTGTGGCAGGTGACCAGGCTGGCAGTGGGGGGCAGTGAGTGGCGACCAAACAACCAACCAGCAGGCTGAGTGGGTTGACCAGGCTGGCAGGGGGGGCAGTGAGGGGCAACCAGGCCAGCAGTGGGGGCAGTTAGGGTGACCAGATTGGCAAGGGGGGACAGTTGGGGGCAACCAGGCTGGCAGGAAGAGGCGGTTAGGGGTGATCAGGCTGGAAGGGGGCCCAGTAGGGGCAATCAGGCAGGAAGGCAGATGAGCAGTTAGGAGCCAGCGATCCCAGATTGTGAGAGGGATGTCCAGCCGCCAGTTTAGGCCCGATCCTAAAGATCGGGCCTAAACCGGCAGTCAGACAGGGGTTTGGATTGAAGAGGGTGCAGGCTGGGCTGAGGGGACCCCCCTCCCCGTGCATGAATTTTGTGCACCGGGCCTCTAGTATATAATATCAAAATCACCATACTAGTACATGTATAAATTAAAAGGACATTTTTTTTTTAGCTCTCAAGTTAGTGATTCTATTTTTTAATGATAATTCCTAGTGTGGGTGTGGATATGAGAAATTTGATATTTCTGCATTGCTGAGTTGGTGGGTGTATGATTGGTAAAACCTCTCTGGAGAACAATTTTGTAATAGATATTTTGCCTTAAAAATTCCTACTTTGTCTTGCAAACATTGTTACCTTTTACCCTAGCATTTCTACACTAAGAAAGTTATTCTAATGAAATATTCGCATGCCTGCACATTTATTTTGTAAGGATATTTGCTGGAGTAATTATAGCAATGTATAAATTGGCAGCAATCTAAATATGCCTTCTGAGAGGATGGCTATAGTGAGTTGGAACAATTAACTTTGTTACTTTATCCTCAAACACACAATACTTCATTGTAGGATCTAAAGTTGCTTTCAGAAGCAGGGTCCCTACACTGCCAAGTCAAGGCTTGGCTTGAAAGTATAGATGGGAGGTCATTCAGAGGCTTATAAAACCATTGAAGATGGACTCCTGGGTTCTGTCTGTGAATCTTATAGCCTTGCCATAATGTGACTCTATAATGGTACATCACATAACTACAACTCTGCCACACACTGATTTAGTTTGCATTACACTGGATAAAGTAAAACCTCTTTTTATGTCTATCAGAACATCCCCATGATGGATTCCTTTCCCTTGAGAGAGCACTATCATCATCATCATCATCATCATCATCATCATCATCCGGATGATTTGTACTGTGTCAGTTTGTTTAAGCTTGGATCTAGTTTAGAACTCCCTTCTCTAAATAGTTCTGGGTTACAGTTGGTTAAAGGAGATACTTGCATAAGATTTGGAGGATGGAAATAAAGCAGCAGCCATTATCTTTTGAAGGCTGTTTTAGTCATATATAGTGATGAGCAGATGTAGGGGTGATTCCTCTTTTTTCTTTCCTCTGCTACACTTTTAGCTCTTCTTATCAATTTCTGATTATATTGACCAAAAACAGCTCCAGGAAAATGCTGGTCTGAGGATCTACAGCGGTGAGACCTACATGGAAAAGGTATCTTCTTGTAGACTTCCTAAGAACTTTGCCTTAATAGTTCGGGGTTTCCAAATAAAATACAAGACCCTCATTTAAATTTGAATTTCAGATAAACAACAAATACTTTTTATATAAATATGTCCCCGATACTGCAAGAGCTAATCATAGCAAGGGAATATTGGTAATAGTCTAATTGCCCATAATAGTCCTGAATAGGTTGGAGGATTCATCTTGACACTTTATCCTCAAACCCATAGTCCTTTACTGCAGGGGCATACTCATAAAAAATTGTTTGTTGTTCATTTGAAATTTTGATTTAATTGGGCATCCTGCAGTTTTTACTTGCTGGATCTGACTCTTCTAGTTTTGGTGGATTGATATACTTGGTTTTAGATTAACTATCTCCTGACCCCTTCTCCAAGCCTCTAGCTCCTTTTCCAAACATTAACTCCTCCAGCATCTTCTACAGTTGTGTAAGGTCTACTTCCTAGAATAAATTGCATCCCCTACAATACTCACACTAACTCTGTTCCTCTGATTTTCAATTTTTACTGCAGTAATCATGATAACAATAGAAAACTACAGTAAATTCTAAGGCTTATTGAATAGAACTCTATGCCAAACCCTATATTAAGCACTTTGTAATACTCTGTATTGGTTACTGTTATTTACTCCCATTTAAATCTAATACATTTTAGAATTTAATTAAGACATGCCATTTATATAACAATTACCATTGATCTCAGATATTCTATGCTTTTTTTCCCCTCCTTATTTTTCCTTGAAGCAAATGTGAAGTGAGTTAAATTCTATGCTCTTCTTTTTTCCTTCTCTATTCTTTATTAAAGCAAATGTGAAGTGAGTTAATTATTTCAGACATCTGTATCTGATAAGAAAAGAAACTGAGTCACCAAATGATTTAGAGGAACTTTAAAAGTCATATAGTGAGTTAATGGAACACTTGGGAGTAGAATTTACCATCTTTGAGATTCCAAACTGCTGTCTTGACTTTTGTGCTGAGCAACACTATATATCTTTAGAAGAGAGAGAAAAAAATCAGTGTCCATTAAGTTTCTATATCCTGTGCAGAGACATTTATTCTTAGATCAAAATGTCCAAGTGAAACTTACACTATACATTTTAATACTTATTTTTAATCCAATAAGTTTTCATGTTCCTTTGTGTTCTTATGAAATCAAATTTTAAATTCCTTATCAAGCATGTGTTTGAGCTCAACTTCTATGCATAAGCATAGTTTTCATGTAAGTGCCCCATAAGGCTTGAACAATGGGTTTCATATGTAAACAAAATTGTATATTTTAAATAATCTCTGGAATTTCTTGCTATTTTAGAAGCTCTTTCTTTAAGATGGAATTTAGACAAGAAACATTTAGAACAAAAACCAAATAAAAAAGCAAAGGCAAATATTTTAGGAAATGAGGTGAACTGATTGATATGAAAGATTTCAAAGAAAAGGTAATACCAGCCACTTATCCTTAACAAGTCAAAGCCCTGGAAACGTTCATGGAGAAAAACATGATTTCAATGTAATTCCAAGATTGCTATAAAATCTCTGAGCATGGTAAAAGTATTTTTAATCTGTTCTATTATTTATTTAATACAGAATTTCCAATACAGATGTTCACTTGCCTCTCCTTTTATTTTTGGGGGGATATTTGGCAAATGCAGGTCATTTTCTTCTAGAGAGCCAACTCCCATGTACCTCGTCTTACTGTCTACTTGTTACAAAATATTTACTTAGAGGAAGAACTAGTGTTCTGGTGGTACCCTGTCTGCTGTCCAGAATTTGGAATATGAGGAGAAGAAAGAGGGAAAACTTGCCAAGGTCAGGAGGATTGATATGAAGTACCTAGTTTTAGTTTCATGAATTATTGTTTATTTTCATAGTATTCATAAGCACTTTTCTTAGATTAAATTAGATGTAATAATTTAGAAAACTTACCTTCTAATTCTGATAGCAAGGCTATTTTACAAATTGCCCACAATATTCAAACAAAATAATCAATTACAACAATATAGTGTAGTGACTTGGAGCAAAACTTCTTGAAATATCTGTGGTGAAAGACAAGTTGTTTTTCTGATCCATTGCAAATCAATATTTTGGAAAACACAATAACAAAACTAGTGTAAAAATTGGTTGTTGAGGTAATATAGCTATAAAAGTTTTCAAATATTTATGCTTGATTTCTGCACTTTTCTTGTTACAAACATGCACCAGTTGATGGAACACCCTTTTAATGGCATTGCTTTAGAGTTAGACTATAGTCTTTGGTATTCATTAGCTTGGGGTCCAATTCTGTCTCTGCTATATTCCACTTGCCTTGCAATATGTTTAAGTTACTTAAGTAAATATGAAAATAATAGTAGTACCTTCTTTAAAGTTTGCTGTGAGGATGTAATGAGATACAGTTGCCTCTTGAACAATGCAGTGCCTGGGACATAGGGGTGCTGAGCCTCTGTGCAGTCAAAATCCATGCATAACTTTAGGCTCCCCAAAAACTTAGCCTTGCCAACAACATAGTCAGTTAACACATATTTTGTATGTTACATGTGTTATATACTGTATTCTTACAATAAAGTAAGCTAGAGAAGAGAAAATGTGACTAGGAAAATTATAAGGAAAATACATTTACAGTATTTATTGAAAAAAAAATCTACATGTAAGTGGACCTGTGCAGTTCAAACTCATGCTGTTCAGGGGTCAATTGAACTATATGTGAAGCACTGGGAAGAATGTCTAGCACACACTTCAGAATCAATCAGGTTAAGTCATTGTCATTGTTGCATGCAGTTTTATAATATACAAAGCGCTTTTCCATACGTCATTACACTTATTTCTCACAAAATCTCTGTGTGGGTAGGTTACAGAAGTTGTGATTATCCTCCATTGTACAGTTGAGAAAACCAAGGGTCAAGTGTTTAAATGGTTATTTAAGTGTTTAAATGGTTGCACAGCTGGTAAATGATAAAACCAGGAGTTAAATGTGATGTTAGTTCTCCCTTATTCCATCCTCCCCTTCAAGGCATGTCAAAAGCTATGCGAGTAGTTTTCTTCATACAGAACAAAGTCTTTCCTGCTGTTTCCTTGGTCTGAGCCTCTTGGTCTCACGGCATAGCTTGACAAAGAACAGGAGCATCTAGAAGTACTAGGATCTCCTGATTTCTTCTCCTTTAGTAGACTTCTTTTACAGGAGAGGTTCTTGTTAACCCTGTACTTCCCTTTCCTTTTCACAGCTACTGAAGAGCAAGTTGTGTACAATTTATGCTTTCAGCACAGAGTGCAATATATCTGGTTAATGTGATGGCGGCTATACTAGTATTTTAGATGTTGGAAACGTCAATTCAAAAGCAATTCCCAACACCAAGATGAGAGAAACAGCCATCTCTTTTCATGTGTTAGTGAATGGTCTGGCTTACCTTTCCTATTTGAATGTGTCTAGATGATATAAAGGTTTCTTTTGTCGAAGTTTGGATAGTTTTACTTTTACAAGTCCAAAGAAATGTCCACTTCTTCATGTGGTTAAATCATGCATATGAATTCTCAGAGAATAAGGCGCATAAGTAATTCATATGGGACATTAAATGTTCTAGTAATTATGATCTCTATTTGGTTCAGAATCAAAAAAAAAAAAAAAGAACTAAGCCCAAGATGTGTTAAAAAAATAAAATTTCCTTCTGTTAGTAAATTAAAAAGGGAGTTACAAAAAGCAAATACTGCAGATGCATTTTCTCCAATAATGCCTTCAGGGGAACTTACATTTAGAAAAGAAAACTATTCAATTACACAGCAGCACAAAATGAGCTTGGTGTAAACAAACCATTGTCCACTACTCTAAATTAGGTAATGAACTTCCCATTAGCTAATTTAAAAACTAAACGATAAAATGAGTTTCAAAACTGTGTCGAATAAAGAAACATGGGTGAAGGTAAACAGAAAGCATTCGGGAGTCTAAATGCTAACCTGTGTATATCCAACCTCTAGGAATGAATCCTTTAGGATGAAACATTGTCTTCTGTCAAAGGTGTCAAATAAAATAACTCAGCCACACTTGCTTAGGAGCAGCACTGTGCTCTCAAAATTCTGAGCTGAGGTCAGGGGTGCTATAGCAATTATGATAAAATGTAAGACTCCACTATGTCCTGGACTTTTTGTTTATTGCACATAAAGGACTTCACATTGGAAAAATATAGAGAATTCCAGGCATTTCAATGTTAGTGGCCCAAGAGCAAATGACCTTTGCTTGGAAAGTAAAGCTGTTCCAGACCTAATAGACAGAGTTTGAGAGCTGATTGCAGTAGACATGGTAGAAACTCTATTTTATTAAAGTTGAAGGGAGATTACCATGGTGGACACAATATTTCTTACAATCTGCTTAAATATTATCTTTTTTATAGATTCTTCATAGGTGATCTAAAATTTTGATGCCAGAATAAAAGCATGGACATATATGAGAAATAAGAATTCTAGTTAAAAAGAAGAAGTCCAAGATTAATTTGAGTTCCCTCAGAAGGAAACCCTGAGGCTATGATTTGAAAAATAGTTGGTTATTTGGCAGGTGATCTCAGAGAACATTGTTAGAAGAGGGAAGAAGTGAGGCAGGAAAGGGAAAGAAGAAAATAAAGGCTACCTTTTCAAGCCAGTCACCATTAGAGCAAACTGAAAAGTAATCTTAAATCGGAATGCTGGGGTGCCTACAGGGCAAGTACCTCAGAGTTAGCTAAACCCAAGAGCCGAAGAGCTAGGGAATTTGTACACAAAAATCTATCATTGGTTGGGAAGGGCAGGCGATTACATTTTAACAATAGTGATCAGATAGTACCTCCAGGCAACTGGATAGATGCCCATTAGGGTCTAAAAATGGTGAGGCCTCAGGAAATATAGTTGGGGTATCTGCTACAATTTGTGAAAACAGATTTCTTTTGGATTTTAAAGCAATTGGTGCCGTATCCTTAGGAATTTTCACACAGTTATACACACACATTTGTCTTAGGGATTATCTTTAGTTGCTTTTAAACATAGAAGAGTGATGGGCACAAAGGCAGAAAACTCCAGCAGACCGATGCAGAAGATGGTAAAGTGGAAAGAATAAATGTTTTGGAGTTAGATAGACCAAGATTTGAATCCTAACCTTATCAGCCAAGTGAATTTGAGCAAGTGATTTAATGTGCTTCATTTTCCTTTATTGGCAAAATGAGTAAATAATATGCATTTTGCAGAGTTGTCATAATATTGTTCAAGCTCCCAGTAAGATTCTTGGAATACTGTAGTATGTCGATGAGAATTAGTTGTGCTCACCAACATCTTAACCAGTACTATCACTACCACCACAATCAGTAGCAGTAACATCATCACCATCATCATCATCATCATCATCATCTACATCATCATCTTCATCATTCTTCCTTGCTCAACATGCTTGGATATTTTTCTTTCGATATAATGGGAAGAAAATCAGAACAATCTTTAAAAATATGTGAGAAGGTTTCAGGATTCCTCTGAAATGAAATGTTTCATACTTTCATTGCATTTGACATTAGTAGTACACTGCTTATCTTAGGACACTTGGACAAGTACTAACAGGCACAAACAGCTTCAACGGAATAGAATCATGTAAATACTTATTTTGAAAATATTTAAAGTAGTCATTACAGGGATTCTCCAAGTTAGCACATATTTCATGACAATCTATTTTCTAAAATGAATTAATAGGATTAAGCCATTCCATTAAAATGACATTTAGTAGCATCTCTATACAACCAGGTGCACCATTATATGGCCCCAGACACAGATTTAACACAGTAATTTCTTTCCCTCTCTTCTGAAAATTATAGCAATAAAGAAAATACTAGTGATATAAAGTAACTATACCACCTGGTTATTACTGACTGAGTTTACATAATTGAAGAATTTGGATAATTTAGGTTCCCAAAGGCATAGCGACCTAAATATAATGTGAACCGAGGCTGCCACTCTGTATGATATCGCAGTGATTCAGATGTGAAAAACCCAGAAGTAGTTCTACCTTAACTGAACAATCCAATGTACCTGATAATGATAGCTCAACTCTTCCTTGTATTGATCTTATCCAGCTCCATGATTTTAAACTCCCAATATTTTCATTAGTCCTTTTTGGTTATTTTATATTTTTATCTTTACTTTTTAAAGTATTACAGCTAACTTATTTATTTTAATGTCTTCCCTCAACCCACCCTCTGCCTAAATATCTTTACTGGGATGATTAATAGGTATTTCAATACTATGTAAACTAAAACAGTGAGGTTTATTTCACCTATTCTATACCAATGTGCTCCTCCTCCAAGCAAACCTTTGTGAGTCATCTTTGATTCTTTACTTTCTCTCTCCCCTCATTTCCAGTCCATCAATTCTAACGATTTTGCCTCCAACATATTTTCTGACCTATCTATTCTCACTGCTCCCATCAATTTCAAACCATCATCATTTGTTGCCAGAGCTACTTCAAGATCTACTCATTGAACTTCTTTTTCAAAACTCTAAATCCATTTATCAACCAATCTAAAAAGGCATCTTAAACACACCAAAAAACTTGAATCAGATCCTATCACTTTTATGCTTAAAAGTTTCCAGTAGTTTCAGAGCATACTCCAGAATGTTTTAAATGTATCTTACGTGATCTTTTGCCCCTTGGAACTCTTATTTGGAACACACTCCCTCTGACTTTCCAGGCATAGTAGCTTTGTTTTTCAGGGACATACCAAGTTTCTTCCTGACCGTGGACTTGCTTTCTTGTCATCTGGAGGATTCCTTTTCACACATCTTTTTATGGTTAGCTCTTTATAACTCAGTTCTGAGCTCAAATATCATCCTTTCAAGGAGCTTGCTTTAGCAGCCCCATTTAATATCACCTCCATATCTTCTTCAGTCACTCTAGCTATAATAATTTTTTTCCTTATATAATTCACAACTTTTGAAATAGTCTTGTCTATTCCTCTCTCAATTTCCCACTGATCGGGGAGCTCTGAACTCAAACATTTTACTTCCCAGCCCAATAAAATTGCTGCTTTCTGTTGGAGCTCTATCTCTTCATGGGCCACAAAAACTAGCAGGGTCTTGAGAGAAAAAGATAAAAACTGTGTGTGAATCTCACCCAGAGTGCTTTGTTCTTTTAAGAGTAAGTTCTCTACTCTAGGTTTTCTAGGTTCTCTTGCTTTTATATAAAGATCTTTAAAAAAAAATAGCTCACGTGATTATGGAGGCTGAGTAGTCCCAAGATCTGCATTTGGCCAGTGGAGACTTATGGGAGCTGATGGTGCAGTTTCAGTCCAAGTCCTAAGGCCTGTAGATCAAGAGAGACAGTGACGTAAATTCTAGTCTGAAAACCAGCAAGCTCAAGATCCAAGAAGAGCAGGGGTTTTAGTTTGAGTCTGAAGGTAGCAAAAGACTGATGTCCCAGCCCAGGGAAGTTAGGCAGAAGGAATTCCCTCTTACTCAGTTTTTTTGTTCTATTCAGGTGTTCAGTTGATTGGATGAGGCTAATTCACATTGCAGGGCTATTTGCTTTAGTCAGGCTGTCAATTCAAATGTTAATCTTATATAGAAACACTTTTACAGAAGCACCCACAATAATAATATTTGCCCAAATGTCTGGGCATCTGATAATTAACACATAAAATTAACTATCACATTCTGAGTAGGTTTGAGTCCAGGGAAAGAAGAAAATTTCTCAAATACCTACTTTCTTATGTCACCTTTAAAAGGCTCAATATATTATTATGTGAAAACTTATGGGTGGATTTCAGCAGGGAAGGAGTATACAAACTTTTGAGAGTCTTAAAGAGAGTGGGCTACGTATTATGTTATTTGCTTATCCTATATAATAAAAGGCTAATATGCAAATCAACCAAAAGGTGGTACAACAGTTTGCTATGATGCACACTGACTACCAGGGGGCAAATGCTCAATGCAGGAGCTGCCCCCTGGTGGTCAGTGTGCTCCCACAGTGGGAACACTGCTCAGCTAGAAGCCGGGCTTGTGGATGGCAGCGCAGTGGTGGTCGCAGGAGCCTCTCCCGCCTCTGTGGCAGTCAGACACCCTCAGGGGCTCTCAGACTGCAAGAGGGCACAGGCCAGGCTGAGCCCCCCCAGCCCCTCCACCAAGTGCATTACTTTTGTGCACTGGGCCTCTAGTATTTTATAATTTAAATATCATGAAAATGCAAATAATATTGACTTACATTTTTAAAGAAATAAGAAGGTATGGTGGGTTTCAGATGTACTTTATTTAGAGCTGTGGTTCTATAGCTCTATGACTCTCTTGGTTCTGTTGTACAGAGGGTGTCAGCATTATCCTCAAGGTAGTTTAATTTATAGGCTCACAATGGTTAAAGAAATTCCAGGCTTCATTTTTACTATTAGGAAGAGTAGACATTAGTTTCTGAGGATTCTTTTTTTAAAATTATTATTATTCTTTTAAAAAAATATATTTCTTACCCTAGCTGGTTTGGCTCAGTGGATAGAGCATCAGCCTGCAGACTGAAGGGTCCTGGTTTGATTCCAGTCAAGGTCACATGCCTGGGTTGTGGGCTCGATCCCCAGTAGGGGGTGTGCCAAAGGCAGACATTCAATGACTCTCTCTCGTTATTTATGTTTCTATCTCTTTCTCCCTCTCCCTTCCTCTCTGAAACCAATTGAAATTATAATAATAAAAATATATTTAAAATATATGTATATTTCTTATTGATTTCAGAGTGGAAGGGAGAGGGAAAGAGAGATAGAAACATCAATGATGAGAGAGGATAATTGACCATCCATCCTGCATGCCCCCTACCGGGGCTCAACCCCACAACCTGGAATGTGCCCTGACTGTGTTGGGGGCAGGGAGAATCCAGTCCTGACCTCCTGGTTCATAGGTCTATGCTCAACCACTAAGCAACACTGGCTGGGAGTTCATCAGAATTCTTCCATGAAGTCTTTATAAGTGTGCTAATTGAGTCTTCCTTAGTTAATTTTTTAAATAAGTGCATTTCATTTACTTATTTTAGTACCTAATACAATATTAACAAATGTTATCAGTTACTTGCACTGTTTGTTTGTTTTCCCTTCTAACCACTTCTACATTTCAAGTCACACTTGTTACCCCATTATCCCAAAACAGGTAATCTTTGATCTCCTCTGTCCTGTACCTGACATTTTAGTGTAACTAAAATTTACCTATTTTCTGTGCCAGAAGTAATGTGTTGGGAATGGAGCCAATTGATGATAATGGCGGCGATGATGATGACAATCACTCTCATTTGTTGAAGGAATGCTAGCTTACCAAGGGCTTTCCTATATGTGATTTTATGACACCTATACAATTATGATAAAATTAATCTCTCAGTGAAATAGAAGGTACTTTGGAAACTGTTTGTTTACGGAAATTAAAATATTGCATTGTACCTCTATGATCAGATGTAGGCAATTTCTCATTCTGCATGTCTATAAGAATAGCCCTGCTTGACAGTCCAGTGAACATTGGGATTCCAGTCGCTATCCCAAAGGCCTGTGATTGCCTCATAATCAGCTCACTCTCTCAGTAAATGCTCTGGATTAAATTTTGTCCAAGAATATTATGGATTTTCCTGCTTTCTATCTGAAAATCCCACCCTGAACTATCTTCCAAATTTAAGTGAATTACAATTCAATCATTTGGTCTTAGGTAGAAGCTAGTATAAGTTCATACTTTTGGATATACAAATAAGAAAAAAAATACCTTTATCTCAGTTAAATAAAGCACATTCACATACTATTTTACTTGATCTTCACAACCCTGTCAGACAGGAGGAGGACGTGGAATAAATATTTGGTAACTACAGAGTATGTGCCAGACCCTAGACATTAAAAAAAATGAAATATAAATAACTTGGTAACGCTCATATAGTCCTCATGCCAAATATGTGTTGCATGACTTCTTTATCTAGACTCCAGAGATTAGGAAGTCAAGGCTCAGAGATGTTAAGTGACTTGTCCAATGGCATGCATCACACTGAAGCTAGAATTCAACCTGGGTCTTCTGACTCAAACTCCTGTGGATTTTGCATTATCACAATTGCTGCCTCTGCCACTAATGATACACATTAGAAATAAATTTTCTCAGCTTTTTCTTTTGGTTGGCGTTTAAAATAGACTCAGAGAACAATTTAGTGTCTCTTGTGTGTGTGTGTGTGTGTGTGTGTGTAAAACCTTTCTCCATTTGCATGTGTTTGTATTTACAGATTCAGAGTCTAAACCGCCAACGCTACAAGTATTCACTAGTGGGCCATTATGATGATGTTTGCTCTTTCTCAGCAATACCATACATGGGGGTAAGGTTTGATCACTCTAAGTTACAGGAAAATATTTTTATAGGTATAGCAGGCACCCATGTCTTTGTAATTAAGCTTGCCTGAAATAAGACCAAATGCATCCACCTATTTATGCTTTCCATTGTGTAGCCTCTTTCCATCCTATTTTATTAACATAAAGGGTACCTTTAATTATGCAGAGCTACAAAATGTATTGTTGATATTCTATAAACATTACTATATCCCACTCTTGTGGGGAAGCACGGGACTTGATTGGAATGTCTGTAAGGATTCCTTGAAAGGTCAGGGGCCTCTGAGGGGACCTTGCCAAAGATGGCAGCCTCTACCTTGACTTTTCCAAACAAGTCCGATCCCCTTGGAGTGTTTTGCTAGAATCTCCATGTTTAGTCTTTAAAACCCCGACCTTGTAGAAGCATATACTTTCTCAAGGATACTTACCCTGCTGACTGTATCTAGAGGTTAATTTGAGTTCAAGCTGTTGTTACAATAAAAAGCCAACGAGGCAGGTGAACAGGACTGCTTTTACTACTGAAGTAAAAGAGTTCCTTAGCCTCTCTTTCACAGAAACCTGTGTCGGAGTGATCTGTTCATCCCTCGCTCAGGGTCTGCTGATCAGCCCCGGCACACTCTAATGAAGCAAAAACAAAACGCACTCTCTTGTATTTTTTTAAAGATTTTTATAAAAAAAATTCTGTGTTCTAAAGTAAAAGTAGTTGAGACATTATCCTCCTTGAGTTGTTAAAATGTATGGATATGGATATAGTCATTTACCTGATTGGGATTTCCCATCTCCATCCATACCTTTTGTTCAAATGTTTCTGAATTGTAATAACATTTTAAAAAATTATATGGAAAAAAATTTATCATCAGTCTCTACTTGGTACACTTTTATTTTTTTAGCCTATCTTATTCCATGTAGTTCACTGGTAGATTTATGAGAATATCTCAAAAGTGTTGACTTCCATATCGCATTGATTGGGACCTCTGAAATCTGTCGGTCAGGTGAAATTCTTAATGGACTTGAAGTAGGTAACTTTCAGGATAAGGTACACTAAATGACTTTTCACTCAGATTTGTGTTGCTTTGTATGGCCAGTTGAGTTCACTTTGGGAGAGAGAAAGCAAGGGAAAGAGAGACAGAGAAAAGGAGGCAGAGAGAAGGGAAGGGGCTAGGGAAGGAGGGAAGGAGAGAGAGAATGAGAATAATTGCCTGATTGTAGTTGTGTGGCCTTAACCTTGAGTCTATTATAGATGAGTCACATGGGATTTATTACCATTAGAAAAAAATGTGGAAGTTTATGAAAAGTGAACCATAAAAATAATGACTGCTATTTTCCAAGCTTGAGGAAATTATACAAATCAAGAAATTAAAAGACTTTGTGTTGATTCACTCTTGCTCTATCTACAGCACTTCTAGCCAAAATCCCTCCTTCCATACTAGGATTGACCATGAAAAATTAAAAATAGCTTGAGTAAAATGATTTCCAATATTATATAGCTCTGGTAGTGAAAGATATATATGTCATTGGAACTATATTTATATTTTGAGCTTGGTTCAAAACTTTACTACAAGTGTATTTATGAGCATTTTTTATGGCATTGCTCTAACAAAACCAGTGGTACTTAGGTGGTCTGATCTTTTATTCATTCCCTCACTCAACAAATGCATAATAGGGATTTTTTTTTCCTCTGGATGAAGAAGAAAACCAGACAATCATGATCCCTGCATTTCTAAAGTTCATTATTAACTTGGGTAAAAAAAAAAAAAAAAAAAAAAACATTATAGAGAAACTTGCAAAAATAATTACAGATGCTGTAATTTCTAAGGAAACTTATTTTATAACTTCTGATGGCTTTATAAAGGAAGCAGAGTCCTGGCTGGTATGGCTCAGTTGGTTGGGTGTTGTCCTGTGCACTGAAGGATTGCTAGTTTGATACCCCATCAGGGCATATGCCAGGTAGGGCATGTCTAGAAAGCAGCTGATTGATGTTTCACTCTTACATCAATGCTTCTCTCCTTTCTCTCTCTAAAAATCAATACAAACGTTTTTTTTGTTTTGTTTTGTTTTTTAAAAAGAAAGCAAAATGTCTCTTCTCTCCTGGTTTTGACCATCTTCTCCAACCCCATTTTCTTAAAATGTTGCAAGTTATCTTTATGTAACACATATCTAATTATGCTGCTTTTTTCATAAAAAAATCTTTAATAGTGCAGTACAAAGAGCATGAGCTCTGGGTTTAAATATACCCCTGTTTTAATCCTAGTCTTGTGATACGTAAGCAGGATAACCTTGTATGTGTTTTGTAACTTCTGTAAGCCTCAATTCCCTCAACTGCAAATGAGTAATAGTTCCAATCACAAAGCTTGACATGAAGAGTAAACTAGGTTCTTTATTCAAAGATGATGGATACGGGTGTTCAAAACTGTTACACTACTTTCACCCTTCAACACTCCCTCCCCCACAGACTGCATTGTATAATTTAAACTATTGATCAATTCATGCTGGCATGTGCAGACCACATAATTTGGTTCTACTATTTCTGTAAACTAAAGTTATATCATTCCTCGCTCCCTTCTATTTAGCCAAAGTTCTAGCTTTATTCTGCTTTGGATACCCCATCAGTTGTTTTGATGGTGACTTTGCCTACGCTATTGATTCTGCTAGGAATATTCTTCCTTATCTTACACAAGATAAATCACTCAGATTCTTTAAAATCAGACTTGGTCCTAAGGACAAGCAAGTTTCCTCCTTCTTTTATTCTTCCACATCTGAGACATCTCTAGAACATATATTGTTTTATAATTTAGTTTTGTTTCAACACATAAGTCATTAGCAACATTCTATGTTCAGGAAAGTAGAGTCTGAGTGTTTCATATCACTGACTCTCAGAGTTTCATATGATATTGACACATAACATGTGCCCAACAAATATTCTCTGAACACATGAATAAATGGATGAGTGGATGATGTTGGAGAGGTATTGGACAAGTGAAGGGATCAACTTTAATTTCAGTACAAAAGAACTAATTTAAATCTGAGATTTGCACATTTCTAGCTGTGTGAGTCCTTCACCAAGGCACTTTATCTCTGTAGTATTTGTTTCCTCAAATGGAGAAAGGATATTTTCTTACTGCTTAAATTTTAAAATTAAATGACACTAGTTATTTGGAAGTAGTTTGTAAACTTTAAAATATTGTGTATGATTACATTATATTACTTCTTTTATTGAGGATTAACAAAATCAAATGTTTGAAAGATAATTTAAAATGATTTTCCAAAGCAGGTAATGTCCATTATATAACCCAGCCATCATTTGTCATGATTCTTGTCATATAGCTTGAATATACATATAACACCCTTTGTCCATAGATTCTACTCTTGGGACCATGAATAAGTAGACTAGGAATAGTCTTAAAAGGAGAATAGTTTTGATAGTTCTATGAAAACATCTTTAATAAAGTGAATAAAGGTTTTAGAGGGAAAAGGACCAAAAAACAAAAATGTTAAAGATGAGGAAAACTTATTTTGTTTTGCTTTGCTTTGCTTTGTTTTCCTGGCAAAGACTTTAAGTTAGCACTGCTTTACAAATATATTTCAGTTTGAATTATGTGCTAGACACACACACACACACACACACACACACACACACTTTCACATGCATTGTTTGTTTATTTATTCTTAGGTAAAGAGAACTTTGGGTTACATATTCTTATTTTTATTTTTCTAAATCTCAGTCCTGTGTTCTCCTCTCTGAAATAAGAGAAATACCATCAATCTCATGGCACTTTGTGTATATGAAATAAAATAATACATAAGAGTGCCTAGCACATGGTAAAGGCTGCAGCAAATATTTTGTTTTATTATTTCAGAAAAAAAGAAACATTTTAAAATATTCAATCTACTTATGAAGTACAGTTTTCTCTGCATCAAGACTAAATGTAATCTCTCATTCTCAGTCATCTTTGTTGCTCTCACTGGGAACAAGAAATAAAACTTAAGGGAAAAACAATTCCAAAGTTTCTGTATATAAGAAAGCAAGACTTTGAAATTATCCCACGGGACTCCAGAGATCTGAAATGAAAGTGGAAATAAACAAAGAAAGCTCAGAAAGAATGAGAAACAAAGCTATGGAGAAAGGACAATAGTGACAGACCATGGAAATCAGAGGGAAAGAGAGACAGAATTTATGATTGAGGCACACCGAATAATTCTGGTTTTGTTTTTGCCCTGAGGCTACAAATAGTTTGTCCTAAAGGAATAATGGATGACTTTCCTTGCTCAAATAGTTAAGAATCATTTGGGTGACAGAGAAATAAATTATTAGTTGAAGTGTAGACACTTCATACCTTCCCAAGTAGGTTCTGGGTGTGTAATGCTTTCAGAGAAGTAATATGGTTACAGAAATGCTTCAATCTGACTTTTTAAAAAAATATTAAAACAGCCTATTATAGGAAGATATCATGTGCCTTTTTCTTTTTTTTTAATTGCTTAGGTCTTTTTTTAAGGCAGGAGCAGTTACAAATGGCCAAAAACACACAATAAATTATTGTATCTTATTAGTTATCAAATAATACCAATTTAAATGCTTTTTAACTGATTTCCCACTTATCAGGATGACAAAGTTATACCAAATGATAATGCCTGATGTAAGTGAAGAACAGGGAAAATTAGCACTTTTAAACGCTGTTGTTGAGAGTATGCATAGGAATCGAGGAAAGAAACATCAAAACCTGGATGGAGTGAGGTAGATTTGGCAATGTCTGCCCAGGCATATTCTATTTTAGGAATTTATCTTAAGGAAATACATTAACTCATAACTACACAATAAAACTATAAACATGCATAAAAACAGTATTGCATGAGAATATCTAATGAATGGAGAAATGTTTATAATATAATTCCATGTTTAGAAAAGTTTCTTTATATTACACAGTACCTTTATGTACATCCATCCTGTGTTAATATAACTCTGGATATAGATAGCAATGAACCAAATTATAGGGCTTATTTTTGAATGGTGGAATTACTGACAATTTTTCTTAATATTACTGACTTCTTTCACTTGCTAAAGTTTTTTCCTGTAAAAATGAGTACCTTTTATAATCACAAAAACACTGTATTTTTCATAATGGGAGTCTGTATCTTTTCTCTTTTAACCCAGTCTTTACATTCTACTTGTAAATAGGCTTTTATTGTTTTTATTTTAACACTAGAGGCTCGGTGCATGAAATTCACCTGGCCTGTGTTCTCTCACAATCTGGAAGCCCTTGGAGGGATGTCCGAGTCATGGCTTAGTGGGCCTAAGCCGTTAGTCGGACATCCTTAGCATTGCCACAGAGGCAGGAGAAGCTCTCACCACTGCCACTGTGCTTGCCAGCCATGAGCTCAGCTTCTGCCTGTGGGAGCACACTGACCACCAGGGGGAAACTCCTGCATTGAGTGTCTGCCCCTGGTGGTCAGCAAGCATCATAGTGATCAGTCATTCCACCATTCGGTCATTTGCATATTAGCCTTTTATTATATAGGACTAGTAGCCCGGTGCACGAAATTCGTGCACTGGGGTGGGGGTGGAGAAGGGGCCCCTCAGTCTGGCCTTCACCCTCTCCAATCTGAGACCCCTCAGGAAATGTCCAACTACTTGTTTGTGCCCACACTTTTAACAGATAACAGCTCCATTGTTGTTCCTTTCTTATGCTTAAAACCATTGGAATGAGTAGGTATTCAAAGTGTGTATACATTTTGGGGGGACACCCTGTATATCTCTAGTCAGCAGTGAAATAAACCAACAGCACATTTGGAACCCCCAGACAGGGAACCTTGCTCATTCCCCACATGTCTCCCCACTTCACTTTCCACCTTCGTGGGCAGCAGGAGAATCAATGTTTTCTCTCATTAATTCGGAAAAGCACTTCCTGTCACCCGTTGCCCGGCAGGAGTGCGCTAGGCCCCAAGCAAGCAAGACTCAGTCAGGGTGGCCTTCACTCATGGGTGCTGGCACCCAAAGTGCACATTCCTCCTCTACAGTTGCCCCGACTATCCCACTGTTTCACTGAGAGGACGGAATTCCTCTCCACCCCTGGGTTCTTTATCTTGAATGCTGACCGAAGGCACCTCAGAGAGGGCCGCCTGCGCCCACCAGGTGTGTCTGTCTGCACCTGCTCCTGCCTCAGCACCTGCATTAACTCCCCAGAGGTGATCTCGTAGCTGCACTGGCCTCCGTGGGAACAGGGCATCACCACTCCACCCTCTCACTGTCATCTCACAGTCACCCACTCTCAACACCCAGAACACCCACACACTCTCCAAAGGATGTGAGCACATCAGAAGGGATGTGTGCACATCCTGTGGGGGTGTTAGGCATGCCGGGTTGATGGAAGTGCGGTGGAGAGGCAGGGGGAACTTGTGCATGCCTTGGTTTGCAACTGTTGCAGGCATGGGAGGGTGACAGTGTGCTGGGGGATGTTTGCACGCCAGGGGGGGATGTGCACACCAGAGGCCTCAGTCTTTGCAGATACACAAACCTCCTTGGTGTGGCCAGGAGGACGTCAGTCTGGCCCGCCACGGTGGCTGTCCCTGCGATCCTGCACCTTCTGGGCCAGGAGGAGGATCTTGCGCAGTCACTCCTGGGCACTGATGGCTGCCTCCCGCCGTGAAGTGTCACAGATCCAAGTCCCGGACTTCAGACAGCCTCCTACGGTGCCCCCCACCCCGCAGGGTCACAGATCCATGTCTTGGTCCCGTGGACAGCCTCAAGCCCTGCCCCCTGCCTGGCAGGGTCACAGATCCGAGTCCTGGACTGCGGACAGCCTCCCACGGTGCCCCCCGTCTGGCAGGGTGACAGATCTGGGTCCTGGGACCGGGGACAGCCTCAAGCACTGCTGCCCCACCCACAAGGACATGGATCCAGGTCCCAGACCATGGACACCCTCAAGCACTGCCCCCCGCCTGGTAGGGTCACAGATCCGGGTCCCAGACCGCAGACAGCCTTGCCTGCTGCCGCTTGCCTTCAGTATGCAAATTAGCTGCCATCTTGTTGCTTCAGGGTGGGGGTCCCCACTGGGGTGCCTGGCCAGTCTGGGTGAGGGGCTGAGGGCTGTTTTCAGGCTGGCAGATGACTGAAGTTCCAAACCTCTCCTTTTATTATTTTTTTTTTTTATTTTTTAATTCTGGCATTTATTTACCTTCTATGCCTGTCACTGGAGCTGAGAGCTGGCTTTCTCTCTGAGGCTCGGCTGCTGAAAGCAGGTTTCTGGCCTTTACCTTCTGTATTTGATACAATGTTGCGGTCTTGCTGGCTGAAGCCTGGCTGACTGAAAGCAGGTTTCTGGGGTTTTGTTTAGCTTCTATATTTGTTACAATGTTTCAAACTGCAGGCTCAGAGGCTGGTAAGGCAGGTTGGAAAGCTTGGCTTCCTCCTTCACTGAAGCAAGCAAGCCTCCCTGTTCACTTCAAGCTGCCTGGCTGCCGGCCGCCATCTTGGCTGGCAGTTAATTTACATATCTCCCTGATTAGCCAATGGGAAGGGTAGCGGCCGTATGGCTAATTACCATGTTTCTCTTTTATTAGATAGGATATGCTGTAGATGAGGCCCCCTAGAAACATAAGAAATGCAAAAAATTCACGGTTAACTCATTCTCAAATTGCCCCCACTTAAAATCAAATTGCTCCCCTCCCTCCCCACTGTGGGGCATGTGCTACCCCTTGGGAACCTCTGGGCTTGCACTTTTCCTCTCTGAGCCTCATTTCTGAATACATAAGCTTATACCATGGGAATTGCAATCTCTTCTCTGCCTGCTTCACTGTGTTGTCATGAGGAGATTCTGAGCTAATAAACCTAGAAATGTTTCATCAAGTAAGTGATGTCTAAATGGGAAGGGATTGTTATTTTTAAGCCCACGGGTACCCTCGCAGGCAGCAGGTGCTGATTAAGGGAGGAGGGCATGATTGTTTCCTGGGACTGTAGGTATGGAAGCTTTGCTGATGGTTATGCAGGCCTCAGAGGGGTGGGCTCTGGCCAGCAGCCCTGTAGTGGTAGTTGTCCCTGGAGGTACTGGTGGGGGGCAAGGCATTAGGGGGGCACTAGGGAGGTGGCGAGGCCGAAGGGGGAGTAACTGTCAAACCTTCCCACTTGGTGCCATTCTTTAAATTTTACGTGGCTGTTTTGCAGCTATACCTGTTCAGGGTGGGGCTCCAATCTCCTGGAGAGGGGTGGGGGCCGGGCCAGGGTGGAGCCAGGCAGGCTGGGAGGGCGGGTTTAGCCATGCCCCCAGTGAGGTTCAGCGCACTTCCACTGCGAAGACAGCACTGTTGCTGTAGGGGGTAAGGGTCTGACCCTGGGGGGCCGCTCAGGCCTGCCTCTACCCGGCCCGGTGCCTCAGGGGCGCTGATGGGTGGTTGCCAGTGTGCTATTATTGTGGGTGTCCCTAGCGGGGGTCGAGGGAGAAGAGATCAGGAGTCGGAGGTGCAGGATGCAGTTACCCCCAACGCTAGGTCTTCTCCCCATCTGGTCAGCCTCCCTGTCCCCCTGCGGGTGTGGGGGCTTGGGTAGGGTGTCTGTCGTCCCCCTGGAGTGTGGGGGCTGAGGTAGGGTGTCCGTGCATAGGGATTGGAAGAGCTCCCCATAGCCACTTCCACTTCCTTCTTTGGTCCGAACTCCTGTCAGGTACTCTCCTCAGACCCCCAGGAACTTGGCTCCAGCAGCCTGCCCCCTGCTGGTCTGTCAATATGCAAATTGGTTGTTACTGGGACACCATAACAGACAATTAGCATATTACCTCTTTATATGTATAGACTAGAGACCTGGTGCAAGATATTCGTGCATGGGGGGTGGTTATCCCTCAGCCCAGCCTGTGCCCTCTCCAATCTGGGACCCCTGTAGGATCAGGCCTAAACCGGCAGTTGGACATCCCTCTCACAATCCGGGACTGCTGGCTCCCAACCGCTCGCCTGCCTGCCAGCCTGATCACCCTCTAACCACTCCCCTGCCAGCCTGATCAATGCCTAACTGCTCCCCTGCCGGCCCAATCGCCCCCAACTGCCCTCCCCTGCAGGTCTGGTCACCCCTAACTGCCCTCCCCTGATGGCCTGATCGCCCACAACTGCCCTTGCCTGCAGGCCTGGTCACCCCTAACTGCCCTGCCCTGATGGCCTGATCACCTACAACTGCCCTTGCCTGCTGGCCATCTTGTGGCTGTGGGGGCAGCCATCTGTAAGGACATGGCAGTCAATTAGCATATCCCCTCTTTATTGGCTGTGGATGCCACCATCTTTGAGGGTGTGACAGTAAATTAGCATATTCCCTCCTTATTGGCTGAGGGCAAAGTCATCTTTGCAGCCTGCTGCTCAGTCGTTTGGTCGTCCATCACTAACCCCCCTGCCCGCCTGGTCACCCCAGGCAGCCTGTTCAGTTGTCCGTTTGGTTGTGATGATCGTTTAAGCTTTTATATCTATAGATGTTTCATCAGTTCTGAAGATTTGAATCCCTATTTCACATTTGGAAACAGAGGGCTGCTGGTGATTTGGATGGGTTCAGAGCATCCCAAGTAAAATTTTTCCCATAAACTAAGAACCAAAGGCTTTTATTGGAATTATTCAAATAAGGAAGTGATTGTTCATTGAAAAGAACAATGCTATCAATTCTTGAAGAAGTTGTTGGTTCCTGGAGCCTTTAATGGGGACCGTGGAAAGAAGCATAAAAAAGTAGAACAAGAGCCTGCAGCGTGTCAATGAAATGCCAACGGATGCAAAGCGACAACATAATGAAATGTGACTTGTCTCTGCACTGACATGTCAGGCCTGCACAATTCAAAGCCCAGAGTTTGACTAAAACCTTGGCAAAGGCATGGTTCCAGTTAGTTACATGTAAAGGACCCTCAACATTTTTTTTAATGTTTATTAACTAAATGTTCCCACTATGGGGAAATCTTCTTGTGACATATATTAACAGTGGGAAAGAATGGTTTGAATTGCAATTCCATAAATGAAACAGACCCCCTACCCCCGCTGCGAACTGCATTCCAATAAGGAAGCTTCAAAGTACAAGAAGACAACATTATTTTTTGTCTTTTCAGTGCCTTCATTCAAATGTTCTTTCAGCTCGGTAACTACATCTGTTTACCATCCTATCTGTTTTAATTTTAGCACAAGAAATCTTGGAAGCTTTGCTTTTCTGATTATTTAACCTTACATCACACTATTTTTAAACTGAACACTATTTTTTTCTTTATTGATTAAGGTAATTCAGATGTGTCTTTATCACCCCTATTGCCCTGCACCGCCCCCCCCCCCAACCATGCCCTCACCCCCCTGGTGTCTGTGTCCATTGTTTAGGCTTATATGCATGCATACAAGTCCTTTGGTTGATCTCTCCCCCTTACTCCCACCCTCCCCTACCTTTCCTCTGAGGTTTGACAGTCTGTTCGATGCCTCTGTCTCTGGATCTGTTTTTGTTCATCAGTTTATATTGTTCATTATATTCCACAAATGAGTGAGATCATGTGGTATTTATCTTTCTCTGACTGGCTTATTTCACTTAGCATAATGCTCTCCAGTTCCATCCATGCTGTTGCAAATGGTAAGAATTCCTTCTTTTTTATCACAACTTAATATTCCATTGTGTAGATGTACATCAAAATAAAAAGCTTCTGTACAGCAAAAGAAACCATCAACAAAATAACAAGAAAGCCCACTGCATGGGAGAACATATTTGCCAATGTTATCACTGATAAAGGTTTAATCTCCAACATTTACAGGGAACTCATACAACTTAACAAAACGAAGATAAACAATCCAATAAAAAAATGGGCAATGGGCCTAAATAGATATTTTTCAAAAGAGGACATAAGGAAGACCAACAGACATATGAAAACATGCTCAAAGTCACTAATCATCCGAGAGATGCAAATCAAAACAACAATGAGGTACCATCTCACATCTGTCAGAATGGTTATCATCAACAAATTAACAAATGACAAGTGTTGACGAGGATGCGGAGAAAAAGGAACCCTCTTGCATTGCTGGTGAGAATGTAGACTGATGCAACCACTGTGGAGAACAGTATGAAGTTTCCTCAAAAAACTAAAAATGAAACTCCCATTTGACCCAGTGATGCCACTTCTAGAAATATATCCCAAGAAACTAGAAAACCAATCAGAAAGGACATATGCACCCCTATGTTCATAGAGGCACAATTCACCATAGCTAATATTTAGAAACAGCCTAAGTGCCCATCAGCAGATGAGTGGATTAAACTAATGCTAATTTCAACATTAGCCTCTAGGGTTTCTTTGGATTTTGCACTAACATAAAAAAAACACAACTATATGTGAGATTGATGCTATGCCTTCTGTTTTCACTTGCACACTCATATTAAGGCTTCATTTACAGTGGTTTTATAAGGAAATAACAGGACACTATCAAATGATAAGTAGATACACATTTGTCCCATTCTCCTTACTATCTACATTCATGGGAATTCATTTCATTGTATCATTTCCCAAAATATAACACTTTATTGAAACTGTTAAAGTTTGTGACTTTTTCATTCACTTTCATTTTTCTACAGACAATTTATACTATGGTCTCTGGTTCTTAAAGCAAATACTGCACATTTTCAAAAACCCCATATGAGAATTGCCCATGTTAAGTTTTTGGAAACATCTTTTCCACTTCTGATTCTTTTAATGTGGTCTTAAAAATATATATAACAGACCTCAAGGAGCAGGTTTCTTAAGAGTACCCACATTAAATTCTCAGAAGTGAGTAGGTAATGCTATGCAGATGTTGTCATGGTAAATACCCATGATAACATACTTGAAATTGGCCAGAACTCAAGTTCAGATCTACCCCAGTCAGACTTAAATTACTGGCTGTTATTTTTCAAAACATTTTCCTTTATTTTAGTCTTAATGAATAAACGTTTTCAGATCTGATACACTAATGTTTGAATTTTGTTGAAACCACAATTTTCTTTTTCCCCACACCCACCACCAATGGTATGAAGACAGAACTAAGAGGTTGCACTTCCCCCGAGGTCTCCTTTTAGTACATGGACATGGTTTAGGTTATTTTCCTCAGTTTCAAGTTGGTCTGCTAGAGAGATCTCATAAAAGTAGTCTGTAACTCTTTCCTTAAAGAGAAGGTACTTTCTCTTTAAATGATTTTGCACCCAGTTATTTATTGGAAACAATAGAATGGAATACTAACTAAACGAAGAGTTGCATCCAATTCAGGATAGTCCTTCTCTTGTTCAGAAAAACATATTTTAAAAAATTACTTGACAGGGAAGCTAGTGAGGTTTTATCTTTCTGAATCTATTATAGCTGAAATCCCTAGACTTGTGCTGTGTCCTTTACTAATGCTATCAGGTGAAAGGCAGTGAAAAAAAATCTCATGATGTCTATTGCTTAAAAAGTATTGCTAGCTTAAAACTCATATTTGGAGTTATCAGCTTAAAGGGCCTCTGAAGATCTTAAAGGCAGATAATAGTAGTCCCAGAAGAATAAAAGCGGAAGGCTTGTGTCCACGTTCTAAGGTTATCTGTTGGATTGAAGATCTCAAAACTGGATTCTTTCCTTAGCTTGCCATTTCACAGAAGATAGACTAAACAGCCTTGTTCAGCGTTCTTACAGACTGGGATCCTTGATCAAACCTCTTACTTGGCAATGACCTCAGTTGTTTTGACTCTTAAATGGGATTCATATTTCCCTAAACATTGCAAGACATAGAGTAGATTTACTGCCTTGAATTGCTTGCTGTTTTATATAGCCTATGAAATCCTATCTAATAAAGAGGGAATATGCTAATTGACCCTCACATCGTTGCAAAGATGGTGACACCCACAGCCAATAAGGGAGGAATATGCTAATTGACTGCCCCACCCTCAAATATGGCAGCACACATAGCCAATAAGGAGGGAATATGCTAATTGGATGCCCCGGCCTCAAAGCTGGGGGTGCCCGCAGCCAAAAGATGGTGGCGCCCTGTCCCCTCAGCCCCGCCAGGGCAGCAGGTGAGTGGCAAGGATGGGCCCACCCCAGGCGGGCCGAGCCTTTCCGCACGCCTGCCTCTGGAGTTTGCCCAGTCCTCTCAGCCCCCCAGCCGCCCAGGGCTGGCCCAAGGTGCAGGCAAGCCTCAGGTGGTGGCTTCCCAGCTGCCCAGGGCTGCCGGAGGCTCAGGTAACCAGGGCCAGCCGAGGCTTGCGCTGCTGGAAGTGGCAGCAGCAGAGGTGTGATTGGGTGTCACCTTCTCCTGATAGTTGGATTGCCTCCCACCCCTGAGGGGTCCTGGACTGTGAAAGGGGGCAGGCCGGGCTGAGAGACTCCCCCTCAGTGCATGAATTTTCATGCACAGGGCCTCTAGTATAATATAATAGGATAGGAATAACTAATATAATATATAATATCATTTCTTCTTAGACTATGATATAGTACTGAGCACGTAGTAGGTACCTAGCAAAACCTTGCTATTATTGATGATGTTGTACAGCTTACTTTTACCGTGATTTCAGACAGCAGTGTTAGAGCTGACATGCATTAACCTGACTTATCTAAAACGAATGCTTTATTTTGCCTTTAGTGATAGCATGCTGTTAACAGCATGCTCTGTTACCTAATATAATATGTGAAGTTTAATCACCAAATGTAGCTACTTTAGAATAGACCAAGAGGAATGACCTGACTAATGGGGCTTATTCCCAAAGCAGACACTATGCCTTCAACAAATTCTAAAATATAAAACATGAGTTTACATGAGCAACAAGAATCAGAATATACGTCCTCATTCTGTTATTCATTTTGTTCAATCACCTGTGAAAATAGCCTCAATCGGTGATTGTTTATGACAAAACACATTATAATATGTTTGTGTCCTTCAGCTCATGTAGCAGTAAGTCATTTTGTCTTGGGCAATCACTGCTTGTGAAAGGAGCTGAAATATTTCCTTTCACATAAATGCAAAAGTCCTTCCAAAGAATCCCCTGTGGGAATGTGCATAATAATATCAGGACATGGGCTAGCTTGAAGTCACAAATGTTGACAGTTCCTGCCTTTGGGGACAAAGAGACAGCGGAGACTTCCTGACAAACGCTTTACTTGACTTACTCCCTCCTTATCTGTTCACAGAACAAGTGTCACCCAAGGGATTGCAAAGTCAATGGCGATTTCCCTATTTAAATACTCTAGGTATTAGGCTGAGCTCCAAGATGGGAAGAACCAGTCATCTACTAATTCTTCATGACCTGGCAGGCCCAGAGCAACTCAACCTTATAGTTAAACGTAGTAGGCAGCATAAAGGCATTGTTATTTTTTAGCACAAAATAAAACTGATGTATTTAGAAAATACCAAGCAACCAAGATTACTAAATCAACCCAGGCAGAAGACATTTCTACAGATATGCTAATTAGTGATAATTTTAGAGTATGTTTTAGGAACTTGCTAGGTTTGGTTTGGTTTTCTATAGAAAAACCAAAACAAACATGGTAAAGTAGAATGCATGACTCAAGAGACTCCTCTCATTAACAAACTTGGTGACCCAGACATCCAGAATAGCCCATGTCTTTCTCCTGGTCCATTGCTAGTAAAGATGCATGCTTGACTGAAGAAACATATATAAGGATGGGAAATTTTGTTGTTGACAGAAAGCCAACAAATATCATGGTTTTGTTAAAGAACCAAATTTAACTGAGCACATTTGGAGATGTAATTGCCTTTATTAAGCAGTTTATGAATCGGGCAGCAACCCATCTACCAATTATGCTTGGAGGACTTATACAGTATGAAAAGGTTTTTTGTGTGTTTTTTTTTTTTATACGAAGAAGGGTGGGGCAAGAGAGCTAGAAGCAAAAGAAAAGAGGATTATTTTTAGGCCAGGACATCTTCCTTTGAGGTGGGAAGGAGAAAGGGAGGAGAATGACAAGGGTTTTTATCATGCAGATTGCCTCTTCTTTCTCGGGAATAAGGGATGATAGAGAGGGACCATGTGATAGATGGCCTCATTTGTGTTGACCAGAAAATTACAGACAGACTAAGATTATATTTTTGAAAGAGGTTGAAATGTCAGGTACTAAATCTAGGTTTGTTATCATGGGCTTAACAAACAAGTGACACCATTTTGGGCCAGTGGTTTTATCTTGAACAGTTTCTTTGATTGTCTGCAATTTCACAAACTTTTAAATATTGCGGGGATAAAAACTCTTCTTTTTAATGAAACTCATCCATTCTGTAAAACTTATATTGTACAAATTTCCCTGAGAAAAATTAGATGGAAGTATGGTAACTTACACTTCCTCCCCAAGTATATTGGGAACTGCACCAGATTTAGAAACCAAGGAAATACTTACCAATTGTTGGGGGGGAGGGATTAAATGAAATTAGATGTTTTTTTTTCATATGTGAATATACTTTGCTTGAGTTCATGAAAAAACATGGAAGAACCAGTACATTTGTACATTTCATTTAAAATATATTTTTGTTTTACATAAACCTGCCCTTAAACTTGTACTGAGCAGTTGTATACATTTTCACATTTTACATAATACAAGACCAATGTGTATAAAAATCCCTCTATAAGAATGAACACCTGAAACATAGCACAGATGTGCCTGGCTTTCCAATACATGGTACTCATTAGAATCAAACAATTAATGATTTCAGATATTTTGTTTTTTGAAAAGACAGGTGTAATGCAAAATCAAAGCACTCTAGGCAGAAGATTGCTATATTCACACCATTTCTTTGACTTTTGCCCATGTGGGGCCTCCTGCAGGGGTAAAGGTCTGGATAATATGAATGCCCACATAGCTAATTTACAGAACCGTGGTGTGGAACTCCCAAATTCAAGAACCCCAAGGAAATGCTGGCTTCCCTGGCGAAAAAGTCATAAAATGACTGTTTAGTTAAATGAGTTAATCTCCAGCTCTTTAAAAGTATCTATGGGATTCTCATTGTGTAGACGATGCCTTCTTAAAGGTAGTGGCTCTTTCGCAAAACAAAAATTATCTAGTTTTGAGTTCTGTGCCTAATAGTTCCAGAGCATTACACTTTTAATTACCTTTATTTAAATAACAAGCAGTTTTATTTGTTAAAGGCACAGCTTCTCAAATGCTTTCCCATTTCTAAACCTTTCATTATTCCAATGAATTGGCTGCAGAGATATAGCATGGATGAAAATATTTCAATCTGTATACTCCTTACTAATGGTTAAACACACTGCCCATTTGATGCCTAGCTTGACACTCAGATAAGACATTATCTGACTTCATTATCCCTAAGCTCACCTATTTTATCAGATGAGTTGAGCTTCAGTAATTCAGACAATAATTAGATGAAGAGGAAAATAGCCCCCAGCAATTAAGAAGCATATTTAAAGCACTTTAGACCAAATGTACCCCTTGCAGGATTTTTTTATTCATTCTCTTAGAGCATTTTCCAGACTCAGTCTTATAATTGAAAGAAAATTTAATCCCACATTTAAGCATATAATCATTTTGCAAACTAGGTACTGGAACTCCTCATTATTGAAGTGGGTTAGTCCAGAATTTGTGAATTAATGATTTCAGACCCTATTTAAAATCTTGTAGACTTAGCATACCTCACAAAGTCTCTATTTTCATTCTTAGCAAATCACTGGAATACTAATTCTTGGCATGTCACATTTTTCTTCCAAAAGCTCAAAGAGTTATAAGAAGTTGAGCAAAAGAGAGTGAAAACTGTATTGTAAGGAAAAGGGAATTTATTCATGCTTCCTATTCAACAATTAGATATTATAGACACAAATCCATAGATAACAAGCATGCTTCTTGACCATAAACTAATCAAGTAGATTCTCCTAAAGCAGCAAGGATAAGAGTGCACAAAATTGGGTGCTTTTACTTAAGATCATATTTATTTAAATAATGACAAAAAAGTATTTTACTCTTAAAAGTACTTTTCTATATTTTTTGTTGCAAAGTGAATAAAAATAATAGTTGTGGTAACATATTTGCATAGTAATTTTCATTTAAAAAATATTTTGCATGCTTTATCTCATTACAATTTTCTAATAAATTCTTAACTTATTATGTTTTTGCTTAATTGATGTTTAAGTTAATTGATGTTTTGTGTATTTAGTGATAGAAATCCAAGGAAAATTATTATCCTAAGGGGGAGGGGGGGGATTTATTGACTCATGAAACAAACAAAAATACTGGTTTCAAGCATTTGAATTTAGGAATTCAAAACAAAGTCCTTTCTCTTTCTTTAACTAGGTTCCCTTCCACTTATCACTGATCAGATGTCCACTGGAAAACTAACGTCAACTTTTTCTCTTTGCTCACAATCTCAAATAAAAGGTGTTTCTTTCTGGTTAGCTCCAACAAGTGTCCTAAGAGGAGATTAATTAGTCTAGCCCAGTGGTCGGCAAACTCATTAGTCAACAGAGCCAAATATCAACAGTACAACGACTGAAATTTCTTTTGAGAGCCAAATTTTTCAAACTTAAACTATATAGGTAGGTACATTATTATTAACTTAATTAGGGTACGCCTAAGCTGGCCTTTGCTAAAAACATCCTCCATCTGATTGAGGTACATTCGCTAAGGTCGACGCCTTCCAACTCTCCCATCCTCAACTCCTGCATGAATCGCGCTCCTCCCCCGCACTGTGTATCTCCCTCCCCCCCCACCGACCAACATCCCCCACTTCTTCTAACGCCACTTCTTCAAAATAGACTCGCCCAGGCCGAAAACCGACTTCTGTGCATAGGCCACGAAGTTTTAATCGCACTGTACGTGCGCGCCCGCACGTGGTATTTTGTGGAAGAGCCACACTCAAGGGGCCAAAGAGCCGCATGTGGCTTCCGAGCCACAGTTTGCAGACCACTGGTCTAGCCTGTTTCATATGCCTATTCCTATACCAATTGCTGGTGCCAATCATTGATTGGCCAGGCCAAGTCAGGTACCTAGCTTAACATAATTAGATCACCTTGAACTAAAGAGATTTCTGTGCAGCAGGCAATGCAGAGGGGGCAGGCTTTGGCTCTCCTTTTTTAAGGGCTCCAATGCTGGTATGTTTATATCCACTGCTGATATTTTATGATTTTCTATTACAGATAATGGATCTGAGAGCAAAAAAAAATCAGGTCCCTTGATTTGTGTTTACAGTAAAATCAGATCTAGTAATTTAAAACTGTGAGTTACATTCTTAAAACAGCACACAACTGCCTCATTTTACCAATGAAAAAACTAAGGCCTTTTAAGGAAAGGTGAAGTTTAAAAGTCATGGAGCCAAAGCAAGACCATAGGTTTTGTTTGGTGTACAGCTGTGTCCTCTTTCTGTCATTTGAGACTGTTAATTATATTTCTCTTTTTGAGAAGTAGTAATCCACAATTATATATGTGCTGGCTCCATATTTGTCAGAATATGTTATTAGATAGCAGTATAGTGTCTACCATTATTGTGACAAGTATAGTTTAATGCTTTATAAAGAATAAAGAACTGGCCCAGAAGTATGAGATTGCTTTTTTCTGAGCTGATGTTTTGAGTACAAATAATTTTTTTTTCATGATCAGTTATTGAAAAGTAAGAGCCATAAAAAGCTTCTGCACAGCAAAAGAAACCATCAACAAAACAACAAGAAAGCCACTGCATGGGAGAACATATTTGCCAATGTTATCTCTGATAAGGGTTTAATCTCCAAAATTTATAGGGAACTCCTACAACTTAACAAAAGGAAGATAAACAATCCAATCAAAAAATGGGCAAAGGACATAAACAGCTTTCGAAAGGGGACATACAGAAGGCCAAGAGACATATGAAAACATGCTCAAAGTCACTAATCATCCGAGAGATGCAAATCAAAACAACAATGAGATAGCATCTCACACCTGTCAGAATGGCTATCCTCAACAAATCAACAAACGACAAGTGCTGGAGAGGATGCGGAGAAAAAGGAACACTCCTGCTCTGCTGGTGGGAATGCAGACTGGTGCAGCCACTGTGGAAAACAGTATGGATTTTCCTCAAAAAATTAAAAATAGAACTTTCATTTGACCCAGAAATAACAATCAGAAAGGACATATACACCCCTATGTTCATAGAAGCACAATTCACCATAGCTAATATTTGGAAACAGCCTAAGTGCCCATCAGCAGATGAGTGGATTAGAAAACTGTGGTACATCTACACAATGGAATACTATGCTGTGGTAAAAAAGAAGGAATTCTTACCATTGCAACAGCATGTATGGAACTGGAGAGCATTATGTTAAGTGAAATAAGCCAGTCAGAGAAAGATAAATACCACATGATCTCACTCATTTGTGGAATATAATGAACAACATAAACTGAGGAACAAAAACAGAACCAAAGGAAACAGACTGGGGTGGGGGGGTGAGGGCATGTGCTGGGTGTTGGGGTAGCCAGGAAGATGGCAATGGGGGAAAAAGGAGACTTATGTAATACATTGAACAATAAAGAACTTAATTTTTTTTTTAAAGGCAACCAAAAAAAAAATGGAAGCATAAAAAAAAGAAAGAAAAGTAAGACCCATAAGTGGTGAATTACCAGTAACAGTCTTAACTGTTTGTTTGTTGTTTGTTTGCTTTGAAATATTTGATATCCACAACAGAAGTGAATTACATTGGAAGAGAAATTGAAGCATTTTTGTTTTGCAGCAGAAAGCATCTAATAGCAAGTATCTATTGACATTGTGAGATTTTTTTCCAGAGTTCTTCTTTCTCTGGACCAAGCACTAATGCTGAAATCCTGCCATCCACCAGGAATCTGTCTATAACAAGAAGGCACTTAACATAAGAACTATGCCCTCTCCCGTGATTTACAGCTTAATGCTTGTTCTCTATTTCTGACCGGAAGATCCTTCTGCTCCTAAAACCATTCATTTGTACCTGTCTTCTGTACCAGATCATGGCCTTACTCATGTGTAAAGGCCCTGCTGTTTCCTATTTGACAAAGGCTGGCTAGAACCTAAGCTCCATTCAAAGTTCAGAGCTGTAATGATTCAAAAAGAAGCTTCTGGTCATAGTTGGGAGTACTGTTTTGTAGGTCTAGTATCCTAAGTATATCTCGAAATCCTAAGCCAAATTTCTGACAAAGTGGAAAAGGTAAGAACAACTGTTTAATGTGAAAACATTTTATTTTTGCAGCTGGAAGAGGAATCCTGATGGGAGATTATCTGTTTGTTGGGAAAACTCATGGGTGTGTCTTTGGGAGCAGAAAGGTGAGAGAGGTAAGAGAAGAAATGGAATGGTGTGTATAACTATTTATACAGGGGAAAATTTATGTCCCCTTTCTGTGATTCCCCCAAAATAATCCAGGAAATTAGCATTATAGAATGCTCTGTGATTTTTAAAAAAATGTTTTTGATGATTTTTAGAGAGGGATAGAACACTGATGGCGAACCTTTTGAGCTTGGTGTGTCAGCATTTTGAAAAACCCTAACTTAACTCTGGTGCTGTCTCACATATAGAAATTTTTCAATATTTGCAACCATAGTAAAACAAAGACTTATATTTTTGATATTTATTTTATATATTTAAATGCCATTTAACAAAGAAAAATCAACTAAAAAAATGAGTTCGCTTGTCACCTCTGATACGCGTGTCATAGGTTCGCCATCACTGGGATAGAGAGGTAGAAACATCTTTGAGAGAGAAACATCTATTGGCTGTCTCCTGCATGACCCCTGGGGATCAAGCCCAAAACTTGGGCATGTGCCCTGACTGGGAATCCAACCAGTGACCTCTTGTCTGATGAGTCAACACTCAACCACTGAGCAACACCAGCCAGGCACTCTGTGAAGGTGTGTGTGTGTGTGTGTGTGTGTGTGTGTGTGTGTGAGACTGCGTGTACACAGAGAGGTGGATGGTCTGTGATTGATAATGGCACCTGCAGAATCAGGAAGAAGAATATAGGAACAAAATTTTGGAGCAAGTAAACAAGAAAACTGCAGGAATGTTTGGCGAAGACCTAGGATTCTCACAGGTGACAGAGCTGGAACTCTTACCAGGTGTAGCCAGCTCTTTGAGGAGAAGATTCTGTCTTTCCTACTTCATAATTCTCTGACTGTCCAAAGGGCCTGCTTTTTTGGCATAAGTGTTATTTTGGCCCATTTGCTTACTGTCTGAACACCTGCATCCTTCCACCCCACAAGGTACTAGCCTTATTGGAAAGAAAATTTGTAAAGTTCTTGAATCTGTTGCACTCTCACAAGTAACAAAATTGGAAACAAAGACATTCAAAGAATAGGTCATTTGCTAGCTCCAAAAAGAGGAAATCAGGTGGGCAGGTTCTGTGTTGGTTGATCGAGACACTCAGTTGCCTTCTCACTAGCTTCATCCCGACTCTCATTTCTCTAAGACTTAAGACAGATGCCAAAAGAAATAGGGGCTACATGTTTCTTCATTTACAACCAGGAGGTAGGGAGGAGGGGGTAGAAAGGCTTTTCTATTCACTCTAAAGGGCAAGAAAGAAATAATGTTTTTAAGTGCCTCTCATAAACCTCACTGAATGGCTTATTGGCCAGAATTGGTCATGCACTTTACTAGAGCAATCTCTAGGAAGTGAGTTGGGATAACACTAAAGCCAATTAAACTCATCTCTGGGTCAGGGTTCAATTTCCTCAATTGTAGTTTTGCTATTTGAGGGGAACATTAATACAGCCACACTGTATGAACTACTGTATATTATGCTAGAGCACAGAGAAAACTGTGGTACCCACTGATTTCTACCTAAGAAATTTCCAAATAACTATGGGACAAGGATTTCAATTGCTAATACAGATAAGGAAAGCTGATCATAAACCTGATCATGTTTTTCATTCCAAATACTCTAAAAAGTCCTACTCACAGTGAATAGGACTGTAAAAAGTTATTCTGAAATATTGTTACATATACTTTATGAATTAATATTTTTTTATTCTATGAAGGTATTTTTTTGGTATGTCAGATTACTTTATTTCTTTGTACCTTGATAAAATAAAGGGCTTTTTTGAATTATTCACTCATAAAAATGACAGAGCTCAAACTTGAAACCTTGACATAAACAAGGAAATTAGGAATGGCCTTGCACTTCCTACCGAACAGTGATCTTTAATGTAAAGGGAAATCAAGATGAACATTTCCCCCCTCCCTCATTCCGATTGGC
This sequence comes from Myotis yumanensis, assembly GCF_028538775.1. Lineage (NCBI taxonomy): Eukaryota > Metazoa > Chordata > Mammalia > Chiroptera > Vespertilionidae > Myotis > Myotis yumanensis. The sequence goes on along the minus strand of NW_027223753.1, from coordinate 61,889,619 downwards.
ACTGTTTTTGTAAGAGAAACCTCAGGAAGGATTATGTAAATTATGCTGATTATTTTCACAGACCAAAGAGGGTATCTACACAAAGAAAGTGCTGGGTAATGGTTTGATCTCCAACAGAGAACACCTTCTCTGATGGCTGTTGGCCGCACCCACATGTCAGGGGTTTGTTTATTTTTTAATTTCTCCACAGTTGTGAGAAGTCGAGTTCTAGTGAGCTGGCATTGCTAGTTTTAATTTATGCAGGACTACGTACATTGCTTTTCTCCTGCAGTTCTCAGAGAATTTTATGGGCTATTATTGAGTGACTAAAATGGGTGCAGATTTTGCAAGCCTCTGCCAGAAGATGTTTATTACTGTCATCATTCTTGGGGAAATCATGTTCCAGCAGGATCAGGCGGTGTGCAAAACGTGGCACATGTGTGAATTGGCCGTTTCACACTGTTTTTACAATATTGTCACTAATAATAAAACCAAGGGAGGACCTTAGGGAGGGAGATAAGCTACATAATATTTTGGTCATGAAGCTTTGATATGTGATCTTTGTTAGACCCAGAGATTCAAAGTGCAGTTTGTTTTGTAAAACTTCTCACCCAGGTCTGAGGCAGTAGCATTATTTTAAAGGTTCCTAGACCTGAAAGAAGAAATAGACATATCCACAATTATAGTTGCAGAATTCAATACTCTTATTTCAATAATTGATAACATAAGTAGACAAAAAAAAAAGAAATCAGTAAAGATAAACTTGGCTTGAAAAGTACTGTCAATCAATCCTATTGCAACTAATAGGTCTATATAATATACTTTACCAAAGAACAGGAGAACACACATTCTCTTTAGTTAACATAGAACATTCTTTAAGTAGATCATAGACTTCAAAAAAAAGGTCAAGGAACTTAAATAGATTTAAATAATACAACACCTGTACCGAATACATTAGAAATAATAAAAAAATAATTAGAAAATAAAAACACAAATAAAAATGTGTGGGATACAGATAAAACGTAATATTTCCTTATAGAAATATGTGTTGCTTAAAATGACTACATTAGAAATGAAAAAAATATCTAAAATTAATGCAAAAATAGTCAAAACAATGATAAAAAAAAAAGGATTACATGCCCTGGATGGGTAGCTCATTTGGTTAGAGCATCATTGGCTATGCCAAGGTTGCAGATTCCATATATGGTCAGGGCAAAATCAAGATCAACCAATGAGCTGGCCTGTGTGGCTCGGTGTTTGAGCATAAACCTATGAACCAGAAGGTCATGGTTTGATTCCCAGTCAGGGCACATGCCCGAGTTGTGGGCTCAATTGTCAGTGCGGGGTGTGCAGGAGGCAGTCCATCAATAATTTTCTTTCATCATTCATGTTCCTATCTCTCTCTTCCTCTTCTTTCCTTTCTGAAATCAATAAAAAATATATTTTAAAAAATAATCAACCAATGAATGCATAAATAAGTGGAACAACAAATGGATGTCTCTCTCTCTCTCTCTCTCTCTCTCTCTCTCCCCTCCCCTTTCCGCTCTCTCTAAAATCAATATATACTTTAATGGGTTACACTGCCTGATTTCAATACTTACTGCTTCCACAAAGCTGCTTCCACTCTGCCTTCCTGCTGCTCCCTCAAGCGAGCGTCACCTGCTACCTGGCCTGCCGCATCACTGCTTCTATGCCAAGGGCCTGGCCGGCTGGCCCTGTGCCCTCTCCATGCTGCTGTGCACCCCATGGGCCCAGGCGCTGGCCCTGGCCTCGGCCTTCTGGTCTTCTCTCTGGGGCAGCCCTAATGACAGTGAGGATGCGCCTTGTGCCTTGGCTCACCGGAGCACTCAGCTTCCTGCTGCTGCTGTTGCTAGCCACGGTGGTGAGCACCATGCACCCCTCTACCTCCACCTGGTCTTCTTCATCCACGACCACCGCAAGATGAGGCTGGTGCACCTCGTGCCCGAGATCAGGCAGGACGGGACTTCCCACAGCCAACTGGATGGCTGGCTTCGGACTTAGCCCTCCAGCACCCTCGCTCCTGGGCATCTGGCCGCCTAATCGTGCTCGAGGAGTTAAAGACGGAGAAGAGGCTGTGCAAGATGATTTCTATGTCATTGTGCTGCTCTTCTTGCTGCGCTGGAGGCTGTATATGGAGGGCAGTTGCTTGCGGGTGTAGGTGAGGCCCAGCACTGTCCCCCAGGCCTACCTGTTGGCCTCCGTGTGCCTGACCTTTGTCAGGTGCTTCCTTTTCGACGCGGAGCTGAGGGACTGCTTACAGGCCCAGTTGCCGTGCTGCAAAGAGCCCAGGTCACTCTCCTCTGTGACTTGAAAGGCCACAGCCAGGTACACCCTGGCCCAGCCTTTCCCTTTAGCTTGGACACTGCCGTCATTTCTTTCCCTCTGCCACCTTTTAGTTGTTTAAACTGCCTTCTAAATGACCCAAAGGGGCTCCGCCAGTGTGGCTTGGTGGTTGGGCATCCACTCATAACCAGGAGGTCAGGGTTCAATTCCTGGTCAGGGCACATACCCAGGCTTCAGGCTAAATCTCCAATAGGGTTATGCAGGAGGCAGACAATCAATGATTCTCATCATTGATATTTTTCTCTCTCTTCCTCTCCCTTCCTCTCTCTGAAATCAATAAAAATATATTTTTTAAAACATGACTAAAGTGGATTAGCATTTTGGGGGGGGAGGGAGGGGTTTCCATTTCCAGACCCACCCCAGCTCTGTTCATGTCCTCCTAAATATATTTTCATCCTGAAAACAGGCCCTCATGTTTTTATATTGGTCCTGATGTCTTTTATTCCATGTCATTACTCTTGAAAATAAAGGCTAAACTAATTTTCTTTGTGTAACTTTTCCTAAAGACAATGGCCAGTTTTCTACAGAAGCTATTTTTGATAACTGCAAGTGGCATTACATTTGCAGTGAAGTAGAAAAAGCTGGGGGACTTCACAAGTTCGATTTCTTGAGGGTCTTCTGTTGGAAGCAGGAGAAAGGAGGGAGGGGTTGTCTTGCGTTCCCTCTGAATTGCCAGTCATGGGGTGGGTCAGTTGTGCTGCTCTGGTTCTTTGAAAGTGTTGAAGTTTTTATTCAGTTTTTAGATTGAATTTAAAGAGCAGCAATGGAAATGACTAACACGGCAGTTGTTTTTTAAGCAGTAACAAGTAAAATTCGTTTCCTATGTTACTTTATGCTACTAGAAAATACAGGTCAGTGACAACTGCTCTCTGCATTCTGCCAATCTTGACTGGAAACATTTCTGTAAAACTGTAACTTTTTAAAAGCTAAAAGGTATTTTGGTTGGTAGGTAACAGTGTTGAGAAAACACAGCATTGCTTTTTTTTGTATATACTGATTGGGATCTCTGAGAAGCTGAGTTCTAAATCAAAATTGTTTAGCTATTTTTGCCAATAAAAATTAAAATAATTTTATGGAATCAGCTTGTACTTTGAGGAGTCCAGTTTTATTGTGGCTTATGAAACTAATTTCCACTTTGAAAATTGTTCTTCTTTTCTTGGTATAAATGAATGGTATATCATGATACTCTACTTCCAGGAGACAAAGTGTTTACTAGGTTAAGCTGTGCTGTTTTAGTGATGGTTATTTTAAATCAAAATGAGAACTATAATTTTAAATAATATTTCTTTGTTAGACACATTGTAATGTTACATTGAAAGATTAAATTCTGCAAGTACTATATAACTTTTGCTTATAATACTACATTTTTATTAATGTACCTTCTGTTTTGAGAGCATATACTTGTATTTCTCTTTGCATTATGCAAATATATAATATTTTCACTCTGGAAAAAAAACATTATAGTATTGGTGTAAGGAGAAACATATAGATCAATGGAACTGAATAGAGAGTACAAGAAATAGACAAATGCACAAATAATCAATAAAATTTTAAAAAACTATTTTAAAAAGTGAACAAATATTGCAGTTATTTAATGGGAAAAAGAATGTTTTCAAATCTTAAAAATTTCTCCCAAAGGAGAAAACTTGATATTGAAGACAGATATCCCTATGGAAAAAAAATGAACTATAACTCTTACCTCATAACATAAACAACAAAAAATGAACTCAGAAACCTAAATTTTAAACTTTAAAATTTCCAGAAGAAAAAATAAGGTACAATTTCTGTAACTTTATTTAGGCAAATGTTTCTTAGATAGAATTTAAAAATAACTGATAAATTTGACTTCACCACAACTAGCACTTCTGTTCTATGAAGATCACCATAAAAAATTTAAAAGGCAGCCCAAAGACTAGGTGAACATATTTGCATTACATATGTCTGACAAAGGGCTAATATCCAGAATATAAAAATCACTTTTACAACTCAAAAAGAAAATTAGAATCCATGTTTTTAAAAAGTGGCCAAGAGATTTGAACAAATATTTCACCAAAATAGATATAAATGGTCAACAAACACAAGAAAAATGGTCAATACTATTAGGCCTCAAGGAAATGAAAAGTAAAACCATGAGATATTACATCTGCTAGAATGCCTAACATTAAAAATACTGAAAATACCAGATTTGACAAAGATATAGAGCAACTGGAAGTGTCATACATTACTGGTAGAAATATAAAATTGAATAAGCACTTTGGCAATCAGTTTGGCAATTTCTTAACATACAACTCAGTAATTACACTCCTAAGTATTTAGCTAAGTGATATGAAATGCCTTGTACATGAATGCTCATAGAAGCTTTATTTTCAATGGGAAAAAAACCCCTCTAAATAATCAAAGTAAGTGGAAAAACATAGTATAATATACCCATATGATAAAATTACGTTCAGAAATTAAAAAAAAAAAGACTGTACTATGGTAGCCCAAGTACATGGGTGAATGTAAGAAGCATTAGAAGCTAAAGAAGTTGTGCACTGTTTGATTTTTATATACAAAAAATTCTAGATCAGGCAAAATTAATCTATAGTAACAAAGCCTATCAGTGATGTGTGGAGTTAGTAAGAGAGATTGAATGACAGCAAAGGGGTGCAAAGGAAATTTGGGGGTTATGGAAATATTCTGTATCTTGATTGTGATGTTTATACCAGTATAGTCAAAGTCTAAGTAAATTATTCAAAAATTATATCTCCAAAACCTAATTAAAGAAGCATATACCACTTAAATTAATACAAAAAGAACTTTGTGATTGGGGCTAGTCATTTCTCTCTGTAGTTCTTCATCTCATCTGTGTTATATGAAAAAGAGTTGAACTAGAAAAACTTTAGGACTCATCCCATTATGCATTTCTAAGGAAAATCTAGGTAGGGGAGGGTGAGGGTAAGGGGGAGAGATCAACCAAAGGACTTGTATGCATGCAAATAAGCATAACCAATGGACACAGACACGGGGGGGAGGGTGGGTTGAAGGCATGGGGCAATGGGCGATAAGGACACATATGTAATACCTTAATCAATAAAGAAGAAAATTTTCTCCAAAAGGATAAAACTTGATATCGAAAACTTGATATCCAGAAGATGTTCTTGGATACAGGCAAACCAGGATAAATATTGGAATTCTCACATTTATTGATTAGCTGGGAGGAAATTAAAGCTCTCATTGTTATATTTTTGCATCAACAAAATTAGGATAAACATCTACTAGTATACTTTATAGACAGGTTGTGGAAAACCAAAAGATTCCAAACCTTATGAATATCTTGACCCACACTCACAGCTGAATAGATGTGAATTGCCCTTCACCAGAGAAGATTTCAAGACTCAAACCTAAAAATAAAGTGAAATAGAATTTTTCCAGAGATCAAATATGTATCGTTATCAACTGAATCCTCCAGAGAGAACATTTGAGTTTCTCTAAAAGATCTCGGCTTCTACTAACTGCCTTTGCAGATGCTCTGAGCACAGCACCTGTCATGCTGCTGAGGGTGAGAAGACAAGCATTAAGGAATGGCACAACCGTGGGAATAAGATAGGCCATCCTCGGGGAGCCTTCACTCTGCACTGGTTTCTCATGCTGAATACCCTTAGACAGCTGAAACACATGAATCTTTTCTTGCTCTCTGACTCAACTGAAAGACTCCCAAGTAAGCTATAAACATTATTTAGTGCACTTTCTTGGGTGTCCCCCATGTATATTTGAATGTGGGGCAGTTCAGGAAATTCACATTTAAAAAATCCTTCTTTGATTTTTCTTTCTAAATTTATATATATATATAAATTTATATATTATATATATATATATATATATATATATATATATATATATATATCCCTAACTACTTGTGTCTGTTGAAGCCCTGAAGCCACAGGTAGAATGATTTAGTGTGTTGAGCACCTGTATTACTCAGCCTTGTGGGAAGCAAAATGTTACATTTCCTTAAAGCTACAATAATATTTGCTTTATGGGGGAAAAGACTTAATGTTTTACCAGATCACAGGGTGGCAAAAAAGTTTGAATGAAACTACAATGACACACTAAACTAGATCAGAAAAATGTAGATACGTTTAAGCTCAACCACCACCTACAGACATAGAACATTTCCCAACCTATGTATCAACCAACCACAGCCAATGGGGTAGTTTAAATAACTCCTATAAGGCCAATTTAAAAGGGTAAATAGGAGATAAGCTTTTATTAATGCTTCCCTTCATCACAAAAGCAATTTCCCACTGTCGTTTGAGCTTTTTATGATGGCCCACTACCAGCACAAGCCACTTTAGTTTACCTCTGACTGTGCACCAAGCAGAAAAGAAAACAAATCAAATAATTAAAATGATTTAAAAAATGTTCCATTTCAAAATGACTCAATTCTTTACAATATTTATAGGAGCCCCCCTCCCTTTTTTTTTCAAAAAGGGCAAAATGTAAAGAAGGAACAGAGCAATGGCTTCTTCTTCTCAAAATGAGCCAGGGCACCCTAGATATTTTCTTTTCTAAGAATGGTACAGGGTCTGCTGATGTGGCACTCAACCAGCTGTTGCCTATCTTCATCTTTCCAACTCTAGATAATGTCTCTAGTTATAATCCCATGTCCCAGGATTTTAGGACCACAATATTCTTTGACTGATTAAAAAATTCATACTGGCTGATCATGCTGAGAAGCGACAATTATCCACATTCAGGCAGAAGAGGGCTCTGACAGAAATAGGGTTAATTTTTTCCCCCCTGAGCCAACAGCTTCCACACCTGTCAACCATCAAGGTCAGGCTTGCCAGGAACCTAGGAGTGAATGGGCATGGGCGCAGCTGTAGCAAATTAGTGTATCCTGAGGAGGTCCAGCATAAAAGATGTGAACTCTTGCCTATGTCTCTACGGGGTTTTGACTGATCCAAAAACTATGTGGCTATGGGGAGTTAAGAGTGGTAGGTGCCTCGGAGACTTCTACCACCGCTTTCCTTAATGACATGTAATATGTAAAATTGTGTGTGTGTGTGTATTTTTGTGTATATCTACATTTTTTTGTAAGGACCTTTGGGATTATAGTAGGGCAGTACCATTTATTTATAATTTTTTAAACCACAAGAGAGGATTTAGAAAAGAATATAATGATGGATATGGTCTTCCAGCTATCTCCACCACCAGGCATAGAAACCACATGATTATTGGTGAACCAATATTTAATGATTTTCATCAATGCCCTTTCTCAAAAGTGCATATGTTACACAAAACAACAATCATATTATGTATGTGGATGTTTTCAAGAAAGTGACTAAAAATGAATTACTTGGGAAAATGATACTTGGCTCCATTGTGACAAAACCTCAATATCTGTAAATGCCAATTTCCTTGTTATCTGAACACTAAATTCTGACTTGGGTTTGTTTGCTTTATTTTTTGTGTGAAAAATATCCAAAGAATTATGTCATAATGGAGCCTCTGGCATTCTCGCAGGAGTATAAGGTGTTCTAGGCCTTTGAGCCCTGCCCATTTTCAGCTTTGTGTATAACATAAAAGGAGTAGAATTGTAGGAAGGGTAAAAAGGTTGTACAGTGGGAAAGAAATAAAAGAGGAAGGGAATATAGAGAGATGCTTAAATAGTACTTTATTCATTCAATTGGACTCATTCAATTTCTCTAGTAGAAAGTGAGGCCAATATTTCAAGCAATAATAGAATAAAAACATTGCAGAATGCTGTGCATTCTCTTTGCATTGAGCAGGAACTAAAGGAAAGTGGGGGCAAAGGAATACAACTTAGTGATTCCACAAAGCCAGCACATATTCGCTGTAGAGGAGCAAAATAAGCAAGTATGTCTAATCGCTTGTGAAAGTTAAGCCCAGTGACTATAGTTTAATTACAGTCTATCACCAAATCCTGCATTAGTATATTTTTTTAAGAAGTACAACCCTAAAGAATAAAATGAAATGACATTTTGGCTGAGCAAAAGTCCCAGAATCCTACAGGGTCACGATTTAATGTTTCACACCCTATAAGCATCATTAATAGCAAAGACATAATGAAATCAATTTTGAAAGAGATTGTCTCCCAGGGCTCTCTATTTAGATGGGAAGTTTTTGAAGGGAAAAAGGGCAATTAATGGAGTAAGCATCAGATTTGGCCCAGCACCATCACTCAAAGCAGATTAAAAAACAAAATAAACTGTTTAAATTGCTATTTAAAAATTTAGGGAACTTGCAGAGGTAATTGATTTAGACTTCTCGATTTATCAAAATACCCCAAGCATCTTAAGAAAAAGAGTTGTTTTAATTACAGTGGCTATTATTGGACATTGCAGAACCTATTTCTTTAGGACCTGCAGACTCTGCAGAGCCCTACTCTGCAGATCTCATTCTGCAATGGAGATGGCTGGCTGGGACCTAACGGACTCAGCAAGACAAAAGTAACCTGCAGAATAGAAAGTCCATGCCCTCCCTTTTTGCCCTTACCATCTACACTGACCCATAACTGCCCCTCATCTCTGCCCTCAACTTTTCTTGAAGAATGGAGGACATGCTTCAGAAATATGGGATAAATCACTTCTTCACCAAGACTGCCAACACAGGTCTTAGCACATGCACACTGCTATATTGGGTGATATTTTCAGTCGTCTCAGGAGGTTCATCGGGGGAGCAAGTTATTTCACAAGTGCTTGTGGGAAGGCAGTGAGTTGGAAGTATTTTTTTTCCATTATTACCAGTTGAGTTCAATATAAACCATTGGCCTAAGTATGCTTTACTTATATTATTTTTTCCTTGGAGAGCATTCCTCATTTAGTACTATGAAACCATATTGAATGGAGAAAATAGATATCCAAATTGGAATTTTGATTTCAGAAATTATTTAATTCCTAAATTGTTTAAAGGTAAGAATTGTTCATACTAATCTTATTTGGTTGCTTACTAATGATCCTAAACCAATAACCAGTGGGTATTTGTGATCATCTTCTACAGAACAAAACAGATGTTGACATATATCAACAATTTAATTATATAAAGATTATCATGCTGCAACATAATGGAAGTGTAGATGTGGTCACTCTCTTTCTAGCAGTCATCTTACATGTAATATTTCTCCTTCTGGTTGTAGGCATAAAGTCCATAGTAATAAATCAGGCTCTTGTTGCTCTGCTCAGTGCTGGCATTAGTTAGACCTTTGGTTTTAAGTAAGAGACTAGTGATTTGTAGTGTAAGATCTGTGGCTAAACTTGACATATATTGAACTCATATATGGGGAAAAAATTAACATTTTTTACCAACAACTATTTTCATATTTTTCTCAAGCTTAGATTCTCTTTAATGGTAACAAGAGGAGCTAGGGTGAGTGGCATTTAAAATATGTAATTTAAAGGTAACACGTCTTTCATTTTAAAATCCTTTGGTGTTAGTTCTGCCCATTTTTCTTTTTCCTAGTGAAGATGCTACCTGGACATAGCACGAGCATCAGAGAAGTCTTAAATTTGCATAGTGGCCTTTCCTAGGATGCCCCTGGCCCATTGGTATTGTTCATCACGCCAACATCTACTTTGATATCTGTGACTGACAAGTTGTTTTGTTTTATTTTATTTTCTCCACACAGTCATTGCCTGGTTGGCCCTTTCCTTCCACAAACAGACTCTAATGCTGTGATGATATGGCCTGGCCATAGCCTTTCCTGCCACCACTGCTTTGCTGAATCTCAGCCATAATGTTAATTTACCCCCTTTAGCCCCCTTAAGAACTCTTCCTTAATGAACCAATGATCTCTCTGTTTTCCACTGGGGGGGCACATGATGATGTTGAGACATTTCCCTCATTGGGATGAGAATAGGGTCAGATGTATTCTGTGGCTATTCAGCTGCTGTGACAACTTGGCTGCCTGTGTCCAGTGTTGGTGTGGGACATTCAGCCAAGTGGCCTCCTGCTTATATACAGCAGATGGTGGGATCCCAGGATCCATTTCTTTTATCTTATCACCACCTCCTTCCACACATAATCACACACGTACCTCTGGGTTTCCTATCATTACTCAATCTTCATCTTGAGACTTATTCTAAAATGAAGGACATTGGGGTAGAATAGAGTACTAAAGACACAGGCATCTGATTTTTTGCTTCTCTCTCTCTCTCTCTCTCTCTCTCTCTCTCTCTCCACATTTTAAAGATTCAGATGTGTTCTCTCTGTAATATCCCATGATTGCTTTCTTTCTGCCTATATCCTACATCAGGGGTCCTCAAACTACGGCCCACAGGCCACATGCAAATACAAATATTGTATTTGTTCCTGTTTTTTTTTTTTTACTTCAAAATAAGATATGTGCAGTGTACATAGAAATTTGTTCATAGTTTTTTTTTAAACTATAGTCCGGCCCTCCAACGGTCTGAGGGACAGTGAACTGGCCCCCTGTTTAAAAAGTTTGAGGACCTCTGTCCTACATTGTAAAACAATAGCTTTAGGTCTACAAAATTAGTTTTGAATATGTAAGAAAAATTGGAGTTTATAAATTATTTTGTATTTTATTTAAGCCTAAATTTCAAAATTATTGTTTTATTGGTACACCAAATAAATTTACCATAAATACTTAACACTATCATTCCATTTTATATTAGAACTAGAGGCCAGTGCACGGATTCATGCACGGGTGGGGTCTTTCAGCCTGGATTGTGCCTTCTCCCAATTGGGGACCCCTCAGGGGATGTCAGACTGCCAGGTTTCGGCCGGATTCCTGCAGGCCAGCACTGCAGGGATCCATCCAAAACCCAGCAGTCCAACATCCCTCTGAGGGATGTAGCAGTGCCGAATTGGCAGGCGAGAGAGGAGCCCCAGCTAGGGCCGGGTGCAGCTCTGCTGCTGCTCATCCCTGCCCACTGCACCTGCTGCTGCCACCACTCAGTAGCACTGCTGCGGAGGTGGGAGAGGCTCCTGCCACTGTAGCTGTGCTCACTATCCCTGAGCCCGGCTTCTGGCTGAGCAGTGCTCCCCCTGTGGGAGCGCACTGACCACCAGGGGGCAGCTCCTGGGTTGAGCGTCTGCCCCCTGATGATCAGTGCATGTCAAAGCAACCAGTCTACCGGTCATTCCAGTTGCTTGGTCATAATGGTTGCTTAGGCTTTTATATATATAGATTTCCCCTGAATCATCAAACTGCTTTGATTTATTGGATGGGAATTCAAGGAGATTAGAATGTAAAGGAACTAAGAAGGAAATAATTTGACCTTTTAAAAATAATACATCCATTTTCTAGCTAACAAATAATGAATGATCAAATATAAGGATTCTGCACTATCTCACAAGGAAAAGAGAAATTGCATGTGAGCCTAGTATTGCCTGGCAGCAGGACTCAACATACTATGAGAAACTTTATCTACATTTTCTTACTCTCCATGTCTGTTTATGGCTTTTATCTTCTTATGTCTTTTATCAGTTTTTATTTTAGTCTTCTCTACATCCTATAAAATGAAAAATGAAAAATATGAGAGCTGTGTTAAGCTCTCTAGGTTTTACATCTCTTCTTTAAGAATCCAGCTTTAACTGGGACTGGAGCACCATTGCCCTTTTTCAATTTACTATACAAAAAACTGGGATCCTGAGCCCATCTTTCATTTATCCTTTGGTCGAGGGTACAAACTGCTATGGCTTAAGCATGGATTCATTTTTCATCCACGTCAAGATTGGGAGTGAGACTTATTTGCCATTTCTTTCTTTTTCTTAAAGGAAGGAGAGTAAGGCACAGATCTATAAATGTCCAATATAGTATTCCTCATAGCATTTCTACTAACTTATAATTTCTATTTGCTTAAAAAATAAATCTAACACTTACTTGCAGAGTTATTAAGTATACATGATGAAATATTATTTTCTGTAGAATTTACCTTTTTAAACTTGAGGGCTTTAAACTTTTTATACTCATTTTTTCCTGAAATTTCTTAAGATAATGTCTCAAGACATTTTCATGAAATAAAATTTTAAAAAAGCTCTTTAGAGTTATTAATTTTTTTCCAGTAAAGGTCACAGTTTCCAGGATTTCTTTTTTATTTCTCTCTGTTCTCCAAGATTTTGAAATTTTTCATAATCAGTGACTTATCCGGTATATTTTTCTCAGTGCACAGCATTTTAACTAATCAGTCCACCTTGTATCTGTCTGGTGTCATTTTGAGATCTTTAATTTAACCTATATCTTATTTACAATATTATATATGTACATATTACTCTAACTTGTTGACATGATGAATGAAAGTAGGGTCCTAAAATCCAACCATCCTATTATCCAGTCACCTCAAAATATTTAATAAAATATCTAAATAAAATAAAATAAATGCATCCTGTAATTAATAATTATATTTAATGTTTAAACTATGTTATTTTTGCCCTAAAAAATGTTCTTTGAATCAGTGGTGGATTCTAACAATGAAGGAGTATGATACCTTTTTAAACATAACAAATCAAAAAACATCCTTGCATTCCAGTTACAAAACTTTTATGGGGGATGCCTATTTTAAAAATACTGGTAGATTATAATTCTTAATTAGGATCTAATTTTATTTTGGATTATGCATTAACATTCAAAAATGAACTTGAGGTTTTCTTTGTTATCAATGTTATCTTCCTTTGAATATGTTGGCATCAGTGTTCACATGATTTCATAAAAGATGTTGCAAACTTATATTCTTAGTTCTCTAAAATAGAATTTAGATAGAAAATAGAATTAGCAATACTGATTGGTTGAGGTTTTGAAATGATTTGAACTTAACCCATCTTTACCTTCACTTTGAAGGATTCTTTTTGTCTATTTTCCTATTTCTCCTATAAGAATTTATTTTTTTGTTTAGGTTTTAATGTATTCTTAATTTTTGACAATCAATTTTTTTCTAGAAAAATAGATACTCAATTTAAGCTGTCATATTTATATAGAGTTTCACAAATTTTCTCATTTAAAAATGCCTTTAGTTTTTAGTTTGATAAAATTATAATAAAAAATAAAATAATGATACTTATTGATGTAAAGGAAAATATTAAAGACTATATGCAAATGTAATTCAATAATTAATGAAAGCATAAACTTTTACAGGATAAAAATTTTGGTTCAATAAATTCATATGGATTTATTTTAAAGTTTAGTTTTTTACTTACTAGTTGTTAAATCTGAGGCAATTTATTTAACTTTTCTAAGATTTACCTTAAAAAAATTGAGGAAAGAATGCTGACCTTAAAATGTTTTGTCAAAATTATTGAAATAATCAGTAGAATTGACTAGTATAGTGATAATACAGAGTTAATTAAAATAAAATTTTATTTTCATTCAAGAAAGTTTTTATCACTAGATAGGGCTTATGTTATAAATCTAAGGATGAATCAATATTTTGAGTTTAAATAAAATTGAGTAAGGAAAGTCACGTGATTTCCACCATGAATGATTATGTCAATGCCAACACATACTAACAAAAAAAAGCATAAATATTACAAAGATCAATATTAAATTTCTTTAACAATATGTCTCTAAAAGGTTAGTAATACAAAATTAAGTCACATAATTTTAAATTATTAAACAATAATTAGATAAAATTTAATCATGTGTAATTGAATGCATCAATTAAATCAAATTATTTAATTATATTGAAATTAATTATAACAAAATTTAATTGAATGATTATAATCACTATTTCTATCACTTTTTTTGCAATAGATCATTTTCTCTGAGGTTTGATTCTGAGTTAAATCAGAACCTCAGGTTCTCTATTCCATCCAAAAGACTTTCTTTAAAAATGCCATTTTTTTTTTAGAAGAGAAAACAAAGTCTGTTCAGAACTTTAAAAAAAGTCCTATTATTCTGTTCCATTGCTTTCCTCATCGCTGCATGTATGGCTGCTAAAACCTAAAAAAAATAAAGATTTTCAATTCAAGCTCCAGTTTTTTTTTGTTTTTTTTTAATGCCCAACTTAATCACAGTATGACAAAAAGCCACCCAGCTGAAATAGTGCAATTGTCTAATGCAATAACCAAGTTGTGGTCGTACATGTGGTGATAGACAAAGACCAATAGCATTGCTTATAAAATAGTAATACATCATATTTCAAGTTCTGGGAGTTTTGCATTATATCCAATCAAAGAAGTTGGACTGACTGTTTCATACGTTTTTTCATGATACACACATCTCTTATAAATTTTCACAGACATACATGTACACACACAGACACACATACACACACATATATACTATTTTATTAAGTTCACATTCATGTTGCTGTAGTGACTGGACGGATGCCAGCTTCATACTGTCACTTGGACTCTACTATTGATGCCAGATCCTTTGCCCAGGCTCTGCTCTCCTCCATGGTAAGGGTATGGGTATGGGTGATACATTTACCTCACCTACTGACTGACCTCAATCAGAGCTATTTCATTACATCAGACATGTTTCAATAATGTTTATCTCTGAGGGAAGGAGTGTGAATTTTAGAATATTTGGTTCCAGAGGAAGCTGGATCATTAATTAATTTTGTTCACATTTCCAAGATAATTTTTGGCAACATATCATACATACCAACATATTTATATGTGAACTAGAGGCCCGGTGCATGAATTCGTGCATGGGTGGGGTCTCTCGGCCAGCTGAGGGGTGGGACCATGCGAGGTTGGTCCCAGCAGCAAGCTAACCAATGGCCGATTCCATGAGGAATTGGGCTCCTCCTCCCTCCTCCATCCTGTCTGGGTCTGGGGTGTGGGTGAACCAGACTCGGGGCTGTCAGGGCCCCAGCAGCAAGGTCTGGGTCAGTGCGCATCATAGCTACTGACCTGTAGTCTGGTTGTTCCACTCGCTCAGTCTCAACAGTCGCTTGGGCTTTTATATAGAGAGATAAGTGAGAAAGTCACCAAACATCCAGATATAAAATACTATTACTGGCCCAATCAAAATGATTTGATTGCCATTAAATTTTCATTCTGATTATTTAACCTAAACAAAGAAACATTTGTGGCTAGTTGCCTCTAATGCTTAATATTTAAGTGGAATTTCCCCTCACTAGTTACATATATAAATATATTCACTTAGAAACACACACACACACACACACACACACACACACACACATGAACACTGATTTGTTTAAATTACATCTTAATTTAAACAAATCAAGTCCATGGGGACAATTTTGTACAATACTGCATTCGACATCTAACACAGTTTCTAGTGTAATGCATATATTCAGTAAGTGTTTGTTAAATTAATAAACTAAATATGCATATGATAAATGATATCCAAAATACTCTACATAATAATTCATAATAATTCAGCACTCACATAACATTTTGTAACACAGCCTTGCCCATTCATTGACATATTATCTACAGTTGCTTTCTCACTACAATGGCAGATTTGAGCTCCTGCAACAGACAGTAGAGCCTGCCAAGCCTAATAAATCTATTATCTGGTCCCTTATAAAAAATTTTTGCTAACCTATTTCTTAGAGGTTATATAAATAAACTTTACATTTATATGAATAAACACATTAAATGAATATATTTATTAAATATATTGAAGACTGTTTTGTACTCTGCACAGTGCAATGCCAGAAACAACTAAAAATAAATGAAAGAAGAATGCAGAGCAAGACAAAGTTATGAGATATATGACTATTTGAAAGAAAAACAAAAATTAAGTATAAAATTGTTAGAAGTTTTAAAAAGTTTTATGATGATGATCAAATTAATTAATTCATTTGAAATATAGTTTTTGAATGCATCCTCTTCACCAGACATTGTACTCAGTAGCACAGTTGTGTGTGTTTTTAAAGTTCCGAAAATAGATCACAGTTTGTCTTTTCCTCTTGTTTCCATGATGTTCCTTAGCCTAGACTACTGCAACTGCTCTTCGGTTTGCTCTGATTTTGTCCTTTTCCAGAGTATACATCATGCTACTAATCTGGTCATCTCCCTGCCTTTTGGCATAGAGCTCACCATACTCACTGAGCTTTACAAAGCCCTTCATGATACAGCCTCAGTTCAAGACCATCTGGAGGTCTGTGGTCCAGTGGTGAAAGCCATGGGCTCTGGAGTCACCCAGTTTGAGTTTGAATCTTGATTCTACCTCTAACATACTGTGAGAACTTGAACAAATTACTTGTCCCTTCTCTTCCTTTGTTTCCTCATCTATATAAGGGGAATAGTTATTATAGTTATGTAATAGGTTGATGAAAAGTAAATAAGACAAGTTATGAAAAGTTCAGAGAAAAGTGTTGGAGCATAGTGGGCACACAGTAAATTAGGCTATGATCACCTATTTAATTTTGGGTCAATCCAGTTAAAATTCACCACCCCAAGTTTGCTTCTGCAATACTAAGTAAGCCACGTGTATGAATCTGATGGCCCTGTCTTTGCAATGCTCTCTTTGACATCCCCACTTCCATCCTGCTGTGGTGTGGCTATATCCTATGCTGACTTCATGTCTCTGTCAAGAATTATGAAGGATCTGAGATTTTACTTTATTTCAAGTTAGCCTACCACAGTTTCATGCAAGCTAATCAATGACATGATATTCCTGGGTTAGGGACAAAGAGCTTTATTATTCATAGTAATAGCTGGAGCAGAGTTTCTGTATTTGCCCTGGCTATCTGAGCCCATCTCCCTCAGGGTGATGCCAAGAGAGTCAGGTGACACTTGAACATGCAGTGGGTGGCCTTACAGAAGAGCAACCCTGAGCTTAGAGAAGCCAGCTTTTACAATGGCCAGTGAGCATATCTGCCTTTTGCTGCCAAGGCGACACTATCTTTTCCAAGATTGTAAGCAAACCTGCCCTTTGCTTTGGATAGAAACATTCTATCTTCCAAGGCTATCCACTGTATAAACACTGGTGAAAAGACAGTTGAGAACAAAGGCAGCCAGTGCCTCTGCTAGCAAGAGGTTTAAAAAAGCAAGAGTGCCATGAGACACAATGGTATCCTAACAGTTTCATGTAGGATTCTTCCATTCTGTTCTTCAAGACAGGCTATCGACCCATCTAGACTAAAAGCTTCTTGAAGACAGAGTCTCTGTATTTCTCATCACGTATTCCAATGCCTAGCACTGTTCCTTGCACTCACAGGAGGCACTCAAAAAAAGGTTTTTAATAAATTAGAGTCTAATCTAAGTGACATTATTTTTATTCCTACCATTACTACCATAACCAGTTCAAGAATAAAATAAAAGATACATCTCATTCACATAAATATGTCAGCATTGTGCATACTTCATGAAAATTGTGCACAGAGTATATTAAGAACTATACAAAATAATTTGACTGAAATAAAGATTTTGATATAAACAACTACATGCATAAAGATGGGAGCAGCACAGACTTTGAATTACAATGAGATAGCATGGATTTTATTTGCATCTTTGCAACTTAGTAAGCTCATGCACTTGAAGAAAGTGAAAGTCTTCATGTTTATGCATTTACTCAACAATGACTTACTGATATCCTAATGGGTGCCAAGTCCTTTTTATTAGTGATTATCTCTATTAAAGAACTCCCATTATTAAGAGTGTCTCCTCACATCAAACCTGTAACTGATACAATAAAAGCAATTGCTATTTCTAAGTTCAATGACCATATAGGAAAAGTATATGTATCTTTATAATAATATACTTATACATAATAATATATATTATATATTGTACATTATAAACTATAATATATATAGCATGTATTCATATAACTAAATATCATTTTACTCTTATAAAAAGGAGAATTTTATAATATAAAATTCTGTATTTGTTTTCAAAGCTAATCAAAGCAGGTAGTTAGAAAACTCAAGAATAATATAAGTTTGAATTATTTCAATAAAGGTTATACAATTTTTTCCCACTGTGAATACAGCCTCCTAAAAAATGTGACTAATAATTTTACACCACACAACTAAATGATAAAGTTCAGTATTGGTGTAGTAAATAACCAGACCTCTGGACAAGACAGTCTCATTATCACTCCCAATAAAATAACACTTCAGTATTCTGTAAGACTGCTATTGCTGTCAAGGATGGCTGGGTGGTGTTTACAAATAGTTAACCAGCCGTCCGCACAGCTGTTCAAAATTGAGGGCTCATGAACACTTATACAAGCAGAGTGGTATCTTCTAAGCACAGATGAGCAGGAAGAGCAGTGGTACACCAAATGCATAACAAATAAGAATTTTAATTTATAGCATCATGAAAACAATATGAAATGAAGAGAGAGAGGACAGAGGCCTTGGGTGGCTAGAATTAGAGATTTAACTCAGATCAACAGTGCCTGTCAGGCTTAATGAAGATTGTTTATAAACACAAGTTTGGCATATTTTTGAGCTGGATGTAAGAAACAACTACTCAAGTTGTATGGCTAATAGTTTAATTTAATCATTGCTTTGACAATGGGGCATCTAGGCCCCGAGGCATTTAGATACTCTTTAATCTATTTTAAAAAGAACCAAGTGGTCAACTCCCAAATATTATTTTGTGATTTTAGAATTATATCCAATCTTCTCACTTCAGAAGAAGCGTATACAGAGAGAAAGTAAAAGTCTTACCCAAACACCTCAATGTGGTAAGTGACAGCTCAGCTCTCCTGCACCTAGTCGGGAGTTATAGCTCCATTCATCACTTTTTGAGAGTGAGGTCATCCTATAAGTAAGAATCTATATGTGAGGTTCTAGATAATCAAATGAATCAATGGACATGGCACAAACATACCCAGCTTTGATAAGCTGCTTCTGAAAAGCAATGGACCTTGATCTTTCAGAACTCCTATTTCCTTTTCATACTCTCATTTTTAATGACAGTGACACATTATTTGAGGAAGATTTAGCTGAATGAAGTAGGACACTAGACTCTCATCTTGGTCTTTGTTTTCAGATATGTGATTTAGAATTTAAATCTCTGCCTATTAAGTAAATTTAGATTTGCTTCAAAATAAAAAAAATTATAGTTTTAATTTCTTTTCCTGGTTTAATGTATATTATTTAGTGACTTATAGTATCTATACTAATAAAAGGGTAATATGCTAATTAGACCAGGAGACCTTCCAGATGTCCTTCCAGACAAAGCCATGGTGGTGGGTCCAAGGCAGAGGTGGTTAGGGGCAATCAGGCCAGGAGGGGTGGGCAGTTGGGGGAAAGCAGGCTGGCGGGGGGGGGGGGGGGGCGGTCAGTTGGGTATGAGCAGGCCAGCAAGCAGAGTGGTGAGGGGTGACCAGGCAGGCAGGCAGATGAGCCATTAGAGGCCAGCGGTCCCGGATTGCGAGAGGGATGTCTGACTGCCAGTTTAGGCCCAATCCCACAGGGGTTGGACATCCTCCAAAGGGTCCCAGATTAGAGTAGGTGCAGGCTGGGCTGAGGGACACTGCTCCCCCATGCACAAATTTCATGCACCGGGCCACTAGCCTATATCCTATCTAATAATAGAGAAACATGGTAATTAACTTTAAGTTCGCTACCCTTCCCATTGGCTAATCAGCGAGATATGCAAATTAACTGCCAACCAAGATGGCGGTCGGCAGCCAGGCAGCTGAAGTGAACAGGAGGCTTGCTTGCTCCAGTGATGGAGGAAGCCAAGGTTCCTGGCCTGCCACTGCTGGCCTCTGAGCTGCACTCTAAGAAACAATTATGCAATTATAGAAGGTAAATAAACCCCAGAAACCTGCTTTTAGCCATCAGAGCTGGAGCAAGCAGGACCGCAACAGTGTTACAATTATAGAACCCAAACAAACCCAGATACCTGCTTTCAGCAGCTGAGGTCTCCAAGCAATAAATCCCAGAATAAAAAAAAAGAAAAAAAGGAGAGGTTGGGAGCTTCAGTCACCCACCAGCCTGAAAATGGCCCTCAGCCCCTCACCCAGACTGGCCAGGCACCCAAGCGGGACCCCCACTCTGATCCAGGACACCTTCAGGGCAAACCAGCCAGCCCCCACCCATGCACCAGGCCTCTATCCTATATAGTAAAAGGATAATATGAAAACTGACCCGCCGAAACCAGTTTGGCTCAGTGGATAGAGCGTCGGCCTACAGACTGAAAGGTCCCGGGTTCGATTCCAGTCAAGGGCATGTACCTGGGTTGCGAGCACATCCCCGGTAGGAGATGTGCAGGAGGCAGCTGATCGATGTTTCTCTCTCATCAATGTTTCTAACTCTCTATCTCTCTCCCTTCCTCTCTGTAAAAAAAAATCAATAAAATATATTTAAAAAAAAAAAAAGAAAAGAAAACTGACCCTAACAGCAGAAAGACTGGGAATGACTGGTCACTATGAGACACACTGACCACCAGGGGGCAGATTCTCAATGCAGGAGCTGCCCTCTGATGGTCAGGTCGCTCTCACATGGGAGGAGCTCTGCTCAGCCACAAGCCAGGCTGATGGCTGCCAGTACAGCGGTGGTGGTGGGAGCCTCTCCTGCCTCCTCAGCAGCGCTAAGGATGTCCGACTGCAGTTTAGGCCTGCTCCCTGCTGGCAAGTGGACATCCACCGAGGGCTGCCGGGCTGCCAGAGGGATGTCTGATTGCCATCTTAGGCCCAATCCCCCAGGGAGCGGGCCTAAGCCAGCAGGTGGTCATCCCCTGAGGGGTCCCAGACTGTGAGAGGGCACAGGCTGGGCTGAGGGATCCCCCCTCCCCCCGAGTGCACAAATTTTTGTGCACCTGGCCTCTAGTATATATATAAAAGCCTAAGCAACCTTTACGACTGAATGACAAGAATGACTTGTCAACCAGTTGCTATGATATGCACTGACCACAAGGAGGCAGATGCTCAATGCAGGAGCTGCCTCCTGGTCGTCAGTGCACTCCCACAGCGGGAGCGCTGATCAGCCAGAAACCGGCTCACAGCTGGCAAGCACAGCTATGGCAGTGGGAGCCTCTCTTGCTCCTCGGCAGCACTACTGAGCAGCAGCAGCAGTGGTGGTAGGCGCAGAGGGGCTGGGATGAGCGGCATTGGAGCTGTGCCTGACCCTGGCTGGGCCTCCTCCCCGGCTGCCTGCCACTTCAGCACTGCTACATCCCCCGAGGAGTCCCAGACTGTGAAAGGGTGCAGGCCAGGCTGAGGGACCCCCCTGTGTACAAATCTGCGCACCTGGCCTCTAGTAGTGATATGAAATCATAATTTGTAGGAGTTTCAAGTAAGCATATTGTTATTAAATATTACCTTTATTTAGAAGGATTTTTTCTCATTTACTGCACTTATTTCTCTAATTCCACTGGTGATAAATGATAAGAATTAACAGGATATTTTTATTATTAATTTTATTAATTTTCATTATCCATAAAAAATTCAGTGAACCTCTCTCTGAACTCAGGTAAGTCTTAAAAGCATTTAAACTACAATATCATTATTCTGTATTATTTTTATAGTATACTAGAGGCCCAGTGCATGAAATTCGTGCACTAGTACGGTCCCTAGTGGCTGCCAGCTGCCAGCCGGCCGGGTACTACCTCCCTTCCCCAGGCAGCCTGACACCACTGCTCCCTCCCTTCCCCCAGCGGCCCCGCCCCCTGTTCAGACTCTCTGACAGCTCCTGGTCGAGGGGACAATGTGTATACTACACTTTTATTAGATAGGATACTGATTGCAAAGTTAACTCTAACCTCTTCAATGCACTCAATTTGTATAGTACCAACTGTGTCCCTCTTTAATACCTTATATATTGCCACTATTTTAATACTATAAGAGCCTGTTATCATAAAGATACTACTTGACTTCATTCTTCCTGTAGAACAAAGTCAATATTCATTCATAAGAAATCTTTTAAGAATGTTCATGCTTTTACTTCTAATATTATAGTTCTTGCTGTTCTCCAGCATATGCATTCTGTTCCTTATAGGCAAATTGTTTTACTAACTCTTCACTAAGTTCATTTGGATTAAATAATTCATTTGAATTAAAAGGTTCAATATTGCTAAGATGTCAAATATTTTCAACTTGATCTGTTGATCCAAACCATCCTATTCATATTCCAACAAGATATTAACAAGCAGATACTAAAATTTATTTGAAAATCAAAAGTCCTAGAATAACCTACACAATAATGAAGAACAAAGTTGAGGAACTATTATGACCCAATTTCAAGATTGGCTATTAAGTTACAATAATTAGGACAATGTGCAAGAATGTGAAAGAATACCCACATAGGGAGCTTGATATAGATTCACACAAAGATAACTGAATTTTGACAAAGCTGCAAAGGCAAATCAATGTAGAGAGAATCATATTTTCAGTATGTGTATATGGAACAATTTGTCATACATATAAGAAGAGGAAAAGGAAAGAGGAGGAGGAGGAGAAGGAGGAGGAGAAGAATCTAAACAGAGATTTTACACCCTCCCATAAATGAATGCTAAATTAATCATATACCTAAATGTAAAACTTAAGAAGAAAACAGGAGAAAATCTATGTCATCTAGGTTTTGGTTATGAGTTTTTAGATACTCATTACCAAAGCATGATTCATGGAATGGGGGGGGGGGGGGGGTGTTAGAAAATGGCCTTTATTTTTTTTTAAATGTTATTAAAGAGAATGTAAATACAAGCCATAGAATTGGAAAAATATTTGAAATTTATATTTAATAAAAGACTTTTATCCAAAATATTCAAAGAACTCTTAAAAATCTGCCATAAGAAAACTAACCACCAGTTTAGAAATGAGCAAAAGGTCTAAACATACAATTCACCAAAGAAAACATCCAGATGGACAATAAGCATATAAAAAGAGGCTCAACTTTATCTGTCATTAGAAGGACAGTGTGGAATATACTGTATGAAGCATCAATGATTTTATGGTGGTGAAACTATTCTGTATAATGCTATAATGATGAATACAAAACATAAAGCATTTGTCAAAACTCACAGAACTGTATTGATTGATTAAAAGCTACAACTTAATAACTCAGTATATATATATATATATATATATATATATGCACATATATATAGTTGAATGGTCCAAGATGGAATGTGTACTGACAAAAAATATAAATGTATACAAATTATTAAAATAATCTCACAGAATGGGGTGGGAGAATAAAAATTGCTAACCTAAGTAATTTTAGAAATAAGTCCAGCCTGTAAGCCTAAAGTCAAAAGGAAATATAATCTAGTTGATGAATGAAATTGTTTCATGCAGGAGTTTTGGTTAACAATTCTGAAACCACTATACATGTATACTGGAACATAAAGTAAGTGATGAGGAATAATGGGAGATAAATTTCTCACTGTTGGAATGAAAGGTTACAAATAAGCAAAGGGAAATTTTTGGAATGATTTATGTGGTAATGAATTAGAATAGGAGCTAGCAGTACAAACATATACTTAACTTGATATAGATACAAATAGTTACATATGGAAATATATATTGACAAGTGTATATGCATGAGTTAGTATGCACACATATATTTCCTAGCTCTGTCAGATGAGAGAATCTGGAAACAAAAACAGCTCATTAATAGCAAGCATACGAAGTACCCAGATCTTGATTTCTAATACCATTCTCAATAAAAGAAACCAGATATTCTTGGAGAAAGGGCTTATTTTAGGACTGGGGCAGAAAATACACAAAAATCATGTGTAGCATCATATAGTGCCTGATAATAAGACAATGCTAAAACACACACACACACACACACACACACACACACATTAATAGGGACATAAAAGTCAACTAAATGAGCTCCCACTGATCAAAACTGAAAGAAAAAAAGTATCAAAAGAAAGTAGTGCTGGATTACAATCAAAGCATAAAATAAATGTCCATGAGTACTGTTTTGTGTTCCCAAAATTCATATGTTGAAGCCTTCACCCCAATGTAATGGTATTTAGAGATGGGACACTGAAGGGTTAGATAAGGTCCTGAGGGTGGGGCCCTAGTAGATGAAATTGGTGTCCTCATAAGATGAGACTCCAGAGAGTTCTGTTTCTCTCCCTGTGTGTACACAGAGAGGTCATGCGAGACACAGTGAGACAGTGGCCACCTTGAATAAGTATATATTAATTAAAATAAATGCTTGAAAAAATAAATGGAAATATAGACAAATTTCCCTTGCATAAGAATTATAAATACTTTATGGAAATCCTCCCCTTCAAGGAGGTAAAGCATAATTTTCCACTCCTTAAAAATAGACTCTGTATATTGACTTTCTTATAAAGTATGGGATAGGGGAATACAGTTCATTTACATAAAAACCTCAAACATACTACCTCAGCCAGGTGTTCAAGACTAACATCAATAGTTCTTATTGATGGTATGTACTCTTGATATCATGTGATGTGAATGACAGTTTACATCTTAGTTCTTCCTCCAAAAAACCCATCACCTCAGTCTAATCATTAAAAAGTAATCAGAGGAATCCTAATTGAGAAACATTCTACCAAATATCTGTACAGTACTCCTCAAAACTGTCAAAATCTTCAAAAATAAGTGAAGTCAAAGAAACAAACCGTCACATTTAGAGACTAAGAAAAAATGACAACTAAATGTAATTTGATAACCTGGTGGATCCTAGAACAGTGAAAGGACATTAGGTGAAAACTATGGAAATCTGAATAAAATACAGTCTTTAGTTAGTAACAATGCATTAATATTAGTTCACTAATTGTGATAAATAAACTATGCTAATGTAAGATATTAATAATGTAAATCTACAATACTCTAAAGTTAAAAGTTTACTTAAAAAATAATGGCCTACTATGGGAGATAGAATTGGCCAGTTTACTAACAGGGGTAAATGACATAACTTATTTTCATTTCCCTCAGTGAAATGTAACATTAGGATATTTTAATGACAGAGACTAGTTAAAACTCAGCTTCCTGGCACAGGCACGAGGTAGTGGGAGGAGCTAAAACCTATTGTCAAAGCTCAAAACTGGTTAATGTGGCCCATAATAAACCCCTTCAGTTGGATAAAATATCTCAGGGAAAAAAGACTCAGAGTGAGACATTTCCATGGAATCTTGCCAAGTTTAAAATGTTGCCAGGTAAATCTAGCGAGAAATGCATCTTGGCAATGGTTGGGGGAGAGTGGATTTTGTCCATAGACACTGGAAACTGACTGAAATTAAATAGATGAAAATCTTGTCATTTTTTAAGAGCATTGCACCAGCACCCTAAATTAAATAAACTTAATTGTATTTGAGATTTTAAATTCCTGTTGTGTACTAGCATTTCCCAGTTAGTAAATAAAAATACAAGATATCTAGTCAAATTTGGATTTCAGATAAACAACAAATAATTTTTTAGTATAGCAATGTCCTCCACAATGTTTAGGACATGCTTATGCTGAAATACTTGTGATTTATCAAAATTCAAGTCAATTTTTTGATATTTAACTGGTA
This sequence comes from Myotis yumanensis, assembly GCF_028538775.1. Classification (NCBI taxonomy): domain Eukaryota; kingdom Metazoa; phylum Chordata; class Mammalia; order Chiroptera; family Vespertilionidae; genus Myotis; species Myotis yumanensis. The sequence continues at coordinate 61,863,930 of NW_027223753.1, read as the reverse complement.
AACCCATTTGGAGAGCAAACCTTCTAGAAGAGGCAGAAAACAGAATGAAAAAACGTTCTGAGCCCCCAGGAAGGGCATATTCTTTAACATCTTCTTCAGATATTTCCAAGAAGAAAAATTTTAAAAGAATGTTCCCGCAGAAGCAAAACCCAAGAGCCATCACAAATAAGGGGCGGAGGAGCTACTCTCAGAAAACAACACCCCATTAAGAAATGCCCGGTCTCACCATTTTCAGGTGATCTGCAGCAGTAGTCCTTGTGAGGTGTTACGCCTTCGCCTCACTGAGGCAGGTTTGGCCATGTGACTGACTTAGGCCAGTGTCATGCTAATGAAAGTAACTTGTGACATTGCCCAGAAGCAACTTATGCGTAATCACATGGTTCTGGCTTTCCCTTTGCAACCGGATCAGCAATGTCCCTTCAAGGAGCTTGTTCTGTGGCCTGGATTTCATAATGAAGAAAACCCGTGGAGCAGACCAACAGTTACCTGCAGCTAACATGTAATGTAATCAAGAAATCACTATTTCAGGGGTGCCAGGGGAGGAAACAGGTCAATAGATTTTGCCTTTAGTGTTGTTTAACATCATGTTTTCATTCATTCATTCATTCATTCATTCATTCATTTATTCCAGTCACACTGCAGTTTATTACAGCAATAATAGAAGTTTACAATGTAATCCAAATTAAATAGTTTGCACAAGGTCATACAGTAAGACAAAATGTGGGTTTAGTTGTTTGTCTCTTAGTATGGGCTTATTGCTGATCAAGACACTGGGAAGTATAAGTAAGTAAAACAACTTCTGACTTCAAAAAAATAATCGCTTAACAAGGAATATATGTTTTATGTATGTATGTGCACATATGTACGTGTGTGTGCACACATGCACACAGACACACTGCATGTTGCTTGAATCTCTGACCTTGAAATCCTTCCCACCATCAGTTTATCACCTGCCTCCCACTCCCTCAAGCCGCTGCCTAGCAGTCGCCCTTGCCAGCAGGCCATGGATGCCTCTCCTTTCACACTTAAGCACCATCAGTATATTCTCTCTTCTCCAAGAGAAACTCTGCCACCTGTTTTATAGCACATGTTTGTCATTTCTAATACAAAATAATGGGTTATAAGTTTATAAATATAACTTGGGCCTGATATACTAAGGTTTTTGCCAAGATGGATAAATTTATCCAATAAAAACAAAACAAAAAATAAAGTGTTCTAATCAAATCATTTGGGTTGTAAAGAATAAACATCCATTTAACAGATTCCAACAAAAATAAGCATGGGAAGTTTTTAAAAGGATTTGGAAGAAGTGAATGTGGACTCATGAGAAATAACATCTTAAAATAGCTACATTAGGCTCACATCTTTCTGATCCAAAAAGCCTCTTGTTTCTTGGCATTAGTTCCAATTTCCCCTGCTCACCCTTTCTGTTTATTCATAACTTTGGAGGTGGCTTTAATTTACTAATTGGCCGAAAATTTTGTATGACTTGTTCAATCCAGAGCCCTTTGCTCTCTGAACACAGTTTCCATTTCTTATTTCAGATTATTGAGGAGGAATCTGATTGACTATTGACTGGATCTTCTTGGATGAGATGTCCACTCCACTCTAATTACCTAGAACCATTGAGGTGGGGTTACCTGGCATGTTGGATATTTCTTCTAAGGGTTTGAAAAAAACAAGTTATGAAAAAATTAGATATGGCAGGCAGATTAAACTGACATGTCCAACACAAAGACATAGCCTCCAAAAGCAACACACACACACACACACACACACACACACACACACACACATGTCAGGAGTCTTGACAGCAATAGAGGCACTTACTACTTTTGCTTTTATCTAAATTGTTGATAATTTTAAAATCTTAATTTCTGAGTGAATTATACAGATAGTTTTCTTTGAGCTTATCTATTTTTTGTATAATAAGGATAAAGTAATCACTTTATTTTAGTTGTTTAATTGAGTTAATAATATTAGCTGAAAATAAAATCCAATTAGCTAATTTAAGGTAATATCTACACTTAACTTTCTTATTAAGACTGATTGGATAATAGTGAATTTTGTCATAGGCCTCTTATTTTCTGAATTTCAATATAAAATATTACCAATGAATACAAAAATACATTGAAAAGAATTTGCATTTATTAAGAAAACCCCAAATATTTAATGAATACATTTAAATTAATGGCAAACATAAAAAAAATAAAAATTAAATTCATAACATTTTAAGAGATATTTTGTGAATGAATAAGATGCACCTAAAAATATAAATTTTATAATTATTTTAACCATAGCTCCTATTTTAAAAAGATTATATATATATAATATAAGCTTTTAGATTATATATATATATATATATATATATATATATATATATATGCGCTAGAGGCCCAATTCATAAAATTCGTGCAAGAGTAAGTCTTCCTTCCCTCAGCTGCCTGCACCGGCTTCCCTCCGGCCACTGGCAGGCACCCGGGACTCAGTTTTCCCTTATAGCCCGGGTTTGGTCTGGAAGGTCGTCTGGTCTCATTAGCATAATATATATATATATATATATATATATATATATATATATATATATATGCTAGAGGCCCAGTGCATGAATTCATACATGGATGGGGTCCATCCAGCCCACCTTGATGGGGGCCAATTGGGCTGGGCCAGCTGGGAGGAGGGACTGTGGGAGGTTGACTGGCTGGCCCCACCCCCTGGTTGAACTCCTGGTTGAATTCCCAGTCGAAATCCCAGTCAAGGGGACAATTTGCATATTAGCCTTTTATTATATATGATATGACTAGAGGCCCACTGCACAGATTTGTGCAACAGTGGGGTCCCCTCAGCCTTGGCCTGCGCTCCCTCACAATCCGGGACCCCTCAGGGGACGTCAGATTGCCAGTTTCTGCCCTGGCCTGCAGAGATCAGGCAGACTGGCAGTCCCCAAGGAAAATAACAGTGTAGGAAGCAGCAGGGGTAAGGGGAGGAGCCTGAGCCCAGGCCAGGCACTGCAACGCTCCTGCTCATCCTGATCCTGCTGCACCTGCTGCTGTTGCTGCTTGGTAGTGCTGCAGCAGAGGTGGGAGAGACTAGCACTGTTGCAGCTGCACTCACCAGCCATGAGCCTGGCGTTTGTTGGTCAGCTAAGCAGCAGTTCCCACTGTGGGAATGCACTGACCAGCAGGGGACAGCTCCTGTGTTGAGTGTCTGCCCCCTGGTGGTCAGTGCATGTCATAGCAACTGGTCAAAGGGTCAACCAGTTGAATGATCAACTGGTCACTTTAGATTTTATATATATAGATAGGCACTTTTACATTTCCGTTATCTATTTTGTTGAACATATTATGTACATAAAACATAATGAGAAAATGTAGGTCATGCGTTAAACATAGTGTCTAGCAAATAACAAGAACTCAACAAATATCTTTTCTTATTATGATCATCATAAATATCTTAATTTAATCTTTAGGTTGCTCTTTGAATATGCAGCAACACAAGAAGCCAATTCAAAGTAATATATATGTTTTGCATTGTTTCAATGTTGATTACCAAAATATTAATTTTTTAAAATACTTTCTAAAAGATTCTATTAGCGATCTTACAAGTAAGTTCAATTATTAACATATTTATCTTACATACAATATCCACCCAATTCCAGAAAATTTACTTAGGTTTGACACAGTAAATTTTTCTATGCTCTCTATTTATTTTTCTTTATGTGTACAAACATAATGAAACATTTTGAAAAATCAATATTTTGGGAAACCTTAAGTTTGAGAAGTTTAATAACAGATACAAAGATTATAACTGACATTTATTACCAAAGATTTATTACTATAGAACCATATATTTTGATCACTTTCTGGTTCTGCTTGATGAGAAATATTTTCTATTTGTGACTGAATTTTATATAAACAAATATGCTTTTCCTATGGGTAGTTTGATGACATTCAAATTATCTTGATTTTTCTTAGTAATCTGGTATTATCTATGATACATATACATACACTATTCCAATTTATCAGGAAACATACAAACCTGGAAAGAAGAACCATTTCAGAAATCAGATCAAAGTGAAATGTAGTGACATATAAATAAGATCTCTGCATCTCGTGGGGAAAAAAATTTATAAACATGAACTTTACTAAGTTATGAAACACTCAGAATTTTGATTATCACAACTAAAAATGACTATTCCAAATTTATTTAAAAATGTCAAAGATCCAACCTGTAAAAGTACAAATTGGGGAAGAATATCCTTCTGTAACCAACTTGAACTAAACAAATATATATATATAAAGAGCCAGGGGCCATCACAACCGAACAGATGACAGAACAGATGACTGAACAGGCTGAGTGGGCAACAAGGCCAGTAGGGGAGTTAGTGAGGGATGAGCAAATGACTGAGCAATAGGCTGTATGGGGCAACCAGGCCAGCAGGGTGCGCAGTTAGGGGCAATCAGGTCAGAGGCAGAGGTGATTAGGGATGATCAGGCTGGCAGGGGGCCAGTTTGGGGTGATCAGGCAGGCAGGCAGGTGTGCAGTTAGGAGCCAGTGGTCCTGAATCGTGAGAGGGATGTCCGACTGCCAGTTTAGGCCTGATCCCCAGAATAGTCAGACATCCCATGAGGGGTTCTAGATTGGAGAGGGTGCAGGCTGGGCCGAGGGGACCTCTCCGTGTATGAATTTTGTGCACTGGGCCTCTAGTCTAATCTAATAAAAGAGAACCATGCAAATTGACCATACCTCCGCTACACCCGCAAGCCATGCCCACCAGCCATGCCCACCAGCCAATCAGGAGCAAATACGCAAATTAACCCAACTAAGATGGCTGTGGCCATGGAGCTGGAGTGTTGCCCCTGGCAATGGAGGAAGCCAAGCTTCCCACCTGCCCTGCCGGCCCTGAGCTCCACTCAAGGGTACAAAGTTTCAATTATAGAAGTTAAATAAATCCCAGATACCTGCTTTCAGCCCACACCATGGCCAGCCTTAAAATGGCCATCAGCCCCTCACCCAGGCTGGCTGGGCACCCCAGTAGGGCCCCCCACCATGAAGGGGCTGTGGCCAGCCTGAAAACGGCCATCAACCCCTCACCCAGGCTGGCCAAGCACCCCAGTAGGGCTCTCCACCCTGAAGGGGCCATGGAGAGTGGGCCTAAGCCAGCAGGTGGTCATCCCCTGAGAGGTCCCAGACTGTGAGAGGGCACAGGCTGGGCTGAGGGATCCCCTCGAGTGCACAAATTTTTGTGCACCAGGACTTTAGTCTATATAATAAAAGCTTAAGTGACCGTTATGGCGGAACAACTGGAACGACCAGTGCTATGATGCACACTGACCATCAGGGGCAGATGCTCAATGCAGGAGCTGCCCCATGGTGGTCAATGTGCTCACAGAGGGGGAGCAGATGCTCAGCCAGAAGCCAGGCTCATGGTTGGTGAGCGCAGTGGTGGTGGCGGGAGCCTCTCCGGCCTCCATGGCAGTGCTAGGGAGCAGCAAGTTGAGCGGTAAGGAGCCTTCCACTAAATAGCAGTGAGCCAAGTGGTAAGGAATGAGCAGGTGGGCAGTAAGGAGCGAGGGATCCCGGATTGCAAGAGAGATGTCTGACTGCTGGCTTAGGGGGGGATTGGGCTAAGGCAGCAAGCAAACATCCCCGAGGAGTCCTGGACTGTGAGAGGGTGCAGGCGGGGCTGAGGGACCATCCCCCCAGTGCACAAATTATGTGCACCAGGCCTCTAGTAAGCTTATAATGGCAAATTTCTGGCAAAGGATATCATGGTATATCGACAACTACATTTCAATCAGAGAATTAGTCTTCAAGAATGCTGGAATGCCAGAAGATGATGTTCAAAGTAAATGTAATGAGGGTTATCCAAGAGAAAGAAGTCAGATTGTACATTGGTTATCAACACTAAACATGTAAATATCTATATAATGATAGAGGGCACAATTCACCTTTAAATCAATAATTTAAAATTAATGCCAGTTAATTAGAATTAATATACTTAATTTTAATTGCTACAGAAATTTAAAGCTATTCAAAGAAAATACCTTTCAGAGGTGGGAGCCACACAAAAGACTAAACTGCAGTCAAACAAATCCATTCAAGAGAAACACTATTCAAAACCACTATTAATTGTGTAACTTCTTCATTTGTTTAAGTCATCAACTCTTTCATTATTTTAACACAGGTGTTAAAAAGAATTTTCAAGTACTGTAAAATTACCAGACCAAAAGGCTAGAGATAGAATGATAAAGTTTCTGAGAAACTTGGAAATAGTGATTCTCTTATGGAGAAAAATTCTTGAGGACTTTGTTTTTTATTTTCTTTCTTATGAATCACTAAGATTTTCATTGAAATTTATATCATGTCAAAAGTAAAAAAAAACAAAAGGGCACAGTATTTTTTTGCACATCATAACTTTCATGGGTTAAACATCTATCTTTCTTGCTAAAGGAAGGGAAGAAAATAGACACTACCTTCATAATTCTTAACTTTTTCTTCATGAGATTACATTGAAAAGACTATAGAGAAGTCTGTAGAGATGGATGATAATATGAGAGGATAAGGGCTTCAAATATTTTGATTTGTGATAAAAGTAATCATTTAGTCAAGTTTCATCACCCAATTCTTGGTAAACACAAAGTATTTTCAGGCATAGCTCTAATAAATTTTAGTTGAAAGAGTCTGCCTTGATTTGTTAAGTTTTCCATCTTGTTCCAAATGACTGAAAACCATACAAAGAACTTATTCTCTTTCTTAGTCATAGATCTGGAGAAAAAGTATAATAGAAAGTATTTGGAGCTGGATGTTGATATGTGTGACTAGTATAAACTAGAGGCCTGATGCACAAAATGCACGCAAGGGGCTCAGCCCTCACAGCCCCAGCTGCCTTGGCCCTCACAGCCCTGGCTTTGTCCAGAAGGTCGCATGGAAGGTCATCTGGCTATCCGGTCTAATTAGCATATTACTCTTTCATTATTATAGATAAGTGTGTAAATAACACTATTAAAATGAAAAGAATACTCCATCAGCCATTTGGTTTGAATTATTTAAATACATTACACCCCCTGGTTTGTGTGCTCAGTGGTTGAGCATCGACCCATGAACCAAGAGGTCACCAGATTGATTCCTGGTCAGTGCACATGCCCAGGTTGCAGGCTTGATTCCAAGTATGGGGCGTGCAGGAGGCAGCCAATTGTTTCTATCTTTCTTTTCCTCTCCCTTCTTCTCTAAAATATAATATATATATTTAAAATATAAAATATATATTTAAATCGATAAAATATAAAATATATATTTAAATACATTATACTGTGTCAGCCTCTTGGTAATTATACCAATTAGATTAGAGGAATCCTTTATCAGGGTCCAATTAAGTGAATTTTACATTTCCTGGGACTTTAAAAAAAAGTTTAAGTTAGACAAACCAAACAACTTCTATGTTTATGGGTACTTTAGTTGACTCTTGATCTTGCAACATGACAATAATTTAATCAAGTGTTTCCTACTCCAGGTATTAGAAATATAGCTATCTAGGGACATACTTTATTCATTCAGTTTGCTCTGCTATTTGAATTTTAAACTAAAAAACTTTAACCAAAAATATTGGCTTGTAATAGGACTTTTAATTTTATTAAAAAACTAATTTTAATGAACATTTTCCATTTAGCAGATACAAGAGTTTAAAGGTTAATTAATTTAATGACTCTTGGGTTAGTAGACATGTAATTATAGTTGATTAGAAATGTATGATTTTTTTCTAGTGACACATTTTTTAGAAAATGAGGAACATTGAGTTAAGAATTAACTGATATTTAATAATAGTGGAAATTCAAATTCTTTTAATAAAAGTATTGCTAAAATCATTTTAGTCATAAAAGTCTCTGAAACTGTTTTTTAAATTATAAAATTTAAAATTATGAGAGAATGTTTCTAAAGTGGTTTTCCAATATCAATAAAAAAGGGAGATGTTAATTAAGCAACTATTTTAATTAGCTTATGAAGAGAAAGATAAGAAATTCTACCTATCTACTCTATGAGTGACTCTATCTAGTCAACCATTCAACATTGTGCAAAGAGAGGAACCAAGATGGCGGCATAGGTTAACGCCTGAGTTTGGTGCCTCGAACAACCACTTCAAAAATACAACTAAAAGATGGAACGGACATCACCCAGAACCACAGGAAGGCTGACTGAGGAGAGATTCTACAACTAGAAGGAAAGAGAAATCCATACTGAGACTCAGAGGAGGCGCAGTGCGGAAGTGAAATACTAAGGTGCGGAGTGCATGTGGAGCGGGTCGGCGGAGGGCGTGGTTGTTGTTTTCAATCAGGAGGGAGTTTCAGACTCTGAGCTCCAGATCCGGGCAAGTCTCTAGGGACCCAGACTCAAACGGGAGAAGCGGGACTGTCTGGCTTTGGTCGGAACTCAAATGCAGTTTTCTCTCCTGGGACTCTGAGAGGCAGAGGCCCTGGGGACGGAACTGAGAGCAGCCATAACTGCTCACTCCGCCCACCCTGTAGATCCCCAGGGACCCGCCCCGCCCAAGCCCTGCACAGAGGCATTTGCCGGATAGCCTTAGGCAAAGGCTAGACTAGCACCGCCCTAGAGATCCAGCACAGAAGCTCTCCCATGGCAGACACAGCTGACTCTCATAGCCAGTTAGCCTGGAGGTCAATTCACCCCCAGTATTGCCGACAACAATCAAGCCTTAACCACAACAAGACTGTGCACAGAGACCACAGGGGGTGCGCCAAGAAAGCATAAAAAATGCGGAGACAAAAAAACATGACAGAAATGGAGGATATAGAGTTAAAAAATGCACTTTTAAGGTCTTTCAATAATTTTCTAGAAACTGCCGATAAACTTGATAAGATCCTCAAGAAATCTAATGAGACCCTCAATGTTGTGATAAAGAACCAACTAGAAATTAAGCATACACTGACTGAAATAAAGAATATTTCACAGACACCCAACAGCAGACCAGAGGAGCACAAGAATCAAGTCAAAGATTTGAAATGCAAAGAAGCAAAAAACACCCAACCGGAAAAGCAAAATGAAAAAAGAATCCGAAAGTGTGAAGATAGTGTAAGGAGCCTCTGGGACAGCTTCAAGTGCACTAATATCAGAATTATAAGAGTGCCAGAAGATGAGAGACAGCAAGATATTGAAAACCTATTTGAAGAAATAATGATAGAAAACTTCCCCCACCTGGTGAAAGAAATGGACTTATAGGTCCAAGAAGTGCAGAGAACCCCAAACAAAAGGAATCCAAAGAGAACCACACCAAGACACATCATAATTAAAATGCCAAGAGCAAAAGACAAAGAGAGAATCTTAAAAGCAGCAAGAGAAAGAGGCTCAATTACCTACAAGGGAATACCCATATGACTGTCAGCTGATTTCTCAACAGAAACTTTGCAGGCCAGAAGGGAATGGCAAGAAATATTCAAAGTGATGAATACCAAGAACCTACAACCAATATTACTTTATCCAGCAAAGTTATCATGCAGAATTGAAGGTCAGATAAAGAGCTTCACAGATAAGGAAAAGCTAAAGGAGTTCATCACCACTAAACTAGTATTATACAAAATGCTGAAAGGTATCCTTTAAGAAGAGGAAGAAGAAGAAAAAGGTAAAGATACAAATTATGAACAACAAACATGCATCTATCAACAAGTGAATCTAAGAATCAAGTGAATAAATAATCTGATGTACAGAATGAACTGGTGATTATAATAGAATCAGGGACATAGAAAGGGAATGGACTGACTATTCTTGGGGGGGGGGGGGGAAGGGGAGGGGGAGATGCGGGAAGAGACGACAAAAATCGTGCACCTATGGATGAGGACAGTGGGTGGGGAGTGAGGGCAGAGGGTGGGGCAGGAACTGGGAGGAGGGAAGTATGGGGGGGAAAAAAAGAGGAACAAATGTAATAATCTGAACAATAAAGATTTAATTAAAAAAAACATTGTGCAAAGATGCTACAGAGTACATAGCCTTTAACAACTCATCTTTCCATTTATTTTTTGTTTAACTGACGTTTACAGCATTATAATTATATATTAGTAAAAATAAGAACCATGAACAGTTCTGAGACAGAACAATTTTGCTGAAAATTCTTCAAGTCATTCTCCCATGGCAAGTATCTATACACACAAATGTTTTCACTGAGTCACTTGAAATGTTGATGTTGGTCAAAGTAATTTTCCAGATTGTTTTAAGTGAAAAATGCACCTGATAAGTAGTTGCTTGAGTGATTGCTTTATACTCCAAACTAGAGGCCCGGTGCACTAAATTTGTGCACAGGGGTGGGGGGTGGGGGGTGGGGGCCCTCAGCCCGGCCTGCACTCTCTCGCAATCCGGGACCCCTCGGGGGATGTCCGACTGCCAGTTTAGGCCTGATTGGGCCTAAACTGGCAGTAGAACATCCCTCTCACAATCCAGGACCACTGGCTCCTAACTGCTGGCCTCCTGATCACTCCTAACCACTCGCCTGCCTGCCTGATCACCCCTAACTGCTTGCCTGCCTGCCTGATTGCCCCTAACTGCTCTCTTGCCTGCCTGATTGCCCCCAACCCCTCTGCCTGCCTGCCTGATCACCCTCAACTGCTCACCTGCCTGGCTGATCGCCCCTAACCGCCCCTGCCTTGGCCCCCGCCACCAAGGCTTTGTCTGGAAGGATATCCGGGATGATGTCCAGAAGGTCATTTTTCTGTCTGGTCTAATTAGCATATTATGCTTTTATTATTATAGACATCAGTTTTTACAATTATGCAAATTAACACTAATTAATGTAATGGTTTTACTGAGAGTACAATATATTGCCAAAATATATTCTGACAGTGTAGAGGAGTTTTATGCATTTGTCCAATTCAATAAGGTAATATTCACAGGTTTGAGAGAAGTGAGAAAAATAATTGAAATCTCACCCAGCCAGTATTGCTCAGGACCCATAAACCAGGAGGTCAAGTTTCCATTGCTGGTCAGGGCACATGCCCGGGTTTCAGGCTCAATCCCCAGTAGGGGGCATGCAGGAAGTAACCAATCAGTGATGCTCACTCATCATTGATGTTTCTATCTTTCCTTCCCCCTTTCTCTCCCTGAAATCAATAAAAATATATTTTTTTAAAAAAATAATTGAAATATTGATTGAATTAGAAGAGAAATACATGTTGAGCAGATATGACAGGTGATCTTTGACTAGATGAGTGGTACCCTAATTGAAAACATATGTTTTATAAATTGAGTTGGAAGAGCTTAACATGCATCATATTAACTGATGAAATATTAAAAAAAAATAACTGTAGTACAAGAACCAAAATAATCAAATAGGTAATTTCAGATCTGGAAGTTAAGCATCCAATTAATCAATTCTAAATTGTATACAGGAAAATTAGTTTATTTGCAATAGTTAGAATGAACCTATTATGTTTAATTACAGTCCTTATAAACATTTCTTTCTGTAACTGTTTATTTTTATGAACTATACTCCCAAGAATACCGTTAGAAATCAATATACTTAATATCCATAAGGAGAAAAGACTTGATAGTTTTTATTTATTTATTTAATTTTTAAAAAATATATTTTATTGATTTTTTTTTTACAGAGAGAAAGGGAGAGGGATAGAGAGTTAGAAACATCGATGAGAGAGAAGCATCGATCAGCTGCCTCCTGCACACTCCCTACTGGGGATGTGCCCGCAACCAAGGTACATGCCCTTGACCAGAATAGAACCTGAGACCCTTCAGTCCTCAGGCCAACACTCTATCCACTGAGCCAAACCAGTTAGGGCAAGACTTGTTAGTTTTTAATCATTTTAATTCAGTTTAACATATACTTGAGGATCTCCTATGTACAAAATATTGTCCTAAAGACTTGAGAAAGTGTAAATATGAGCATGAAGTACTTCCTACTCACAGCAGTTTAAAACCCAATAACTTGGATAGAAAAATTTCACATGTGTATGAATTATATTATGGAATAAGATGAGTAGCGCCAAAGTACAAAATTTTGAAAAATGATGAGGAGAGAACATATGGGTTAGACTTGTTGACATGTAGTGCAAGTGGTGGAAAGAGGTGGAAATAAGGCAGAAAGTTGTGGGTCTAAATATCATGTCACTTTTTCTGGCTAGTGCTTCTCAACATGGTGTTTATTTCCATATACATCTCTCTCCATGTATTAATATATATAATATATATAATATATATATATATGCATATATATATATATATATACAATGGATATATATAATAATAAAAGTGTAATATGTTAATTAGACCGGAAGTCCTTCCAGAAGACCTTCCAGACAAAGCCACAGCTGTGGGGGGCTGAGCCCCTTACACAAATTTTGTGCATTGGGCCTCTAGTATCCTATATAATAAAAGGCTAATATGCAAATAGATCGAATGGCAGAACAACCAAACAACCGGTCGTTATGACATGCGCTGATCACTAGGGGATGCGCGTGGAACATGGCAGGCATCGGCAGCAGAGCGCGGAACATGTGGGTCTTAGGTGCACCAGGATGGTGGAGCAGGTGAGCAGGGGCGCCAGACCAAGGTTGGTCACTGTCATCAGGTGAGCTTCTGGTGGTTACTGAAAATTCTTTGTCCCCACATGCTGTGGTTCTGCCTGGCACTTGCACCTGCTGCTGCCCCTGGCCCTGCTCACATCTGCTGCTGGCTACAGAGCTGCTGCTTACACCTGCTGCCAGCGCCCAGTACTAGTCCCAATCCCTTGGTGCCATCAGCAAGTGCGAGCTGCACTGCTAGCCCTGATTGCCCCTGAGGGCTTCTCCACCTCCCCCTGCTTCTGAGGGACAATTGGGGCAGCAGTTGCAGCTCACACCTACTGATGGTGCTGGCCCCACTTGCACATGCTGCTGGTGCTGGACCCAATCGCTCTGCACCATCAGCAGGTGCAAGCAGGGCCGGTGCCGTCAGTGTGTGGGAGCAGCGGCTGCAGGAGTGGGGCTGCCTGCAGACAGGGGACCTGGGGCCACGGCAGGAGAGGATGGACAGGGGCATGGAGGATGGGCCAAGACCTGCCCCTGTGTCCACTGCAGCCTCGCTGCCCACGGTTCCTTTTAAGGTGCACGAATTCGGGTACTGGGCCCCTACTATATATATACCAGGTGTACCGGTTAATAATGCATATTTTTTTTTCAATAGATGGAATTACATATATGTTGATATATATGCGATTTGATATATATGCTATTTTGTTGTATTGACAGCAAATTTGCTGAAGGTATTAACATCATAGGTATTTTTATGCTTAAAAATGTTGAATTTCGTGCCAAAAAAAGAGCATTTGCTGGAAGTTTTAATTCTTTATTTTGAAGAAAAAGTTATTGTATATTTCAGGAAGCTTATGGTGAACATGCTCCATCTCAAGATACTTATGAACACTGGTTTAAATGCTTTAAAAGTGATGATTTCGATGTGTAAGACAAAGAATGTCCAGGTCAACCGAAAAAGTTTGAAGACCAACAATTACAAGCATTATTGAATGAAGATGCATGTCAAACTCAAAAGCAACTTGCAGAAAGATTAAACATTGCTCAACAAACAATTTCCAATCATTTACAAGCAATGGGAAATATTTTAAAGAAACTGAAACTGTTAATACTGATCGCTACCAACAACAAATAACCAATTTGAACTACACTTTGATCTGGAAATGACCAGAATGTGTGAGAAGACATGGCAAAGTAATTTTGCTTCATGATAACGCACCATTACACACTTCAAAATCAGTTAAAGACACGTTAAAAGATCTTGCCTGGGAAGTATTAACCCACCCACTGTATTCACCAGACCTTGCTCCTTCAGATTACCACTTGTTCAAATCGATGGCACACACACTTTCTGAGCAGCACTTTAAAACATATGAAGAAGTGGAAAATTGGGTCTCTGAATGGTTTGCTTCAAAACAAGAAAAGTTCTTTTGGGATGGTATCCACAAATTACCTGAAAGATGGGAGAAATGTGTAGCTGGAGATGGACAGTACTTTGAATAAAGCACTTTTGATGTTTCTCTTGAAATTATCGTGTTTTCTTTGATTACAAAATCTACCATTATTAACCGGTACACCTAGTATATATATATATAGCACTCTTAGAGTGGCCAAATTTCATACATGGCAGCTAAAGATTGCCATAGCAAGTGTTATAAAAGAAACCAAAGTCACATGGCCTTTTCTAACCTAAACTCAGAAGTCACAAAGTTTCACTTCCCCTAAGATGTATTTGTAGAGGGAGTCACAATGTTCCTCGTAAGCTTAAGGGGACAGGTATATACTACTCCACATGATTATGGAGATAGTAGGTAGGGTCAAAGCTTGTACAGATGTGCTTTAAAACTACTGCTGTCTGCCCCCTTGCTAAAAATTACTGAGAATTTTCTTACATCCAAAACACACTCACCCTTTCCTGGGATCCTATAAAAGTCCTGTCTATTATTGCATCAGTTTCCTGTCACCTAATAGGACCATTACATATTTAAGTAAAATTAATTAAATTTTTAATAAAAATTGATTTTTATGCTAATCAAGGATTTGAAATTCTTTTCAACTCATAGGTACACAATTGGATTGGGTTGAGTATATCATCAACGTTAATTGCTCCATATTTTTGGCAGTATACTTCTTTGAAAATTGATATTTCACAGTAGTAGACTGCCAAATATAAAATCTTGGCTATTCAATATATATCACTACTATGTTTAGATTGTTACATTTGAGGGAGTTGAGTAATATAATATTTTCTTTTCAGATATACATATAGAAAAATTGAGAGTTATGAGGTTGAGCAGTTACCATTTTTCATAAGCTCTTTATAAATTATTTTAGTTTCAGCAACAAAGAAATAACTATAGGAAAAATTTATTTTTCCATCATATACAATATACAGGGTGCTGAATAAATATTTAGAGGGTAAATATTTTTGTGACAAGAAATTATCATTTTAAAATGAATTATTGTTGGGACTAGATTAAATGGATTTTTAAATTGGGAAATAAAACACAGTAATAAAGCTCTTTACATTTTTTAAAAGTGTGATTTGACTATCACCTAAGTAACTGCTATTTATACACCTGTTTGCTACTACTAATTACTTTATAAAGTTCAATTACTATAATGGCTAAAGATCACAGTCATTGTGTAACTCAGCTGAAAACTCTGGTAGCTGTGATGCGAACACATTTGTTTGGAAGCTTATTTGCATTTGCAAATCTCAACAACTGCTTGAGTGTCTGCTTTCTAGCAATTAGGCAGCTGCTACTTAAAATCAACAGTGGTAAACTCTGGTTGTGTTTGGTTTGGAAACTGAGTGCCTGCCTTCTTGTGCAGCTTTCTGCTACTTTGCAGTGTATTAATGAAGCCACTTTGCTTCATGATGCTGTGTCACCTCTACTTGGCATCTTTTTCTCCTCAGCTGGCTAGCGCATGACTTCATCTATTTGCTTTCCATCCTTTGTCCTATTCACAGACTGTGGCTTTGAATAGTTTCAAATTTCCCTTGTCAAGAGTTAATTTGTGGTCTTTGAAATGTACAACTATGGGGTCTGGCCTGGGTGAAATATGTGGGGTAATTTATTACCAAAAGTAATGTGTGAAATATTTAGAAGTTCTGTTTGAATTTCCTCAACAGTTGGGGAATTCCGTTTCATGAAAGGTATGAGCTCTCTATGGTGAAAACCAGCCGGCAAGTGGAAATTAAGGAGCTGAAAACATAACTGCAGTTATACTGGCTTCTAAACAAGTAAAACAATCATGTTTGAGTGATGAGTTGTATCTTACCATGTGCTAATAGCTGAGATATGTATAAAACACTTATATCAAATCTCCTGTATGTATTACCTTTGGGACTTTATGGTTCATACTTAATTCTTAGTTTTGCTTTGTTTTGGTATTACATGAGATTTATTAGCCTAAAATTGTGTTTTAGAGATATAGTAGGAAAATTGGCTGAAAATAAATAAAAATGAATGCAATTGGAATAATGCTTTAAAGTTTTCAAAGGTGCCATGCTGTTTCATACCAGTATACCTTTGCACATGTCAATTTGTCTAAAATTTTCTCATCTAAAATTTATTCCTTTCTACCCAGACTGTCATCCACCCTAGGAAATTCTGCATTTCTTTCTTTCTGCACAAACTGCACCTGAATCTCCCAGGCAAAGTGAAAGAGTTCCTCCTTCCTCCTTGATCCCATTGTATTTTGCCCATGGGAGGCAGGATTGTACATGCCATGGAATTACTTAGGTTCAAGGGCTTCAGTAGCACGATACATTTTCAACTTCACAACTTTCTAACTTTGTTAAGTATGTATCTGAAGAGACAATATTGTGTTTTCTCACCAATTCTCACACATTTACATAATTAGGCTAAGTACACAAATATTTCTAAATACATTGCCTTGCAGATATGTTTCAAAATATCTCCTAATTCAATATTGATTTCAGAGAAGAAGGGAGAGGGAGAGATACAAACATCAATGATGAGAGAGAATCATTGATTGGCTGTCTCCTGCACACCCCCCACTGGGGATCTAGTCTGAAACTCCAGCATGTGCCCTGAACAGGAATCCAACCATGGACTCCTGATTCATAGGTCAGTGCTTAACCACTGAGCCACACAGGCCTGGCAATTCATTGCACTTTAATTTAGGATGTGATATTATTACTGTGTTGCTCTATAGTCTTTCAGTTATATCTTCTGAAATATTTTTGTACCTCTATTTCTCTATCACCTAAAGTCTTAGCACTTTTCTTCTAGATCTTCACCGTCTTTCCCTAAAGCTGCCATATAGGCTTCCTTAAAAATAGTGAGAGCTACACTGAGAGGCAGACAATTTCTTTTCTGCTATAAACCCTGGAAGTAGTTATCATTGGAATAGTTTGGGTTTGCTCTAGTACAAAACTACAGTCTTATTCCCAACCCAGCAAAATGAGATGCTATTTACTGACAGAAAAACCTTTAAAAATATAGAGAGACATGGAAGCATACAACAGAATGATGAATCTCAGAAGGAAGGAGGGGGGCAGCAGGAAGAAATTAACTGAAAAACTTATATGCAGCCTGGCCAGTGTGGCTCAATGTCGACCTATGAATTAGGAGGTCTCAGTGCAATTCCTGGTCAGGGAACATGTTGGGCTGCATACTTGATCTCTAGCATGGGTGTGCAGGAGGCAGCCAATCAATGGTTCTCTCTCATCACTGATGTTTCTATCTCTTCCTCTCTTTCCCTTCCTTTCTGAAATCAATAAAAGTATATTCTTAAAAAAAATCCTATGTAATAAAGAGGCAATATGCAAATTGACCCCCACACCGTCGCACAAGATGGCCACCCTCATGTGGTCACAAGATGGCTGGCAGAGGAGGGCAGTTGTGGGTGACCGGGCCAGCAGGGTAGGGCAGTTGGGGGCAACCGGGCCTGGAGGGGAGGACAGTTAGGGGTGACCAGGCCTGAAGGGGAGGGCAGTTGGGGGCGATTGGGCTGGCAGCGGAGCAGTTAGGCATCAATCAGGCTGGCAGGGGAGTGGTTAAGGGGTGATCAGCCTGGCAGGCAGGTGAGCGGTTGGGAGCCAGCAGTCCCCGATTGTGAGAGGAATGTCTGACTGCCGGTTTAGGCCCAATCACCACAGAGATCAGGCCTAAACTGGCAGTCATACATCCCCTGAGGAGTCTCAGATTGGAGAGGGTTCAGGCTGAGCTGAGGGACACCCCCCACCCAGTGCATGAATTTCGTGCACCGGGCCTCTAGTATGTATATATGTACAACCCATGGACATAGACCATAGTGCAATAAGCCTGCAGGGGATAGGTACAGGGTGGAGGAGGTTAATGGGGGATAAAGGGAAACATGGTAATACTTTCAACAATAAATATAACTTTTTTAAAATATGGAATGTACAGACTCATCCTACATATTTGATTATATAAATGTCTATAGTTATTCTCCTAGTACAAAGTCAATAGAACTTTAAGAATTTTTAAAAATGATATATGTTTGTTTCTCATTGTGCAGACATTATATCACAATGGCTATTGTAAAAGTAAATACTACTTTTCAGATTCTTAGAATTACCTTAGGTTTGGTGACTTTGATGATTTGCAGACATAGACTATTCAAAGTATGTTAATTCTCCACATTTTTTAAGGGTAGAGATGTATGCTTATCTTGGGACAATGTCCATAGTCACTGTAAAATTATTCACTACAAATATTCTTCTACTATTGCTCAAGCTAGAGATTGGTGCAATATTTAGACTTGAATAATTGAAAAGTATTATATAGTGTGCTTTAAAAGTCAATAAACTTGATTTGGAAGAGGTTTTCTGAGTTCAAAGATTAAAAACCTTCCACTAATAATCCCATGATAATTAAACCATAACATTTACATTTGCCATATAAGTAATTCAATTCAACTAGAAAATCATAAAAATGAGAAAGTAACTTTTAGGTATTTCTTAACCAAATTGTCTCTACTTCCTATATTTACCAATAGCTGCATTTTGAAAAGTATCTAATTTAGAAATATGTCTAATTTATTTTAATCAATTATGATTAAATCGTTTAAGCCATGATTAAAAAAAAAGAGAGAGAAGACTGGGACTGATTGGCTAATGACTTTGTGTTGGCCATCATTTATGCTAATGTGAAATTAACTGAAGTTGAGATAAGCCCCAGAAACAAAACAATGACCCTCATTAACAGATCATTTAGAGCATTCAGGAACAGGGGAAATGGTCTTGGATAGTTAGAAAAGCAAAGCAAAAAGCCAAAATTATCACTCCAACTGGAGTCACAACCAGCCTTTTTATAAGTTTTAAAAAATCTGAATTTTCTCAAAAGTTTAAAATATCCTTATAGCATGAAGCATTAACCTTTATGTGTTTTTGTGTGTGTGCATATGTGTGTAAATCTGATCTTTCATTGGAATGCTGGTGGGTGTTTGGCTCCACTGTTTCCACTTACTTAGCCCTGGTACCTGCCACATTAACTCACTTGCATGATCTCCATGCTTCGCAGCATCTGGAAGAGGAAAGAACTCATGGACGCTTTACCTAACCTGGTGCTTATAGGAGTAACCACAGCAGATTGCTATAGTAAAAGCGTTGGGAGACATAGAAATAGGTAACATTGTGCAGCTAAGTATGTGTACATGTCACAGAAGTGTTTTAAACAACCACAGTGCTGTACCTCCAAGTAGGAGTGTTTTGGTTTATCCTGATTCAGGAGGCTCTTTCAGCAGTTAAGATACCTCCCTCTATGTTTCTTCATCTTCTAAGTGTTTTTGAACTATTGAAAGTGACTGACTGGAGAATAGACATGCCAAGTTGTCTGTATGAAAGAGAAGCAAAGTCTTGGTGCACGAGTACCATCTCTCTGCACAAACTGCAAGTGGCCTGCTGTTGATGTAATGGTAGACAGGGCCAAAAGGAATAGCCAGTATGGAGGTAAGAACAAAAAGTACACATTGGCACCCTGGCAAATGTTGCTCAATGGTTAGAGTGTCATCCTGAGCACCAAAGGGTCATGGGTTCGATTCCCAATCAAGGGCACGTACCTGGGTTGCAGGTTTCTCTGTCTGGGTGTGTGCTGGGAGGCAACCAGTCAATGTGTCACTCTCACATTGATGTTTTTCTCTCTCTCTCCATGCCTCCCTTTCTTCCACTCTCTCTGAAAAAGCAATGGAAAAAATATCCTCTGTTGAAGACTAACAAAAATTAGATATTGGCTTGTTTTCCACCATTAGCAAGACTCCCATCCAATGACCTCACACAGCCCCTGTACTGGCACCAAAAGCATCCCTGAGTTCTTTCAATTCTGACCTCCCACTGCCATCAGCCACTACTCATTTCCTTTCCTCTGGAGCAGTGGTCAGCAAACTGCAGCCCCTTGAGTGTGGCTCTTCCACAAAATACCAGGTGTGGGCGCGCACGGACAGTGCGATTGAAACTTTGTGGCCACACTCAAGGGGCCAAAGAGCTGCATGTGGCTCACGAGCTGCAGTTTGCCGACCACTGCTCTGGAGTATCAATATTCTAGCAGCCACTCCTCCTCCTCATTCTTCCACACTGTCCTCAGCCTTGGTGATATTATGTTTCTTATTCCTCGTGGAATGGGGGCTGAATCTCAGTGTAAATTCTGGTTCCCTCAGGTTTCCCAATTTGATTTTTAATTTCTAATTATTGATTATCTTCACTAACTCTGTTTCAGTCTTACTACAGCGGCAATGTGAATGTTTTTGCTAAACGAAGGGTAAATTACCTAGCAG
Source organism: Myotis yumanensis (assembly GCF_028538775.1). Classification (NCBI taxonomy): domain Eukaryota; kingdom Metazoa; phylum Chordata; class Mammalia; order Chiroptera; family Vespertilionidae; genus Myotis; species Myotis yumanensis. The sequence goes on along the minus strand of NW_027223753.1, from coordinate 61,843,639 downwards.
GCTGAAGAAAAGCATAATTATTAATATGCAATATACTAGTATTATATAGTTATCCTAGGACATGGGACACCTTTTATTCTGAGGATAATGATATGTCATTAAAGTATTTTTAAAAGGGAGGAAAGAAAAACAACAATGATTCAATTCTTAGAAAGTTCCCTTTGCCTAAATTATAAAGGGTGAGTGGTGGTCAAGGCAGACGAAAGAAGAGGAAACAAGAAGAGAAGAGAAGGTCCAATATGAAGGCAATAATAGAAAGGCTGGAGAGGTATATTACACTATAACATTTCTTCTCTATTAACTCTCCTACACTACCGAGATTTTAAGGAATCCTTAAGGCTACTCTCTTTGGAAACAAAGAAAACAAATAAGAATAGCAAACAAGAATTAAGATGATGTACTCGTGTTTCAGATATAAGCATCAGAGTGGCAGTATCATTGTTAGAAAATACAAGGGGGGAAAGTAGGCTATTTGACAAAAATTGTTATAAGCTCAATTTTGGAAAAATTGAGCTTGTACAGGTGAAGATTATATAGTTCAGCAGAGGACCTGGACTATAAATTCATCCTTGGACATCACCTACATTCGTATAATAGTTGGTGCTCTGGATGAGAATGATATGCGGATGGGAAAGCTTATTGATCAAACAGAAAGCCAGTGACAGAACATTTCTTCTCTCTTACTGTCTGAACAGAATTATGAGTGTCATTGATTAAATTAACCTTCTCTACATTCCTCAGTCTACTCCATTGGGAATTAGGAAGGAAGACCTTTTCTTGATCCACTGCTGTCTGTGAGGGATTCTTTACAACAATAATTGTGAGAACTAGTCAGATGGATTAAAAGAAGAAATGTGATCAAATGAAATGTGGGGCTTTACCTGAGTTCAAACTTTTATAGGTCTATTGATGTGGTCAAATATAAATTGACAATGTGGATAGTGGGGCTTTTATCAAAGTGTAATAATAAAATGTGAATGAAACATGTGTAGTGTATATTTGAAGTTATCAGATAGAGAATTAAATCATAATTGAAAATTTGGATAAATATGTCATACTTTAGATAAAAGAAATGCATATTTGTTTAAAGATTTTTATTCCCAATTATTGCATTCACTTAATACAATTTTATTCCAAATAAAAAATAAAATACTTTTTAAGAAAGTTGAAATTGTAATTTAGAAATTATGTTAAACCTGTCAGGAAAGTTATTTTTAAACATAAAATGAAGAGTTAGCCAAGACCTATCAGGCATTATATATGTTACAAAGCCATAATATTTAAATGAGTATAACACAATGAGATAAATATAGATAAATAATACAGAATAAACCGATGGGGATTAGATCTTATCTGCCATGAGAAGTACATGTCATAGAGACATCACAAACCAAGGAGCAAGAAAAGGGCTATTTAATAAAACTGTTTTGGTAATCAGTTTTCTACTTAGAAGATAATGAACTCACCTCATATATTATACCAAAATAACATATGAAATGCAAACAAGTAAACATGAATTTGGGATGAAATAAAAAGAGTAATTCATTAAATCTATTGACCTAACAATATTTTTATAAACCTAAATATGATACAATATAAATATGTTTGAGGTACAATAGAAACTTATACAATTAGAAACCTATTCAAGAAAATATGAGATTAATAATACAATTAAAAGGGTCACAGTAAGAGAGTATTAATATTAATAATATATAAAAATTCCATATAATCAGTTTAAGAATTCAAGTAATATTACTAAATAAGCAACCAAAGCATATGACTAGATGTTTAAAGAAAGAGAACATATAAATGGTTAATTAACATATGGAAAATATTCTGATCAGTATTCAAAAAGCAAATGCATTCAAATATAAATTTTAATTCTACCTAAATTAAATATGTAAAATTATAGTGCAGAATTAAAAAATTATGTTCCAATATAATGTAATAAAATTATTTCAGAAACAATTTGCAACAATTAGGAAAATTTAAAATACTTATGCAATATAATCTGATAACTATTGAGCCAATTTCTTATACTACATCTATCTATTTATCTATCTATCTTTCTATCTATCTATCTATCTATCTATCATCTATCTATCATCATCTATTGCCTTCTATTTCTCTGGAAAACCTTGACTAATATACAAGCTGATTGTTTATGATAAAAGCCTGATTGAGTAATGTACATTATATAAATTTAGTGAGATCCTATGAAGCTATTAAATATTGTTTAAGAAGTATTACCTCCTGGAAAAAGTACACTTCATTTTCATAAGTAAAATGGCAAGATTTAAGGTTGTAAATTCACTCTTAAAGTAAAATATATAAATATAGCAAACTGAGAGGTGAGTTAATAAAAAAACAACACTGATTTACTATCAGCTATTGAAAAATATGGGTGGTATTTTAAAACTTAAAATATGTTTCCAGACTTTCCAGAAATAAGTATATATTAATTTTAAAATTTGCCGAAACCGGTTTGACTCAGTGGATAGAGCATCGGCCTGCGGACTGAGGGGTCCCAGGTTCGATTCCGGTCAAGGGCATGTACCTGGGTTGCGGGCACATCCCCAGTGGGAGATGTGCAGGAGGCGGGTGATCGATGTTTCTCTCTCATCGATGTTTCTAACTCTCTATTTATCTCCCTTCCTCTCTGTAAAAAATCAATAAAATATATTTTAAAAATAAATAAATAAAATAAAATAAAATTTAAAAAAATCACTTTATCTTTAAACAGAGGGGATTTATTAACCAGCTAAAACGATTAAGTAAACTTGACAAAATGTATGTCTTTTTATGCCCTGAATAGAACACAGAAACCCTCAATGGGGACTCACACATCAGTACACACACATGCCTTCTACTATCCAGATTCACTCATTGACAAATAGAAAGCATTGATCCATTTGACTGATAATGCTTTCACAAGTTCTGGTGCACTAAAACTTCATTTAAATACCATCACTTAAGCAGGATGGGGGCACATTAAAGGCTAAAATGCCAAGAAATCACTTCTCTTGGCATAAAGCGGCTCCCAGGCAAGAAACACCCCAAAAGGCGGTGGGATGGCTCATTATACACATTTTCTTTTACTAGAACATGTCCCAATTTGCTCCTATAGTGAACAATATGTGACATCCTTGCACACAGATGCTCAGACTCACATAATTTTTTTTCTCTAGCAAAGAGAAGCATGAAATATCACTAAGAAAAATTTTAAAGAGAATAAGGGTTATATTATATTAGGATAAGAATAAGTTCAAAGTTGAAAAGCTATGTGTACTGTTTGAGTACCACTCTGATCTAGAAACAAGACCAATATACAGGATTCATTTATGAAACTTGTATTACAAAATTAACGCTCATCTTTCCAGGAAATGTCAATAATTTGTCTTTATTGCACAATTATTTCAAGTGACCTCTATTGACTAAAATGGAATCACTTCTTGAAGACATAATATGATAGTATGATTTAATATACTGATATGTGTTTCAGTTTTATAAATGATAAATTTATATGACATTTTGTCTAATAATCATAGATAATTAAATAATGCAAAATACAAACCTGTTTGCCATTCCAGCTTGGCTACATTTTGGTGGCTACATATACTTTTTCTCTAAGTTTAATGCTGGCACAGGCTTGTGCTATACCAAAATCTTATAATCTCATTGACTGTAGGCAACCCAACTCCAGAACAGTCTCTCCTCCAATGACCTTGACTTATGATGTAGTGCCATCCTCACCAGCCCATCGCTTATTGGTTTGCTAAATCAACAATCTTTTGGCTCTCTTTGGGAAAAAGGTCAGACAAACAATGTATTCATTTTACCACGCTAACCTCCCTAAACATTTTGACTCCTTTTACAATGTTCTGCCAAGGGAGTTTCTGCATCTCCATCCATTAATGGAAGCCAACATTTTTCAAAACTTTAGGCAGCCATTTTAGTAGCAAGTTAAGAAAAGCTGTAAGTGTTTTTGCAAGTGTGTTGAATGTGAAGTCACTAGGTTGTAGTCCATATTTACAAACTCTTCCTTTTATGTTCTCATATTCTGTATATACCAAACAACTCCCTGCATTCGTCGAGCACACTCCAAATCTACTTTTGGTGTTCTGGCAGTACATATTTACAACATATTATAGCTTTTGTAGAGAAATAATCTCTTTTCTCTTTGAGGAGGTACAGTTGCTTATTAAACTTTATACTAACTATTAATTTAGAAGTGATAAGAAGTGGTGGAGGGAAATCTTAAAGAAGGCCAGTATCATCTTAGGAAAGATTCATTTCAGTAGAGGCTTCTGCAAGGCCTCTAGGTAAAAGAAGGGTGCTATCCTCTACAAAGGGGCCTGGGTCACTTCTGCAGCCTTGGAGAGTTCAAGGGAATCTGGGGATTCAAGATTCTCAAGTGTATCTATGCAGGTGTGCTCAAAGCAGGTCGCTGGAGATGATTCCTGTTTTGCCTAGGCCTTTTCTTAAGCATAAGAGAGGTATTGGACTGGAATCATGCCTTTCTTTGTAATTCAGCTACTCTCACAATTAAATACCAGTTCTGCTTTTGGCCTGATTTGCCCTCCAGTAGCAGAAAATGTGGGTCTCTTTAAATACTATCAAAAATATCATTTGGCTTTCCCTCTGTGCAAAAGTTATCTATTGGCTGATGTAAGTCTGGCATTTCTATTTAGTATATGAATAGAATTTTTAAAATAACTAAATAATTTCTCAGTCTTTGTAATTACCATTACAAACCTGACAGCATTGATGATGGGAAGTTTGGTAGGCATTCAGAGAAGACAGAAGTGTTCCAAAGGGATCTGGGCAGAGAACTGACAATGATAAAAATTGTTTGATGTATGTTTTTGCTTTTTATTTAACTATTGATGAATTAAACATAGTCTCAGATTTCTGGGTAAAATATGCATTTTTTAATAAATAAAGAAACTAGACAATTCTGTGTTTTCTTCAAATATCAGTAATAGACATTGCAACCACTATACATCCTAGTCATAGCAAATGGGAAGACAACGTGGTGAAAAAGGAACATAGCAATTTTTTCAAGAATTTATTTTAAAAGTATTTATTAGTGCATTTGGAAGGGTCAAGGATACACAGGTACACAAGTGCAGTCTCAATTACCAAATATATAATAGGTGATCAATCACTGCAAACATATTATTTTATTAATGTCAATAAAATATTTAATATTAAACTATTCTAGAGAAATTTTTAGAGGTTAGTGATTTTTAAGGATGAATACTTTTTTAAAAAATATATTTATTCATGATGTTGCACCTACCAATAGTTCATTTCTTTTTCTTTTAATATTTTATTGATTTTTCACAGAGAAGAAGGGAGAGGGACAGAGAGTTAGAAACATAGATGAGAGAGAAACATCGACCAGCTGCCTCCTGCCCATCTCCCACTGGGGATGTGCCCGCAACCAAGGTACATGCCCTTGACCGGAATCGAACCTGGGACCCTTCAGTCTGCAGGCCGACGCTCTATCCACTGAGCCAAACTGGTTCGGCAAGGATTAATACTTAACCAATAATAATTAAACCAGTAACAATGCTTAAATATAAAAACTGGATAAACTTTTGTTTGGAATGTCTCCAAGAACTGATCCACAATTCAGTAAAACCCCATTTATGATAACAATGCTGCTAGTGTTTTTTAACCAATACAAAAACATCTGTATTCATTCTTTCAATCATTTAATGTTCAGTAAAGTATTTACTGAGTACATACTGTGTGGTAGGCATCAATTTTCCCACTGAGTATACAACAGTTAATGAAATAGACAAAAATTCTTGCCTTATTGAAGTTTACACAAACTGTATTTGTAGCTATAGCTTCATGATGATTATACCTAAGGGTTCGAGTCTCTCATTATTTCATATGCCTTCTGATGTCGCTCTGTCTAAGCATTTATATATAGGCATAAAAATGTTATTATACTTTGGCTTTATTCCTCCTTTATCCAGAATTTAAGTCAGTGTGAGTGTGTGCGCGCGTGCGCGCACGCGTGTACACACGTGTAGATATGTTTGTAGGTATTACTTTTCAGTTTTATTTCAGGATGGTAAAGGGAGCATTTCACAATATTTATTATAAAAAGAGGCATTAAGTTGATTGAATTGATAACAACTCTATTAAAGTACACACATTATTACAGTTATGAAATTGACAAGGTCCTTGGGAACTAATATATGACTGGCAGTCTGAGAGCTTTTGGATATTCTAGAGTGAGTAAGTGTTCTTGTATCCAAAAAAAAATAATGTGCACTTAAAATATTCTTTACTTTTAAAGTTATTTTATCAGCAGAGAGAAAAATACAGTATAAACATCTATGAAGTTTCTCACCTAGAAAATATTTATTTTCTCAGTTACACTTCTGAAATATCAACTCTCTTTAGCTCCATAGTGGGAAAGTGTCCAAGATTGCATTACCAGTTCTCCTGTTCTCCTTCAGTTACAAAGGGAGTCTCACAATTCCCAACTCTCTCTCTCTCTATAGCCAAGTTCTTTTACTTAAGTCAGAATCTTCACATTCATTTCTCACCTGGAGTTCTCGATTTACATATTCTGCAGCCATTCAAAATCCTAAACTCATTACCAATTGCTATTCTCAAATTCATTCTTTCTATCTTTTCTCTCTCTGTGAATGACAAGAGTTTATCCAGTTGAACAGTGATAAACTGAATAATCATTTTAGATATCTTCCTGTCACGCATACCCAAAACACCTATCTTCCCATCTGCTCTGGAATTCTCCTCAGACTATTTCCATTGACACTAACGTATTCTAGAGAAACATAATTTCTGACCTAGATAGTTAGAAAAGCTTCATAAATTGTGTACCTGTCTTAGTATCATCTGGTTTTATCTACTTTCAGTCCATTTTTTTTTTCTCTAAAACATTCTGAGTAATTATTCTAGGAAGAAAATCTAGAGGTGCTCTGACTTTTCCCTGGGGGGACAGGTGGTTAAGAGCTGTGTATTTGTTTGCAGTAGGCTCTTTGAACCTATTAACACAGCCCTGATGGCTGCCAGAGCAAGAATACAAAGAGGTGCATCCTCTCAATGGCAGCCACAAAAGCCAGGCAATCAGATGCATACACACACTATTTCCAGGGATGTACTAGCAAACTGGAGAGGGGCAATGGGAGAGTGTGAAGATGGTGTAGCTGGCCTCCCTGGTTTCCAGAAAGGATTGCAGTAGGCTCCCAGATTTGTGTTATATTAGAAGCCCCTAACTGCTCACCTGTCTGCCTGATGGCCCCTAAGCACTCTGCCTGCCTGCCTGATCGCCCCTAACAGCCTCTGCCTCGGCCTCTGCCACTGTGGCTTCATCCAGCAGGACATCCGAATGATGTCCGGAAGGTCATTTGGCTGTCTGGTCTAATTAACATAGTATGCTTTTATGATTATAGATAGGAAAGAAGCAAAAGGGAAAGCCACACATTATAGGTATGCCATTTGGGCAGCTTCACTAGGAAGCTGCAACTTTGCAGTCACTCCCCAGGGAGCCACTGGCCTATTCCCTGAAAAACACTAGGGGGAAGGGATTCAACAGAAGGAAGTTAGATCCATGCCCAATAAAGTTAATGTGACATAAGGAAGGTACTTTCCTGTCAGCCACTCCTGGGAACAAAGATAATTGGCCAGAATGGGCATGACCACTGCAAGCGCACCAAAATTGAAATACATGATCCCCTAAACAAAGGAATTTGCTCTCTTATTGCTCTTGTCGTTCTTGTGCTCTTGGCTCACTCTTGGCTTCCTTGCATTGACACGTGTTTTTGACATAGCCATGTGCACCTGTAGACCCCACATCCAATGGACTGATGGGCTGCAACAGGAAAAGCCAAATTTAACTAGCACGATGCTGCATTGGGCAGTGCGGACATGGAACAAAAATTATGGACACTGGCTCTGGTTTTAGCTATACTGAAGCCCAGCTATACTTCTTCTATGATTAGGCAAAGAGAAATGAGACTTCGGAAACTCAGAGATTTAATTCCACAGAAATAAAGCTTCCTATGATATCTCCTCCCATGCAAGTCTCAGAAAATTATTTTTTTGGGGGAAATCACAAGAAATCCACCCCCACTAGCAATTGTGGGAGATGACGCCCTGTCCACTCAGTTAAAAATTACATGCTAACAATTTAGACAAGCTAGAAGAAATGGATAATTCCTAAGAACATACAACTTACCAAGACTGAATCATGAAGAAATAGAAAACCTAAACAGACTGATTACTAGAAAATAGATTGAATCAATAGTCAAAAAAATCTTCAATAAGGAACAGTGCAAGAACAGATGGCTTCAGTAGTGAATTCTAACAATAATTTCAAGAAGAATTAATACAAACCATTCTCAAACTTACAAAAACATAGGTGAGGAAGGAATACTTTGAAACTCATTTTACAAGGTTGTCCTGGTACTAAAATCAGTCAAGGACACTACACAAAAACGAAAAGTATAGGCCTATATCCTTGATGAACACAGATGGCAAGATCCTCAACAAAATATTAACAAACTAAATTCAACAGTATTTTAAGAGAATCATACAACATGATCAAGTAAGATTTATTCCAGGGATAGAAGAACAGTTCAACATCAGCAAATCAATCAGTGTGATACACCACATTAACAAAGCAAAGAATAAAAATCATATGATTATCTCCATAGGGGAAAAAAAAGAAGAAAGAAAGCAAAGATTAAACTGTCTCTATTTGTGGATGATATAATACTATATATAGAAAACCTTAAAGGCTCCATCAGAAAAGTGTTAGATTCATAAACAAATTCAGTAAAGTTTTAGGGCACAAAATCAATACACAAAAATGACCTGCATTTCTATATATTAACAACAAACTATCAAAAAGAAACAGTTAAAAAGTCTCATTTACAATTGCATTAAAGAGAACAAGATACTTAGTAATACATTTAGCCATAAAGGTAAAAAAAAAAAAAATCTCTACACTCAAAACTATAAGACACTGATTAAAGAATTAAAGTAGAGAAAATAAATGAAAACTTACTGTGTACTCCTGAACTGGAAGTATTAATTTTGTTAAAATGTCCATGCTACCAAAAGTGGCCTACTGATTTAATGCAATCCCTATCAAACTTCTAATAGAAATTTTCACTGAAATTGAAAAAAAAAACCCTAAAATTTGCAAAACACTTAAAATACCTCAACTAGGCAAAGCAATCTTGAGAAACAGTAAGGGCGCTAAAGATAACACACTTCCTGATTTTAAACAATATTACAAAGCTACAGCAATCAAAACAGTACAGGTATACCTCAGAGATACTGCATGTTTGGTTCCAAACCACCACAATAAAACAAATATTGCAATAAAGTGTATCAGAACATTTTTTTTTGTTTTCTAGTGCATAAAAACTTGTTTACACTATACTATAGTCTATCAAGTGGGCAATAGCATTATGTCTAAAAACCAAAGTACATATCTTAATTTAAAAACATCAGTGTGTTGTAAGTTTTTAAATTTTTTTTTGGTGAACGGTTTTGCTTTGATGTTGATGAAAATGCGCTATCTGTGAAGTGCAGAAAAGTGAAGTGCGATTAAATGAGGTATTCATATCAGCACAAAAACAGACACATGGATCAAGGGTACAGAACAGAGAGCTCAGAAATAAACACATTCATATATGGTCAACAAATTTTAATTACAGGAACTAAGAGCATACAATGGAAAAAATCAGTTTTTTCAATGAATGACGGTGAGAAAGCTGGACTGCCACATGCAAAAAAAAAAACAAAAATAAAACAAAAAAATGAACAAGCAAAACAAAAAAAAAACAAACAAAACAGAACCTCTATTTTACAACTTATACAAAAATCAGCCCAAGATAGATTAAACAGTTAAATGTAGACCTGAAACCATAAAACACCTAGAAGAAAGCATAAATAGCAATCTCCTTGACATTAGCCTTGGCAATGATTTTTTGGATTTGATACCAAAGTATAAACAACAAAAACAAAAATAAGCAAGTAGGACTACATCACACTAAAAACTCCTGCACAGCAAAGGAAACCATCAACAAGTTGAAACGGCAATTGGATAAAATATTTGCATATTATTTATTTAACTAGAGGCCCGGTGCACAAAAATTTATGCACTGGGGGGGTGGGGGGGGGGAAGGGGAGGTCCCTCAGCCCGGCCTGTGCCCTCTCGCAGTCTGGGACCCCTCAGGAGATAACGACCTGCTGGCTTAGGCCTGCTCCTGGGTGGCAGAGGGCAGGCCCAATCCCTAGGTGCAGCCCCTGGTCAGGCTCAGAGCAGGGCTCATTGGGAAGTTGGGGCGCCACCCCCTGTCATGCACAGAGCAGGGTGGATTGGGAGGTTGCGATGTCACCCTCAGTCACGCTCAGGGTGGGGCCGATTGGGGGGTTGGGGCACCGCCCCCTGTCACACTCAAGGCAGGGTTGATGGGGAGGTTGCGGCACCACCCCCTGTCACGCACAGAGCAGGGCTGATCAGGGGGTTGGGGCGCTGCCCCCTGTCACGCACAGAGCAGGGACCATCAGGGGGGTTGGGGAGCTCCCCCCTGTCACGACAGAGTAGGGCCGATAGGGGAGTTAGGGCACCGCCCCCTGTCACACACAGAGCAGGGCAGATCAGGGGGTTGGGGCGCCGCCCTCTATCACCCACAGAGCAGGGCGGATCAGGGGGTTGGGGTGCCGCCACTGTTACACTCAGGGCAGGGCCGAAGGGGACGTTATGGCTCTACTCTGTCACACACAGAGCAGGGCCCGTGCGGGGGGGGGGGGGGGGGGGGGGGGGTTGGGGCACCACCCTTTATCACCCACAGAGCAGGGCCGATCAGGGGGTTGGGGCGCAGCCACTGTCACACTCAGGGCAAGGCCAATGGGGAGGTTATGGCTCTACCCTGTCACACACAGAGCAGGGCCTGGGGGGGCGGGGGTTGGGGCACCTTCCCCTGTCACACACAGAGCTGCAGGGCGATCAGGGGATTGGGGAGCTCCGCTCTATCAGGCACAGAGCAGGGCTGATCAGGGGGTTGGGGCGCCTTCCCCTGTCACGAACAGAGCAGGGCGGATAGGGAGGTTGTGGCCCCGCCCCCTGTCACACAGAAAGCCGCAGGGTGATCAGGGGGTTTGGGTGCTGCCCCCTGTCATGCTGATCCGGTGCCAGGAGGCCTCAAGGCTCCGCTGATCCCAGTGCTGGGAGGCATATTACCCTTTTACTATATAGGATAGAGGCCTGGTGCACGGGTGGGGGGGGGGGCTGGTTTGCCCTGAAGGGTGTCCTGGATCAGGGTGGGGGTCCCCACTGGGGTGCCTGGCCAGTCTGGGTGAGGGGCTGAGGGCTGTTTGCAGCTGGTCACACACCCTTCAGGGTGGGGGTCCCCACTGGGGTGCCTGGCCAGTCTGGGTGAGGGGCTGAGGGCTGCTTTCAGGCTGGTGGTTGTTGACTGAAGCTCCCAACCACTCCTTTTTTTTCTCTTTTTTTTATTTTATTCTGGGCCAGCTTTAGCTCTGGCTCTAGCTCTGAGGCTTCCGCTGCTGAGCGTTCTATAATTGAAACAATGTATAACTCCAGCTCTGAGATCCCGGTCTATATTTGTTAGAATGTTTCAAACTGCCAGCAGGCGGGGAACGCTGGAGTCTGCAGTCACTGGAGCAAGCAAGCCTCATGTTTGCTTCCAGCTGCCTGGCTGACAGTTAATTTGCATAAGGATATGCTGATTAGCCAATGGGAAGGGTAGCGGTCGTACGCCAATTACCATGTTTCTCTTTTATTAGTGTAGATGAGGTGTCAGTATATACAAAAGTACTATAAAAATAACTTATACCACTCAATAGCAAGAAAACAAACAATCAGTAAAAATGTACAGAGGAACTGAATATGTATTATTTAAAAGAAGACCTACAAATGGCCAATGGGTACATAAAAAGGTGCTCAACAGCACTAATCATCAAGGAAATGCAAATTATTATCAAAAGATGTTAGCACCTCACACCTGTTAGAATAGCTATTATCAAAAAACAAGAGCTAACAAGTGTTGGCAGGGATGAGGACAACAGGAAACCGTTGTGCCCTATTATGAATACAAATTGGTGCAGACACTAAGAAAAACAGTATGGAAGCTCCTCAAAAAACTAAAAAGTGAGCCACCATATGATCTATCAATTCTACTTCTGGTATATATCCAAAGGATAGGAAAAGACTAACTCAAATAGATATCTACACCCCCATTATTGGTTTATTGCAACATCACTTAAAATAGCCAAGGCATTAAAAAAAAGTGTCCATTGTCAGATAATAGCTAAATAAAATATAATACAAATACCCACCCACACATGTAATGGAATATTATTGAGCCACACACACACAAAGAAAATCCTGCCTTTTGCCACAACATAAATGTACTTTTAGGACATTGTGCTTAGTGAAATAAATCAGAAAGAGAAAGACAAATATTGTATGATATCAATTACATGTGGAATAAAAAAAAAAAATCTCTGAGAAACAGAGAACGGATTGGTGGTTGCCAGAAGCAGAGATAATGTATGGAGGCAATGGGTGAAAGTGATTAAAAGGTACAAACTTCCACTTATAAATAAGTTGTGGAGATGTACAGCATGATGACTATAAATAAAATAGGCAAATAATATGTTACTGAAGTATACTAAGCAGAAGCATTCAAAATAAAAAAAAGATAAATGGAAACATAACTTTTTTGAAATTTTATGATGATCAAATAATTCAAAGTAAAATAATAAAATTGAGAAATTGCATAATATGATTAACATTGTAACTCACAGGCACAAAATATATATACTTTTAAAATATTCATAAGGCATTTATAAATATGGATCATATCTCAAGTCTTGAAAAATTCCCAAAAGATAAAGAATAAATCATATCATTCTCTTTATCTTATTTCAGTGAAATAAAAATTTATTTTAATCACAAAAGCATTACTTAAGGAACACATTAAACCACATAGGATCCAAAAATAGTAACCTAACTCACTCTTGAGTAAAAGAAGATATCAACTTCTCAAGTCAGAATGTACCAAAAAGTAGAGAACACAGGCAAATATGTACTTTGTGAAATTTAAACATGGCAAATAAGGAAAAATAATAAGTGAACAATATTCTACTCACAGAATTGTAGTAGAAAAAATTCTGTTACCTCCTGGTATACTCAGGCTTTTTCCCAGTTACTCAGTCAAATACCAATTTAGATGCTGCTGTGAAGGATTTAGCACATATAATTAAGGCCTCAAGCCAGTTGACTTTAAGATAGGAAAATGTCCTGCTGTGCCTGTCCTAATCACATATCTCTTAAGTATAACCTAGGGGATGGAGATCTGGTTAGAGCTCCAAAGCACGGCAGGTTTTCATATGCCTTTGCAGGTCTGATGATGGAAAGCCACATGGCAAAGGAGTGCGGGCGGGCGCTAGGAGCAGAGGGCAGCCACCTGATGACAACCCGAAAGGACACGGGGACCTCACAAAAGTCCAGTAACAAAAATGAACTGAATTAGGCTGATAAAAATGAGCTTGAAAGCAGTTTTTTTCTGTTTCCAGAAGAAGCCCCAGCCTGACCAACTTCGTGATTTGGGCCTTATGGGACCCTCAGCAAAGAGCCCAGCAATGCAGGCCAAACTTCTCACCTGCAGGAAGCTAATAAATGGTTGTTGCTTTAAGCTGTCAAGTTTGTTGTACTTTGTTTTGCCAAAATAAATAGTAATACAGAGAGTAAAATATATTAAAATGACCCCTATGAATAAGTAGAAAAGAAGTTATCAATATAGCATAACATAATCAATAACAATAGTTAGAAATGAAAATATATCTAAATGAGTTATTTGAAAACTATAATAAAATACATAAACCTTTAAAAGATACTCATTGGAAAGTGTGTCAGAATAGTAATTTAAAACAGGCATATGAAAAGAGAGAGAATCTCAGACAGAAATAATGCTAATAAAATGTAAACAATGAAATAGTAAATTTTCGTTATAAATTTAAATTATTATATTGACTAAAATTTTTTCAAATTATTTCATGACCCAGATGGTTTCAGAGTTGAGTTTTGTACAAAATTTTAAGAAGATGCAATTCCTTTGCTTTTTAATCTCTTCCAAGGTACAGAGAAATAAAAGAAATTTTGCAATTCATTTTATGAAGTTACTGTGATGCTGCTATCAACTCCTAACAAATATTAAATGAACAGAACAAATAAAAAATGACACAACAACATGCAGATGTATTTATTTTAGGATATCAACACAAAAGAATAAATAGTAAAACAAATTTAACAGAATATTATTTTCATAAATGTAATACCTATTCTGGTTATATTTATTGAAATGCAATTTTATGGCCATTAAATCTAAAAATAAATGCTTTGGACTTTCATTTTGAACTTTTCATTTTATTTTTGTAGTAATACACTTTTAAAAAAAATCCACAAAAATATTGTTACCTCATGTACTATAGGAGAAAAACAACAACAACCAAAAACCTGGTTCTTCACCACAGGTACTTTCAAATGCACTGTCTTGGAAAGGGAATCCTATATAATAAAGAGCTAATATGCTAATTAGATTGGAGGGCAGAACAACTTTCTGGAAAGACCTTCCGGACAACCTTCCAGAACAATCTTCTGGACGACCTTTCAAAACGACCAGTGGGTGGGGCCATGGGACCATGAGGCAGCCGGGACTGCGATGGGCTGAGGCAGAAGGGGCTGCGATGGGCCAAGGAAGCCAGGGCTGCAATGGGCTGAGCCCCTTCCACAAATTTCGTGCATCAAGCCTCTAGTATATTTATGTTGTCTAAACTCTCTTGGTAATGTTTTATATCTAAAAGTTAGTTCACTACTTTATATATACTGTGCTCAATATATATTTATGATTGAGGCATTAGGGTGAGCTTCTCAAATTAATTAAATAATTACAAATACCTATGATTATATCAAGATCACATCATTTAATTCAAAACCATTTAATAAAAATTTTACTAAAGTATGTTCTTTCAAAGACACTCTCTCCCACTAGAGTGATGAAATTAATTAACTGCTTTTGAATTGTGGACAGAGCCACTATTATGTAGAAGCTACTATTTTGGACTTAATTTTCCAGGCGTTTAACTCAATTATTCTCCTCTTTTTGTTAGTGGATACAAAACACATTTTATTGAGAAAATAAACACAAAATTCTATAGGAAGACTGATAGCATTTGATTATTTGGTTCATATTCCTCAGACTGGAGAGTGATGCTGCACTTCACCTCATCTTTCCCTTACCTAGGTTATTTCAGCAACTAAATCTTTTTGCCATAGCTGATCTGAGGCTTGGCTGACACATGCACAGAGTCCTGATAAATACATTGGACATCTTGTCCCCTTAGTTGTTCAGACACATCTATAATAATCTATAATAATAAAAGCATAATATGCTAATTAGACCAGACAGCGGAACGACCTTCCGGATGTCATTCTGGGGTCCGAGGCAGAGGTGGTTAGGGGTGATCAGGCAGGCAGGCAAGCAAATAGGGGAGATCAGGCAGGCAGGCAGAGTGGTTAGGGGCGATCAGGCAGACAGACGGGTGAGCGGTTAGGAGCCAGTGGTCCTGGATTGTGAGAGGGATGTCTGACTGCTTGTTTAAGCCCAATCACGCAGGGATCCCTGTGGGAGGGGCCTAAACCGGCAGTTGGACATCCCCTGAGATGTCCCCTATTGCCAGAGGGTGGAGACCCAGCTGAGGGACACCTCCCCTCCCATGCACAAATTTTGTGCATCAGGCCCCTAATAGAGAATAATTTTGTCTATTTACATGTTCATACATTCTTCTTTGGTGCTTCTCTCTCCACTATATCATGTTAAGGTCAGAGAAGGCCAAATGTTGAAAGGAAATTTATGACATAGGTCTGGAGTTAATTAATAAAATCAACTTATATTCCATCTATATCCCCACAACCAATTAAAAAAAATCACTAATATGGAATCAGGTTTTGTCTAGCTTCTTCAAATGGTCTTAGTAAAGTTTGAGTATAAACTTTAAAGAGCATTCCTGAAATTCTTTTGTTCATATGTATGTTTGCATATGTTTACAGACCGAAGGGATTCATGGTTAATATCTGTTCCTCAGGTAAACTACAGTTCTGCCATGTTCTCGTTTATCAGAATCAAGCAATTCTGATAGTCTAACAAAAATGCATTTGTTTATTTTTTAGGATGCCTAAGTTTATTTGGTGCTGCCTAAGTATAGATAATTCATTTATTCTTTCATTATTATTGTGCATATTCAGTGTTTGAATAAGCATAATTTTCCCCCAAGAGAGCTCACAGTATAGTGATATTAATATGCAAACAAATGATTGTGAAATACTATGATGATTTTCTGAAAAGACATAATGTATCACAATGGTTTTAGAGCCTAATTCTGGAATCAAACCGACTAAGGTTAAAACCTAGTTCAGCCACTTGCTTGCTATTTGATATTGGTCTATGAATAAAAATTGATATTAATATTATTAATAATGCTAGAGGCCTGGTGCATGAAATTTGTGCACAGGTAGGGTCCCTAGGCCTGGCCGGTGGTCAGGGCTGATCTGTGGGGCAACTAGTGGGGCAATCAGGGGGCCCCACTGGCACCTGCCTTGTAGGCTACTGGTGAGGCAATCAGGCCTAAGCCGGCAAGTGGACAGCCCCTGAGGGGTCCTAGGCTGCCAGAGGGCACAGGCTGGGCTGAAGGAACCCCCCGAGTGCATGAATTTTTGTGCCCTGGGCCTCTAGTAGATTAATAAAGTTGCTATACTCAGATAAAATAATTGGTCCAGGAGATAATCAATAAAAACAAAACTAAATAATATAATTTCAATAAGTGAGTGCTATGAAAAAAAAATAAAGCAGTCTAAAAGAATAGACAGTGATGAGGCTGTCTACTATTTTAGACAGAATCTCTGAGGATATGATATTGAGCAGACACTTAAATGGTATGATTAAGACTTGTCAAGTTCCAGTGAGAAATTATATGAGGAAGAAGGATGGAATTTGCTAGGTTTGAGGAACAGCAAGAGGTGGATTTGGAGGGATAATGAGGGGCTGGGAGCTGGTAAAAGCTGTGATTTTCATTCTAAGTGTTAGGAGATGTTCAGGGGTTTGGGGGAGGGGGATTGTTAAATAGTTTCATTTTCTTATTATCACTAAACGATCCCTCTGGATACAATGTGGAGAAAGATAAAAGAACAAAAGCAGAAGCAGAGAAACCACTGGTATTGCAATAGTTCAAGATGGAGGGAATGGTGGTTTGCAGTCAAGTGCAAAGATGGGAAAACTTGCTCAGAACATGGATCCACAAGAGAAACCATTGGAATTTTCCTTTCAGCTTTCTATGTCCAGAGTTCACTTGTATATTTATAGTCATTTCATGGAAGCACTAACCAGTTGTGAGATCTTTGATGATTTTATCATAATGCTTAATTAGAAGGAACAAAATTGGGAGGAATCTTCACATGCTTGGGGGAGGATGGTTTAGTACCAGGAAATCTCTCCCTTCCTTGCAGAATATTTATATAAATAAGTCATCCTTCCAAAAGCTTTGCCAGTAATTTTTTTCTAGGAATGGGAATATAAAAAATAGAAGAAGCTAGGAATAAGGTCTTCGTTATTTAAAAAGATGCTTAATTATAGCACATATATACACTGAGTGGCCAGATTATTATGACCACCTGACGTTTGTAGGCAAATTAGCTATAATTTCGCACTGAAGTTGCTAGAGGGCCAGATCGTTATAAACAGGGAAGCAGGTTGTTTACCACGACAGTAGAAGTGATTTTTTTCTGAAGATATGGGTAAACAACGCGATTTAACAGCCTTTGAACATGGGATATATATATATATATATATATATATATAGAGAGAGAGAGAGAGAGAGAGAGAGAGAGAGACATACATACATATACATACACTGAGTGGCCAGATTATTATGACCAGCCAGATTATTATAACCACCCCATCAGTACTTCGTTGGACCACCTTTTGCCTTCAATACTGTGGCGATTCTTCTTGGCATTGACTCCATGAGATGTTGAAAGGTGATGCGAAGAGTCTGATACCATGCCTGATGAATAGCACTGTCCAGTTCTGTGAGATTTGATGGTTGTGGAACCAACTGCCTAATGGCTCTTTTAACTTCGTCCCACAAATGCTCAATTGGATTGAGATCTGGTGATTGTGGGTGCCACCTAAGCAAGGTGAAGTCTTCCTCATGTTCTTGAAAGCACTTCTGCACAATACAAGCACCATGGCATGGCACATTGTCTTGTTGGAAGAAGCTATCTCCATTGGGATACGCCATCAACATGATAGGATGAACTTGATCAGCAACGATACTTAGGTATGTTGTGCTTCAGACATTGTTCTGCACGAATTAAAGGGCCAAAATCATGCCAGGAAAACATGCCCTAAACCATAACACTGCCCCCACCAGCTTGAAGGGTTGTACACATGCATGTGGGGTGCATGCTTTCATACTGTTTCTGCCAAATTCTCACTCTGCCATCTGCATGATGCAACTGGAAATGTGTTTCATTGGACCACATGACTTTTTTCCAATGCTCAACAGTCAAATCTTTGTGCTCCTGTGCGAATTGGAGACATTTTATCTTGGTAACTGCAGACAGCAAAGGTGTTCGAAAAGGCTTTTGGCTTCCATATCCCATATGATGCAGTGTACAGCTAATTTGCCTACAAACGTCAGGTGGTCATAATAATCTGCCACTCAGTGTATATATGACTGTTTGCTCTACTTGGAAGAGTAATGTTTTTAAATTTTAATTTTTTTCTGGGATTTTGACTTCTGTTTTAAAACAAAGCAAACAATTCTGTAATGTAGACAAAATTAGTAAAGACATATGCATTTCATACCAAACTTTATGCAAGTAAATTTAACACCTCCTCCTGATATAAAATGTAGAATATTCTCCAAGCGTGAAAAAAATATTCAATGTGTTATAAAATGTCACAATATCTGACCTGATTATTAGCAGGACTCAATTTGGAAAAAATAACTTTTTCTATGTTCATAAGCATGTTACCTGCTCTCATTGCACAAATTATATTGTTACGTTAAATAACCCTCAATAATAAAACATCTCTTCTCACTGAATATATATAGTTATTTTTCCATTTGAAATGCTTTATTAATAAACAATTTATTTTTAGAAGACAAGTTTTGAGAAGCTGTTTTTGAAAATAACATTTAGAAACTATGTTTCTTCAAAAAATAAAAATACTTGATCTTTCATAAGCAAGTTTTCTTTGTTTATAAAGAAGCAGTTTTTAATATTTTGCCTTAAAAATGATGCCTTTCATGTGGATTAGAGGCTACATCTGTATAGATTAGAGTTTAGCAGAAAGTAAACCAATCACACTTATTTTGAGAGCTGACTCCCATTACTAAAGATAGAATAATTTAGATATGGACATAATAAATCAAGGTTTACAAATAGCTTCACATGAGTCATGAAAGGTTATTTTTCAACTTACTAAGTCAGTTATCATAAATGCATAACTTTATTTTTTTTTGTCCTTTGCTTTTATGGTAGAAGCAAATTGATATATACTAAGAATAGAAAGGTATTTAATAATTTAAAAATATTTTGGTGTTATATCCCAGGGTCATTCAGTCCAATATACCCTTGTTCTATATTTATATCTGTATTTGCCATAATGAGAATTGATTATCAAAATGATGGCCATAAGGCACTACAATATTCTGAATCATCAGAACAGGCCATATAATGTCCACTATCTTTGTACTTAATAAGGTATGAAAAATTCTAAGACTTTTATAGAACATATTCTGCTAAAATGACTGAAATTTATAGAGGCTTTTTGTTAGGTACATTATTTATTAGAATGATATGTTATCTATGGATCCCAATTAAGCCAGAATTTTATTAAACCCAATCTACAGAGTACTTAAAAGATGAAATGCACTATCAAAAATTGTAACTCATTCATTACC
This sequence comes from Myotis yumanensis, assembly GCF_028538775.1. Classification (NCBI taxonomy): domain Eukaryota; kingdom Metazoa; phylum Chordata; class Mammalia; order Chiroptera; family Vespertilionidae; genus Myotis; species Myotis yumanensis. The sequence goes on along the minus strand of NW_027223753.1, from coordinate 61,823,587 downwards.
TTTCATTTCTGCTTTTGGGAAAAAGAAATTTCCATGAGAATTACTGCTAACATGGTAGCTTATTATCCTTTTCCTCAATGACCTAAAAGTTTGGCATCAGATTCCACATCCTGCCCCCGCTTACCACCGCCCCCCCCCCCCCCCGTAGCAGATAATGACTACATTTTGAAAGAAATCTATACCTTCCTATCCAACCCCTCCCACACCCCCAATACCTTGGCTTTTATTTTAAACATGTGACTTGACATGAACATCTGCTCATTGAGGTGTCATCATCATTTTTCTACAATATTAATTATTCAACCAAATATTAATTACAAGTCTTCTACTTGCTTGATGCTTTATTAAGTAATGACAAAGCAATCTCAAGAAGAAATACATGTTTTCTTACCTCATAGATCTTGTATTCCATTGAGGTAAACAGACATCTATCAATGAATCATTCATATACAATTGTAAGAGTTCAACTCTGACAATGGTTACAAAGGAGAGGTCTCAGTGGTACAAAATTCTGTTACAGGAGGATTTGACCTAGCCAGGAAGACTAGGTAGACTTCCCTACAAGTATTATATAAAATGTAGCTGAGAGAGGAATAAAGGTGAACTTGGCTAATAAGAGAAGGAAAAAATATTCTCAGTAGAGGTAATTGCTCCTGTAAACTCTCATGGTGGGAGGGAGCACAGGTAATCAAGGAATTGAAAGAAGTCTAAGTAATCACTCCAGGGAGGGAACTAAGAAGGGTAAGTGAGGGAACTGGAAAGGTAGGTAGAGTTCATATTATTTGTAGTCTTTTAGTCCATTTTACCTTTTCCTGGGGTTCTGTAATAAAAGGCCATCGATTTAAGAGGAGTAGAAAGCTATTGAAGGGTTTTAAACAGCAGCAGGTAGATATAAACAGATCAGGATTTCAAAAATATCCTCCTGCTCTAAGGCCTAAAATGAACAGTTACCCTCATGGCATTTTCTTCATAGCCTTCCTAAACTTACACTTCTCAGCTCCAAGAAGCACTGAGAATTTTAAGTGACATCTCTTATTTATTGTCAATTCCCAGAGATATTTTGTGCCTGGAGCTGACCCAAGAGTCAGAAATGCAACCAACAAAGCAGAATGCAACTATCCACACCAATCCTTTAAGGGGCAAAAGCGTCAGAAAGCTGTACCAAGAATGTTGACATGGAGATTTACTTCTACTGAAATGGGTGAGGTATCATCCCAGGTACATTGGCTTCATGACACATGCCTCACTGCCTGTGGCTCATGCCCTGCAAGCCTAGATGATAATTGAACAACCCATTTTTGTAATCTTCACCATAATCTTACTTAAGACATAGTCAAAGTTCACCTTTCTTTAGTCACAAACTTCCTATTGTGTCCTGGCCCTCTACTATTATGTATTCAAATGTCCATAACTTTTACTTCCTCTTCAATATCTTTTATTCTTTCAGGGGAGAATACGCACCAAGATATCCACCAAGTACAAAGCACATTTATGTGTATATAATCATGTGACTTCACTCTTTTTTTTTTTTAATTAAATCTTTATTGTTCAGATTATTACATTAGTTACTCTTTTTTCCCACCATAACTCCCCTCCACCCAGTTCCAACCCCACCCTCTGCCCTCACTCCCCACCCACTGTCCTCATCCATAGGTGCACGATTGTTGTCTAATCTCTTGACTCACCCCCACACCCCTTTCTCCCCCGCCCCAAGAATAGTCAGTTCATTCCCTTTCTATGTCCCTGATTCTATTACAATCACCAGTTCATCAGATTATTTATTCACTTGATTTTTAGATTCACTTGTTGATAGATGTGTATTTGTTGTTCATAATTTGTATCTTTACCTTTTTCTTCTTCTTCCTCTTCTTACAGGATACCTTTTAGCATTTCATATAATACTGGTTTGGTGGTGATGAACTCCTTTAGCTTTTTCTTATCTGTGAAGCTCTTTATCTGGCCTTCACTTCTGAATGATAGCTTTGCTGGATAAAGTAGTCTTGGTTGTAGGTTCTTGGTATTCATCACTTTGAATATTTCTTGCCATTCCCTTCTGGCCTGCAAAGTTTCTGTTGAGAAATCAGCTGACAGTCGTATGGGTACTCCCTTGTAGGTAACTGATTTTCTTTCTCTTGCTGCTTTTAGGATTCTCTCTTTGTCTTTTGCTCTTGGCATTTTAATGATGATGTGTCTTGGTGTGGTCCTGTTTGGATTCCTTTTGTTTGGGGTTCTCTGCGCTTCCTGGACTTGGAAGTCTATTCCTTTCACCAGGTAGGGGAAGTTTTCTGTCATTATTTCTTCAAATAGGTTTTCAATATCTTGCTCTCTCTCATCTTCTGGCACCCCTATAATTCGGATGTTGGTACGCTTGAAGCTGTCCCAGAGGCTCCTTACACTATCTTCATATTTTCGGATTCTTTTTTCATTTTGCTTTTCCGGTTGGGTGTTTTTTGCTTCTTCGTATTTCAAATCTTTGACTTGATCCTTGCGACCCTCTGGTCTGCTGTTGGGAGTCTGTATAATATTCTTTATTTCAGTCAGTGTATGCTTAATTTCTAGTTGGTCCTTTATCACAACATCGAGGGTCTCATTAGATTTCTTGAGGATCTCACTACATTTATCGGCGGTCTTACCAGTCTTTTCGAGGGCTTCTAAACAGTTCTTTAAGACCTTAAAAGTGTGGTTTTGAACTCTATATCCAACAGTTTGCTTTCCTCCAATTCTGTCGTTTGTGTCCTGTTTCTTTGTCTCAGCATTTTTTTATGCTTCGCTGTGTCGATAGAGTGCCTTTCTGTGCTAAGTGTCCCAATTACCTAAGGTAGACACTCTTGATGCACCCCTTTGTGGGCTTTGTGCACAGTCTTGTTGTGGTTAAGCCTTGATTGTTGTAGTTATCACTGTGAGGAATTGACCTCCAGGCCAATTGGCTGTGAGAATCAGCTGTGTCTGCGGTGGGAGAACTTCTGTGCTGGAGACACCCCTCTGGGGCTAGACTTGCTTCGATGGGGCTTTGGTGCTCACTGAGTCTGCCTCCTGAGTGTGTCTTTTATGGTTCCACGGAGCTTAAAGCTGGATGGTCCCACTCTGACCTCTGGGCTTCCTGGCTCCTGGATCTCTAGGGAGGTGCTAATCTAGCCTTTGCCTGAGGCTATCCAGCAAAAGCCTCCCTGCAGGGCTTGGGCGGGGCGGGTCCCACGGGATCAACAGGGCGGGGTTAGCAATTATGGCTGCTCTCAGTCTTGCCCTCAGAGGCTCTGCTTCTCAGTGTCCCAGTAGTCGCTGCAAGCCCCACGGAGAGAAAGCTGCCCTGGGGTTCTGAGCGATGCCAGACAGTCCCGCTTCTCCCGTATGAGTCTGGGTCCTTAGAGACTCGCCCGGAACTGGAGCTCAGAGCCTGAGACTCCCTCCTGATTGAAAACAACCGCGCCCTCAGCCTCCAGCCCGCTCCACATGCACTCCGAACCTTAGTATTTTACTTCAGCACTGCGCCTCCTCTGAGCCTCGGTATGCTTTTCTCTTTCCTCCTAGTTGTAGAACATCCACTCAGCCAGCTTTCCTGTGGTTCTGGATGATGTCCGTTCCGTCTTTTAGTTGTATTTTTGAAGTGGTTGTTCGAGGCAGCAAACTCCCGTGTTTACCTATGCCGCCATCTTGGTTTCTCTCCGTGACTTCACTCTTAATTGTGCCATTTATCATGCTTTTCACTATACCAAGAATGCTGAGATGTTTAATGAAACATCTTTTTTTAATTTGCTTTATTTTATTTGCTTTATTTTATTTTATTTGCTTTATGCTTATGTCTATACTACATTGTTTGTCTTAGACCATAAGCTGCTAGAGGGAAGGGAACATGAAACATGAAGAATTTTCAGTGTAGTATAAAATGAAAAGCTCAGAACACAATTTCTTAAAGATGACAAACTAGATGGGTAATATTAAGTACATTATTGCCTATAATTTATTAGAAAGATAAAATTATGTTACCATTTTTTTACATTTTTTAAAATTACATTTATTAGGGGGGAATGGTTAATAAGATTATATAGGTTTCAAGTGTATAGTGCTATGATACATCATCTGTATATTGCATTGAGTGCTCACCACCCAAAGTCAATCATCTTCTGTAACCATATATTTGATATCCTTTACTACCCACATCCTCCTCCTCTCTGATAACCATCATACTGTTGTGTTTGTGAGTTTTTGTTTGTTTTTCTTGTTTGTTCATTTGTTGCTTTCAGTTTATATCTCACATATGAGTGAAATCATATGGCTCTTAACTCTTTCTGTCTGATTTATTTCACTTAGCCTGATATTTATTCTCAACAACCATCCATGTTGTTGCAAATAGCAGTATTGCATCTTTTCTTATGGAAGAATAGTATTCCATTGCAAATATGTACCACATCTTCTTTATCTAATCACTTATTGAAGAACACTTTAGTTGTTTTCATGTCTTAGCCACCATGACTAATGCTGCAATAAACATGGGGGCTGCTGGGTCAAATGAGGACTGTATTCTTATTTTTTTGAGGAGCCTCCATACTGTTTTTCCATAGTGGTGGTACCAGTTGACATTACCACCAACAGTGAAAAGGTTCGTTGTTCTCCACAACCTCTCCAATACTTGTTATTACTTGTCTTGCTGATAATAGCCATTCTAACAGGTTTGAGGTGATATTCATTATAGTTTGGTTTGCATTTCTCTAATAGCTAGTGAGTTGAGCATTTATATATATCTGTTACTATTATATAGCTCAACTATTTTTTTCTTGGTTTATCAATATATCATATCTGTCCAAGCCTATATAAAAGGTGAACTTCCCTTTATAAATCTATTCTCTCATTTGTGATAGACTGATCAGTTATACACTGGATCAGTGAGTATAGTTTAAGTTATGTAGGTATGACAAGTCTCAGATCTTGGTTCTTCTTTCTGTTTCATGCAGTTGGGCCACAGGTCTTTGGCCCAGATTACCAGGATACCAGGATAATGAACATTGTAAAAGTTTTTGATGATTGCATCTCAACACTAAGCATACAGAACTGCCATGGCAGGAGAAAAAATTGAAGCATTGAGCACAAGTAATTAAAGTCTTTATTCAGGAGATATTTTCTCTCACATTTTATTGGCCAGAAATAATCACATAGCCACATCTAAATTCAAGTAGATAGGAAAGAACATACACTAAGAAATGGAAAGAAAAAAAATTATTGGTCAACATTAATAGTCTCTATTATTTAGTATATTGTGATAACATAATTTCCCCAATAGTTGTAATGCAATAATTACTTTTAAAATTATATTTAAAAATTCTTGCATAACAAAAAGTTTGTTCAATTTTTAAAGCAGAGATTTTTTTCCCTAAATAATCTCTATTCCATCTTTGTCATTTTGATGATTAATATTTTAGTGCTTTCACTTTAATCAGTCATTACAGGGCAAAAGCTTTTTTAATTAGTTACCTTTTGTAAGTAATAACATTAATATTCTTACTTTACAGTTATAAATGTTTACATTTTGAAAGACTAATGAATTTGATCAGGGGCTTATGCCAGAAGAGGCAGACTTAGGATCTGAATCTAAGCTCATTAAATGTTTAATTAGCAGATAATATAGGCTCTCTAGTTTAAATTTTAACTCACCTTCTAAAGTTCAGATCAAGTTTCATCTCTTTTATAAGATTTCACAAATCTTAACCATTCAATAATCAAACTTTTTCCTTCAGTTTTTCTAATGCTTGTCTATCCATACATTTTAATTTTACGTATGCCACCATATTTGCACTAAATTTTATTAAACTGAATTCAATCCAATAGTGGGGCAAACATGTTAATTGATTTAATTATAGCCTGGCCGGCATGGCTAATTGCTTGAGCATCGACCTATGAACAAGGGGATAACAATTCAATTCCAGGTCGGAGCACATGCCTGGGTTGCAGGCTTGATCCCCAGTGTGGGGCATGCAGAAGGCAGATAGATGATCAAGGATTCGCTCTTATCACTGATGTTTCTGTCTCTCTCGCCCTCTCTGAAATCATTAAAAAAATTAATTATAAATTAAGTACATGTATGCAGTTTCAAGCTTACATCCCTGCTGATTTATTGTAGAGGGGCTGCCATTCTTCGCTTCAGTAAGGATACCATTCTCTCCATAAATAAATGCAGCAAGATCACCAGACATAAACTTTTAAATATGATCCAGATATTAATAAAACATATTCTTTGTTACCCTCACAGCCTCCGAGTTTCAAGTAAAAACTTAGCATGAGCACTGGGGAAATGGAATTATAGCACTAAGTTGAGTTGCTAGCGCCTCTTCCCCCAAGACTCTCACCTCAACACCACTTCAGCCCACAGCCACTCATACACTTGTCATTACCAGGATTTGTCCACTTTTGAATTTATGAATTTAGACACCTCACTCTCTGAGCACAACCTCCAACCAATCCAGATCTCTTGTGGTCATTCATCCCATGCTTGCTCAGTTAACTGATTAAAATTTCCAGGAATTGACCACTCACTTTTCCTCTTATCTAACATCACCTTCAAATGTTCACTTCCTTACCAGCTGGCTTATGTTCCATAGCCCACTATTTGAACCTGCATTAATTAAATGTATAGCTCAGAGGTGATGTTCGTTCAACTGTTTTACAGATGAAATCATTTTTACTACCAATACCTTTTCCTGTGCAAATGGTATCACCATCCCTCCGTTGTCCTGGCCAGAAAGCTAAATGCCATCCCTGAAGCTTCCCTCTGATAGTCATTCACTTATCTGGTTGATTCCATCTCCCAAATATATTTTATATCCATCCATTTCTTCATCCTACTACCCCAGCTGAGCCCTACCTCGATCATAACCTATGTGGATTGCTACAACCGTGTTTTATATGTTCCCCAGTTTTCAGCCTTGTCTGGCTCCAGGCAATTCTCCAGACTACAGCAAGATTGACCTTTCAAAGTTACAAATCTGGTCATGGCCCTTCCTATGCAAAACCCTACTTGACTTCTCACAGCGCTTCCGGCAAATTTGGAATTCTTCAGGATTGCAAGCCCATTCAAGATCTTGCACAGCTATTTACTTCATAGGTTAGTGTCCTTCTAATCCATATTGCCCATTTAATTTTTAGGTCTCAGTCCTATTGCAGTTCCCCCCCCCCCCCTCTAAATTGCACTATTTAAAAAAATATCTATGTACAGCTTTTCCTAAGGTAGAACACTTTTGTTTTCCTCTAATCTGCTCTTTCCACCTTCTTGTCCCTAATTATTTCTTCTCCTGAAGATCCTGGCACAGGTTTGTTTTCTTTTCTTTAGATATTAAGTCTGACTTAGAAGTCCCTCTCATGTGCTTTAACAAATGCTAAATCTCCCCAAGGTTTTCACATGGAATTATATTTGCTGGTTTTCCTAATCACTCAAGAAATGGTCTCAGTCAACTTTTCATGCATTTATTCCAATAAATTTTCCATTAAACCAGTGGTTCTCAACCTTCCTAATGCCGAGACCCTTTAATACAGTTCCTCATGTTGTGGTGACCCCCCACCATAAAATTATTTTCATTGCTACTTCATAACTGTAATTTTGCTACTGTTATGAATCGTAATGTAAATATCTGATATGCAGGCTGTATTTTCATTGTTACAAATTGAACATAATTAAAGCATAGTGATTAATCACAAAAACAATATGTAATTATATATGTGTTTTCCAATGGTCTTAGGTGACCCCTGTGAAAGGGTCGTTCGACCCCCAAAGGGGTCACGACTCACAGGTTGAGAACCACTGCATTAAACCATCTTCATCTATTTTTTGTACTAGATGAAATTCCTGTGCTACTTCAAAACTTGTTTTCTGAAAAAAATATTTAAGAGGTGCTTTAAATATGTTAGATCCCACAGTAGATATCTATAATAATAAAAGCATAACATGCTAATTAAATGGGTATCCTTCCAGAAGACCTTCTGGACGAAGCCGGGGCTGCGAGGGAAGCCTGGGTCCCGGGTGCCAGAGGGAAGCTGGTGCTGGCAGCTGGAGGAAGGAAGGCCTACTTCCTCGCACAAATTTCGTGCATCAGGCCTCTAGTATTATATAAATGTACAAAGGGTATGTAAAGTACATCTTTGAACTATACCTTCCCTGCAAAAATACTTGGATGACAGAATCACAAATGAGGACTAGTTCTCTTTCTCCAATTTAGGATATTCAATTATGCTGTAAAGTTTGAAGTGCTATTAATGTATAAAATATGCATTTTGCTAAGAAGGGGTTAATGGGATATTTTATACTAAATTATAATCACATAGAAGGACAACATTTTAAATTTCTATTTTACAGTCAGTGACATCCATTTCAATTTTGCTTATGAAACCAAAAGGAAAGTGGTTGGTTTTTTTCCTAATTCCTCACATTGAAAAGTTTGGAATATGAAAAATCAAGCTGTGTTCTCTCTGGTTCAATATCACCTCAAGTAATAAAGTTTCTGCAATTAGCACTTTACTGACAGTTGGGTTGATGAAGCATGAGGCAGAATGGAAGCCAGCTAGCTTGCTCTTCCATAGCTGTAATAGCGCAGCATAGCTAAGGGAAGTGTACATTTTGAAAAAAAAAAAAAAAAAGCCAGAGGATATGTCTTGAAGACACCTAGGGAGCTAACATGCTGAATGACAAGGTGACATTTTTTATGTAGTTAACTTTTCTAAGTATATCCAAACCACAACTGGATTTTATTCTTAGCAAATGGAGCTTGAATTTTGTGGGTTCTTATAATTGTGCAAATATTTACAGCATACATTATATGATTTATAACTTGTATATAGTTATATACAAATTAAGCTGGATTAATTTAACTAAAATTAAAATATTTCCAAAGTTTGTACCACCTCTATGAAACTGGGCAATTGCAAAACAAACTTGTCTCCTTTTCCACCCCTTCATGGAGACAAAGAAAATAATTATTCTATATAATAAAAACCTAATATGCTAAGTGTCCATCATCCGGTCATCTGTTCAACCAATCAAAGCATAATCTATAATAATAAAAGCATAATATGTTAGTTAGACCTGACGTCCTTCCCAGCAACCTTCTGTACGAACCCTGGGCTGTGAGGGTAGCCCAGGTCCCGGGTGCCAGAGGGAAGCTGGTGCCAGCAGCTGGGGAAGGAAGGCCTACTCTTGCATGAATTTTGTGCACCAGGTCTCTAGTATACTAATAATATGCTAAGGCCACCCAACCGCTCTCTATGACATGCACTGACCACCAGGGGGTAGATGCTCCAACCAGTAGGTTAGCTTGCTGCTGGGGTCCAGACATTTGGGACTGAGTGAGATGGGCTGGACATGCCCTCGAGCCCTCCCGCGGTTCCTCCCCAGCTGGCTAACCTCCTGTGTCCCTCCCTGGCCCTGATCATGCACCAGTGAGGTCCCTCAGCCTGGCCTGTACCCTCTCACAATCCGGGACCCCTCAGAGGATATCAGAGAGCTGGTTTTTGGCCTGATCCCACAGGCCAGGCCGAGGGACCCCACTGGTGCACGGATTCATGCACCGGGACTCTATTGGGTTTATGAAACAAATGCAGCAGCAGATGTGTTTAAAGGTAAACTTGAAAGCTCTGTGAAAAAATATTTGAAAATTGACTACTTTTATTCATGCTTTTCTGACCTAATTTGAATCTATGAACATTATTGTAAGAACTTTGTGTAAAATTTACTCCAAAACATGACACTGTCCCTCCTTAACCTCCCCTCAACATATTCTACTCTAGATTAATTGTTCTCTATTTTTTTGTCCACAACACTTTATAGTCACACTTACTTCAGTGATATATAGGCAGTTCTAGGATTTCATTTGACTTGCAAACTCTCCTCTCTTTCTTCATTAGACAACATCTGGAAAACTGGCTTCCACATTTCAGAGGACTGGAGTGCAAAGCAGAACAAAACTTTGAAATATTACATGGAGGCACAACTTGCCAGTCAATAGTTCAGGTGACTTTTCTAAGACTCATTTAATTTAAAGTGCAAAGTTTCATTGTTGCATAGCACTTCAGGGAGCATATATAATGTCAATTCACTTTATAAATTTTTTTATTCAATAAAATTAAGAATAATACACCTACCTGAAAAAAAGGTTTCCAAAGTTAAGCAGATCTTTGGGGGTAGACGGACATGCCATGCTCAGGAACTTATTTCAATGTAGAGCATTCTATAGTCTCAAGAAAGCCACTTTAGGTTGGTTTGTAGCATTAACACTTTGCTGTTCTAAGGTCTTCCCGACATAAGTTCTGATATCTTTCCTCCTTTGTTCAACCAGAGAAATAAGTCAGGCTTAGAAAGCTGTGAAAAGCAATTGAAAATTGACCCATTTTTACTCATTCTTTGCTGACCTATTTTTAATTTACATACATTATCATAAGAACTGCTTTATAATTTTCTCCAAAATATTTTAATGTATTTTTATTGATTTCAGAGAGGAAGGGGGGGAGAGAGAGAGAGAGAGAGAGAGAGAGATCAATGATGAGAGAGAATCATTGATCAGCTGCCTCCCCCATTCCCCCTACTGGAGACGGATCCTGCAATCTGACTGGAATCTAACCCAGGACCCTTCACTCTGCAGGCTGACAGTCTATCCACTGAGCCAAACAGGCCAGGGCTACTCCAAAATGCTCATCCAAAAATTCAGCTCATTTTTCTCTGTATAACTATTTTCTATGTCCATTCCACAGAGCTTGCTAAACAACTTATCAATGCTATGTCCTATTGTCCAACACATATATCATAGTAGGAAAGCACATTTAAAGCTTCAATTTTTGTAAAATAAATGTGTGCTCTGCTTTATCAATTTTTGAAAGTTCAAATTGCAAGTAAAATATTTTGACTTAGAAGAAGTTTTTCTTTTCTTTAATTCCCAAATTTCTATTAAGTTTTCATGTGGATCTCTCAGAAATAATGATAAATAGTTTAATTTTGATAAATTTTTCCAAGACTTAAATTTGGATATATTTTACACTATTTATTTTTATAGGTATAACATACTTTAATATAAGGCAATAAAAAACACCTGCTTTTTAACTTCCAAAAGAGTTTTTTTTATAAGTGAGGGAGATTCTGTACATCCATCCCTAACATTCTGAGGATTACTAAAGCACGGATATGAGGAAAGAGAGGTTTTCTATCTATTATCTCTTAAATTATAAAATTAATTTTTTACTACTTATATTGTCTAAGTCAATTAAAAATTGCTTTATAGCTCTGTCCAGGTGTGGCTCAGTTGGTTGAGTGTTGTCCCATGCACCAAATGGTCACCAGTTTGAATCTTGGTCAGGACACATGCCTGAGTTGCAGGAGGCAGCCAAACAATGTTACTCTCTCTTTCCCTGTCCCTTCATCTCTCTCAAAAAAAAATCAATAGGAACATATTTTTAAAATGTAGCTTTATAGTAGTGTTGTGTAACATCTGAGTTATTCAACTTACAGTTATTTTTTGCATTACTCAAGTACCTCATGGAGGCTGGGTTATGCACGGATTTTTCTAATGGTTATATATAAAACACTTGAAGCCTCTATTATTTTATAATAAGCAATGCCTAGGTGAATAATGAATTGGACTCATCTTTCCCATGTGACTTTAAAGGTCAAACCACACCACCTGAATATTTATATTCTCTATGAATATTTCCATTTAAGAGTTTATTTAAAGGAATTTTAATTCTTCTCATTATGTCTTAATAGCATGATATCATACTCTACTTTTTTTACTTCTCCATTTGATATGGAATAAAATTGCATCATATGGCAAAGCACATTCACTTAAAGTCTTCAATTTAGAAACTTTCCAGAATCAAATTGAGTCTATCTATGCTGTAAAAGTCCCTCACAAAAAAATCCTACATAAATTACTGCGTGTTTAAAGGTTTCTGATTTTAATCTAATAGCTGAATATCAAAATTACATTTTAATTCAGGCATTTGGGCATCGCTGACAGGTGTTCTCATCAGATTTAGGAACCCTGCAGCAAGATTTATCAGTGTCAAGATGCTAAAATCCTAAATTTAGTACCAGAATCCTTTTCAAATGACATTTATATTTTGATATCTTAACCTACTTTAAATCCCCTGAGCATCTTGTGTATTTTTATTAGTAGATATTGCTGATTTTTTAACTTTTCAAGGCTGTTTAAATTATCCTACAGTCATATTTTACCATGAGAAAGCAGGTGTCTTTTTAGAGTGTAGATGCTTAAGTTGCTCATAAAATTAATTTCCTAAGGTTGGAAGAAGGTTTTTAAACTCTAATTTGAAAACCCTAATCTGGCATTCTGAAAACACCGTATCAGCAGTCAAATATAATAAAAGTGGAAACATAACAGCATAATAAATTTAATTGTTCTAGTATAAGACAAGAGTAGGAAATTTTTGCATAACCAACTAGAGATTTGAGAGTCAACACAGAGTAATTGCATCTTTGTTGGGGAGGAGACCCATTGTTTTAATATTGCCTTGATGATCTTACCTCGCTCATCTCTTCAGGTTCATTTCCTGCTCTCACCAGATCTGTATATTATGACCTGTGCTCTGAACAGATACAGGTACTTGACAACCAAAGGATGAACTCCATAAATGTTTTTATTTATTTGAAATAAACAGCTTATAGAATAAATACATTTAAAGTTGAGATTGTCCCTGAAACTAGAATGTATTTATTCCATACCAATAACATTCACGATATTCCAACTTTTATGTAATTAAAATGCAATAACATATTGAGTAATAAAATTATATTGTACATAATTTAATTTTTGTTGATTCAGAAGGCACTTTAAGCTATTGCAGATTCTCAAAGTTAACATTAGGTATTCTATAATTTTTTAAGAATATATTTTTATTGATTTCAGAGAGGAAGGGAGACAGAGATAGAAACACCAATGATGAGAAAGAGTCCTCAATTGACTGCCTCCTGAATGTCCCCCAACTGGGGAGTGAGCCCGCAACCTGGGCATTTGTCCTGACTGAGAACTGAACCCTGACCTCCTGGTTCATAGGTCAATGCTCAACCATTGAGTCACACTGGCTGGGCTATAATATATTTTTTTGGACTTGTAGAACATGGAGATATTGATTAATACAGATTTCCAGTAGGTCAATGTTTTATAAACTGATTCATTGTAATTTCTTAACACAGAGATGGTCAAAATACAGACATACTTACCATATTTTATTTCTAGATAAATATACTTCAGGCATTTCACTTTAATATCTTTTTAAAAAATTGAACACTTTTTTCTTTTAGTTCTTCCTCCTTCATTTTGACCCCAGTTTTACCTCAGAATACCTAGTCTTCCAAACCTCAAAGTATCAAGGTTGTCTTTATCTGTTTTTCTCTTCTCATTCTCTGAATCCAAAAGGCTATCCAACATGTGTGCCTGCTACCACTTAAAAAGCACTTGTATCAATCTTTGGGATTGGATTGCCCACTGTCTCTCATCAAAGTTCACTTTGACTGGTAATAATAAGAGTTGAAAGTATTGCATGACTAATACTTGCCAGACTTTGGGCTAAATTCTGAACATTCATCATTTATTTAATTCTTTAAAGCAACCCCAATTGTTATTTTCCTTTCAGAGATGAGTTTACGGAGGGTGATATAAATTTGGTAACTAGCCTCATTTCAGAGAGCTCGATGTTGATAGTCTGAATTGGAAGCTGCTCTTAACTTCTCTACAGCAGCAACAGCCAAACCTATATCTTCTCATTCAGAGTAAAATCCTGACCTTTAGCTTGGTACTCAAACCCTTTAATAAAAATTTTTCTCACCTCAACTCCCACTCTTTATTCCTTATATCTGATACACCCATGACAATGAACTTTTCTCCAAACTGGAAAATGTCACCAATTTACAGCACTGTGTTATTGCACCAGCTCTTCTCTACACATTCTTTTGTCAAAATTCTATTCATTTCTCAACACTCAATTCCAACATTATAACCTCCCTGACTTTAGTTGGCATAATTTAAGTGCTTGACAGAGAGTAGTATATAGTTGTTAGCTGTGACTTGGGAGTCAGACTTCCTAAGTTTGAATACTGGCTATAATATCGTATAATCTTGACCTTGGGAACATTACTGAACTGACAGAGAAAAATAGAAAGGGAGGAAGAGAGAGAATTTAATCAGTTAATGTATGTAAAGAACATAAAACAGTGCCTGACACACTGTAAGTAATGTGTAATGCTACCATTTATTCATTTCCAAACCTCATTCCTAATTTGAAGGGTGTTACAAAATTTGCATGTGGTATAACAAGAACAGAAATGATGTATTATGAGTGAAAGTAGAAATTATAAATACCTGTGAAGAAAATGTGAAATAATATTTGTGTTGTTTAAGAGAGGGCTAATTGGGTATATAGAAAATTAATAAACTAAGAAAAAATTAACACAATTAACTATATATAAATTTTAAGTGTCTATATACTAAAAGGCACAATGTGCTTTTATTTCTTAGGTCTTTATATTTGTTATTATTTTGTCTGGAACCTTTTTTCCCCAATGACTTGGAAAACTGTATACATTTCATTCAGGCTTATTCAACTACTAAGATGCCCAGTGCATGAAATTCGTGCATTGGGGGGAGGGGGTGTCCCTCAGCCCAGCCTGCACCCTCTCCAATCTGGGATCCCTCTCATAATCCAGGACTGCTGGCTCCCAACTGCTCGCCTGCCTGCCTGATCACCCCCTAACCACTCCGCTGCCAGCCCAATTGATACCTAACTTCCCTTCCTTGTCAGCCTGGTCACCCCTAACTGCCCTCCCCTACTGGCCCGATTGCCCCTAACTGCCCTCCCCTACTGGCCTGGTCACCCCTAACTGCCCTCCCGTACCAGCCTGGTCACTCCTACCTGTCCCCCAACTGCCCTCCCCTGCAGGCCTGATCTCCCACAACTGCCCTCTTCTGGCAGCCATCTTGTGTCCATATAGGGACGGCCATCTTTGACCACATGGGGGCGGTCATCTTGTGTGTTGGAGTGATGGTCAATTTGCATATTACCGCTTTATTAGATAGGATTATCTTCTCAAGAGGCCTTCCCTAAATATTCTATATAAAGCAACATCTGTGTTACTCTATTTTTATCTCCTAGTTCATTTTTATTTATAGTTCTTATTAGTTACTGATATTATTATTTTATACTAGAGGTCTGGTGCACGGATTTGTGCACCAGTGGGATCCCTCGGCCTGGCCTGCAGAAATTGGGCTGAAACAAGCTCTCCAACATCCTTCAAGGGGTCCCAGATTGCGAGAGGGCAGTTCTCAGGTGACACACCCCAGAATCGGGCTCCTTCCTCTCTGGTTCTGGATGTGTCATCCAAGAACCACCACTGCCAAGTGACCGCAGCTTGGCAGCTCCTATGTTGAGCATCTGTCCCTTGTTGGTCAGCACACATCATAGCTACTGACCAGTCGGCCAGTCGGCCAGGCGCTCAGGCTTTCATATATATGGATACTTGCTCTTTATTTATTTTTAAATTTATCTTTATTATTCAAAGTATTACAGATGTAATATATTTCATCTCCCATTTACCCCCTTTCACCCTACACCTACTCCATCCCCCCTTCTGCAGGCCTACATCACTATTGTCTGTGTCCATGGGTTATGCATATCCTATCTAATAATGATGGAATATGCAAATTAACCATAACTCTGTGACAAAGATGGAGGCACCCACAGCCAATAAGGAGGGAATATGCAGATTGACGTGACAAAGATGGTGGCGGCCGGGCTAGGTGTTCCGCCCTGCCCCAGCTGCTCTGGGCCTCTAGGCAGTGTGCGCGCACAGGCGTGGAGCAGCTGGGGCTGGGCGGGACACCTGCTATGAGGGAAGGTGCAGGGGGTGGAGAGAGCTACAGGAGGGCGGCAGGGCGAGAGTGAAGGCAGAAGGCAGAGGCCAGAGTGAAGGTGCAGGTCCCCGGTGCTGGAGGGAAGCCGGTGCCGGCAGCCAGGGGAAGGAAGGCCTACTCTTGCATGAATCTTTGTGCATCGGGTCTCTAGTATACATATAAGTTCTTTAGTTAATCTGTTCCTTCTGCTCTCCCCTTCCCTCTAAAATTCCACAGTCTGTTCCATGCTTCTGTGTCTCTGTTTTGTTCATCAGTTTATTTGTTCATTAGATTCCACATATGATTGAGATCATGTGATACTCATGATTGGCTTATTTCACTTAGCAGAATACTCTCATATCCAGTGATTTATTTGTTCTCTGGTGCTTTTATTTGAATGTAAGTTTCATAAGGTAAGAACTGTGATTTGGTCAGAGCTGTGCTTTGATCAGTGCTGAATCCTTAGCACCAATGGCACTGTATTATGTGTAGTAGGTGCTCAACCAATATTTTTTAATCAAGTGAGTAAATCCCAAGGCTTTCTTGCTTCCACTGACTGGGATCAAGAGATTATCTTATACCCACCCTTCCTACTAACCCATGCTTACAGACCTGTCACCATCATGTGCCTTGAATCCACCAGAATTAATTTTTTTTTTGTCTTTTATCCCGACATAGTTTCTAAGGCATCTCTCACTTTCCAAACCTAATCCCCATAATTCTCTGTACACCCCATATTCATACCCCCTTTTATACCTTTTTCTCTCTGATAGTCTTCCATTATGTTCTCTGGAATTCTCAGTTGATCTTTAAAATAATTTCTCACATCTACATCCTCTTTTCTATTGTTTAATTTGCTCTTTCTATCTAATGAAAACTTGGCTCTCTCCCAAAGACTCAGGTTTCCCTGAAAACTTGTCAGATGATGGATGATTTTCTTGCCACAACCTCTCTCTTATTAAACTGGAGTTGGGGGTGTGTGCTTCCTATTTTTCTTCATTGCCCCTTTCAGATCATTGCATCTTGCCTCCTCCCCCCACATTTCTAATTTGATTTTCATATCATTTAGTTGTCCCATCCAATATCCCTTATTGTAACTGTTATCCTTGTATTCCCAGACCTAAATTATTGGTCGTCTGAATTTAGCTCCTGGTTCCCTTTCTCTGTTTTCATTTCTGGTGAATTCAATATTTCTGGTAGATAATCTTTCTTATACCCTAAATACTCTGACCTTTGAATTCTATCTTCCAATGATCTTGACCTCTGCCTGTCTTTGGTGTCCTATAATATGTCATTATAAAAAACTACAACCCATCCATAATTTTATTTGCATATGTCCCTCTCTGACCATCATCTTTCTAATTTACTTTTTCTAGTTCCTAACACCAAAAATATTTTTTATTTCACTAAAATATCCAAACAATTGATTCAACCAATTTTTTACTGTCCTTTGTCCCTTTGATATTCTTATTATCCTCTTACCCAACTTATGTTTTGTGAGTAATCCTTATAATTACTTCCTGATATATACCCTTAACTGCGTGACTCTTACTATTTTTATTTGTTTGGCAAGACCACAACTTAGTCAAATTCAGATAACCATTCTCTATGCTTACAATTTTGCAGCTAAACATAGGTAGAAAAAATACATAGCCATCATTACTCATTTCGATTTAAATTCATGACCCCAAACCTAATGAGATCTATTCATGCTAGTCAGACAATCATACTGTTTCCTTTTTTATTAACTTCTCCACTCTTTTATATCAATTTTGTTCTCCTTCTTCATACTTACAACACCTCTTCCCCTGTCCGCACTCTCAGCTGGTGACCATACATCCATTTTATAAAGGAAATCTATATATATACTAGTATATATAAAATTCTAATGTGCAAATTGTCCCTTGGGAGTTCAACCAGGAGACTGGAAGTTTTACCGCTAGCTATGACATGAGCTGGCACCAGGGGGCAGCATAGAATGAAAGAAGGCCCTGGCTGACAGCTGGGGAAGGAAGACCCTGATCATCCCTGATCACCGGCCAGGTCTAGGGACCCTACCCATGCATGAATTTCATGCACTGGGCCTCTAGTTGAAGTTATAAGAAGAGAACATCATAGATCCCCCCCACCACATCTGTCCACTTACCAACATGTGAACCTACCCTCTCTGTTCTTCATCTTCTTGTGAGAGGTATACTAGATATGCTGCAATTGAAAGTCATTTCTCCATATGATCTATATTTCAGTAGCTCCTATTTACCCAAAAAAATATTTCGCAGTTATTCCTCCTTCTCTCCTACAGCACCATCTGCCCCCATCTCTACTGGATCATTCTCATCAACATACAAACAAGCTATTAGTTGTTCTACAATCTGACCAGTTTTTTGTTTGTTTGTTTGTTTGTTTGTTTGTTTTTATTTCCTATCTTCACTACTCTGGTCTATGCTCTATTATGTTTTTCTTGGAATATTGTAATGACCTCCTAACTAGTCTTTCTGCATCCACCTGCTCCTTGTCCCCCATACAATCTATTCCAGTACCAGAGCCAGTTTTGCAAGATGGATAATATCTGGAGCGCTAATGTACACCATGGTGACTCTAGTTCACGATACTTTTATATATTTAAAATTTGCCACAAGGATCTTAAGTATTACCATAAGACATACACAAACACTAGAAGAGCCATATTTAGAGTGTCTTAAGGTGCGGTTTGTTTGTTCATTTATTTATTTATTTTGTATTTGACAAAAGTAGATTTCTTGGCCAAATATTTGAGAAAAATCTATATCGAACTAAGTTAAATATGTTTCTTTATGGACTTTTTAGGGCCTTAAAGATGCAAATATACATTATAAATTTTTAAGAATAGGATAAAAAGTATTGTGTTTGTCAAGCCAAATTAAGCCTAGGACTCTTATTTTTGAAAGAGCATCTTCCAGGGCTTTGGTTCCATATAGCACATTTTGGGTGAACAATGTAAAACCAGTGACTCTCTTTTGTTGCTGTTGTTTTTTGTTTGTTTATTTTCTTTTGATGAGGCTATAGAGTGATAGGCCTTCTCTTGAAACTATATTAAATTTTTAGCTCTATTGTCATATTTTCTATTTTTTGCCAAATATGGCTTTTCTTTGCTAGTTTCTTTACTACTTTAGAAATTTATCAATATCAATTTTTGTTGCTTAACACCTAAGTTGACAGTGCCTAGCACAGTCTTTATGGAATATTGATGGGAAAACCTAAAATATATGTACACAGAAAAAACAAAAATCAATAAAGCATTATTTTTAGTTCTGGGATTATACTAACTCAATGTGTCGATGGTCATGTTGGTCAGAAACTCTGATTGGTAGCTGTATATTCCTTTGATAATAATTGGAAAACTAATTTGTTTTCAGACAAAATCCTTTGAAAGATGAGATCAGATGAAGAAAATTAAAATACTCCTTGATGGAAATAAAATTTATAAAGTAGTACAATTCATTGTACAGACGAGAAAACTAAGGCTAATGAGGTGAAAGATTTGTCCACTATTACATGACCTCTTTAAAGCAGAATAGGTATTAAAATTCACACTTCCTGGATTCCATGCAGCAAAGTCTTTTATTTTCTCTTTTCTAGATCTCTCCCCTTTTGTGGGTTTTATTGCAACATTTCTCTTTCTCCTTGTTGGATCACTTTTTCTTTCCCTTAGATGGCACATGACATGCTCTGGCTTTAATCAGGGAATTACCATCTCAGAGCTGGCAGTTGGGAAAGCTGCACTTCTGTTTGCTTGTTGGTGGGAAGCACTGCTTCTGATGGAGCTGATTCACAGTGACGGGGCAGACTGGCTGGAAACTGGGAGGAGGACTTTGCAACAGCTCTGGGGCCAAATCGAGGCCACAGGCCATATGTCTGGCTTCTCTGTCATAAACAGACAACCAAGTGTACACATTCCCAGGTGTAATGTCACTGGGAACTTATTTGCAAACATATAAACGAATGACATTCAATTACATTCAGAGGCAATGTTGTCAAAACCACCAAGGAAACAATTTACTACTCTTTGCACAGTATGTGATGTGGAGCGCATTAGCAAGTTTTCACTGCTTAGTTGTTCAGCATGCTGCTGAAAAGGGTCTTTTGCAGCGTGTTCTGTAAATATGATATATACATTTATATTACATACGTAGAGATGATGAAGTTCCGACTTATTGCAGAATTGACTCAGATGAAAAATATGTTATATACCTTATTCAAATCAGTTCATTTTTGTAGGCACTAGCCAATTAAAGGAAGACAGGCAAGATTTCTACAACTAGTGATGTTATCTGCTAACCCCAATTGGTGCAAAATTGATGAAAGTTTAAGATTTTGGCTCCATGAGATTATGTTCTCAGTAAATGGTGTCCCATTTTCCGTGGTAGAAAAAGAAGATTTCTGATTTCTATAAAATATCGGCATAGAACAAACAATAATGCTTTAACTTTATAAAAGACCTCACAATACCCTCATAATGTTTTTGGAACAAATGCCATAATGCTAAAAGGGCTCAATCCTAGGTTTCCTTATTGACATTATAACTAGTGCTAATAGGAACACCCAAAAGTTAAATCAGGGGCATGCAACAACAATAACAGATAATAATAATATTAATAATAATATTCATTTACATTGGCATCCTGTTGTATTTTATAGTATATATATAAACATGAATTATGCCCTTTAATTTGAATATACTAAATAAAACACAGACCAGGTGCTGTGGGGGAGCAGTTTCAGGGGGAGCATAGCATCACTATCATTTTCATTATACTGATTTCACAAATTACAAAACTGAGATTTAAGGAAGTTACATGACTAATCCAAAGTCACATTCCAACACTAGCATTGGGATTAAAAGTAGATGAGAGGTGAGTATTTTGAAACTCGGGGCACAGTGTTTTCTCACATGATAATGGCTCCTCTGTTAAGAGACAAAAAGTCTATTTTGTGTCTGCAAATGCTCTCTAGGTCAGAGAAGGGACTAAATGAGGAGAGGTGGGAGGTAGCTGAATCATAGAAATGTAGGACCCTGGAGGAGGGTAATGCTCCGAAGATAGAAGAAAAATAAAGGCAATTCTCAGCAAAACAATAGTTTGGATCAATGGTTGAAGAATGAGCATTTATTGATTTAAAAAATATTGAGTACCAATGAGAATGAACTAGCATTCTAGGTGCTGTGATTCAGCTTTGAGGGAAAGAGACAGGGTCCCTGATCTCATGGAGCCTACAGTATAGATGGAGTAAGATAGACTACAAACAAGGAAACAGATTTTTAAAATAATGCATTCATGTCTATTTTAAAAATAATGTAAATGAATAAAGCAATGTGGAAGCAAGGATTATTCCCCCAAGTGGTCAGGGAATGCTTCTCCTGAAGCACATGTGAGTAGTAAGGAATAGTCAACCATTCATATGTCCACAGGAAGCATTTCTAATTGATGAGATCAGCTGGGTAGCCTGGGCCATTGGGGAGAACCTTGTAGGCTACAGTTAAAAATAGGTTTTTTTCTAAGTGTGATAAGAAGCCAGTAAGATGTTCTGATTTTACTTTCAAAAGGTCATTCTGCTTTCCTCACAATAAGTCCAGAGGATGCCATGAATGGAAGCAGAGAGAGCAGCAAAGAGACTGTCAGCAGTGTCCAAGAGAGAGACACTTGGATTGTGATGGCAGTGACGAAGACAGCGCTAAATGAATAGTTGGAGAATGTACTCTGAAGGAGGCCTAATGAGATTTTTAGATA
The DNA here is from genome assembly GCF_028538775.1 of Myotis yumanensis. Classification (NCBI taxonomy): domain Eukaryota; kingdom Metazoa; phylum Chordata; class Mammalia; order Chiroptera; family Vespertilionidae; genus Myotis; species Myotis yumanensis. The sequence continues at coordinate 61,801,950 of NW_027223753.1, read as the reverse complement.
GTTTGGATAAAATAAAGATGCGTTTTTGGGGGGAGGAGGGTGAAAAGAGAGCTCAAGGCTACCTTCCACTTTTTTTTTGCTTGTGTATTTGAACAAATGAGATGAAAAAGACTTTGAACATGTTCTATGTGGTCAAGAACATGAAGAAAGGTTGTGAGGCTGCCCCTGGCTACTAAGGGGAATACATGTTGATGAAGTTAGGAAACAACAGCTGGCTCCATTTGGGGCTGTGTGGTTAATACCACTGGACTATCCCAGGCTGAGCCATGATGGGGCATCGGCAGAACTGAGAGGAGGTGCATTGCAACTTAGCCACAGCTTCTGGAGCAACACTCCAATTTCATTGGCGTGCATTTCATTGTCTGTAAAATGAGGGGTTAGGCCAAATCGATTACAATAAACATTTCAGATTCTGGACACTTTTTAGCAATCTAATGATTACTAATGACTCCCCAGGGGTGGCGGGGGGGATGCACATACACTCGAAATTTTCACACAAACACCTAAGGACTTCTTGGCTATAAAATAGAGTCCAAAATTCCTCTAGTTTGAGATATATGATTCTGTACTGTATCAAAATAAATCCCAAATTATAGTAGTCTAACAAAGCAACATGTGCTCATTACAGTGTGGCAGAGAGCTCTGCAGCAAAATTTGCCCAAATATGTGGACTGGTAAAGGTCCTTACCTTTGTAGTTGTGATATCATGAACATCCAGTTTTCTTGTTCACTGCATATTGGGAGAGAGAATCGAGAATCACATATAACATTTACTGCCTTGACTGGAGATGACACACATCTCTTCTAATTACATATTACTAGAAGCCCAGTGCACAAAATTCATGCATGGGTAGGGTCCCTAGGCCTGACTGGAGATCAGGGCTGATCTGTGGGGCAACTGGTGGGGCAATTGGGGGGCCCAACCTGGCACCTGCCTTGGCTGGCCTGGTGCTGCCCCTTCGCTGGCCTCACCTCTGCTGCCACCACTGGTCGGGGCCTGCGGGCTGAGGGCAACTCCTGCATTGAAAGTCTGCCCCCTGGTGATCAGTGATTGTCATAGTGACCGGTCGTTCCGCCGTTTGGTCGATTTGCATATTAGGCTTTTGTTATATAGGGCTAGAAGCCTGGTGCATGAAAATTTGTGCACTGGAGGGGTCCCTCAGCCCAGCCTGTCCCCTCTCAAAGTCCAGGAATGCTCAGGGGATGTTCTATAGTCTGGCCTCCCTCTGTGGGAGGCGACCAGGCTGATCAGGGGAAGGCACTGCCCACATCACCCCACCACTGCTGCTGCCTCTGGCATCCCTCTGAGGGAGGTGACCGGGCTGATGAGGGGAAGGTGCCACCCTCATCACCCCACTGCTGCTTCCACTGCCTGTCACCAAGGCTGCAGGCCTTCAGCCCTCACTTCTTAGTGCTGGCCCTGCCCCCCGCCCACTGGTGGGTGGGGGCGATCTGGGGCCAGGCCAGCTGGGGGAGGGGCTGGGGGAAGTTGAGGCAGAGCAGATCACACCCATTTCAGACTCTGTGGAGGTGTGGCACTAGGACCTGGCCCACACTGCGCCTCTGTGATTGCTTCTGCAAAAGGGGCAGCACTGGGACCAAGACTGCGCAGCCCCCTCTCTTGCTGCCTCTGCAGAAGGGGCCGGCGGCACTGGACTGGCCCACACCACAGCCTCTCCCGTGCTGAGGCCTCTCCCGTGCCGCCTCTGTGTAAGGGGTCACGGCACTGGCCCTCCCGCGCGGCGCCACCCCTCCTTCATGGCCTCGGCCTCTCACGTGGTACCGACTCTCCTGTGGCCTCTGTGAAAGAGGCCGCAGAGTTAGACCAGCCTGCGCCACTGCCTCTCCAGTGCAGCTGGCCCTTGCCCCTTGCAGCCATCGTGGCTGCCGACCCTGGGCCCTCGCAGCCACCGTGGCTTTGTCCAGAAGGATGTCCGGAAGACGTCCAGTCTAATTAGCATATTGCCCTTTTATTAGTATAGATTGAGCCAGATCTAATCATTTGGTACCTGACTCCAAACCCTCTGGTAAAGGGAAAGAAAATAGAGAAAATCATGTTTGGTAGTCATTATATCCACTTTCCTATGTGATTTCTTCTTACCCAGATGTTTTTCTAGCTCATGTGGGAAATTTGGTTAAGTAAGTGTAGACTTAGCTAAATAATGGAATACTACAAAGCTGTCAAATATTTGCAAATACATATCATTATAAGTAAAAGCAAAATACAAAATAGTGTGTATAGTATGCTGCCACTCATGTAAAGAAGAAAGAAAATGTCAATATCTATTTGTGTGTATTTGCACTTGCATAGAAAATCTCTGAGGGATAAACTTAAGCAGTAGAAATGAACTCCTGACCAGTGTGATAGGGGTTGTGGGTGGAAAAGATAGGAGGGACAATGAGAGCAAGACTTTTTTTCTGTGTCTTCTTTTGTATCATTTTTATTTGGGGACTATATCAATATATTGCCAACTCAAAATATTAAAAATTGATAAGAGTGAGAAATAAAAAACACACACACGTTCTCAACGCATGAAAAAAACGTGTTCTTAGCTCCTCTTAATTCTCAGCAGTGGAGGGGATCAAGATATCAATGAGGTTAATTCCAGAGCTCCCACTGTTAAAAAATGACAATATCCTCTGAAGGAGGATGTTACTGCAACACCAAATAGCTCAGGTATGGCTTCATTACAATGGAACATGCATCATATCATGTGTTATTGCTTACTTAGCAAACTTCACTCCATCATATGGATTAACCAAGATAAAATGGCTAAATATTGCCTGAGATTTCCTACCTATAGATAAGATTTCCATTTATCTGGATGAGAAGTAAAACTAAGTAATAGGTTGGTGGATTTTCTGCTCATTTTAGCACAATGCTAATATATAAATTTATAGGTATTTGGAGGCCTTAGCATGATATGGCTTAATGTTACAAAATTAATGGGTAAACAAAAAATTTCCCAAGGGAAAATAATTTCTCTTGATAATTTAATTTTGTATACTATTGCAACTTGATGTGCCTGGAAAGTAATATTGTGGTAATATTTGTATTATTAATGATTTATAACTTTAACTTTCCAAGTAAAAGCGATATAAAAGAATAGTAAACAGCATAAGTTATGTATTCAATTTCTACCTCTGCTAGTTATATTCCCAAGGGCTTTTAGCTTAATCTTTCAGAGCTTTCATTTCTCCATCTGTAAAATGGGGGTAACATTATGTGGTTGTTCTGAGAATTGAGATCAGGAATTCAAAATATTTAGCAAAACACCTAACATAGGAAACATGTTCTATAAGTGGTTGTTATTATTGTTACATATTGATGAACTAATCACAATTTAGTGAAATTTATTTGGATTTAGGGCTACAACTAAATTCAGAAATGACTCGGATATTATTTCTCTTTTCCAAAGCTATGGTGAGACTTTGAGGGTAGATAACAAGTTCTATTTTCTTATTATCATAACCCGTGAGGTTAGAAGGAGTTTCAAGATATGCAAGTACACTATGAAGCAGCATGAGGTACAGGACACAGTGTGGACTAGAAAGTTAAGAAAAACCTTGAAATTTGGAAAATGTAGATTGTTGTTCAGAGTAATTGAGATATTAATTGGAAATATAATTATTACATTGTAAACACTTGCTAAATAAAAGTTCTCATTATCATTTCATGGTAAAATGAGAAGGTAGATAACTGAGAATATTAAATTAAACTAGGACTCTAAAAAATATGTCATTTAGGAAATAGTCCATATTTGGTGGGAGTAGGGAGTAAAAATGTTTGGATAAGTTGCCATTATAGTTCAATTTTACCATATCATTAAGCTTCAGCATTTTGTTTTCTGAAACCTGTCCTCAAAGTTTTGAGCTCTGTATAATTTTCATCATGTTTCTTTTTCTTTTTAAGCCATGTCTCTCAAGGGCAACTTAATTTATATGTTTCTGATTATTTTATACTTCACTCATCCAAAAGTGATTTTGTAAGAATTCTTTGAGGTTTCAAAAACCTTATCATTTTATTATAATATATTCAATTTTTTTTCTTGGAAAATGGAAATTATGTCTTGCTTAAAGAAATCAAAATAAAATACCCAATTTTGGTGGTGTGGGGGCTGGTTATGAACTCTCTCTCTCTCTCTTTCTCCCCTCCTTCCCCCCCCACAACCCCCGCCCTTTCTCTGGGAGTAGCTTGGCTTCCAGTAATCAGGAAAGAAATGGAGAGTTTAAAGTTCTTTAAGTCCTTTTATCTCAATAAACATTTTTTATTACCTCTGATGTATGAAGAAATATGAAAGTTTATATAGGTGATAATAATGAAAATGATACAGAAGAGTAAAATGCAGTGCATATCCTCAAGAAGTTTATAGTCTAGTAGCCAGATAGATATAAATAAGTTATAATATTTGACTGAATAATATATTCTGAAAGACATAATGCAAAATTTTGTGTGAATAGTTTAAGAATAATTGTGAATTAAATCAGAGGAACTGAGGAAGGACTTCCTTTAATTTTAGGGGTTACTATAATTTCAGTGATTAAAGAAGTTGTTCCTTTCTCAATAAAGCCAACTGGGCATAAGATACAAGGTGAAGCCAAAAGTTATAGCACTTTGTTTAAATTTTATTTTCCAGGTAATAGGTCAACAATTTGGATATTCTGGAATAGAATAGTAATATAAATGCACTTAAGCCTTAGAAAGATAAAGCTGATGGGTATGTGAAGGATGAGGAAGAGATGAGGGAGTCAGAAAGTTTAGAGACCATGTCTCTGACTACTTCAGTAGTTCAGTCAGGCAAGGGTCAATGAAGACATGACTGTGGTAGGAGGAAAGAAAAGCTGAAGAACAAAGGGCAAATGGATTATAATTCCTGGATTTTTAGTTAAGGTGTACATTAGTTAGAATATAAACCAAGCTGGCTATAACAAAGAGACCTAATACCAGAACAGTTCAATTGAAATAAAATTGTTTTTTCTTCTATATCATGGTATGCAGGGGTGGGCAAACTTTTTGACTCGAGGGCCACAATGTGTTCTTAAACTGGACCGGAGGGCCGGAACAAAAGCATGGATGGGGTGTTTGTGTGAACTAATATAAATTCAAAGTAAACATCATTACATAAAAGGGTACGGTCTTTTTTTTTTTTTTTTTTTTTAGTTTTATTCATTTCAAACGGGCGGATCCGGCCCGCGGGCCGTAGTTTGCCCACGGCTGGATAGAGGTAGAAGCAAAGTCCAGGATGGAGAGGTGACTGTACTTTACAAGACCATGTTGTTGACATAGTGAAAGCTGGCTTTCACCCACCTTCCATTCCAGTCTTTGGAAAGAGGAATACGGAAGTTCAAAGTAAGGAGCTTCCTTTTAGAGAAGTGATCCTGAAGTTGTGTGTAATGCATCTATTCATGTTCCATGGATCATATGACATCAAGAGAGGTTTCGACTTGAGTCTGAAACTTAGCAGCTCCAGAGTCCAAGAGATTGTTTCGTTATGCCTTGTACTTATGGCATTAATAGTGCTTGAAATTACTTCTAGTGACAGAGAGAAGTATGTTCTACTAGTAGATCCCATGATAGCAAGGTGAGTGGGGGCAAAACGGATGGGGAGAAAGGAGAGTTAAAGGCTCACATAAGGCAGTTTCTTTTTTGGTCAGTGAATTGGCCCTCACATAAAGGCTTTAAAACTAAATAATTATCCTGCCACAGGTTTCTAGTGCTGGACTGGACCAACAGAAGTCCACCTGGATCCTATATATATATACCAGTCTCATTCATCACACTTACCAACAGTGGTTTTAAAAATTGTGTACACACATGTGTAATACCTTAACCAATAAAGAAAGAAAAAAATTGTGTAAATATTGGTTTAATGTCTGTCACCTGCACAGTATCATAAGCTGCAAGAAGGGAGGGACTTCATCTTTTTTGTTCAACACTAATTTTCTGTGTCAGCCAAGCACTGTATATATATATATATATATATATATATATATATATATATATATATATTAAACCAGATATACATACATATTTTTAATTTATTTCTTGAAAATTTCAAACTTAAAGCTGAAAGGATAGTACAATGAACATACATCTTCATTCACTAATTGTTAACACTTGCTATGTTTGTTTATTTTTACCTTTTTGTTTTCTTCTTGAATCCACTGAAAAAAAATTGTAGATGCTATGACACTATTCCTAAATAATTCAGGAAGAAAAGAAAGAAGAAAATGAGGAAGGGAAGAAGGAAGGAGAAGAAACATGCATGCCAGATATCCTTTGAATTCCTTTACTTTTAAATTTACAATTTTTTGCGGTTTATCTTCACTCCTAGGATAATTTAGTCCAAATCATACAGTAATGATTTTTTGTCTCATAGATTATTTTTACAAGACAAGCTGAAATCATTTACATGAATGTTATTTCTGAAAACTCTACAAAAATAGATTCAATTTCAGGATAATTTAAGAAGTTATTGTAAACCAAATGAATCTTAAAATTAAATTTTATAAGTATTTAAATGGATACAATTCCCTCCAAAGAATAGCTGTTAGCTAAACAAGAAGAGAAAAATGGAAAGGGCAAAAACTTAGATCAAGTAAAATTGTGAAGATATAGCCTTTCTTCACTTTGAACTTTAGAAACAATCTTTACTGGGTACTTTTGCTTTACTTTGAGAAGGGTTATTAAAAAGTGAGTTACTTATAAATACAAGTAAGAAAAATATCATTTTCAGAAGTTTCAACAGATACTAGAGAATTTTTCTGCATTAGAGGAATAAATTATAAGTATTTTGATGATGTTTATAGATGATCATAGAAGAAATAGTAAAATATCAATAAGCTCAAGACAATACTATAATCTATATCCTATATAATAAAGAGGGAATATGCAAATTGACCATCACTCTGCCACAAAGATGGAGGCGCCCACAGCGGAGGCGGGGGGTGGGGTGGGTTTCCGTATTACAAGATGGAGGCGCCCACAGAGGAGGCCAAGTTCCATAACGAGCCTTAAGAAGCAATCAGTAGGGACCTGAGGCTGCACTCCACCCCCCGCCCCCATGGGGCTTGACAGGAGACCTCAGCCCATGCTCCCTGTCCCAGCGCAAGGGCGGGAACTTCAGGCTATGCCCCCCACCCGGTGGGGCTTGAAAGAGGACCTCAGGCCATGTTCCATGCTCCAGCACTGGGCCAGGGGACCTGAGGCTATGCCTCCCACATGACAGGGCTTGACGGGGAACCTCAAGGTGCACCCCTCCACCCCAGTGTTGGGCTGAGGGACCTCAGGCTGCTCCCCTTGCCCTGGGCCAGGGGACCTCAGGCCATGCCCCCTGCCCAGCAGGGCTTGACAGGGAACCTGAGGCTGCACCCCCCACCCAGCAGGGCTTGACAGGGGACCTCAAGGTGCACCTCCCACCCAGTGGGACTTGACAGAGGACCTCAGGCCATGTCCCCCACCTGATGGGGCTTGAGGGGGGACCTCAAGGCACACTCCTTGCCCATGCCTGGGCTGGGGGACCTCAGGCTATGCCCCCCGCCCCAGGCCATGGGACCTGAGGCTGCAGCCCCCACCCAGCAGGGCTTCACAAGGGTGGGACCAGCCAGGTCTGGATCTAGCCCAATGTGGGGGGAGGTCCGGCTGGGTCTGAGTCTCATGTGACTTTGAGGCACATGTGAGTGGGCAGGGACTGGACTCTGGGTCCCCTGGTGCGCCCCAGACTCTGACAGGAGGAAGATTTTCATATACATTTTACTAATTTTCTTTCATTTCTGACACTTCTATTATAGAGAAAGGGCAAATAGAAATATTAAATATTTCCTCTAATTAACCCCCTTTTAATGTGCATGAATTTCGTGCATCAGGCCACTAATATATATATAAAAGCCTAAGCAACCGGCTGACTGTTCAACTGTCTGACTGGTGCTATGATGTGCACTGACCACCGGGGGCAGACACTCAACACAGGAGCTGCTGAGCTGAGGTGACTTGGCAGCGGTGGTTCTTGGCAGATGCACCCTGGTACCAGAGAGGAGGGAGCCCAGAGTGCATCACCAAGAACTCTTGAACCCCTCAGGGAAAGTCTGACTGCTGGTTTTTGGTCTGATTCTTCACAGGACAGGCCGAGGAACCCCACCTGCTGGAGGGACCCTGCTCAGTTCACAGATGCCCTTCAAGCCCCAGTGCCACCCCAGGTGGGGCTGGCTGGGGAGGAACCATAGGAGGCTGGATCCAGGGCATGTCTGGCCCTTCTTGCTCAGTCCTGCCCCGCTGACCACTTTCTAATTAATTTCCTTTCAATGTGCATGAATCTGTGCACCAGGCCTCTAGTTAGATATAAGAAGTGGGATAAAGAAAACAATAAGCAAGGGACCTACTTACAAAAGCAAAAATTAGGAAATTATTTTATAATAGACTAGAGGCCTGGTGCACAAAAATTTGTGCACTTGGGGGGTCCCTCAGCCCAGTCTGTTCTCTCTCGCAGTCTGAGACCCCTTGGGGGATGTCCACCTGCTGGCTTAGGCCTGCTCCCCGGGGGATCAGGCCTAAGCTGGCAGTCAGACATCCCTCTGGCAGCCCAGAAGCCCTCGTGGCATGTCCACTTGTCAGTGGGGAGCAGGCCTAAGCTGCAGTCGGACATCCTTAGCGCTGCTGAGGAGGCAGGAGAGGCTCCTGCCATCACTGCTGTGCTGGTAGCTGTCAGCCTGGCTTGTGGCTGAGCAGAGCTCCCCCTGTGGGAGTGCACTGACTACCAGGGGGCAGCTCCTACATTGAGCGTCTTCCCCCTGGTGGTCAGTGTGTCTCATAGTGACCAGTCATTCACAGTCGTTCTGCTGTTAGGGTCGGTTTGCATATTACCCTTTTATTATATGCCTGGTGCATGGGTGGGGGCTGGCTGGTTTTCCCTGAAGGGTGTCCCGGATCAGGGTGGGGGTCCCGCTGGGGTACCTGGCCAGCCTGGGTGAATGGCTGATGGCTGTTTGCAGGCTGGTCACAGCCCATTCAGGGTGGGGGTCCCTGCTGGGGTGTGTGGCCAGTCTGGGTGAGGGGCTGAGGGCTGTTTGCAGGCTGGTCAAACCCCCCAGCAGGAACCCTCACCCCTTGAGGGTGTGGCCAGCCTGGGTGAGGGGCTGATGGCTGTTTGCATGGTGGCCATGACCCCAGCCACCCAAACTCCCAGTGGAGGCTAGCTGGAAGCAGGTATCTGGGGTTTATTTATCTTCTATAATTGAAACTTTGTTGCCTTTAGTGGAGGCCACAGCCGGCCAGGGCAGGCAGGAAGCTTGGCTTCCTCCATTGCCAGGGCAACCAAGCCTCCTGCTTGCTCCAGCTGCGTGGCTGCCGGCCGCCATCTTGGTTGGGTTAATTTGCATATAGTCGCTCTGATTGGCTGGTGGGCGTGGCTTGGGTCATAGCAAAGGTACAGTCAATTTGCACGTTTCTCTTTTATTAGATTAGATTTCCTCAAAAATTATAAATAACACTGTCCTTCATAAAGGACCTAATAACTTCCCAGAGACCGATTTAGTAAATAGCAGTGAAGAGATAAAAGCTTAAATTCATTTGACTGCAAAACAAAAACATTTTGCTCTACCTTAATGTTTAGCCTCTTTACCAAGGAGAACACTTAAGGAACGGAAAGGGAAATTATGTGTCAGGAAGGATCATATGTTCTCCCCTCAAAAGTAAATGGAAACATTATATTGTATATGAATATTCCTATCAGAACATGGGCCAACAAATTTGTTCAAGGAGTGCTACAATGTATATTTTCTTTATTCTCATATAGATCTGGAAAGTTTCATACACATCTATACATATAGGAATTGCATATACATGTTTTGGCTTCTTACTTATTCTATTTACCTTCACAGTAACGTTGCAAAGGAAGTAGTGAAAATCTTAGCATTCCTATTTCAAGGGAAATTAAAGAACATCAAAATTACATGATTTCTCCAATGTCACACAGTGTGTCAGCACTGCTGACAAGACTATCCATATCCCCTGGCCACTCCTCTAGTAAGTAGTTTATTTCCTAGGGATTCAGAAGTTTCAAGATTTTTAATATCATGATCAAGGGAGAAATTAAGCTCAATAAAAATTGCAAATAATTATTAGGGAGTTAACTTAAATTTAATGTTATAGATCATATTAACTCTTTCTAAGTAAGACCCCCAAATCGGAGCTTACGCCTGTCAGACTTGTCCTTTACAACAGCAGGCAGACCACAACTTCTCTCACAACCTAATGTGTGAGAAAGACATGAGGAGAGAGTAAAGCTGTGCCTACAATCACTCGAGGTTGTTACAAAGTTCTAAACTATTATCTAGGATTACCTTTCAGTATTTTTGGAGTCTCTTTAAAAATTGAATGGAAATACATGGTCCCTGTTCTCAGAAAATAAAACAAAGGAAAATTAAAAAGGAATGGAAACAAAAAGTTGGGGCAGATATAAATGGGACAGTGTATTCATTACAGATTAAGAAACCCTGGTTTGGGAATACAGGATTGAATCAGTGCACCAGCTTTGGAACATAGCAAGAACTGAAAGATTAATAGATGACAGTGTGCTATAGGTGAATGCACAATGAGTCACGAAGGAAAAGGAGACCAATTGCAAGGATGTGGAAGAACCTGAGCCGGAAATGTGATGTTCCTTCAGTAGCATGACTCAGATACTGATCTCTTATCGCTCCCTTGGCTCCCTGCCTCTTTCCCCTAGAGACTATATATAGGCTATTTCATATACCCAAATATCTAAAATAAACATTAAAGGGAAAAGTAATAAAAATAAATAACACAATATAGAAATCAATGAAGAAATTTTATAAGTACTTTAGATCTCTCCAAATTAAAAAAAGCCAAAAATCTCTCCAGAGATTTCTAAACTACACATAGAAGAAGCATATTTTTAGTATGGTTAGTGGAGTTATAGCTAGAATTAAATAGATAAAGTCATATATGTGTATGAATTTTTGTGACAATGAGCATATCTGTTCACAAAATGTGTGTGAATGTGTAATATACCATTTGTCTATCTTTCTAGCTCAATATAATTTCTTTGACAATCTCATTGCTAGTAGATTCAAGTTCAGTCTCTCAAGGGAAGTGGTGAAAAAAATATAGCTCTTTTTGTAGAATGATAAAATAGAGCAGATAGTCTATGAGCAGATTGGTATGTACAATTTCCAAGTAAAATCCAAGGCAGTAAAATATGGAAATTAAAAACAAAAACAAAACAAGTTGCCTAGAAACATCATGGAATTAAGGAAACATGTCTACCTCAGATAATATATTTCTATGTAATTAATTACTATAAGTCTCCATGAAATAGTAGCTATTAATTAAATTGGGGCTATAAAATAAAAGGCTACTCATTTTAGAATTTTGCCACAGTGTCTCAGTAACATAAAATTCTAACTCAATGTGAGATAAGGAACAGGCTGCCTAGCAACCATTTTAACTAGTTCCCCTGAGGGTCTCAAAAAAAAAAAAAAAGGGGGGGGGGCGTATTTGGAGAGGAAGAATTTGGTTTTGTTTTTATTCTTATTTCAAAGTTTCAGGATCATTCTTAACCAGTCTCTCTAATCATTTTTCTTCTCGTTATTATCTGACAGAAATAATTATTAAAAAGGAAAGAAGGAAGGAGGAAGGCAGGAAGGAAAGTTCAAAATCAGGTGCTTATGTTTATCATATATAGGCATATACATATACTTTCCTGTGAAATATTCGTAACTCAAATTCAGAGTAATGGCATTGGCTTGACAGACTACAAGTCCATTAAAATGTGTGACAGGAAAGAATATATGTTGGTGGCATTTCTGGCCCCAGGACTGAAGGGCACGTTTGAATCTCTGTCTACTTCATGAGGCCATCGCTCACCAGGAAGGTGTTCTCATAAAGAAAATGCGGCAGGTTAGGTCACTCTCATCCTTCCAGACTCCCTGGTTACATAAAAGCACATTCATAAGACACGCACAGCCTATGTTCCTAGGCTGTCCTATCATGTAGGGCCCTGCCCGGGGAGGGGAGAGAGGTGTTTGATGGTGATTACAGAAACAGTAGTTTTAAGTGTTTCCTCTGAGAGAGAGACAGAGAGACCCAGTTTTCACTATGTACCTGTCAACATGATCTCTATGAATTTGGGAGGGGAGAACAAAAGGTGGATTTCAGGTTAAATTCCAGAGTTAAAATGATGTGTGAATGAGGGTGAAGGAAGCAAAAATGATGATATAAAATGGTGAGATAAGCAAAGCAGAAGACATGGTGGATCTGGAGTATGGCGGGAAGTTATATAAATGAGATGCTTAGAAACACTATTTCCATCTTCTTACATCATGCAATTGTTTTTATAGGGCTTGATTCCATTTTAATACTCTCTTGCCAATTGGGTTTAATAAACATAGCTTAGGAAACCCGCAATATGAAGGTGTATCAACAATAACAATTAGTCTTTATAATCATTGTGAGTAATATAGAAACAACGTTTCTTCTGGAGTTTATTCTGAAATAAACTCCTGGGTTCATTTGCAGTTCTGCCATTGACCCGACATGAAACAAAGAATTTATTTGCTGGTTAGTACTTCCCTGAAGTGTGGAGGAGAAAGTGGCTGCATTGCTTTAAATTACCCGAGAAATTGCCATAATTTGCTACTTCACAATGCAAGGCAGAATTTCCAAAATTGGACTTTAACCTCAACGATGAGATTAAATGCCAAGACCGTTTTAACTCCACTGAAGCCTAAGACATTGCAAGTGAGGAGAAAATGGTACCCCGAAATATGCCACTTTGACATACAGATTATTGTGAATTAAAGTTACTTAAGAAACTTTAATTTCTTAAGGACACTCTGACCCTTCTTTGTTCCCCAGAAACCAGGAAATAAATGTACCAAGTAAAGGTACCCTCTCTATACCAGGAGGATAAAGGGCATCCTTATAGCCAGTGATTGGGAAGTGAAGGCCAAAAGGTTGCATAAACGAATATTGTTACATATTTGTTAATTTGCTATAGTAAGCCCAGGTCCCTTGGCTTTTTCAAATTTTCACAAATGTATGATTTCCTTGTCTAAAGGATATAAAAACTGCCTGTTTTGGTCACTTTAGGGATTCTCATGTTTTTATGGGCTTCCATACATATGAAATTAAATTTGTGTGTTTTTTTTTCCCCGTTAACCTGACTTATGTCCACTTAATTATTACACTAGCCAAAGAACCTAAAAAGGAGGAAGGGAAAGATTTTCCATCCTTATAATGTGCATGAAACTCCATTAGTTTAGATTATAATGAAGACATTTGACACATTATTTTATGTATTTCAGCATTTTATAATCTACTAGGATAGTATCTAAACAAAATATTTTGTGAGTTAGGGAGGCTTTTTTCATTTTTATATTTTTTATATTCTAATTCTTCAAGTTTCCTAAATATTAATAATGCACAAGAAAGCCTACAATATCTTGACCAGCATTTTTCTTTAAGTATTATTTTTGAAAATATTTGAACTATGAATAGTTGTGCACAATACTTCCATTGGAAATAAAGCTTGGTATTTATCCATTTTCTCTTTGATGCTAATACTAAGCAGAGTGGTTGGCTATTGAAGTCTTCCCAAAAGTTATGAAACTTATAATTTCATGAAAATCACATCTCTTTGAAGGGTTGATTTGCATGCTTAGTAGAAGATTGATTTTTCCTCCCAGTGGCTTTTTTTTTTTATTGATGAAGTTTTTACAACTAAAGATATCTTATATTTTATTTTTTTATAAATGCCATGACAACCCTAAATTAATTCCACTAATGTATAAATGAAATGATTCTATGGATAATACCAAAGAGCACTTCATTTAAATTGTACACCTTCAAAGGACATTTTAACTTGCTCCCACCTAAGAATGGAGTCTTATTTGAAAAATTCTACTGCTTTATTCATCCTGGTTTTCTATAAAGAATTAGAAAAATACTTAATCTATATAGCTGAGGATGGTATAATGAGGGAAAAAATTACAGTTGTTTACTAGTAAGCTAAAAATAGGTGCAATGACAGATGCTGTTGAAGTAAGATGTGAGTTGTATTTTAAAAATACTCCATATTATTAATAATACTAAATTCAAACTTCTCTCCCCTTTCTTCTTTAGGGGTAAGACCTTTTGTGATGGTCTCAGCTCTGGGGCATCTTTCCATTATTTCATAGCAATTTCATACACAGCACAGGTAGAGTGGCAACAGGATAGTAGTAGAATACATGTGTATTAGAGCCAAACTGCCAAATTTACCAGGTATCTGACCTGGAAAAAGTTATTCAGTCTTTCTGTCCCTTAGTTTCCTCACCTCTAAATGAAGATAAAATAATAGTGCCTGCCTCTAGGACTGCTGAGTACTAAATAAGTTCATATGTATCAAGAACCAACAGTGCCTGTTTGAAACATCATATATGCTGTGATATAATATTATTGTAAACAATATATATATATATATATATATGTGTGTGTGTATGTATATATGTATATATATATATATATATATAGTGATAAAATACTGTATCAGTTTTATAATTTATTGATTTGGGGTCCACAAAATATATGTACATTTTGGAACAGTTTTAGGTTCACAGTGAAATTGAAAGGATAGTACAGAAATTTTCCATAAACCACCTAAGCATGCATATGCACAGCCTCTCCCTTTATTAACATCCCCCACAAGAGTGATTGTACATTTGTTACACTTAATGAACCCACATTGACACATCATTATCACTCAAAGTCCATAGCTAACAGTAGGGTTCCCTCTTGGTGTTGTACATACTATAGGTTTGAACAAATCTATAAGGACATGTATCTGCCATTGTAGCACTGAAGGGTGCCATTTTGGCATAAGTATTATTTTAATTTAAAGACACTTGAAAAACAGCAGATGTTAAGATGGGTGGTCTAGTCTCCTTTTTCTTCCTAAAAACAAGAGATTCAAATTTCCTTGTAAAAGACGACTTCTATTTACTAGGAGAAAAGAAACATTCTTTAATGGGAGTCAAAGTCAAGAAAATTCTGTACAAACAAATCTTGTCAAAACAATTCTTATCTTCCTTTCACCTCCCTATATAGTTTAGTTACTATTCTTCAGTTGCCTCTCTTTGTTCAACCAAATATAAAAGTATGTGGGTTTTGCCATTTCTTTCGATGTTCCTTCCTTATGGGGAATTCTGTGCCACATAAAGTTTATATAATAAGTGTGTATGCTTTTCTTCTGTTAACCTGTTTTATGTCAATTTAATTCTCAGGCCCAAACCTTAATAGTATAGAGATAAAATTTTGCCTTTTCTACAATGTCATAAAGAGTAATTTCACTTCCCTAAAAATCCTCTGTGTTCTGCCAATTCATCCCTTTCTCCTCTCAACTCCTGGCAACCACTGATGTTTTTTGCTGTCTTTATAGTTTTGCCTTTTTTTTTTTTTAGAATGTCTTATAGTTTATCTGTGCTCTTTTGAAAGACCAAAAAATATATTTTTCTTTTCTCTAACTTTCCCCCAAATAGTAAATATCATAAAAATACTTTTCTAGTTATGTTGATTTGGACCCAATTAACAAAGTAAAGAAATTAGAAAGAAAATAAAAATATTGCAAAATTGGTCAACTGTTAGGCTTATGTTTATGTAAGACAAGCTTGCTAAATTACAGCAAAGAATATCTTTTTCACTGTCTACACAGCCCAGAGGAAGCAAAGGCAAAAAGTTAATTATGTTTTAATCCTCAGTGGGGCTCGCTGACTGTCTCCATTACATACATACAATTTTAACTTTCTAAATACACTGCAAAGTGGATATTGCTATTATCCTCACTTTACAGATGAAGACATCGACAATCATTGGATATAAGTAGTTTGCACAGGATCACATAGCAGCTAAAGGCCACAACAGTAAATCCAACCCAAATCTGTCTGTTTCTAATTATCTTAATTATCAATTCATCCTCATCTCTTATGACCACTTGATCAATAACTCCTATGAGTTTTAGGTTTTAAGTACTGTGATTTCTCTGACACAGAGAAAGCACATGAAATTTTGTGCATCCTATCTCTTCCTCTAACCACTGCCTCATTCCTCTATTACCATTTACAGAAAAACACCCCCAAAGAGTTGCTCTTTACACTTCTTCACTCTATTGCTTATAAGTGAATTCTAATCAGGTAGGTACTAGCAGCTCCTTGAGGAGGTAAAAGCTATCATTTGGGATATCTTTGTATCTTTTAAAAAATACCTTCAATATCAGTTTCAGTCTTTATGTGATAAATGTGAAATATGTTGTTTAATTTATGGTTGCATTACTATGATTCAATTTGCTGGAAGTATGGTCTTTAGTGTAAAAGGACTTTCTTATTTCTTTCCATGTTTCATTTGATTATTTTACCTCTTTACTTCTACCACCACTTCGTGCACCAATGACCCCCAACTTCCCACATGCATATTCAACCATGTTTTTCATCAGAAATTATTGCAAGTCACTTCAAATTTAACAAAAAATAATCTGGTTATGAAAATTACTCAGTCCAAGAATGCATTGACATTGGATTCTCTTCCAGAGTAATCCCATGGTCTTCTTCCTTCAACATCAATGTGTATTTTCACTTTAAACATAAGAGCACACTGCAATTCCCTTTAATTTGGGTGCATATTTACAAAACTCAATGTAAAACAAATGAAGCTTTATAAAAATCATCTCTCCCATAACACGAGATCATGTGAGAGAGGAGGAAACAACATAGCAATTAGAAGCAACCTGTCTTAGCAAGGTGATACATTCTTTGTACAGTAGGAATGCATAATCACCAAAGAGTTTTATCTCCTCTGAATGCTACATTACATAGGCATGTGTAAATGCCAACACACCTGCCTGAACAGTGAGCAAAGCACAAAGGCTCCATCATTCATTCTTATACAGGGCTCAGTTTTTACCCTGAGGTGCTGTAGGCACTCATGTAACACCACATATTTTAAGACATTCAACACCTAGCATGAGTGTTCCTGCTCCAGAGCAGATTACTCAAAATAATAGCCTGGAGTGGTGCCTATACACTTCAGAGAACTGCCCAACCCATTGTTGGTTTCAAAAGGAGAGGCAGGTCCCTGAGAATGCGCACTGCCAATCAACATTGCAGTGTTGTACCAAATCCTGCAAGGAAATCAGAGGACTGCAAGAAAGGTAAGCATATTTTTTTCCTGGATGCACTGCACAAAGCATTCGTAAGAAACAGCATTAAATAAATAAATAAATAATACAGAGACTAGGAAAAGAGTATATTGATTAAATAAAAAAAACTGAAGGTAAGAAAAAAATGTTTTGTTAAACCTAATTTTTGCTTGAAAGAAGAATGCAATGAGAGAGAGAAAAACAGAGGAGAACATTTTCCTCCAAGATATTATAACAGAAAATCTCTACAAGATATTTCTGCCTTCGGATTGTTTTAGTTTTGCTGTTTAACTAAAAATCATTTTATAATATTCATAGTTTTGTTGTGAACAAGTTTGAAAAATACAGTAAGTCATGTTTTGGGGAGAGTGGGAATCTGATAGTAATGGTATAATTGAACCTAGGCATCTTAGATGTTTGACCCTCCACATCTGAAAATATATATCAATTTTACTAGACTATAACTTCCTGTATGACTGTAAGTCAGTATTATGCCTCCTTTCCTCTTCGAAATTATCAGAAACAATAATGAAAAATATGTAAAATTTATTTTCAGAGAAGCTAGGAAGTGTATAATCTACTGAATTCATAATATATGCAAGGTTCCCCAAAGTAGCTGAGAATGATCTCTGGCCAATAGAAAATAAGCAAACATGGACTTCAGTCCTACAACCTCCAAAGAACTGAATTCCGCTAACACAAATGAGGCTAGAAGATGATTCCAACTCAGAGCCTCCAGAAAAGAGCCCATTCATCCAGCAGATTCCTTGACTTCAGCCTGTAACTTCAGCTTGTGTTGGCTGTTGTTATTTTTTTATTTGACAAATTAAGGGAAAAGAAGTCAGTGTCTCTGACTAAATAGTCAGGTACTGCATGTTCTAAAAACTCTTGTGGCAGACCAGCTGAAAATCAGAGTTGGATAATAGAAAAGCAGACTTCATACATACATACATACACACATACATAATATGGTTCTTGAAAAAGTTTACAATATGGATGTACCATGCAAAAACTAAACAAAGAAAAAGAGAGAGAGAACAAAGGAAATTATTTTGCTTGGGGAAAAATAGATAAGGAGTGAATAATAAAAAACAAGGTATTACTTTGCAAAATAATATATATATATATATATATATACTAGAGGCCCGGTGCATGAAATTCGTGCACTGGGGATGGGTGGGGGGTCCCTTAGCCCAGCATGTGCCCTCTTGCAGTCCGGGACCCCTCCCTTGTTACTGCCCAGCTGCTTGCTGCTTCCTACCACTTGGCTTGCTGCTCCTTAGTGCTGCCACGAAGGCCTTGGGTCTGCTGGGTGCCGGGCCTGCAGGTTTGTGTCTCTGATACCCCCAGCAGCCCCCAGCACCAAGGTGGCTGGCCTTGGAGCTGCTGGGTACAGGCCACCCGTTGCGTGTTTGTGTCTTCTATCAGGCCCCCAGCAGCCCCAGCACCACCTAAATAACTTAAGGGAAACTTTATTTAGTCTTCTTTTAAAAGCAATCTAGTTTAAAAATGAGTTGCAGTTAAGACAGAACAAAGAATATGGTACCTAAGAGTGAGATAGACTGACAGAGGAGAGGCTGGGCACTGGTCAGGGGCTTACATGCCAACTGTTCTCCACCTGGGAAATGATGTAAAATTGGTTTCTTTAGTTTTCTGCTTAATGGTCTTCTCCAGCACTGAGGTCAGAGGAGCCGCCTTCCAGCCCATAGGCTGCTTCTCAGAGTTGAAAATTTCGCCATAGGCCTCTGCCTAGGACAGGACCTCTGCACCCCCAGGGTGCATAAACACACAGGGCTTCCATCAGGCTCTGCTGATATCGGGGGCAGGAGGCCTCTCGGCTCCGCTGATCCCCGGGCCGGGAGGCCTCTCGGCTCTGCTGATTCTGTAGCCGGGAGGCCTATCGGCTCTGCTGATATCGGGGGCGGGAGGCCTCTCAGCTCCGCTGATATCCGGGCAGAGAGGCCTCTCGGCTCCGCTGATCCAGGCGGCCTGGAGGCCTCTCGGCTCCGCTGATCCAGGCGGCCTGGAGGCCTCTTGGCTCCGCTGATCCCCAGGCCGGGAGGCCTCTCGGCTCCGCTGATCCAGGGGCCGGGAGGCCTCTGGGCTCCGCTGATCCCCGGGCCGGGAGGCCTCTCGGCTCCGCTGATCCCCAGGCCTGGAGGCCTCTTGGCTCCGCTGATCCAGGCGGCCTGGAGGCCTCTCGGCTCCGCTGATCCAGGGGCCGGGAGGCCTCTCGGCTCCGCTGATCCAGGGGCCGGGAGGCCTCTCGGCTCCGCGGCTTCAGGGCTGTTTGGCTTCGCTCTACCGCTTGGAGCCTGAGTTTGCAGATTAACCGCCATCTTTTAGCTTCTACTTGAAACATTGTATCTTTTGGAGCTGTTGCTTCGGGAGCTCAGAGCCCGCAGTTGCAGGCGGGAACCTTGGTTTTCTCTATCACTGGGGCAACCAAGCATCCTGTTCTCAGCTGCCTGGCTGCCCGCCGCCATCTTGGCTGACAGTTAATTTGCATATACTCACTGATTAGCCAATGAAAAGGGTAGCGGTCGTACGCCAATTACCATGTTTCTCTTTTATTAGTGTAGATTATTGTGTATGTAAAAAAAAAAACTCTTGAAGATTACAGAAGAAACTAATAACTAACAACCCAAGGTGGAGTGGGGATGGGCACTGAAAATTGAATCAATGACAGACAGTTGTGGAAGGGATTACATATTTTTATATATTTGTGTATTTTGTTTTAAACTATGAGAGCTATATTCTTTTCAATACATAGTTTAGAGAACAAATGAGTGCACAAACAATCCTTAAACGTTACTAGATTACTTTCTGGAACTTTACTATTGTTGGTATGATTTAATTACATCTATTCCAATTGGTCTTATTAAAACAAATATAATCCTGCTCTGGCTGGGTGACGCAGTTGTTGAGAGCATCATTTCCTACATTAAAAAGTGGCAAGTTAGATTCCCAGAGAGGACACATACCTAGGTTACGGGTTCCATCCCCAGTCAGGGCACATACAGGAGGGAACTAATCAATGTTTCTCTCATATGTCGATGATGTCTCTCTCTGTCTCTCTCTCTCTCTCTCTCTCTCTCAATCAAGGAAATCATATCCTTGAGTGAGGATTAAAAACACACACACCAATATAATACTTTTAAAATTACTTTCATTACATTGAAGTACATATATGACAGACAGGTAATTGTCAAAGCTTACATACCTTCAAATACCTAGGGAGTGTTTTTCTGTGGGATTTTTTACACTACTATTTTCTTTTTTAAATTAAACAAGGTGTCCTTTGGAACAGCTAAGATAGAAACCATTAGAAACCTTTTTTCACTCCTCTGTGGAAAGTGGAGGAAATGAATAATGGACATAGGTAATTAAAATGAGAGTTTTTGAATTACCCAAGATGACATTCAGCAATACCAAGAGGATATCCTTGGGAATATGCAGAAAAAGCAAGTCTTCTTAACAGGAATGGGAAATAGAACAAGAAACAAGAATGATCTTTTATTTAGACACTAGAGGCCCAATGCATGAAATTCCTGCAAGAGTAGACCTTCCTTCCCTCAGCTGCAGATACCGGCTTCCCTCTGACACCTGGGCCCTGTGCTTCCCTCTTAGTCCTGGCTTCGTCTGGAAGGTCGAATTAGCATATTGCACTTTTATTATGATAGATAATGATAATAGTATTCCTTCTAGATTTAGTTCCTTGGTAAGAAAGATCTTGTTATGTGGGGGAGGAAGTTATTCTAAGATTCATATGGCAGGTTGATAAAAATAAGAAAGAAATGTGATTGTTATTGCTTTTGTAACATTATTTTCCTAAAATATAACATGAAAAGAAGACAGAGGAGGGTGTAGATGCCTTATAATGAATATATGCACGGACCATATGGTAAAATTGTAGCTCCCAAATGGCATCAATTTCTAGATAGCACTCTAATTTGGAATACTACTGATAATCTAATTTTGGATCTCTTTCAAGACCATCAGTGTATTTATCTCCTAAAGAACCACAGAAATTAATTTTCAAGAAAAAGGGGGTATGGATATGAAACTTTAGTCTGGTGGTTATTGTCTGCATTTAAAAAATAAACTATATAACTTACAGAATGTGTAATGGTAAATGGCATGTGGAAGAAATGATAGATGAGATAACATACTGACACGTTATGTTAAATCTTTTTCTTCAAATGAGAACTCTCTTTGGGAAAAAGGTCAGATCAAAGGATAATCATAAGTAGCTAGTGAGTTCTTGAAGAGTACACATGTATATTATACACACACACACATACACACACATGCTCACACTATACGATTTTTAGGATAGCCAGAGATGGACACAGGTAATAAAAAGCCAACTCATCACTACATACAATAAAGCTCTGAAATAAAGAACAAACCTTATTATAAGGACATGAAATTCCAAATGAAAGTATAATTGGGTGGCTGCATTTTAAGGCTGCATTGCTAAGCTACAACATTATTGTTGTAATTTTATTACACACATTTAAAATTGAGCGTATTGTAAAGCAGTTTGGATTCTGTCTCTTTCTGCCCATTTGCTCATTTAGCCCGCCTGTTTACCCCAATTCCTCCTTGATGAAGAACAACTCTCTCTCCTGATTGCCCAGGCAATGTGTGCCAGAGTTTACTCTCAATTTTCCACAAAAGGTGTCTGTCACATGGTCCCTATAAGATTTTCAGTCATAATTGTTGCCATAAATCATATATAGACCCTCACATTTTTAAGTAATCCTAATTGTGTATGCATCAATTCCCAGCTAATAATATAATGAAGAAGACATCTTCCTGTCATGATTGTTCAGAAACTTGAAAAGGTCAAGAGCATGACTGTTCAAAGCCTTCTAGCTTTGTTTTGAAATGGCCAGAATCAGTCAGGAAAAGAAAGTCATATAAAACTGGTTTTAATATATATATTTTTAACTATAAAAAATTGTCATGCTTATAAAACAGCTTAATTATTTTTATTTTAGTTCCACCCTATTAAAAGACAACCAAAGCAAAACAGGAATGTTCTACTTGAGCAGGAAATGTTTTCCATTCGAAGTACAAAAACTATCCTTGAACAAAAATCAAACAATGCAAATGCAATACTTAGAAATTAACAATTCCTCATTCTACCATGCAGGTTTAGGGTAATCCAGGTTCTTATTCAGATTGCCTGGGGTCAAAATTTGGTTCACCATTTACTCAGCTGTGTGACCTTCAACAATTTCTGAACTGTAGAATGAAGTTAAAAAAAAAGAAGGAAAACAACACACACACATATATACTACTTCATGGATTGTTATGAAGATTAAAAGATTAAAGAAGGTAATACTGAAAAAAAGTGTTTTGCACAGTACTTGACAAAAAAATTTAGCAATCACTCAATGCTAGTGTCATTTTATAAACATAAAAGTAATCTAGGGGTGACCTGAACTACTATGTCACCTTTAGGGATAATTTTTATTCCATCTTTATGTGAAATGGGGAGGCAGCAAGTGGAGGTAAGGAGAAAAATATTTAAGACAAAAAAAATAGTATGCACAAGTGCTCAGAGACTTGTCATAATTGTGTACTATCTCAACACGTCCTTATCTCATGGAAAGTTTCTCAAAGTATGCCTACACGTTAAAACAAACAAAAACTTTATTATAACCTCCCTCCCTTGTTACTTCCCTATATATTTCCCTTTTTTTGCACTCTCACTTCTTTAAATAATTGAACCTGTAGGCCACATTGACTTCCTCAGCATCTTCTCAGTCTTTAACCAATGATAGCATGGTTATAACCAAAATGTTCTTCCTATTGATATTTCATAAATTTCTTGTGCACATTTCAATCCTCATCCTCCTTGAAGTCACTTGTAACCAGTTCATCCTTAGTTGACTTGGGACTGTCTCTTGTAATAACATTTGATACAGTAAACTAATCTCTTTTGCTTTACATCTGTGGCCTTACCTGGTTTTTCTCCTATTTCTATGGGCTATCTCTTCTTTCCAATCTCCTTTGAAAACTTCCTAAATGGTAATGTTCTTTATAGCTATTTCTATGCCCTCTCTTCTGCCTGGTATCCAAGGGAAATCTCATTCACTCTCATGTCTCCAAGAGCTACATTTTCTACCTAGACCAGTGATGGCGAACCTTTTGAGCTTGGTGTGTCAGCATTTTGAAAAACCCTAACTTAACTCTGGTGCTGTGTCGCATATAGAAATTTTTTGATATTTGCAACCATAGTAAAACAAAGACTTATATTTTTGATATTTATTTTATATATTTAAGTGCCATTTAACAAAGAAAAATCAACCAAAAAAATGAGTTCGCATGTCACCTCTGACATGAGTGTCATAGGTTCACCATCACTGACCTAGACTTACCTCCTGTACTTCTTGGAATTCTACCAGAAGACCTTATGAAATATCTGCTTAAATGTCTCACAGTACCTGAAAGTCAATGATTTCAAATTGAAATCTTTCACCACCCCTTACCCTTTGAGGGTGTTTCTATTCTAAATTTCTCCAGCTCATTATATGGTTCCCACTAGGTAGTTGCTCAGTCAAGAGGCTGAAGAAACATCCATGACTCCTTCCTATTCCTTAGAACCAACATCGTATCATCGCTAAGCCCTATATTTTATGGCTCATATTGCCTATGTTCACTTAACTCTATTTCTGCGACTATTGCCATAGTCAAGCCACAAACACCGTGCTTGGATTACTACAAAGTGGCTTCACTGCTCTCTCTAGATCCACTCAGGCTTTCCCCATTCATTTCCCACCCTTATCCAAATATCAGAGCTTTAAAACTGAAAATCTCATGAAGGTTTTCCCCCCTTCTCTTTGATGAAAAGGTCATAAGAACTAAAGTAGCCACCAAGGGCCAGGAGTGGAAGTCACACATTGCTCCACCAACCCCGTCTGCTTAACTTGAGCCATTTGTATGTGATTTTTATCATTGTATTTTCAAGTTTTATCATAGCAGCCTAACCTGCACTCAATACATACTAAATTTCCTTTATTATAACCTTCATTATTCTGTATTATAATTTTGTTTTTAATATCTGTTTAATTTGATATATTTTATGTCTTAATCACCACTATGTCCTTAGCACCTATAAAGAGGAATGAGTGAATAAAGGAATGAATGAATGAATTAATTAAAGCACATCACTGTAAAATTGGGGCCTGGTGGGACTAGACTTTAGCAGTCTTCTGTTCTTAGTTCACTGCTCTCTCTGTGTATTCCATACATAACATTATCCCGCACAATAAGTGCCCAGCTATAACTTGACCTTCTAGCGCCACTAATGCCACCACCAATACTGATATCTAAGCACACTGTGCTGAATGGAAGCTCCAAATATTTCCTTATATAGATTGGATGATCCGAGCAGTAGAGAGTCTTAAATCAAGGTTCAGAATGGGCCATTTTGTGCTGGCATGCTGCATTTCCCTTTTTGCTTTAGTAAGATTATACAGCACACTGAAATGATACCTTCAGTACTGAATGATTTGGCACTCAGGAGAATTAAAAAAGGCTTTCCTTTACGGTTAAAAGTAAATTACAAAAAAAGGAATACTGGCAGGCAATCACTCTATTGCTATAGGAATGAAAGGGATTTCACAATGTGAGTAGTTTAGATTCGTATAATTTGGAGAGCTATTGGCAAGTGGAAAATCACTCAGCAATCTAAAGAAGAGCACTGAGGCTATGAATGCAATTGTGCTATCTCTCTCTCTCTCTCTCTCTCTCTCTCACACACACACACACACACACACACACACGCTCCACAAGTGTACTAAATGCAGATGTTCTAAGATAAAGATGAAAAGGTTTAACTGAAAATGCATTACATTTTTATTTTTAAAAGAACACCTGAATGTATACATATTCTAGATATTTGGCTTATAAAATATAAATATAAAACTAGAGCTAAAATAAGGTCATCTGATATTAGGTGATCAAATTTAAAATCTGATGACTTTAGATATTCTATGTTATGGATTAAATTGTATCCCATCAAAATTCATATGTTGACCTAACCCCCACTATGTCAGAATATGACTTTACTTTGAAATAGGGTTTTTTGCAGATGATCAAGTTAAGATGAAGTCATTAAGTTGGGACTTAAACCAACATGACTGATCTATTTTAAAAGGGAAAATTTGCGTACAGACACGCACGCATGGAGAACACCATGTGAAGATGAAGGCAGCGTTCAGGGTGATACATCTACAAGCCAAGGAATGTCAAAGATTCCTAGCAAACTACTTACGATAGGAGCGAGGCATGAACAGATACGCTCTCACAGCACCGGAAAGAACCAACCCTGCAGAGACATTGATCTCCAGAACTGTGAGACAATGCACTTCTGTTACTTAAACCGCTCAGTCTGTGGTACATTGACATAGCAGCCCTAGCAAACTAATATATTCCCTGATGATTTTTGTGATTGTTCAAAACGCCATTTTTATTTACTTACTTTTTTTTTTTGCTTTCTCATTTTTTATTTGATTCTATTACCAGTTCCTCCCACTGCCCCCTTTGCCCTGTCCCTGCCTCTACCAGGCCTTCACCACATTATTGTTGGTGTCCATGGGCTATGCATATATGCACATATATTCTTCTATTGATCTCTTCATGACCTTCCCACCCATCTACCCTCTGAGATCTGTCAGTCTGTTCCATTTATCCATGCCTCTGGTCTTATTTTGTTTCGCCAGTTTATTTTGTCCTTTAGATTCTGAAAGATTCATGGTCAGCTCAGCAGGGCCATCTAACGCAATGCTCAGTAATTACTATCAAGAAGAGAGCGTCAAGAAGAACTAAAATTTTAAACGCTTTGCTGGAGGAGTCAGAGACTTACTCAGCAAGATTCAAGGAGCCCAAGAATTCTTTTCCAGGGTTATTGCATATCATTGTACAGTATGGGTGAACAATACTGCACAGTCCTTTCAATCACTATTCACATGGTTTATACACATACTAATTTCTGACAGACGATATCAACATCTCGTATCCCAACAATGTCAATACATTGTAATTTTATGACATATGGAAGTACAGTGCCTTGAGGAAGGGGCACCTTCTTCTAATTTGCACAAAGGTTGTGAGCAAGCAGTTGTTCTGGTATGACCATTAAGAACTACTACTTTCAAGTTCTATTAATGACATCTAAAATCAGAATTTTATTCTTAAAATTAAAGAGATTACAAATTGTCAGTTTAAGGGTCACATTTGGCTTGAAGATATGTAGTTTATTTTGCATACTTTGTGTTTTAAACATCTCAGCCAGTGTATAAAAACTGAGTAATTTACATTAAGACCTAGCTATTTTGGCTTGTTTTAGAAAATAATCAGAAAATTTTGCTGCAGGAACCTGCATTCTAACTTGGTAGAATAAGCTCCTGGTAAGGGGCAATAGGATGGGGTGTGTACTCACACCAGCCTCACCACAGTCCTACACACCAGGAGTGTGAGTATCAGGTGGCATGTCATCAAGTTGTCCATCTTGTTTATCTGAGAGCACAGCAAACAAGCATATTTCTCTAGCAGATGCCTTAACTAAAGGAGGAAAATGAAATAGAGAAGCTAATATTTAAAGAATATTATAGAGCAGCTCATTTGCCCCATCACTTCCCTCTTGTTTGTAGCTTACTCCTGAGGCATTTTAGTTTGAGACCCTAGGGTAAGGCATCTCATTCTCCCCAACACGCCTAGGAAGAGCCGGTTAGCCTTATCCGTGATTAGCACCTTCCAGGGGTTGTGCTTGTCACATGCTCTGCAGCCCCGCAGGCATGTGGTGAGAGCAGGATTGAGAAAGCAGAGAAGGAAGGGGAAAGAATCCAGAACAAGGTCAGTGTCTAGGGAGGGCCTTCCTAGGATAGACTGCAGATCACCAGGCTGGTTCTTACTGACATTTTCGTAATAACTTTATCTTAACATATCTCTTTCTCAGTATATTGAAAAGGAAACATTGACTATATTGAATGGTCTCTTTAGCCCTCTTAGATTTTAGGCTTGCATCCTTACCTAGTTCTTTTAAATTAATTCAGCAGTGCATTGTGACTCTGTGAGTGGATGCCATCTTTCTCCTCCACCTCAGTCCTGTTCCACCTCATCCAACACAAATGTTCCCTCCTCCAGGACATATTTTCTTTCTCTCTCCCTGGTGGGGAGACCAGAGAGTTCCTACGTACAGTCTCAGCACTATTTACCCTCCTCTACCACACTTCTTATGCCACTGGGTCAAGGGAGGTCCTGTTGGAGACTAAAGAAGCCTCATAGCTCAGCCCTCCACATGGGGGAGTTTTCATGTGTGTATGTGTCTTTGAAGAACAGGGATCAAGGCTGAGTTATCTTGGTTTCTATAGCATTAGCCATTAACACCCCAAATGCCCCCACAGCACAAACAGGGCCTGTACATATTCTTTTGCACACAGACACATGTGAATGCCTATATACACACAGAAATATCCATACTTCCCTCTGTATTGGTACATGTTTCTTTCCAGGACAGAGTGTGTATAATGATCTGATTTCACTCCTCTGAGTAATATAATGGTCTGTACACAGTAATTCCTGTTCAGAAGGAACTTACATATTTGGTACATCATCATATATGCATTGGAACACATATGTTTAAGGAAAGTACAAAGAAATGTATTATTAAAAATGTAAGCATGCTAGTGAACAGCATATTGATCCAAACATGAAACAACAAGAAAACTACACCAGGACCAGATTATCTAATACACAACATATCACTTATGTGGTTTTGGCCTAGTTATTTAACATCTCTAAGCCTCAGTTCATCCTTTTTTATATCCTTACCTATCTCATAGTCTTGCTGTGAGTAAGCATCAAGAAAAGAATAGTGAATCAGAAAATGTTTTATAAATGGTGTGAAGTAGGATCCTGTAAATATAAAGCACCATCATCAAATATATTGCATTAAAAAAATACTGCATTTAGAAAACTTCTATGTGGATAGTATTTATGTGTGCACACATACATGTGTGTGGCAGTTCAATATTCTGAGGTAGGTTTTAATTGCCTATATTTATGGATGTAAATGTTGAAGATGAGAGCAAAGAAATATGCTCTTATATGGTCAATAAGAGCTATCTGGGGCTTAAAATCCAATTCTAAGCAAACTATCAACACACAAAAACAAAACAAATCCAAAGTTTCAATGATTCTAATTTTCTAAAATAGTACTTCTAAAGGCTATCAGAATAATCTACCACCCTGAAATATGCTACTTTAGCATATAGATTATTCTGAGTTGAAGGCAATTGAGAATCAATAGACACAGAAAGAAGCCTTCTTGGATCTTTTAGTCTTCTGACTAAAAGCAAAAATTCCTGAAAAAAAGGACTGACTTAAATCCCCTGTCTGGGGGATTTCATGGCCATGAAGAAGATGAGTCTGCACAGTCAAATCTTACTAAGATAACCTTCCTCTTTCATTAGTTTCCTATGTTATCATTCCACAATTTACCCACCCCCCTTTCCTTTGTTTAGTTACTTCCCCACAATTTATCACCGATTGTTAAAATAGTTTAATCACTCCTTGAGATTTTTCTCTTTTTTGTGTAGCCCCTATGCATATAAAATTCAAAACTTCAACCAAGTGTGTATGCTTTTATTCTCCTGTTATTCTGTCCTTTGTTAGTTTAATTCATGGTAACCAGTAAGTGAACATAAGAGGGTAGAAAAAATAAGTTTTTCCTCACTTACAATGACATTGCATATTATTTGGTACTAGAGGCCCGATGCACAAAATTCCTGCAAGAGTAGGCCTTCCTTCCTCCTGCTGCCTACACCAGCTTCCCTCTGGCACCCGGGACCCGGGCTTCCCTCACAACCCTGGCTTCATCCGGAAGGATGTCTGGTTTAATTAGCATATCACGCTTTTATTATTATAGATAATTATATCTTATTGTTCTTATCTTTCATGAATATTTTATTGTCTTGATTATGACTTTGATCTTTATATGTAATTTTAATAACATTGTTTCAAAAATAACAATACATAACACATATAAAAATATACTTAACTTTTTGAGTGCCAACCAATATCCTAGGAACGATGTTAAAATTGCCAAGGCATTTTTGCTGATTTTACAGCAGTTTAGGAAAAAAATCATGAATCGCAAGTAAATGAAGTTACATATTCAAAAACTTAAGGAAACCTTTACTACATTTGTTTTCTGCACTTAGGTGCCATCTGTCAATAAAGAGTGAACTACTAGCATCTAGTAGTGACACTGCAGGAGGAGCGTGATCGCACTCCTCGGCACCCTAGGGGTTAATATAAGTCAAAGAAATGTAAGTCAAGCCATGATAAACTTTTGTTTTTCAACTATCAGACTGACAAAAATCTCACAGGGATGTAGAAAAACTGGATTAAGCACATTTTTATTGAGGATTAAAGATAAATTATTTTAGAAATCTGTAATGTTAATTACAATTTAAAAATCTCCTCACCTTGATTCAGAAGGTCCACTTTGTAGAATCAGTCCTACCAAAATGATAACAAAATTAAACTCACCTCTCCACATGCGTAAAAAATGTGCACACGGATGCACACTGCAGTTTTGTTTGTTAGAGTGGAATAAAGCTAATGCACACTGAGGACCCACCAACTAGGAAAGTGGTCAAAATCATATAATCTGTTTATTAGTGTAATATCATATAGCTATTTAAAATGCATTGTTTGAAGAATGCAAAATTAGGTAAAAAGGCAAAATAAAATTATATTTTTATAGTCTTATTTTTATAACAAACTACAAAAATAAGAAAATACCCTCCCACACTTGTCTCAGCATGTATGTATGCAAGTGTGTAAATATAAACAAGAGTAAGAAATTATTTATCAACTACTTGTAAATTGAGGCAATGAATCAAAGAGAAGATATAGAATTTTCCAGAAAAGTTTCCACTTTTAACATAATAAAATAATTTTTATTTTGTGATTCATAATAAAGCTTAATAAGTGCTTTTTTCAATGACCAACTTGGAGTTTTCAGTTCTATTTGGTGAATCAAAATGTTGAGGTAAACTATAGCCAAGTAAATGAATAAGTTAAACCCCTTTTCAGAAATGATATACAAATACAAATGAGGGATATCTTCATAGATGTGCCCTTGGGCAAGGAAGGCAACCCAGATTTATAACAACACCACAACTTAAAATAGTATCCTTCTCATTACTTCTGATGGTTTGTTTAATGTGTCAACTTGGCTAAGTAATAGTCCCCAGTTATTTAATCAAACACTAGTGCAGAAGTTGTTGGGAAGGTGTCTTATACAATAAAAGCGTAATATACAAATCTATGAACGGCAGACTGACCAGTTGGCATGAAGACAGGGCTGGCGAGCAGGTGGTGCCAGGCCAGCCAAGGCACGTGTCAGCAGGCAGAGGGAGGGAATGGTGATGGGGTAGGTGACAACCAGCGGTGGCAGAGGGGCGAATGGGGGGGGGGGGCAGCACTGTCCCCTGATCGCCCGTCCAATTGCCTCCCATAGAGGGAGGCCGGCGGCAACGACAGGGTGATGGGGCTGGCGCTGTCCCCTGACCCCCTGTCCAGTCGCCTCCTGCAGAGGGAGGCCAGACTGCCATCAGTAGGACATCCTCGAGGGACCCCCTTCCCCCTCCCCAGTGCTCAAATTTTCATGCACCAGGCCTCTAGTTTTGTAATATTTACAATCAGTTGACTTTAAGTAAAGGAGATGACACAACAGTATGAGTGTGCCTCATCCAATCAGTTTAAGGTCTTAAGAGTAAAAACTGAGGTTTCCTGTCAAAGAAATTCTGCCTCAGGACTGTAGCATTCACTCCCGCCTGAGTTTCACATTTGCCAGCCTGCCTCACCCATTGGGGTTTGCCAGCCTCCACCATCATGTGAACCAATTCTCTAAAACATAAAAATATACTATTGGCTCTGTTTTTCTGATACATTTATGTAAGGGCATGAATTTTAGCTTTGAACAAATTAGTAAATAAAATAATTGTGCCTGCTTTTCATCAACTGCAGAACTCCTCTAAGCAAAGACTGAACTAGACAGATCAGATTTTAAAATCTTGCCATTTCAGTGAAGATTGCGTTTTCCTCGTGGCCTCAAAAAGGCCTTAAGCACACAGACCATTATAAATAGTGAATCAGAAAGACTGTTTGACGTAGGGTTATCTCCTTTTCATTTATCTCCCTAGACCCATCTCCTCACACTGCTGCCTTCTGGCCTTATTTCCATTGGTAATAATCTGTAATTTCTGCTATTTTCTCTTTTCAATACCACTACGAGTCAGGTTTTCCTTAGGACATATTACCTATTTATAGTCATTTAGAACATTTTACACCAATCGGCACTTTGGAGCTGTATCCAGCTGTATAACGAGCATTTACAAGGTTTCTGTAGACTTTTATTACATGGTGTGACATTAGATTGATGGACTGTCTCAATCTTATTCTCTGTCAATTGTACACTGATCCGTGACAGCATAATGGATATGTGACAGTGTTTGGAAGGGTGAAAGTGACTACAATAACATTTTGGGGAGGATGGATATCAGGGATCCTTTTAATACACTTCTTCATTTTCCTCTTATATTAATTTTTTTTTTTAATCTGCCAACTTAGGGCATGTCAATTTTCTTTATCAGAAAAAAAAGATACCTGTTTTAGACAAATGGTATTAAGTATGATGGCAAAATAGCTGTCGATCACGCTGAACAAGGCTATTAGGTATTCCTTGTAGCAAGGAGACTTCCAAGGACCCTTCCAGAAGGGAATTGTGTAATGTTCCCGTCTAGGTCAAGGGTTATTCCATCTAGAACGATATTCTCTTTTGAGGGAAGAGAAGAAGAAGGGCTTACGGCTCTCATCACAGGGAGTCACTCAGGACTTGCCTGAGGAGATGGTTACACCTTCCCCTGAGCAGGCATTTGGAGGCTGTGCCAGGGCGCACGCTTCTGTGACCAGCCAGAGAGCCTTTCAACACTCAGGAGTTCACGTTTATTTACTGTTTCAAAGGTTGCAGCCGTGGCCTCTCTTGGGGGACAGAGAAAGGAGAGTGAAAACATTTGCAGCTCTTTTCTTCTCTTCCTTCTGAAATGTCACAAGTAATACCCATAGGCCTGTGCCTTTGGTTTTGTTGCTGAGAGGGGTGCAGGGAGCTTCAGGGAAGTGACAAGGGAGAGGAGGAATGGGTTGGGGGAGGTGGTAGGAAGGTGAAAGTCACTGAAGGGGAAGAGCTGCACACCAACCTTGGCTTTGTTTCAGCACGAACAGGGGAGGAAAGGTTAACAGAGCGCAGACAGGCGGGTGGCAGCCTACAATATATGACATGGTAATGGATTCAAGATGCGGAGTCTGGGAAAGCTGATCCTCTCAGCAACAAAGAACTAGTCAGGAGTTCATATACTCTATTCTTTGTCCAAACGGAGAAGTTCAATTGAAGATTTGGAAGCTGTGAAACAGTCTCATTTTTGTAAAATCCATGTGGTGCTTTTATTTTTGGAGGGAATGGGTACATATTCTGAAATGTTTATGCATGGGAAATGTGTAAGATACATCTCTTCTTCACGCTGCGTGCGCGTGCACACCCACACACACACCTGCCCCAAGTTCCCCTCATCTTAAAAGATGTGAGAACATTACATGGAACAAAAAAGGTAAAAGTCCTGACTATGGCATGGGATTGGGTCACAGGACCATAAGGGTCAGGACTCAGAAATTCTGGCAACACAAGCAGAAGGCATCAGTCTTACCCCCACGCTGTCAAAGACTGAGTCCGGCTGCAGAAAGGTCAAAGGACTGTTGCCCTCGCGGTCATGGCATTCTACTGCTAACCAGGACTTATTTCCACTGAATCAAAAGTGCTCCTTGACATCTCCACAGGCATGATTCTCTGTGACTCCAAACACAGTAAAAGTGACCAGCATGACTGACGCGGGTAGAGCGCTTGGGCTCCAGATAATAGAACTCCCAACACTAATACTTTAAGCAGCTAAGAGTTGGTTTATCTGATCAAAAAGTTCATAGGAAATGCTGGCTTCAGAGATGCTGCTCTAACCATGTGACCGGACCCTCCCCTGCTCTACTCCTGGGATTTCCCTGTAGGATGGCTGCCAGCAGCTGGTTGGACTCAGGCTTTCTTTTCACACCTGATAAAGTTTGGGAAGGAGTTGGCAACATGGAGAGGCCATGGGGAGGGATAAATACTTTTAAAAATGTTTCTGTTCAAAAGAGAAAAGAGAAATGGATGCTGAGTGACAATAAATGAAAAATGTCAACTGCTACTCCTGTCACTGTGCTTCGTCTCTACCTTTTGCCTTTTGAGCTTCATCGTCCTGCACATCACTGATTAGTTGACCTTTCATTTACCCCAGTGATTTTCAACCACCGTGCAATGGCACACTGGTGTGCTGCAAGATTATCCTCACCCGAGGATATTTTTCCACTGACTTTTAGAGAGAGTGGAACGGAGAGAGAGAGACAGAGAGCAACACTGATGTGAGAGAGACACATTAATAGGTTGCCTCCTGCATATACCCTGACCAGGGCCTGGGAACTTGCAACCAAGGTACTGGTATGTGCCCTTGACTGGAATCGAACCCAGGACCCTTCAGTCTGCAGGTCAATGCTCTATCCACTTAGGCAAAATGGCTAGGGCTACAAGGTTTTTTAAAAATATGTGATACTTGAGTGTTTAGTCAGGGCACTCACCTCTTTTTCCTTAGATTGTAAAAAAACAAACAAACAAACAAACAAACAAAAGACAACAGCAGTCTGGTTGAACCAAAATTATACTTATGTTTTTTGTCTGATCATCCAAAAATAGAATACATTTGTTGGTGTGCTGCAGAGTTTTAGCACTTAGTTATATAGTTTCATAATATATGGGCCATGAAACGAAACAGTTGGAAATCTCTAATTTAGCCAATGAGTCAGTCTGCAGGGCAATCATTGAGCACCTACTTCATGACTTGGGCTATAGTAATACATTCTCACTCTTAAGAAATTCTGTACTGGGAAGAAGAAATATAAAGTGTAATTAAAATATTTTAATTAGTTCTACTTATGAAAAGATGTACAAGATACTGTGGCAAGATGTCTATGCAATAGATTATGAGAAAGGTTTCACAGAAGTTGGAGTTGGACCTGAGCCAGGTAGGAGCTCTTTAAGCTGGGGAACAATTATGAGCAGAAGAGATAGTATATGCAAAGGAAGAGGTAGGAGTGATAAAACCATCCCATGTTTTTGAGGAATAGTGACTGGTATGCAGTAATTGGAGAAGAGATTGTAAATATAGGAGCCATAAAATGTTCAGCCATGCCAATAGATACCCCTGGGTCTCTACTCAACCCACACATCCTAGTCTAGTGCAGTCCCAGGAAACAGTGCAATTGTGATCCAGAATGGGGCCAGCATGATCTGGGTTTGTTCAACCATTTTTGCCAAATGTCTGCTGTGTGTAAAGCACGGGACTACCTCACATACATGTCATCTGGCCTCAAACAGAGCCTTTCCACTGACTAGAAGTATCTCATTCATCTCTCCAAAGCATGTCTTCTCTGTCTGTAAGCTCCCCTTCACTTACTTGGCTCATTTTCTCTTAGGATGATCTTGCCTGTTTAAATGACGGGACACTATACTCCCACCACATACAAATTCTCTATCCATCTACTCTCGGTCTTCAAGTTGCGTCCACCTTTACATTCTTCTCAAACCCTAACATCCATTTTTTGATGAGAATGTCTTCCTCCTGTTCCCTGGTTCCCGCTGTCAAACCCCCACAGGAAATGCTTAGCACTTTCTGATGAAAGGTGCTCGGCCAGCTAGCCACTGGCCATTTCAATGTTAAATGTGCTCACAATTCTGCGAGACCCTTCCATCTCCTCTTGCCTCCCTGGTGCTTTGCTCTGTCATTTGTTACTTTCTTCTCTTATTATCTCTCTCTCCACTGACTCCTGCCCATTGACATTCAACAATGCTCAGATAACCCATCCTCCCCAAACAAAGACACATTAAAAGTATACATGGGTTATAGTCTCCCTTCAAAATCCTTCTTTACATGAGAGTGGTTTATTCCTCCCCTTTTTATATACCAACTATCCACTCATTCATTACACTATTGAAATGCACTTTTCTCTACAGGGCTGGCTGCATGATTGGTGGGGCCTGGTACAAGAAGAAATTGTAGAGCCCTTTGTTCACTAAGCAGTAGAAGGATTTCTTCTTTTATAATTGACTAGAGGCATAGCGCATGAATCTGTGCATGGGTGGGGTCCCTTGGCCTGGCACCCTGGCCGGGGGGAGGGACCGTGGGAGGTTGGCCGGCCACAGAGTTGGCTGTCATACAAGTTTTTATTTGCCTTTTAATGCCACACTGAAACTCAGTAAACAGGGCATGGGTCCCCTCTCAAACTTTCCCACCCATGTTGGCACCTAGGAACCCTCCATGGGCGGAAGGCATCAGGGACAGCACTATATCCAGGCCAAAACCTGATAAAGGTATTACCAACCCTCCCCTGAGTGTTGCAATAGCTTTATGCATCTCCCAGCACTGCCTCCCCAGACAATTCCTAAGAAAATTATCAGAGTCATCTTTTTAAGCATGTATCAGGTCACACCATTTCTCTGCACAGAAACCTCTGATGGCTGACTTCTCTCTCTCTCTCTCTCTTGGAGTAAAGGCCAAATTCCTTAGAAAAACCTTTAAAGGCTTGGTGTGATTGGCCTATGCTAGCTCTCTGTATTAGTCTCTTGCCATTCTCTTTGCCTGACCCACTACACTGGACCCTCTGCTATTCTTCAGCCATTCAAACATGTTCTTACTTCATGGACTTTACATTTTCTGTTTATGAAAAAAAAAATGTATTGTCTCATATAAGTTAAAAGTTGTCTTATATCAACCAACAGGCAAGGCTGGTGTTACACAGCCGAATGAGGAAACTAGCTCTCAGTGTCTCTATCAGCTCTCCTTGGACACAGCCTCATTCTTGCCTCTCACAGAAACCCCAAGCTTAGGAATACCAGCAGATAATGTCTCATCCCAATACTTCCAGAAAATTATTTTTGTGAGTTCACATTGAATAATTTGGAGTTATATGCCCATCTCAGATTAAAAAAAAAAAATAGGGACTAAAATATTCAGTACTTTAATGACCCCAGCCTGAGTTATGTGCTCATACCTGGAGTCCGTGAGAAAGGAAAGAGAGTCAGGGATGAGTGATTCCTGATAGGAAAAGATCTTATTTCTCAACATAAATTATATGTCAAATATGGCTATTTAATGGCTTATTCTGTTACCATTAAGATTAGTTTTTTAAAGAATATTATATTTTATGACATAAAAGCTTTTTGTTATAATGTTAAGTTTAAAAGCAGGATATTAAATGAGTAAGAGTGGGTGAGAGAAACAGAATGCAATTTCCGAAAGAGAATAAATGAAATATCATTGAGTGGGAGAATTATGCAATAGTTTAATTTTATTTCTCATTTCATTATGTTATTGATATTTTCTGGTGTGATAGCATATTTCACAAAAGCATAAATATTCTCAGATGGCTAGGTAAATAGATGAAGACACATTTAAAATGTAGTGGGGCATAATACTTTAAACAATAAAGAATTTAAATTTAAAAACTATATTTCTATTAAGAGTATAAAATAAAAATAATGTGTAATAAATATAAAAAAAATAAAATGCAGTGGGGGCAATTGTTTGTGAGCATAGCTTTTAGTAGTCTTAACTTTCTGGGTGCTAACCCTGGGTTCACCAATTACTGTATGTGTAAATTTATGTGAGTCATTTACTTCCCACACTTCCATTTCTTTACCTGAAAGGTACAAACCGTAGTGCCTACTTCATGGGGTTGTGGCAAGGACTAAATGAACTCAATAATGTGCAGCACGTGGTCTCATAGGAAGGCCTTGAAAACATCATCATCACTAAGGGTTAGACGTGGGTAGATGTACGCAAAAAAAAGCAGAGACATGCTTCAACATTGTATGGAAGATCATCCATTCTTATAGGATGATCATTTCATAACTTTTTAAAAAATTTAAACATTTTTTTTATTTTTCAATTACAGTTGGCATCCAATATTATATTCATTTCAAGTATAGCTAGGTTGGCTTTTATGACCAGTGGCTGTCTGAGGTTGATTGAGCCAGGGCAATAAGAATGCCTGAGCCATGTGAGGGGTAAAAACAAACAAAAAAACCCACTTGGTTTAATTTTAATTTCCTTCCAAGAATTAATCTAAGGTCCAATACTAAGAATACCAGATTGCCATGATCCTCCCAGTCCTCAGAGGGTCAGGAAAGTGATAACGTAGGTGATTTAAGGCATGGCTGTTGGCACCTTCCAGGTAACTGCAGAACTCTTCATTTCAGAGAGACCCCTTTTAAAATTTGCTTTCAGTGACATCCTTGTGGCCCTTGTGTAACCTGCCCCAACCATTAAGTAGGTACCTATTTTTTAATGAAAAGAATTTTTAACTTATGCTTATCAAAGGCAAAACAAGAGAGAAAACTGTCACTTGGCTGACGCCTATCAAATAATTGGAGTCCTGGTGAACTAGATGGCACAGGCCCTAGATGACACAGTAGCGTTAAATAAAAGATAAAATGGAAACAAGACTCTTTGAATAACACTGCCTGAGAGCAATTTTCTTCTTGAACTGGGGCACTGCTGATCTGAAAGCCACAAATTTTAGAGAATCATGCAGGGCCTGAGACTTTGATTGTATAGTTAATAAAGGATAAAAAAAAAATCTTCATCTCATACAGTTGACGACATGCAAAACAAATTCAAGATGTTCAGCCACAGACTTGCGAGAATTCCAAATAAAAAATGAAACAGAAGCAAAGGCTGCTCTTTTAACTGTTCACAAACTTACACCTATATAGAGTGGATTAATTTTCTTTTAACCACGGCATTGAGTTTTTGTGTCAGAAGCTTATTTTAGTTATTAATTAATTCTCAAGATGCCAGTGTCATCTTTATAATGCAGGAGATTTATTTGACAACAAAAGTTAAAACGCCTAAGGACTTTTTATGTTTAAAAATACATATATGTTCTCCAAATAGGAGTGTGTTTTAGGAAGACTCCTCCTGAGCCCTTGCCTCTGTGTGAAGGAAGCCAGTATATTTAATTTTTATTTCAAGCCATTTAGCTCAAGGCTCCCTCTTAGCTCATGTTCTTTTCCTGGAATCGTGAAGTTTGAACTTGAGAGAAAATAAATATATTTTACATTTTAAAACATTGCCATTCTGTTATAAGCACATTCTTCTGTCGATATTGATAATATTAAAAGGTTAATGAAAAATATATAAGGAATGAGCCAGCCACTAAGACTCCAGGCAGAACAAGGGTTGTCTGGCCAGATGATATAATTCCAGGAAGATAAAAGGGGTTAAGACTCCATTTAGTCAAGTACAGCAACAGGATGCCACAGTTCTGAAAATTAGGTTTGATGGATGTAAGCAAGAGAGGAACATACCATCATTTTTAAGAAATAAAAGAGCAAATTTTAAAGATGGGGCACAGAGGTGAGCACTGGGATGAATCTTGGCTTGGTGGCAAGATTTATGGCCCTTCTGGCAGATTGTGTCTGTAATTGCCGTAATCATTTTTAAAAGCAATCTTGCATACATTCTCCTAATGTATATATTTTTGCTTCTTTTTGCTAAATTCTGGGAATATCCTTAGATGTGTGTGCTAAGGGTCACTAAACTTTCTCATTTCTATTTAATGACACTTTTTTATGCTAAGTTTCTATCCATGTGAATATTATTTCATGCTTTTAGCAATCATGATGTGTTTGTGTTCTGCTTATTACATCTTCTTAATGAAGGGAACTTTGCTACAGTCTTGACCTCTTCTTCCCCCCCAGATTATTTTCAACGAGGGTAAGCCAGTGGGATCGGAATCTGTTTCTCCTTTGTGCTTGATCAAATCAGTAATGGGAGCAGGGGTTGAGTATTGAGAAGGGGAGGAAAGAGGCCAGTGCCATAAAAAATGGCAGGTGAGTTTAAAGGTGGTGTCCCACACAACCCTTTTAATCTTGTCACGTTATTGGGTATTTTTTTTTCTTCCTGAGGAATTATTTATGAATAGAAATGGAAATTTTATTCTACAATGAAATCACTCCCTTTAGGGACAAGAATGCAAGGTTCTTGCCCTTTAGGTAATAATTTTCTTTGACTGATATCATCACTTGATCTGTTCTCCAGAAGTAAATATAGAAACCCAAAATCTGTTTGCTAAATTTTTCTTGTGAGGAGAAATACAGCAAAAGTTTTCCCCCAGATGAATTAATTATTGCCATGGGGAAAGTTAATGGCTGATATATTTAATTTCGTAATAAACTTAATCATAAATAGGACTTCAGGTACACAACTAAATGTGATCTGACATGAATTGGAAAAGAGGCCCAAATCCCTACCACTCAGAGTCATGGGGTCAGGAAAAGGATAGATGTTAATATATGGGGGAAAGTTATGTGGTAGATTATTTAGGGCTGTCTAAGGAATATTTTAGCCAAAGTTTCCAATCAAGTTCAAAATTTAGGTCACCAAAAAGCAATCTGTAGAAAACTCTGTAGGTAGATTGTAACCAGTGGGGACTGCAAAAGAGGAATTGATATTTCATAAACTGATATTGGGATTTAGGAGTAGAACATTTATTCCCACTTTTTAAAGGCTATATAATTTAAATGTATTCTCAAGAAAACAAATCAAAAGTGAAATCACTATGAAATTAGGGTATTGAAGACCTAAGTAGACCCAGACATTAACTTGAGCTATGACTGATTCTAGAGTGTGAGATAAAGAAATGTAGAGAACAGAATTAAAGGCAAAGGTATATAAACTAGTATGCCAAAATTGCCAAACAAAATCAGTATGTGTTCAGTTAATTCTTTTGGAAACTACCATCCTTACCAAATCTTATTTGGCTTAGTTGAGTTATATAGAGGGCCCCCACTTAAAAAATAAAAAAAAACAAAAAAGTCTGAAACTCAACATGTTCTGAGATATTAAAAAAAAAAGTGGATATTAAATTTAGGAATTCTCCCATGGCATCCTTGATCCTAAATGATCTATCCTTGATTTATAGAGATAGTCATCTATTACCTAACCTATAGATGGATGAATTCTTCAAGCAAATGATGCCTCCACCTGGAGTTCAAATCAGCAGAATTCCCTTTTCTCTCTGAAGCTGGGGCCGAAGTTCTAACAAAGATCATACCACCTGTCATGGGTCAGGCTCACTGGAAAGGAGAATGATATGGACTCTGAGATAAATCAATACCTATAGAAGGAAGAGGAAGGGAGGCAATAGGATCTGGCAGAGGAGTAGTGGAGTTGTGATCCTGGCCTGATGATAACCTCTACCAATAACCAACCCCATGGAGAAACTTTGGAGCAAAAACAACCTGTTAATGTTGCTCTGCATTGGATGGGTTGAAAAGACCTGGCATTTATATAAACCTTTCACGAGTCATTTGATGTGGGTTACTCCCATAAGGCCATGACCTGAGGCAAGGAAGTTCTCTGCAGCTGAAGCCATCCCTGAGGGTGCTGCCAACTGAAGCCTGTCTGCCAACAGCAACCTGGGCAGCTGGGACAGCAAGTCTTCCTCTCAGGGGATGTGAGCAAGTACTGCCATGAAGGAGGGTCTGTAGAGGGCATCCCCAAGGCCACTACAACGTCCCTTTCTGTCATAATAATGCTGTGCTGGATAGGAAAAAGTGTGGGTCTCTGGTTACACATAATAATTTACTAAGTAAAATATATCATTACTAGAGGCCAGGTGCATGAAATTTGTGCGGGCGGGGGGGGGGGGGGGCGGGGGGGAGGTTCCCTCAGCCCAGCCTGCACCCACTCCAATCGGGCACCCCTCTCACAATCTGGGACTGCTGGCTCCTAACCACTCACCTGCCTGCCTGCCTGATTGCCCCAACCCCTCTGCCTGCCTGCCTGATTGCCCCTAACTGCCCTCCCTTGCGGGCCTGATCTCACCCCTAACTGCCCTCTCCTGCCAGACTGGTCAGTTTCTATGCCAGTCAGCATCAAAAGCTCCGCTTCCTGGGCAGCCATTGGTTCCTCACAGTTTACCCAGATTTGGTTCTTTTTAGTCAATTTCTATGCCAGAGTCAAAATCCCCACCTCCTAGGCAGCCATTGGCTCCTTACATTCACCCATATTTGGTTCTGATTGGTCAGAGTCTATGCCAGTCAGCATCTCTGGGCCTATCAACTGGGCCTAATTAAAAAGGTGGGGCTGATCAGCAGCCCCCATGGAGGCCTGGAGAGAAATGGAGGGGCGGCTGTTGGCCAGGGTGGAAGAGAAAGAGAGACAAGTTCTGATCAATGGCTGCCACAGAGGCTACAGATAAGACCCTGCCTCTCTCTCTGCAGACCTCTCTCCAGGCCTGATCTGGAGCCTTCTAGGCAGTCATTGCTGGGTCCAGTGCCAGTAGCAGCCCTAGTCAGTGCTGGGTCTCCAGGCAACCCAGCACTGACTTCCAGGCTGTTGGAGCCTTCGGTCAATGGTCGTTAGGACCCTGGTTCTTTATTATATAGATTTCCATGGAAAACTTGATTTTACTGTTAATTACTACATATGCTTTCTCCTTTATAAAAGAAGGCTTTCCATGCATTTTCCTCCAACTAGTAGTAGCAAGGTGCCTTGATCATACAATATATCAGTTCATGGTTATGGACTTGTCTTTTCAAATCTAGGAGCTTTGATTAGGACAATTTCTAATCAAGAGAGACTCAGGGCAGATTTAAGTGTAATGAAGAGCAGTGTAGTATACTTCAGGGTTCAAAATCCATGAACAGTTTTAAGCAAAGCAATTTTAAGACCCAGAATCTACGAAGACAAAGTCTCTAATATTCCGAAATTATAACCTATTTGGTTATACCCCTGAAGGACCATTCATTTTATTTTTAAAATTTAATGAAATATTATGTTTTCTATGATGTAATGCTTTAAAACAAGATCAGAGCTGGCTTGACAATATTTTCCAAGCAAAACTCAGAAAATATTTTCTGAGTTTTCTTGTTCAGTAGTCTACATAATGTTGTATACCTTCAATACATGCAATATATATTCTTTTTAAAATAGACTTTACTGAGCATTCTTGTGCTCATTGTGATAATTGCAGCCAAGGATCCCAGTTGGAGAACAGCTCAATATAAACACTCTTTGGAAGAACAACCGCTGTCTCCCCTACCAGTGGCATCAAGATTTGTCTAAGTGTAGAAGGTAAAGGGTATCTCTTTAAAGCTCCCCTCAACCCCACTCCTGTGTTCCATCACATGATTCTTCTGCACTCTAGGGGACCATAGGTGAGTCTACGCTGCCTAATCCTAGCATCAACATCTGGGTGAACAGACCAGGCTGATCTCTTCCAGGACAGCCTACTTTTCTTTATTAATTCCTTATTTAGCTGAACTATAAATATTATTAAACATTTGCTTATGAACTGCCAGAGCACCATGCTGTTCAACAGATGAGACTGGTGAGTTTTAATTTTATGCATTCAGAACATGCTTAGTGTAGCTCCCTCTCTGCACTCCACATTTTCCTAAATTCTAGTTATTGGAAAGATTTTTTTTCCCTTTACAATCCAAGGCACAGATTTTCTTAATTTTTTTTCTGTTGGTGGGGGGTTGGTTTCGAGGCATGTGTGAGAACAGGAGGATTATGGGGATGGAATGGGTTATGACACATTTTCATTTGCAGCTGCTACGACTCCCTTGCCTTAATCCAGCCCAGATCTCAGCAGAAACCTAACACCATTCCGGTGACCCAGGAATTGCACCAGTGCCTCAAATCACCAAATAAGGTAAGTCGTTTGTTATCTGAGCCATAAATATTTACATCCACTAGTGACAAATGTATAAAGAGTGTGGAGTGACTGTGTAATTTCAGCTGCTCTCCTCAAGCCTGTCAATAATTTCTCTTATCTCTTGAAAGCCCTAAAGACTGAAGTGTGCTAGTATAAGAACGTACTCTCCAGCGTGTTACCCACTTCTAATTGTTCACTATGACCACATTAGTCACCTAGAAAGTTTTTATTTTCCTTTTATAGTTAGGGCCTGATGCAGACATTTAGCACCCGCTGGTCTCCCTGATT
Organism: Myotis yumanensis; assembly: GCF_028538775.1. NCBI lineage: Eukaryota > Metazoa > Chordata > Mammalia > Chiroptera > Vespertilionidae > Myotis > Myotis yumanensis. The sequence goes on along the minus strand of NW_027223753.1, from coordinate 61,758,586 downwards.
TCTTCATGTGTTCTGTCCCCATTGTTACCAAAAACTCAAGAGATCATCACCATTTTTTCTTCTTTACTGACATATTGGTGGCAAAAAAAGTTTAGTCTTAGTAATGTGTCTAAGCAATGTTTGGATTAGGCTGATGGATTCTAAATTTTAACAGGTGACCATGCAACAAATTGGTTATGATGTAAAAATCTTCTCAAACAAGCACACCAAAGAAATCTTTATTAAATGGCCTGGAATTGAGCATGCTAAGGACAAAGGGAATCCTCTTCTACCAAGAACTGTACCTGTACAAAAAACAGAATATTTTTTTAAAAAATTGCGTGGTTGTTTTTTCATCCACTAAATTATCGTGTAGAGCTTCCCCCCCCCCCCATAATCAGTAAAGAATTCCAAATATCAGATAGAAAAATAAAAGTATATTTAATGAATTTGAACAATGAGAGCTAAAACTTTGCATAATTCAACTTTAAAAGAGCTAAATATTTTGTGAAAATAATGTGTTGACCAGTACTTACTACACATACACCTTCATCATAAGCATAACCTTTGAGAAAATGGCTGCAAATTTCCCTAAAATGCTGCAGTGTCTTGATGGCCCAAATTCAATGGCTAAATGACACTTAGGTAGATCAGCCCCTATAGGATTTTTCCTGGAGGTGGAATTTGAATTTAGCAAGAACTTTGATAGATCCTCAGAAACAATCAAGTTGATAACTTGCAGAAATTTGAGTCATGCCTGAAAAGACAACTCAACTCACATGTTCTGCTATATTTACTAAAACCTCAGGCTAAATTAAGTACCACTCTCTTCTAGTTCCCATGCCATGCTGTGTGTATTCCTGTTGCAGTATCATCCTGGAATTTGAGCTCTTTGAATGTAGAGATCTGTTGATTCATTTGAAAACCTCTAAAATTCAGCACAATGCTTTGCTGATAATTTGAACATAAAAATATTAGTTGAATAAATGGATGAGAAGGGAAGTTGAGAAAGATAAAATGGAAAGGATCTTAAGAGAAGGTGTGTTAGATATTTCAAAATCTTCATTAGAATAAGCAGATCGGGTGTGTGTGTGTGTGTGTGTGTGTGTGTGCGCGTGTGTGTGTGTGTTTACATAGTAGTGAATAATTAAAATAACACGGGTTTTTATGAGACCATGATTTATAGAAGATTAAACTAGTATGAACTACAGAAATTGAGATGATTTAGGGAGACATGTTGGTAGCCTTAAAAATCATTTGGAACTCAGTTACCTGAATTAACAGCCATGTGCACAAGATCATTTTTAGTAACACATGGTTGCTTTCTAGGCTCAAGGGCATAATTTGCCTCTAATAGGCAACTACCCTTTCACCTACTGCTCAGTCTTTTACCTTCTAAATATTCAGTGCCCTCCTAATGTTTCCTAGCTGTACAAACTTCTCCCCTTCCCACCAGGGCTTTCCATTCTTCCTGCTCGCAAATGATCTCTTCTTCCCTGCCCAGCAAAGCTCCCATTTCCTGAATTACTTCTTTGCAGTTTGATATTTGTGTGATTATTTAAATAATTGTCACGATGACATACAGATTTGATCTCCCCAGGATATTTGCTTTTGAAAAGAGAAATCTGCTAATCCAAATTAATTTCTAATTGTGCAAATATTTATATGAAAGAAGTGGAGATATTTTAATTTAAGTCCTTTTGGTGGTTCTTGTCTACTCATCCTCTCCTGGCTGTGCACCTACTCCCACAAATATCAAATATATAAATCATCAAATATATAAATCATCATGTTCAGGTTCAATGTGGTTGTACTCTGCATTGCCCTATGCTCTTGAGCAAGTGCCTTAATGCCCCAAAATTCCCAGTAGAAGGAGAATAATAGTTAGACAAATGCAACAATGCTTAAAGGAGTCATTATTCAAAATAGGAGTCACAATGGAAGAGTGTCCAGTGTTGGAGATAATGCTTCTTAAGGCAGAGCACCTGGGATCAAGGCATATGATCTTCAGGCGCTCATTTAACCTCTTTCCTACAGTCCCATATCTATAAAATGAGAACATATTTATAAAATGCCTTTCCAATGTGAATCTAGGAAGTGATGTAGGTGGAAGTGTGGCGTACAATAAGCATCTCATAAATAGTCAACATTGTTATTATCAAACACTATAATTTTAAGTAAAATTCTTAAAGTCTAATAGTTACCCTTAAGCACCATTTTCTCCCTTGAAGAATGAATAATCTGAAAGGAAAGTGTGATGAGCATTTCACTTCTTTGATAACTTTTTACCCTTAAAATACAGTTCAGTGTTGAAATTTCAAAATAAAAAAACAAATACATTTTTGAATCTTTATTTTGCTTCTTAGATTTCTTTTTAAGCTTGGAAATGAATATTCTGAGGGAGGATATGTAATATGAAGGGAGTTATAATAAATTATTTGAAGGACAGAACTCATTAGTAATAATTTCAAGCCCTCAAAACTTGCCTTGATGATAGTTTTTCAACAACAGATCTTGAGAATGTCACTGAATTTCACCGAGCTTTGGTCTTCCTATTGTTTAAAAGGAGATAATTCAACCATTTATTCAAGAAATACCATTAAGCACATTCCTGTGTTTGGCATCAGCGATGTAAATATAAATTGATTGCTGTCCTTGCCCCTGAGGCTTCACTTACCCTGCCTACCTCATAAGAATTCTGTGAGGATAAATTACATGCATAAGAATGTGACTTGAAAACTGTAAAATTGTCTATAAATAGATAAAATTAAGTCTTCATCATGTAGAGGGCTACTGTCAAGGTTGGTGAACAGTGATGTTTAATTTGTAGTAAAATATAGCCTGGGGCATAAGTATTTGTGTGTTTTTTTTAAATATATTTTTATTGATGTCATAGAGGAAGGGAGAGGGAGAGAGAGATAGAAACGTCAATGATGAGAGAGAATCATTGATCGGCTGCCTCCTGCATGCCCCCTACTGTGGATCGTGCCCGCAACCTGGCATGTACCCTTGACTGGAATGGAACCTGGAACCCTTCAGTCCACAGGCTAACGCTCTATCCACTGAGCCAAACCAGCTAGGGTAGTATTTGTGTTTTTGTGGGTTTTTTTTTTTTCTTTATGTTTTTTCCCATCACCATTTATGGCTCCTATACCCTGAAGCATAGGTTTTTAAATATCTTAATGGGGTCTATAAAAGTTTTGTCTCATTTTTTTAAATCAACAAAAGACTTAAATGCAAAAAAAAAAAGCCAGGACAAGCACCCAAACTCTTCCTCCTTTTCCTTTCTATGATCTTATGAAAGACAAATGTCAGTAAAAATAACTGGAATGTATATTTGAATAATAATGCTACCTTGTTCTTTATTTTATTTGAATGTGCCCTAAACAGAGTCACTTTACTTAAGTAGTCACCTGTAACTAAGTAAATTCAACTTCAATTAACTTCTCTGAAACTTATAAGTTAGAAGTTGGGTGTGCACACTCAAAAATTCCTCATTCTAAAACTTGATTTGAATAATGATTCATTAGTAAACTAGGTTATAATTTATGATAATATATTTTAGAGCCTCAAATTTAAAATCAAAGATTTTTAATTGAATATTAAAGCTCAGAGAAACAAATTAGTGGGGCAGGTGAGTGAGTAGGGCCTTGATTCAGTGCCTTTTGGTCTTAGTCACATGTTTAATGATAAAATTAGGTTTCGTGTGGAATTGCTTAGGAAGAGTTACATGTTGCCCCATTTGGAAGGAAGCTGATTTTTTTTCAGCTAATGTTCTTACTTTCACTATTGCCTTTGAAATGCTCCAATAGTTCTAGTTACATGTGTGCAAGGAATGTTTCTACTTTGAGTTGATTCATTATATTGTCTTAGGCTTATTTCAGCTGAAATTTTTACCTGTTTTTGTACAATGGAAAGTGTTCTGTGTGATTTGAACAGAGAGAGAGAGAGAGAGAGAGAGAGAGAGAGAAGTGGGGATCAGAATGTCATGAAGAAAACATATTGCAGATCCTGAAACACCTAATCAGGTTGCAGCTAGAAGGGTTCTCAAAAATATTAGTGACACAAGAAATGTCTTTGGGAATATCTTCATTACTGTGTGTGTATATATATATATATATATTCCTAAAGTGCTTCATTATTAATATATTATGAACTGTTCATAGGATTTGGCTTAGATCCTCTCCTTCAGGCACTTTGGTCTCCAGTGACCTGTTAAAACAGTCTTAGCACATTCACAAGGCTTTTCATTGCAGTCCAGCCTGTTTGCAAAAACGATCCATCAATATCATGTTCAGATGACAATCTACGTAGAACCTGCCTTTGCTTAACCAGCCTGTCTGATGCTGAGAGCATAGAATTCTGTCCAGGAATGACATCTTGAATACGTTTGGGTTGGGGCATATTGCATTCTTCTTCAAGACTATTTTTTTTCTTTTGTTCAGACATTTCCTTGCTTTTACAAGGCTATAAAACTAGGAACACATTTTTCTCTCCTTTGAAATGATGTTGGCCCCAGCTTTGCTCTTCTCTGGGGTGCAAGATAATTAAATCTGCATGTAAAGAAGGACATGTTTACAAAGCCATGATTTTGATGTCATATGCTGTATTCAACCTCAATATCTATGATAGCCCATCCAACCTCTGTTTGTTGACATTAGCTGACTTATCCGGGCTGACATTTATGGGGGCTATCACTCATAGGACTTCATGGTTGTCTTCTAAAATAATATGAAAAGGAGTTCTTCAAAAGGAAGCTTCACTATTGTTACCCACCTTCTGACTTCTCCTATTCTTGCAGAGGACATGACTAATTAGACTGAATTTAAAATAACCCAGAGAGCTGTCAGGGGCGGATATGCATCACATGCGCTGGTTCTAATCCAGATGTTGGGGACACAGCATGCTCCTCTCCCTTTACTGTCCCTCAATTGAGCCTTGAGTTGGTTTTGTGTATTTTTGAAGCATTTTTATTCTTTTTAATATTAATACTCCATTAGTAATCTTTTCCTCGCCCAGGGTGGGCTGGCTGACAAGCAGCATGTTCCTCTTCCCTAGATGTGATGCTGTTGAAAGCGGTCCCCACCACTTCATTTCTGCCTTCAGCACTCTTCACTGCAGGCCCTATGTCAGCTTATGTTCTTAATAGTAAAAATGCAGGCAGATCCAAAATGTATGAGTTCATAGGCTGGGGAATCGAGAGGAGGAAGATAGCCATGAATATAAAATATTGTTTGCCACACATCTTTGTAATTCATCATAATCCCAACCTCTTATTTTATTTATTTATTATATTTATTTATTTTTTAAATATTCACCCAAGGACATGCTTAGAGAGAGATAGAGGGAGAGAGAGAGAGAGAGAGAGAGAGAGAGAGAGAGAGAAACATGTGCCTTATCCAGGAATTGACCCAACAACCTTTATGTGCATGAGACGATGCTCAACAAACTGAGCCACTCAGAACATCAGATTGGGCCAAACTTCTTATTTTAGAGGGTAGAAGGTTGAAAATAGCTTACTTATTTGTCATACTTAAAAAGAAGTCATGCCACACTTAGATCTAGGAGTGCATTACCCATTATAATCACATCTAACTTGCATTGCATACATTTAGAATGCCATCTTATTGTTAATGTACTATTATTACCCTCATTCAATAATCATTGAAACTGAGGCTTAAAGAGATTTTTTTCCCTAAGAGAGCTAAAATATGGAAGAAAGAAGACTCTAGTCCACTTATGTCTGACTACAAAGGCCCATAATCTCAAATGCATTATTTGTTGCATCCTTAGAGTCACAAACTAGGAAAGAACTATTTTAATATCATTTTTATAAATGATGAAAATAAGATACTATTAGATAATGCTCATTTTTTATTATTTAGTGACAGAACCAGACTCCAATGTCTCCAAATTTGCAGTCCATATTCTGAGCAATGAGCCCTCAATTGCTAAGAACAGATCCTTAAATAATTAACCCTGTTAAAATGCACTATCCAGATTAATTTTAGGTTTTAAATCTGTTTATCATACCATTTAACAACAAATAGGTAATCACTATTGCCTACATATTAATATACACAATTATGAAATTCAAAACTGTAAATTTGTGTTCTCAGTTCATCTGGAATCTGGTGTCCTTCTACATCTGCACACAAACACTCCTCTCTAATCATATTGCTTTGGTCTTTTTTTCTGATTGACTTATTTCACTTATAATATTCTTTTTTAAAATACTTATTGTATTAAATATTACATATGTCTCCCTTGTTCCCCATTGACCTCTTCTAGCACACCCCCACCCCCTACCCTAGGCATTTACCATCCTATTGTCTGTGTCCATGAGTTATGTATATATGTATATGTACATGTATATGTACATGTATATGTATATGTATATGTATATGTATATGTATATGTATATATGCATACAAATTCTTTGGTTGATCTCTTCCCACCCACCCCAGCCTTCCCTCTGAGATTCATCAGTCTGTTCCATGCTTCTATGTCTCTGGACCTATTTTGTTCATCAGTTTATTTTGTTCATTAGACTTCACATGTGACTGAGATCATGTGATACTTGTCTTTCTCTGACTGGCTTATTTCACTTAGCATAATACTCTCCAGGTCCATTCATGCTGTTGCAAATAGTAGGAGTTCTTTTTTTTTTTTTTTATAGCTGCATAGTATCCCATTGTGTAAAGGTACCACAGCTTTTTTATCCATTCATCAAGAGATGGGCACTTGGGCTGTTTCTAAATCTTAGCTATTGTAAATTTCACTGCTATGAACATAGAGATGCATATATTCTTTCTGATTGGTGTTTCAGGATTCTTAGGATATATTCCTAGGAGTGGGATTACTGGGTCAAATGGGAGTTCCATTTTTAATTTTCTGAGGAAACTCTATACTCTTTTCCATAGTGGCTGCACCAGTCTGCATTCCCACCAGCAGTACTAGGGTCCCTTTTTGTCCACATCCTTGCCAACACTTGTCATTTGTTGATTTGTTGATGGCAGTCATTCTGACATGTGTGAGGTGATACCTCATTGTTGTTTTAATTTGCATCTCTTAAAGGATTAGTGACTTTGAGCATGTTTTCATATATCTCTTGGCCTTTTGTATGTCCTCTTTGGAGAAGTGTCTATTTAGGTCCTTTGACCATTTTTAAATTGGATTGTTTTTCTTCCTTTTGTTAAGTTGTATGAGTTCACTATATATTTTGGAAATTAACCCCTTATCACTCTGAATACTCTATGGGCATTTTCCATTGCATCATTTACCCTGTTTGGAATGTTCTCCCCCTTCCTTTCCCAAATCTTATGAGGTATTATTATCATCATGTTTCAAAAGAGGAAACTGAGTTTCCCAGAGGTTAAGGGATTTGTTTAAATTGTAATTTCCTTAAGGGAAGACAGCTTGTTACCCTAATAGGATAGAGACCTAATATTCAGTCTCCATCTGAAAAGCATGTTTTATGCAAACCTAGTTAATTTCCTCTATTACTCTAACCACAGTTTTCTCATTTGAAAAATTGGGATAATAATACCCAAGCCATTGAGTTGTAAGGTTCAAAAGTGACAATGTTAGAAAATCAGCCTTTCAAAAATGTTATTTCTTTCTCCTTTATATTCCATACAAATGACCAAGCAATGATTGTTATCAGTCACAAAATTTTTGACTCAAAGATTTGTTAAGATGGAGAGCAGCTTGAGTAAACCACTTTTTTGTTCAACACTTAAAAATACTGAATATCCGGTGGAATATGGATTCAAAATGGAATGAAGCAGTTTACCAGGAAGATCTCTTTTCACAGTTGCTCCCAGAGTTATTAAGAAAGCAGGTGCACTAAGCCACTCCCCAATTTCTTCGTGAAGGGATATAAATCTGGAATGTAGAGCAGTCAGGGAAGAAGAGAAAGAACTATAAGGGAAGATACCTGACGAAAGAATAAATCTCTATGTGACTTATGACCATAGGAATCTGGGTTGTGTTATTGGGTTCAGGCCTCAATTTTTTAAACTATAATCCACACACCATTTCATCAGATGATAATAGGAATTGGACTTGAATTAAAGAGTAATGCTTACATTCAACTTTAATTTTTAACAACCATATAAGCTAAAACTTAAAAGTTTCAGTGAATAGTATTTTTCAGAAAGATAGGGGGAAAGCTATCTAAATCATTAAGTATTGAGCTCCCATATTTTAAAGCATTGAACTCCCATATTCCTTTCACTTGCCTCTCTGCCAACAACAATAATAACGGCAATGAACTCTTATAGCCCTATTATAGTGAGTGCCATTATCCCTTTCCTAGAAGAAACAGATTGAAGAGGTGAGCTGTGTTTCATGGTCTCAGTGAATGTACTAAATTGTGCCAAACACTAGAATACATGTTTTCTTTCTTTTCTGAATCAAGTAATTGTTCTGATTATATGATGATAATATTTTTAACTCCAACCTTTGCTCCAAAGTCTCAATAATCACAGAAAAAACACAGTTATAACTGGTTTTTTAAATCTACATGAAATAAATTTAAATCCCTACTTATAATCCCTATATAAATTTTTTAAGTATTGTTTTTTCTGTGTAAGATACATAGAAATATTCAGAAAAATCATTTTCTAAAGAATTCTTTTACTAGTGATTTGTAGAAGTTGCTGGGTTACTAAACTATATTTAGGGCTTTGCTAATTTGTGTTTTGTTTTGTTTTTAATGAAACTAAGTAGAAAATTATCTCCTATTTAGTAGCTCCAGTTGGTCAGGTCATCAACTACATAGTTTCTCCAAGATCACTTTCTTATTGTTTACAACCTTATGGTATACATTGAGCTTTAAAGGTAATTGAAAATTGTTTTAAGTAGAATCTAACTTCCCAAATAGAGGACGGCTTGTGCATCCATTAAAATGGTCTAGGTTTTGCTGTGGTAACAAACAATCACCAAAACTCAGAGTTTGAACACATTATTCAGGTTACATGAACAAAGCAGGTCAGCAGGGGGGATCTGCTCATCAAATCAACTCAAGAGACCCCAGCTCACAGATGCTCCATTTCAACACACAGTGCCAAAATCATTGTGGTAAGAGGAAGGGAGAATGGCACATCATGAATCGGCTCATGAAGCTTCCACTTGGGAAAGACATACGTTACCTCTGCTCATATTTCACTGGACAAAGCCAGTCTATGGCCATGCCTAATTACAAGGAGCATGGAGAAGTGTAATCCTACATTTTTCTGAAAGAGGATGGGTGGGTTATACATAAACTAGAGGCCTGGTGCACGGAAATTTGTGCACTGGACGGGGGGCATTCCTCACCCCAGCCTGCCCCCTCTTACAGTCTGGGAACCCTCAGGGGATGTCCTACTGATGGCTTAGGCCTGCTCCCCATGGGGAGCAGGCCTAAGCCACAGTCTGGCCTCCCTCTATAGGATGCGACCAGGCCTAAGCCACAGTCTGGCCTCCCTCTATAGGATGCGACCAGGCTGATCAGGGGAAGGTGCCGCCTCCATCACCCCGCTGCTGTTGCCACTGCTGGCTGTGGAGGTTGCAAGGCCTGAGCCCGGGGACTCTCAGCCGCTGTGGCTTTGTCAGGATGGACATCTGGAAGATGTCTGCCCTAATTAGCATATTATCCTTTTATTAGTATAGATACCCCTAATGCCTACCAAAGCAAGTATTTTAACTTCACTTGACTAGTGGCTTGGTGTGATTTTCCTTGGAGTCCCTTGAATAAGGAAAAGCCAGCACACCTGCTCCAGAAGAGGCTAAACTATTTTTTTCTAGTTTGTAAATGGTTGGCCTTCAATTTTTGGCAAGATTCCAGTTTATTTTGCCATGCCTATAAGTTGAACTTTTTCACCACTCTGATCAAGTGAAAGCAATTAAACTTTAAGTAGTAGGAGAGAGATTTGAAGTCAAAATTTTCAAAAGATGCTTAGGTAAGTGTCAATCATTTAGGCCTCATGCATTCCTCCTTATTCCACCCACTGCATTTCATTTTGACCAACTTGCAATAAATAGAATAAGCATGAAATCTAGAGTTAGTTTTCAAATTTGAGGACTGCTTTTCATTATCTTTTGGGTATCTTTTGGGCATATACTCAATTCTCTGTCATGGAAAAAGATGAAGGTACAGTCCAGTAATAATTGCTTCAGCACTGTAACAAGCAGTTACTAGAAAGTCTCTAAATTCAAATATAGCAAATAATTGTTTTATTTTAAGTGTAAAAAATAGCCTAAAATACAGGAAACTTGACTACAAGATATGATTCATGTAAATTAAAGTATAGTGGGCAAGTTGGGTGATGATAACAGCATACATAGATAGAGGTAATTTGACCATAAATAAAATGATTTGAGGGTATAATTATACCTAAAGAAATATTAGTATAAAAGTTAGCATTTGTAACTTTTTACCCATTTTACTTAACTTATAATTCTTTTTTTTTAAAAGGGAAATATTTATCATTGATAATCTCAGGAAAATTTTTCCTAGTTTTGTTTGGATTTAATATATTAGTTTATATTGTCTTCTGGTTCCAAGGTATCCTCATGTCAGAAACAAAAAAAATAAGAATTTTTTAATTACTAAATATGAACACTTGAGGTAATGGAGTAAGAATTAATGACAAAAGAGCCAACATTCCTGTGAGAAGTTTCAATTTCTCTTGTTCCCAACATAATAATATTGAATGTCATGTAATAGTTTTGCCCTTACTCTCTACCACATGTGATTATGTGACAATGACATATTCCTATGTCTAAGGTAGCTGACCCGGTTTTGGATGAAATTCAAGATAGCTTTGTGATATTCTAATTCTTTTGTACAGCTTTTAGCAAAGCAATATAACATTGATATTAATATGATATTTGGCCCAGAAAGACTTGGAACACTCCAATACTTTTAAAGTCATCATCTTTATACCACAAAGGAAATGAATTCACCAAAGGGAAATACATACACCAAAGACAATGCTTGCAAATTGCGATTTCTTCAAGACAATGATCTCAAATCCCAATATAGAATTCCTATGAAGTAGACATGTATGTATAGACATGTTTTTTCCTAGATAAGGATCATTCTAGAACAAGATTCAAAGCAGGCTCAACTATTAACTTCACCTTTTTCCTTACTAAAACTACACATTAATAATGTAAGGGGGAAAATTAAAGGTGGATATTTCTGATTTGAATAGGCCTTTGGAAGTGGTGGGGAACTGAGAGATCATAAGGGAACAGTCTTAGGGATTGCTTCACCTCACTGTTCTGACATCCCAAGAGAAGCAATCTACTATAATATGTTTATTGTATATCTGGTCAACTTTTAGGATGAGTAGCATTAAACAGCTATGAAGGTGATGTAAGTGAATTGAGGACATAGAATTAATATCCTGTGTTGTTCTGCATTTCTTAAAATAATTTCATGATAAACTCTGTATTTATTTATAGGAGCTTAAAAGAAATGGTTATAAATTCAAGTGTATAACCAACAAAGCCTTCCACATTGCACACACTTAAAAACTTGGCCTTGATTTTTTTTTTTAATTAAAAGGGAATATTTAAAAATAATTTGTTTGTGACTCTGGGTTTCTAGTCCCAGAAATATATCAAATGTTTGTAGAAATTAACCACTGCACTATTTAGCTGCTGATTGCCAACCATAAGTTTGTCTTTTAAGGAGGCCAATGCCTTATCCATTAGGCGACTGGGGCAAGTTTGTCTTTTAATTACTGCCTAAAAGCTATATGTATTGAGGTTGCACATCAATATTTGAAACATTTTGTCCATGATGTTTGCCACAGTCTTAATTTGATTATATTAAAGAGACTTCCACTTTTTTCTTCCCAATATTTATATTTATTGATTCCAGTAGAGTTGCCTTTTGATAAATCCAATACCTGGGATATGCATCAGGATTAAAGTGATATAGAAGAAATATTTAAGAGTGGTCAGAAGACCTATTATAGAGAACCTTAGCAAGTTTACAATAATTGCCAGTTACTAGAAGTATTTATATATGAGGAACTGGAATTAGTTATTTAAATATATAGTATTTCTAATGCTCAAAACTTGCTTCCTAAGTACATAAACTTATCAATTTTTTAGAGTGAGGATCTTTAAGCTGGATAGTTAATTAATTTGATGAATCATACTGAGAGACAGCACTGAGATTAAAATCCAAGTCTGCTTGAATCCAAACTAGCAAAGTTATATAATTATTTCAAGTCCCATTTTTTATCTATAAAATGAAGACCACTACATGTATTCACATGCATAGCATGATGATTTAGTTAAATACTATATTTGAACAAGCTTAATGACTAAAATCTTCTAGAGGGAACTATAGTCAGACTGCCAGCCAACCCACTCACTAGCTGGTTACCCAGGGGAAATCATAGCTCCACTTTCTCCAGTTTTCTCCTCTGTAAAATGGCCTTAATAATAACACTTTTATAACTTTTCATGAGAATAAGGTGAGATGACATATGTCAACTGCCTATAGTAGGAGCTTAATTATTTGTTAGTGAGTATTTGTAAATTAAAGAATGCCTACTATTACTTGATTTAATATTAAACATAGCCAATAAAGGATAAGGATAGACTCACTTAGGACTCCAAAGATTTTAAAATTTCATTAAGAAGTTTGGATATTACATTTTTTTCTTTCTTCATTTTGTTTTGAGATCAGAAGACTGATTTTTATCTGCTGGCTATTTTCAAAACATGCTAGCCTTCTTGGGTATAATTTCCTATACATCAATCAGTGTATCACTGGATAATGTGCTGTAGAGTGTAGTAACAATATCTTAAGAGACAATGCAAACTCTAAGTGCTCGCAGGGGGTCTCATTTTGTCATGCTCTTTAAAAATAATCTCTATGCTTAATTCCTTGCTGCCATCCATTTTATCAGTTCAAGTTGCAAGTGACACTCATGACTAAAATTTTTTAAGTTCTGGCATTTTTTTATTCTAATTTCAAACCTGATATCTATTTGATAAAATGTATGTCTTAGCCTTACTCATCTGGAGCCAGCTGGTCCAATGTGTTTTTTTTGTTTGTTTGTTTTTTTGTGAAAGACATTAAAATACTAGGCTTCATACATTCTTTCACTATTTTTTTTTTTTTTGCATTTCATTAAATTACACTTGGAAGTGCCTGCTGATTAGCCACTTCACAGAGAAAGTGAAGTTAAAGTTATTAAAATATCTTCAATGCCTTGAAGGAAGTATTTTATTTAAAGAAATAACAAAAATGACTTGCTTATAATGTTACTCATTGAATGTTCTACTTCCGGAAACCCTACTCATGCAATACTACTGTAGGTGCAAAGAATCTGATTATTTGGGAGGATTTTATTTCTTATTCTTGCATATTTTCAGAAATGCTAATAGCCCACATTTAAACATAATATTAAGGGCTCTGAGAATATGTACTTAAAATCAATTTTAAAATATAGCATAGAACATATGTCTATTATTTGTCATGTTTAGACATGAGAGGTATCATATGCACATTAAAACGTATTTTCAATTTTTTAAAAATAAGAGCAAAAATGATTTAAGCTCTAGACTTTACACAGTGCAATCTCTAATAATTCAGATAGCATTTAAAGACAGAAATGCCATGTGGTCAATATTATGAACATAATTGATCTCTGTAACCCTCTTTTACTATAGATTTTTAGAGGTGCTGAATGAATAACATACTATAGGTAGTCAACTCTAATGCCTCTAACTTAGCTTCCTTAAGGCTGGTAAACCTTAAGATTCCCAGTTCAACTTAAATAATTGAAGCTAGTCCTTATTTTTGGAGGAATTATCTGAGGGCACTAAGTTCAAACTCACATATTTGTCTATATCACCAGCCAGTTGGCACTTATCCACCCTGCAGAATGGCTAAGTGATGGCAGCAATAAGGAAGGTGGGAATGATAGCAGGAATTTGGTGTGGCAAGTATAGGAATTGGGGCAACTCTTATGGTTTCCAATACTCATTAAGCTCAAGGGGTCTGGTGGTTAAATTATGTCAAAGCCACTTGACAGGGGTGTGGCAGACCCAGGGGTGCTTGCACACTGAAGGTGCTTGCAGCAGCTTGGGGAGGCCTCGTCAGGACCTTTCATGAGTTAATCATCAAGGGTGATTCTGAAAGACAAAAATCATTAATGTTGCTCTCTCCTTCCTAACTCCGGGGGTCTGACCTTGTTCTCTCCAAAGGTGTCAATATTGTTTTCCCTCTTCCACCCCCAAGTTGGTATTTCCTATTCCAGCAGTTTCAACTTTATCTTTTTTGCCGTCATCTTCTATTTTTACCTAGCTTTTCTTCCAGAAGGGTAAAGTGAAAGCCAGATAGGACATTTTTATAAAATTGATGAAGATATATTACGTCTCCCACTTTTGGAATGTGTGAATTGCTGTAGGGGAACTTGGAGAGAAGTATCATCAACAATATAGTAACTTCATTATCATTGTGATATAGAATCATGTCAATTTAACAAGAGAATCTAGGTAGCTGAACCAAAACTAAGTTTGAATCCCCTAGAGCCTCTTTTGGCCAGCCACTCTGAAAGTATAACAAACAAGTTTGTGTAACTTTGCTATCTGGGAAAAGAAAGAAGAATCATGTCCAGGAATGGTCAGGGCAAAATATAAAGTTTTCAAAATAGGTCTCTATATCCCCAGCCTTTCCTCCCCATTATTACCCAGAAAGTGTCCTAGGGAGATTATCCCTTTCGGAGGACAGCCAGCTACATTTAGTGACTAAACTACCTTCCTAAGAAAGACATGAATAAAACAGAGTCAGAAATATTGCTAAGTTAATTTTTGTGGAGGCCCTTTTAATGTTCAAACTTATCAGATGCCTGTGGATGATGCAGAACACACCAGTTGGTCAGCTATGCTGAGTAAATGATCAGCGTGCAGCTGATTCAAACAGCTGCAAATAGGGCACATATTAAGATGAAGGGACATGGCAGTGTGGCCAGAGTTGGCTGATTGGACTGGAAGAACAACACAGTGACCTAAAGTGATGACAGCAGTCTGGCAGCTGTCATCCCAAAAAAGTGGTAAAAGATTCCAATTTAGTTAATTTGCCAGGAACGAGTGGAGGCCATGCCCATGCAATGTAGCCTCCTTCACTATGAGAATGCAGGTCAACTTTGTCTGGAGTCACAGTTCTGACATCAGAGACATACAGCCCTCTACTTTGTTTCCAGCCTAGGATAATGGCTATGTTGCCATGTCTGATAGCGTGATAGACCTGGGCAATGATGGTGGTGATTTGAGTTGTGCAGCCTTGATCAGCAATTTCATTCTCCTGAGGCTCATCAGAGAATGGATCTTACCATGAACATGAGCGACCCATACAATTTGGTCTGTAATCAGAGTTTATTTCTATAGTTCCCAGCTCCAAAAAGGGGTATGTTTAATTTGTCAGTTAGTAGTGTTCTGTAACAGCTAGAGTCTAGCTGCTAGACCATTGTGAACAAGTCAGTGAAGGTATAGCAAAGTTCATTGAAGGAAATAGCTTATTTCTTCCCACAGAAAGCCATAAAAATGGCTTTGAATTATGTCCATGGAGTGGAGAGACCACCCACATCCATTACTGATTGTGCATAGCTGATGCAGAAGCTGGATGGTGGCTGCAGCCCAATGGACAGCATCAGGTTTGGGCACAGTTGAACCATCAGTGCGCCCTGCTCAGGCTTTTAGGAAGCCTCTGTGAATGGAGAGCCTCTTAGAGTCGCGGCTTTTTTTAAATAGAGGAATGTAGGCTAAAGTTTCTCACAAAGGAAGTGCTATTACTTATTCCTGTAAAGCCAAGATGCCTCTGAGGCCAGCTGTGTTCTTCAATATACCATTTACAATGCAAGGCTGGCTGGCCTGCCCACCTTGTTAATTGAGTGCAAGTTGATGTATATTCAAATGGAAATATCAGACAGGAGTGTCATCACAAGGCCTCCATGGGTCAGTTCAGTTTTGACAAGAGCCCAGTAGCAAGCTAACATTTGCTTCTCAGAAAATGTGGTAACTGTGTCACAGATGCATCAAGTCCAGACCTTAATGGGTTCCCCTGAGTAGAGGCTGCCTTCCTTTGACAGAGGCTATACTAGGCAAAGTCATTAGTCACAGAGATTTGCAACTCAAAGGGATCATTAGTGGAGTGGAGCCCCAAACATGGAGTGTGCCACAGCTTCCTGGACAGCTTTCAACACAGCCTGTTGGTTTGGGTCTCACTCAAACCATATTGATTTGTAGCTTAGGCAATAGAGAGGACCAAATAGAATGCCCAGAGGAGGCACATACTGACTTCAACCCCTAAGCAGTCTCATAAGGGTCGGCCTCATGTTGATGGTAGAAGGCTGAAGTAACACTTTCCCCTTGACTTCTGAGGAATTATTATGAATCTGCCCAGAAAGTCTCAAGCATTTACTTGGTGACTCATATTATGCCTTTGCCTTGTTCCATTGGGAAATGCTCAATCTTCAAAGGCTGCTTGCTATACAAACACCCTTGAAACATAGCCTAAAAGGAAGGGTGGTCAGTGCCTCTGCTCTCAAGACCTGTAGAAATGTGAGAACCCTTGGAGAATTGTCTCTCAGTATTGTACACTAAAACGGGTAAATTTGACTTCATGTAAATTATACCTGATTTTTTAAAAACCACAAAAGCATTTAAGCTTTCATTCAAGAGGTGAGGCGGATAGGAGGATGAGCTAATCTAGAAATTGTTTCTTCTATGTCCTCAAGAAATTTGTTTTTTAAGTTACTTACTATTTTTCAGTTACAGTTGACATACAATATTATGTTAGTTTCAGTGCACAACATCATTATTAGACATTTACTAGTATATACCTTATGAAGTGATCACCCCTATCTGGCACCATACATAGTTATTACAATATTATTAACGGTATTCCCTATACTATTGTTTAAATTCCCATGACTATTTGTATAACTGCCCATTTGTACTTCTTAATACCTCACCTTTTTCACTCATACCCACCTCCCTACAACCCTCCTACCATGGTTTATTTATTTATTTGTTTATTTATTTTTAATCTTTATTGTTGAAAGTATTACATAGGTCCTCCTTTTCCCCCATTAACCTTTTTCAGCTCTCTCCTGTACTCCCCCATGCTTAGGCCCTCACCTCCCCCGCATTGTCTGTGTCCACAGATTATGCTTGTATGCATACCAATTCATTTGGAGGAGATCAGCCATGATTTATTTTTATCTGAGCTTTTCTAAACATATAATTGGATTGGAAACAAATAAAAAGCAAATAAAACTTTGCTTGTTGTTAAGGAAAAGGACCTAATAGTGCACTAGGCACTCAAATGCCTTTAGCACTAAATTCATTAAATTGGCTTCAGTGATGTCTATGTACCTTGAAAAATCTATTGAGTTGAGTAAATACATATCCCATGCTATCATAATTACTTATTATTCTCAGAAAAAGGCAAAACGTGTTGATGTATTGGCTAATAGTCCATGGATCATATACAATCAGGAAGAAATGCGTATTGAAGAATTCCATGATGAAGATGGAAGTTTCTGTCATTTATTACTTTGATACTCAATAGTTTGTAATATAGAAATAAATTATTCTAGATTACTCTATAGACAAAGGGTTTCTGGGTCTTTGGCCTATAAAAGTGCTTCTCAACTTGGGTTGCATTTATCTAGAGACCTTTACAGATAGTGAAGCCAGACTTCATGCCTACAAATTTCGATTTAATTGATTTAGCGTGGGAATCAGCTGTGGTGGATTTTCTTGTTTTTGTTTTTGTTTTCATTGCCCCAGCTTATCCCAGGGTTACAGTCAGAGTTCAGAACCACTGGCCTTTGCCATGGAACCTGCTTTCCTATAATTCTCTTTAGCTCCTTAGTCTTTGAGAAAATTACTACCAGTGTTATTTAATTATATGAAAAATAAAAACACACAAAATAATTTAAGAATTTTATGGCTTTGCCTTTAAAATTCAAAATGAAAGGTGAGACTCAAAATATGTCATTAATTTATTACAACAGTTTTTAATTTGAGGAGTGAAGGTGGCAAATCAGAACCATCTGCATCATTTTTAAATTAAAATAGCCATGTTCTCACCTAGAGACTCTAATATTTGGAAGGGGATGTGGGTGGGGAGGGGGAGATGTATAATGTTAAAGAGTTTTCCATATGATTCTGATCCTTACCATGGCTAGCACCACTCCATCTTTTGTGGAAAACCACAGGTTTATCCCTTATGCTTCTAACTTGAAAAATAAGTTAGATATATGTTACAATGTATAAGTGGTCAGCCCTAAGACTCTACCCTCTTGTTATATGATCAGATTAATCATTTGGGAAGCCTCAAAACATGAGTCTGACAGGAGGAAACTATTGGTTAAGAAATACACCACAAATAAGAGCAATTTAGGCACAGAAATAGCCAAAAGCTTTCCTACTCTAAAACAATGAATTTGTTCTGGGAACAACTAAAAACTTGTGCTTATTCTTGGAAACATAAAATTCATGCAATGAAAAGAAATGATCATATTAGTAAATTCAAAGTATGTTCTGTAACTGAAATTTCTCAATAAAGTCTCTAACTAACCCAAATAAAGCAATAAGAAGAATCTGAGTATTTTGAAACTTAAAAAAAAAAAAAAGAATGTTCAAACTTTCTTTCTATGGATATACCTTGCTTGCTCCTTGCTTGCGTTGTCTAAGAGATAAGTAGAAGATGATCTCATTAGTGTCTTTAAATCCTTTGTTACTCAAAGTATGGTTCACTCATCAGCAGCATCCTATCACTTTAGGACTTCTTAGAGATGCACAATCTCAGGCTCCTCCCCCAAGCCAACTGAATCATTTTTTTTTTTTCTTTTGAGTGTGAGAATGAAACAGAGAGAGAGGGTGTGTTGATTTATTTAGTTTCTTTTTTTTTCCTTTGAGTATTTTCTTTGTTTTTAAATAATAGTTTATTGATTTATATTTTTTTTAGAGAGAGAGAGCAAGGGCTAGAGATAGAAACGTGGATGAGAGAGAAACATTGATGGGCTGCCTCCTGCATGCCCCCTCCCAGGGATCAAGCCTGCAACCCAGGCATGTGCCCTAATCTGAGTCAAACCAGCACCCCAACCAACTGAGCCACACTGACCAGGACTTAAGTCCTTTCTTACACACTTTCCTTCAAATTTGTCTAATGCTTTGAAGGACTTTCTGCTGCTAGATACTCTGCAACAAAAGCTAAAAATCGGTAGTCACGACCCCTGCGTTACTGATTTGGAGTGTGGCAGTCACACCACTGCTCTGCTCAACACTGTGTCACCCCAAACTTCCTGCCTTTCCAGAGTAGAGGTGACCTTTGACATGGCATCCCCTCACTCCAGCCCTGAGCCCAGGCAGGTTAAGTGGCTCAGAGGGCACTGGCTGCTGGTTGGTGAATCAGCATCTTCTCCCTGGATCCCTGGAACCAGTGGCTGTGCTCTGGGCTGAGATACAGGAGTAAATGACTCTACCCCAGAAGGGACTGGGAGGGAATTCAAGCCCCATGTGTGCCCTCAAAGAGGTCAATTCACAGAGCCTATTTTATACATTTTACCACATCCAACGTCTAAGCAATCATCAGTGAGTCATGTGCACGTTAAAATTTAAGAAGCATTGCCCAGGTGGCATGGCTCAGTGGTTGAGCGTCGACCTATGAACCAAGAGATCATGGTTCAATTCCTGGTCAGGGCACATGCCGGAGTTGTGGGTTCAATCCCCAGTGTCGGGAGTGCAGGAGGCAGCCAATTGATAATTCTCTCTCATTATTAATGTTTCTATCTCTCCCTCTCCTTTTTCTCTGAAATCAATAAAAATATATTTTTTAAAAATTTAAGAAGCACTGTGTGAGCCCATCAATTATAAGATGACCATCTAAACTACTATCCAGAAATATGCAATTGTAACCTAGAAATGTCTGTAACACAAGACAAAAAATAATCCGTTTTACAGAATTATTTTAAAAAGACAAGAATAAGGTGTGTTTTTTTAAAATCTCTTCAGTTCTTTCCTTAAACCATTGAACAAGATCCTTACAATATAACATGGTGGGATTTTTATCTTTCTCTTTAAATATAGTCAATAGATGATAAAGCTGAAGAGAGCTTGCCGACGGTGTTGGTACTGTGGCATTATGTATTTTGCTGCTATTCTTTTTATCTCAGTTTTCCATTTCTATTTCAGAAGTGAGCACAACAGGCTGCAATGCTAACAAGCAGAAGTGCAAACTTCTCTTGGTGGGAAAAAAAAGAAAAAGAACAAAACACAATCATAGCCTCCACTTGTACTTTTATTTCAAATCAACACTATGTAATGCCATTTGTCCAGGCATCACACTTCAAGGGGGGAAGGGGGAAGGAAGAAAACCAAAGTTACATTGTATGACTTTAAGTAAATACATGACCTTTTATTTTTTAAAACAGTAATTAAAATCAGGCTGATTTCCAAAAGCAGCTCCAATATAAACGTTAGGCACAATAACAAAAAACAATAATAGCAACAGTGTTCAAAGCCCATATTCTTTCCTACTGTCACACCTGAACATTTCATCAGATGAGCTCGCCCACTTTTATCAGCATCCTCTGTATCCCCCTCAGTTCATACTGAGACCTCCAGGTGAGCGTGCCTTCATATCATGTTTTCTCACCTACCCAGTTGAGTGATGAGTGTCATTGTGAGGGTAGAACTCTAAACTTTGTATTAAGGTCTGAACAGTAAGTACTTTGAACTGGAAACCACATTTTATCATGTGCCTAATGTTTTCACAAGCATGTAGCCAGAAGGGTTTCTTTTCCTTTCATAATGTATAAAACTTTAGCTTTCCCAATTTAGCTAATTTGGGTCTGGATGGATAATTATGTCACTAATAAACACCATGCCTGAGAGTAACATGTAGAATATGCATTCAGGAAAACCCTTGGAAAACTGTGCTAGTATGTGGACCATGTATGATGTAAAGGGCCAATCCCTAATAAAGAACATGCCTTTTAAAGAATGAACAGTGGGTTGGCCTGGTATACACAGAGACGGGTCTGCACTCTCAAAGTAACTCCTTGTGCCAAAACTCATAATGTGATGTTTGGTTCTATGCCACAATAGTAGATTCTATCTATAACCAATTTATTTCTGTGATGGCTTTAAGCCAATCTCTTGACTTCTATAAACAAATAATTGAAAAGTTTAAGCTATGAAAAGAGAAATTAGAACAATGTGTTTAATGAAATGACTAGTTTGTTTTGTTTGCTTGCATTTTTTCCATGATCACCTCCCTTTTTCTTGTTTCAGAGGAGCTACCTTTGTATTATGGGTTTAGAGGAGAGAGAAAAGAGCAGCCTGACTTTTATTAGGCTTTAATGTAATGATTTGATTTTTCTAAGTCGATTCCAATCTGACTGTGATTTTATGCCTATATTAACAGTAGGGGAAGGAGAAGTTTATGAAATGCTATTCTCTTGGGAAATGGTAGGGGGCTGGGATGATTGCTAACACTGTGAGAGGAAATTTAAATAGAATTAGGATCTAGAAAGTTACTGGCCTGGGGTTTATAGTGTAAGTCAAAATTAAACTATTCATAAAAAATATTGGTGTCAAATTATATAATAAAGTTTAGAGTGCAATAAAAATTTAGAAGACAAAAATATTTCCAAGAGCACCTAACCAGCCTATAGCAACAATTATTTATTGATCAAATGATTAATAAATGGATGGATGGATGAATGAATGAATGAATTAATAAGGATTGCAGTAGTTCATCATTTTGCACTGGATTAAAGAGAGCCAGTTAGATATCCTAGAAAAATATCTGTTAACTTAAAACATATTTCCAATTGTGCTAACTAATAAAAATAAACTACAATCTAATGGAAGTATCTCTGTTTTCTCATATGCTACTTTTTGGCAACTTTCAACTCATGCTTCTTACAATATCTTCTTATTTTAGAATCCATGGTCTCCTAATGTTTTACTTTACTGACCATTCTCGAGGCTTTTTGGCAGGCATCTACTCTTCTCTGTCACTAAGTTATGGAGGCCCTCTGAAAATATTCCAAATTTATGTCATCATCTGTCTTTTGAGCTTGTCTTAAAGAGCTAAAAGCTTCATTCTCCTACTAACTTGGAGTCTCGCTGGCTCACAGATATTAAAACTCACATAATTAGAAGGACAATAAAAATTAATCTCTGAATCATTTACATCTCATAAATTGGGGCTATTTTATACCAAATACTTCCAGCTAAGAACCTGAGAAGAATCCTTGATTTCTGTCTTTTCTGAACTCCTTTCCCCACCCCCACCCCAATTGTTAATTAACACTATAGGCCCATAATATGTCTTAAACTATTTACTTTTCTCCATCTCTACCTTCAATCCTAAACCTTCATCATCTTGCCGCTGGAGTACTACCAAAACCTCTCTATGTTCACATGTCCACTCTCTTCCACTTTTAATCCATCCTCTCCATAGAGATAATACTGTTCACTAACGTGATTAAAAGAGTTTCATGGCTTCACATTGAACTGAGGAAAAATGAACTCACTTCCTGGACTGCGAGGCCTTGCATACACTACCTCCTGCCTTCCTTCCCATCCCTCTTCTGTTCCTGTCCCCCTTACTCCCCAGGCCACACACACACTAGCCTCCTTTCATGTCACATGCACCAAAATATTTATCTTGTGTGGTCTCTCATTTGTTTTTCTCTCTGTAATGTTTTTCCCTTGTTTATTTCCTGGCATGGCTGGCTCCTTCCCATACTTCAAGTCCCAGATTACCATTTTGCCTTCTCTGACACTCTGTCTATAGAACAACCATGGCTTTTCAAGCAACATGGTTATTGTCTGTCATATTCCCTGCTGATTGGCTTTAGAGTATTTATTACAATCCATCAATGACTCCTTCCTGACTTCCTTCCTTCTGTTCTTCCTCCTTTCCCTACTTAAATGTAAGCTCCATGTGGGTAAGAAGCTTATCTGTTTTGTCTGCTGTCTTATGCTCTCCAAATTGCAAATGTTTAATAAGTATTTTATAAATAAACAAGGCTGCAAAAGAGTACTATTTAAATTTCACAATCAAATAACAATACCATTTTTTCAACATCTCAAAATGTAGCAGAACTGACAGTTTTCTTTTTCCTATTGTATCATGTCTAGAAATCTTACATTGGGTGAAGTTACAAGAAACTACTTTCTCTTCTTTGGGGTAAATGAGGATGGTAGGACTGGGGATTATTACCTTACTCATGTAGTTCATATGTTTACATATGGAAGCACTTAAATAAGAACCTTCTGATACTCTCCTAGTTATTGGGTTCAGGATAACTACACCTCAAAGATCAGTTGTATAGTAACAAATTATGATATGGTAATTATTATTCCTGGTCGTATTTTGAATTCAAACAGTGAGGTTAGCTCTGTAGAGAATATTCAGAAAAATCACAGGACTTGCTGTAATATGCTATAGATAATTTAAGGCTTGCGTTTTTTTACTCCTCCCATATCTCTATTTTATCTTCATTTCCTTTCCTTTTCTTCATATCCTTGTAAGGGTTGGATATTCTGAGCATTCTCAGTGCTCTCTTCAGCAGATGTTAGCATGCATATGCTAATTAAACACACTTCCTTCCTACTCATTCCTAAATTCACAACATCTTCAGTGTTTCTAAACAAAAATATTTCAAACTATCCAGCTCAAAAATACTGAGATATATATATATATATATATATATATATATATTTGGCAAAAAATCTTTGCTGCAAGGAACCACATTTTTTTTTCCTGAAAACTTTTGAATTTCATCTAAAATTGCTGAAGGTCTGTCTGGGCTTCAGTTTTATAACAGTTTTCATCCTTGGTGTGTGGGTGTCAGGGAAGAAAATAATTTATACCTGCTAAGAAAACAAAACAATGTGTGTTTTTGCATAATTATTTAAATCTATGTCTTAATGTGGAGAATAACTTATGTGATAAAAAAAATACTCAAGTAAGAGAATAAAACAATATAAAATTATGACCTGAAAAATCATCCTTGAACTCTTCCCCTCCAAATTGCTTATTTTTTTCAGAAGGTTTTGTTACTGTGTCACTTTCCATTTTCTGAATTTTCATATTTGTTTATTCATTTATTTATTAGTTCAACATTTATGAGCACCCATTTAGTTCAATAAAGAATATACTTTGTAAAGTACAAAAACCCAGGTAGTCTCCTCAAGAAGTTTGTATAGTTCAGGTGAACAGACCATGAACATGCTTAACTATAATTACACTAAAACAATGAGGGTCATTAAGAGAGATAGAAATAAAATACTTTAAATTGGATCTTGAAGAATGAATAAGATCTGATGGATATTTAGCTTTGAGAGACACAAGTAATAGCATTAGCACAGTCAGTGATAAAAATTCAAGATAAATTATATTCAGAAATAGAATAGTTTGCCTGGAAATAAAATTTAAGAATAAATAAGAGCAAAACTGTGTATTGAGGCCAAGACCAAAAATGCCATATATATATATAAATATACTTTATTTTATATGAAATTAAGAATTATTGATATTTAGATAAGGGAAATTCTTGATTATATGTGTTTAATAGGATTAAAATGGCAGACATGTTGGCTTATAAGAAAGTGATTTAGAGACAAAGAGATAAAATAAGTAACAAAGTATAACAGACAACTGAGATGGTAACTAGGAAGTCAACTGTTAAATAAATAAATAAATAAATAAATAAATAGATGTGATAAATATTATAAATGTAGAATGCATTTGGAAATAAATTAGACATGGATGTGAAGAAAATGGAGATTTAGAACTTGCATGCATATGGCGATGTGTCCCTATAAATTATATTTGATAAGTGAAAAGGAAATATAAGCATGAGGGTAAAAATAATAAAATCATTCACGTCATGTTATGTATGTAAATATATCCAGTTGACAGATGGTAATGGACTCAAACTGGGATGGTAATTGTGGGATTATGGGCCTAAAAAAATAAGTCTGTTAGTTCCCCTGAGCTCACTATAGTTTCAAGAAGTGCCTTCTAGTGATTTAACTTCTGTAACTTCTTGGAGTACACAGTTAAGTTGAGGTTGAGCCCAATTACCCATGAACTAATAAAGTGTCATCCTCACCCCTTTATTTTTGCACTATTATAGGCAATAGAAAACACTTTATATATCATAACTATCACAAGAAACTCATGAGGTGAGTACTATAATTTACAATTGAGGAAATCAAGTAGTTAAGGAACGTGTTCATGATCACACAGCAAACAGAAAGCTGTTTGAAAATCCCTAATCAAAATGTTCAGCTTATAGCTGCATCCACCGTAAGTTCTGAATCTACCCTAACCAAGGTTGTCAGGAGTCATTCACACGCTGACATTAGTCTCATGTGTCTGAACCTGTTATTAAGTGCATGGGTCATTGGTTTTCACAGGTCTACTGAGCTTTAGCACTTCACCATTAACCCTGTTTAGTTTATTGAGTGAGGTTCAATTTACCTTATTGGCCTTGGGGCCCCACACCATTCTCTTGGTCAGAATCTCACTTTTCCTGGCATAAATTTTTCTGGCTCCTTCCACAGTAGATAGAATACTGATCTACATAAATCCAGTCAATAATTTTGGATTTCCTTCAACCCAGTTTAATGATGTTAGAAGCATAGTTCTATAACTCATGTCACTTTGCCCAGAGATTCTCTACCTCCCTCACCAGAGATAATCTTATAAAAAACAGTTGACTAAAATAGAGCTGAGTTGTCACCTCCTCCCTAGAAGCCAGACCTTAACTCTGACTAGCTTTATTTCTGCTCATTCATCACTTCCCCAGGCTTGCCAATGAGTACAGTTCATCTTGCATTATACTGGGCATGACAATAAACTTAAGGTTGATACAGTCAAGAGGGTGTTTAATGGTCTTATCCAAGAAATGTCATGATGGGCATGTTTCTGCCTAGGGAAAGTAATACTTTTCAGCTCAGATACCAAATAATATTTTTCTCTCAAAGATGTGTATTCATTAGAGTCTCTCTATTGCTACAGTACACAAGGCAGAATGAGAAGATAGATGCCTGACAGACCCATGGAATAGTCTGAGTAGATAATGTAGCTTAGTAGAAGAGCAATGGACTTTGAAATTTGTGTTATGATCCTATGTAAGCAAATTTTCCTGTCAGTTTACTTAAATGTGAAGTGAAAATAACAACTATTTTGTATGGTTTTTGTGAGGCTTAAATGAGATAATTCTTATAAAATCATTTTTAGAGCTTTGTGGAGTCTAAATAAATGGCAGCCATTATCATCACCATCATCACTTTTAGTATTAAGCAGAGGTTTAGCCTATAAAAAATAGGCTATTTCTCAGTGATAAGAACTATCATCTGGCAATTTTGAGACCATTTGGAAAGGAAACAACCTTCAATGTAGATGATAATCATTAAATTTATAGTTCACTTTGAGCAATTCTAAATGGAGAGATGCAGAATTTTCTGAAAATAGGAAAAAAGGAAAAAAAGTGGCATGCAGGCATTGAAACTTATAAAAAGTTATAACATGTGACACAGTGAAAAATTCTACAGAACTTGAATAATGAAAGACAAAGAAATCTAGCCTGCATTACCAAACAAACAAATAAAAAACAACCACAGGGTGTTTAGTGAGGAAAATTTGAACTTAATATTTGAAACTTACTACTATATTCTAGTTTATATGATTATGCTTTATGTGCTATTATCATTTAGCTATATGTATTTTTCATTCTCTAGGGTGGATTGCTTTTTTAATGAACTGCTATAATTTTTTTCAGGAAGTGCATAAGCCATAAGATGGACAAGGTAGACCTTATTTGCTCATTTTAGTCAAGGTTTTCAGGCTTTGACTAAACAAACTATGTGGCTGTACCCTTGTAGAATGGGCATGTTATTAATTTTTAATCAGCCCTGCAGTAGACCTTTGTACACTATCCATAACATTGAATCACCTACCTGCTGCTTTAAAAACACACACACACACACAAAAAAAAAAAAAAACACCAAAACACAAAAAACAAAAAACAGCAGTAATACCTCTCTAAACTTGTAGAAAGTGAATCAGTAAGTATAGGGTAGGTTATGCTGCAATAACAACCCCACAATTGTATCTGCTTACAAAAGTAGTTTTATTTCTTGCCCATGTTACATGTCAGTGGAGAAGAGACTGTAGACCTCTCCCATGTCATTTTTACTCCAGGATCCCAGCTAGTATTATCTATCATCACAACAGGAGACAGAAAAGAGATTTTGATTAATCATGCACTAGTTCTTACTTCTTCTCAAATCCTAATGTTTCATTGGCAAAAACAAGTTGTGTAGCGTAGCCTGACATCTATGGAAGTGGGATATAGAACACTCCCAAATGGAGGGACAGCAAACATTTTTAGCAATAATACAATCTATCACAGAAAGCCATGTTACCTTCTGTCCCACTGAAGTGCATATTTTAAAATTCTTCATTGTAATTATAGTCTATAACTTTTTCATGTTCTTATAAACATGTAACATCTTAATATCTTTTTTCATTTAGGTATATAGTTAACAAACACAAGCTAAAGTAAACATTATTTTTCATGTTATTTTATCACTGTTACATTTTTAAGAAGTCTATAAGCACAGGAGTTAAAGAATAATATCTAGCTCAGCTGGCATGGCTCACTGGTTGAGCATCAACCAAGGAACCAGTAGGTCACAATTCAATTCACAGTCAGGGCACATGCCTGGGTTGTGGGCTCGATCCTCAGTAGAGGGTATGCAGGAGACAGCCAATCAATGATTCTCTCTCATCATTCATGTTTCTATGTCTCTCTCCCTTCCTCTCTGAAATCAATAAAATATATTTAAAAAAGAATAATACTAAGTTTTCTGTGCATCACAAATTGTGTGTGGATCACTTATGTGCCAGAGTTTAATTCTATGTAAAAACTTATTATTTTACTGCAGATCTTAACTGTCACAACTCAATAGAAAACGGTGTTAATTTCAAGGAAGAAAAGAACAGATGGCATTGCTGAGCCTTCTTTTTAATAAAGTAACTTAAATAATATGTAAGCAATGTTGTAAATGTTGAAAGTAAGTAACAAAAATAGTTACTTTTATTAGAAACTTGAATATTTTCTTGTATAACCATACACTTTGATTACCAAGTCTAACTCTTGGACACATTGCCTAGGTCTTATGCGGAAACTTTTATTCTATGAAAGACATTCCTATAGGCAATACCAGGAAAGATAATGATAAAATATAAAAAAATATGTCACTAAAGAAAAACAATAAATAGACATCCCTCTAACTCTCCCAGATCTTCAGTATCTATTTGTTTGTAGAATAAGGTCCTGGTATAGGTGTTTTATACAGGAGAAGGAAAACTGTATGGAGGTAAGGAATTTGTGGGCCCATATAGAACTTCTCCTATTTTCCTTCTTATTAATGACAAATAAGTGTCTTGCTCAACCATATAAATAAGTCTAAAAGCAATGGAGACTGATTATAGGACAAGTTCATTACACTGGACAGACACACACACACACACACACACGAGTCCTGATAGGGAAGATATCCTAGAGCAGTATCTTAAAAATTATCTCCACATTAGCAAATCTGGGCCTCCACCAGTTTTTGTATGGCTACCAAACAACGAATGTTTTTATATTATAAAGTGATTTTTAAAAATTAAAAGAAGAAAAATTTTATGAAATGTGAACATTATATGAAATTCAAATTTTAGTGTCCATAAATAAAGTTTTATTGCCACTGCCACATTTGCTTCTTCTTGCATTATCTATGGTTGCTTATTTTTATAGAGATCACGTGGTCCACAAAACCTAAAATATTTGCTATGTGGCTCTTTACAGAAAAAGGTTGCTGACCTCTGATTTAGATTCATTCTTAAATTAAAATTGCTAATAAACAATGACATTCTACACTGCTGTCAAAAAGAAAGAACTCTTACCATTCGCAACAGCATGGATGGACTTGAGAGCATTATGCTAAGTGAAATAAGCCAGTTGGGAAAAGATAAATATCACATGATCTCACTTATTTGTGGAGTATAATGAACAACATAAACTGATGAACATAAATAGATCCAGAGACACAGAAGCATTGAACAGACCATTAAACCTCAGAGGGAAGGCAGGGGAGGGGTGGGGGGTAAGAGATCAACCAACGGACTTGTAAGCATGCATATAACATAACCCATGGACACAGACAGAAGGGGGGTGAGGGCATGTGCTGGGAGAGTGGCCGGGGAAAGGTCAATGGGGGAAAAGGGAGACAGATGTAATACTATAAACAATAATTTAAATTAAAGAAACAATCTTTGATAATTAATATATTCCATGTCTGTATCTGTTTTCTATTTGCTGCATTTGTTCTCTCTCTGCCACACCCCATCCTTCTGCTTTCTTTGATTTTAATTTTATATTTAATACAAGTATTTGTTATCTTGTCTGTTAGGATATCGATTATATTTATGTAACAATTTTGAGTGGTTGCCCTAGAACTTGCAATATAATTTTAGCTAATTTAAATCTATCTGCAAATAACAGCATACCAAATTATGTGTAGTACAGGTATCTTATAACAGAATATTCCCAATTTTTCCTTCTTATTCCTTAAGATATTGTGTCATTTATTTCACTTAGCCAAAAGCTGTAAGCACCCAATATATTGTAAGTACTATTAATACAAACAGTTGTATTTTAGATAAATTTATAATTAGAAAAGGAAAATACTTGATTTTACTTCTAATGTGTTTCTTCTCTGAAGTTTTTTCTTCTTTGTGTAAGTCAGCACCCATTTGAAACTTCTTTTAATATTTTTTACCTGTTGAGTTTGCTGGATAAAGGTTTTTGTTTGTTGGAGAAAGGTTTTAGTATTCCTTCAATTTTTTTTAAATTGGTTGGGTCGAGAATTCTAGGTGGTTGAGTGTTGTTTTATTTTCCTTTTAACATTTTAAGTATTTCAGTCTATTGTCATCTTGCGTCCATTGTTTCTTATGAAAAGCCTATTGTGGTTCTTTATCCTTACTATCCTGGAGGAGGTAGCCCCATACACACTTTTGCTCAATTCAGAATTTTCTCTTTGTCTTTGGTTTTGTTTTTTTAATATTATAGACATATATTGAAGTGCAGATATTTTATATTTATTCTATTGTTGTTCTTTAAGCTTCCTGTATCTATGGCTTGATATACTCCATTAATTTTAGAATAGTTTAGCCATTACTACTTCAAATATTTTTTATGCTTTTTCTTTCTTTCCTATTAGTATTCTAATTACGCATAGGTTCTATCTTTTGAAATTATCCCACAGATCTTGAATATTTTCTTCTATTTTGTTTTGTTCTTCAATTAGTATTTCCGTTTGTCTTTTATTTTACTTTTAGGAAGTTTCTGTTGCATATCTTCAAGCATATAGAGTCTTTTCTTTGCCATTTCCAGTCTATTGACAAGCCTGCCAAAGCCATTCTTCATTGATGTTATGATGTTTTGACATCTAACATCTTTTTTTATTTTTTCTTAGATTTTTGTTTCTCTGCTTATATAACTCTTGTGAGGTTTTTTTTGTTTGTGTTTTTCTGTTGTTCGTTTCGGTTTTTTTGCAATTTCTCAACATTTTTTATTTGAGCCCTTAACTTATTAATCATAGCTATTTTAAATACCCTCTCTATTAATTCCAAAATATATGTCATGTCTTAGGCTACTTATGATGCTTTCTTTGTATCTTCAGTTTTTTTTCTAGCCTTTTAGAATCCTCTGTAAATTTTCACTGAAAGCCTGACATGTTGTATTAAATAATTAGATGTTAGATAAATAGGCACTTAGTATGAGGATTTATGTTAATCTGGCCAGCATGACTCAGTGGTTGAGCATTGACCTATGATCCAGGAGGTCATGGTTAGATTTCCTATCTGGGTACATGCCTGGGTTTTGGGTTTGATCCCCAGTAGGAGGCAAGCAGAAAGCAAGCAGCCCAGCCAATCAATGATTCTCTCTCATCATTGATGTTTCTATCTCTCCATTTCCTTTCCTCTTTGAAATCAATAAAATATATTTTTTAAAAAGTTTTCTGTAGGTATAGATTCCAAAAGCTTCAGATTCCTAGAGTGTTTTTATTTTTATCTCCCTCTTGACTTTGGTCTTTCTGAGTATACCTTCTTAGAGAGAAGCTACATCTTGCAGCTTTATTAGCTATAATCCATTGTATTATACTGGAACTCTCTTGGTATTATGGTCAAGTGTGTGTAGGAACGAATATTCTACCAGATTATAATTAAATGTAAGTCTTTTAGTGGTTTTGTGTCTCTGGGCTGTTACCTTCGTAAGTATATATCCAGTTGAAGATGTTTTTTCTCCTTAGGTAAAATAGAAAAGTTAGAATAGGATAGAATGGGTGACATGACCTTCCCTCAATTGAGATAAGACTCTAGGAAAGTCTTTTTGCTTTAACCGTAGGCCTTTGTTATGGCGAAATCTCTAGCTATATTTAATAATAATTAATCATCTTTCCCAGCTGAAGCAAGACGGTACCTCTCTTTAATCATCCCTGTGACAATCTTGGAGGGTCCCTGCTGATAAAAACCACAAAATTGCACCACCCCAAAACTATAACCTCAAATAGTTTCTCACTTTCAAACTCAAATGCCAGATAATTGGCATAATAACCTTTTAAGTACTCGTACCAATTAATGGCTCAAATGGGTTCTGGCCCAGTTAGCAGATCTTAGCTGTTCCTCTCTGGTTTCAGATCTCTCCAGATTTGGGGTGTCAGTTTGCCTTGAAATCTTAGTCCCCTTGTGGGTCAGAAAAATTATTGATTTTCAGTTTGTTCATCTTTATTTTTGTTGTTGTTGTAAGGAAAAGAGCAACAATTTCCGTGCCCTTTACACATCAATGATAGAAATGAAAATATCCCTTCTCCATTTCTTTTGCATAGGTAGATCTTTCTTCCTTAAGGTCTCAAGCTCAAATATCACCCTTATAAAATCATCTTTCTATCTAAAATATACACCCATTATAATTACTCTGTAGCACATCACTTTATTTGACAATTTTTAAAAATATATCATTTGTAAGTTTGGTCTAATTGATAGGAACAGTGTGATCCCCAACTTAATGTTTGAAATCACAAAGACCTGAATAGCCAGTACCATAACTGGAATGTACATAAGATATAACTACTTATTGTGTAAAGCTACTAACATGTATCCAAGAAGACAACTTTTATGTAGTTAAAAGTATATAAACTATAATTCTCAAAAGCTCCTATCAACTTCTAACTGAGAAAATTGACTGAAACCAAATTCATATATATAATTTTTGTTTGAGGCATGACAGGAGAGAGGTTAGAACTTAACAAATTTGGTCAACATGAGTCTGCTTGAGGGTCCTGGATGTGAGAAGTAGAGAAAAGAAAAGATAAGAAAGAATTTTTCTGAGTATGTTTGACTATCACCAATACACTATGAAATACATGTGTCTTTGCTTTCTATAGTCCCAGTATAAGGTTAAATGAAATAATTTTAAAAAGTAGAAACTTGTTTGTAGGTAAGATAAATAATTAAAAATTAGTGATACACCCCCAGATAACTACTCCTACTGCTATAATTATGGAGGTAATCAAAGATTAGTATTCCGTTCTTAGGAAATGGAGGTGGAGAGAACATGGTGTAAATCTTGTGTATAAGCCAACAGAAGTTCAGCAGTCTTAAAAAGTAATTTAAAATAAGGTACGTCTCAGCTTTGATATACACTGTGTAGGCAACCTAACTATAAAGTTGGCAGCTCTCTTATTACAAATGTAACTCTACCATGATTCATTAAAACATTTCCCTACCTCTAAACCTAAGCCTCTTCTTAAAAATAAATTAACATTTTGATTTGCAATTTTGATTTGCAATATTTTAGATACTTTGCTTTAGAAGCGATATATCCTTCATGACTCCTCAAACACTATAGGCAACTAAATTTATGTTTATTATATTTCATTTAATCATTAATATAAGCTACAGAAGTCAAGTATCTCAATTTAGAATATCAGCAATTATCTGAAACTGCAGATGGGATAAGAGAAATATGGTTTTTCCTTTTAAAATCAAAGTACTGATGCTCACTGTCTGAGACTTGCCACTTCAAAAGACAACATAGACAATTAGAGTAAAAAAGTGCCTTGTTTTCTCATCACCTCTCTTGGGAAAAAAAAAAATTGATGACAAATATAGCCCACTGGTTATTAACATAGATTTTAGTGTTAGGTAGCACTGGGGTTGAATCCCCGACCCTGCTATGAGCCCAACTTCAGTTTCCTTTTTGCAAAAATAGAGATACTACTAGTATTTACAGGGATATCTTAAGTACTAAAACGATAACAGAATGGCTATCATCAACAAATCAACAAAAGACAAGTGCTGGCGAGGGTATGGAGAGAAAGGAACCCTTGTGCACTGCTGGTGGGAATGCAGACTGGTGCAGCCACTGTGGAGAACAGTATGGAGTTTCCTCAAAAAACTAAATATGGGACTCCCATTTGACCCAGTGATCCTACTTCTAGGAATATATCCCAAGAAACTAGAAACACCAATCAGAAAGGATATATGCACTCCTATGTTCATAGCAGCACAATTTACAATAGCTAAGATTTGGAAATAGCCTAAGTGCCCATCAGCAGAGGAGTGGATTAAAAAACGGTGGTACATCTACACAATGGAATACTATGCTGCCGTAACAAGGAAGAAACTCCTACCATTTGTAACAGCATGGATGGACCTGGAGAGCATTATGCTAAGTGAAATAAGTCCATTGGAGAAAGATAAATATCACATGATCTCACTCATTTGTGAAATATAATGAATAACATAAACTAATGAACAAAAACAGATCCAGAGACAGAGAAGCATAGATCAGACCATCAAACCTCAGTGGGAAGTCAGGAGAGGGTGGAGTAAGGGGGAGAGATCAACCAAAGGACTTGTATGCATGCATATAAGCCTAACCAATGGACACAAACACCAGGGCGGTGAAGGCATGAGCCAGAGGGTGGTGGGGCAATGTGGGGGATAAAGACACATATGCAATACCTTAATCAATAAAGAAAATTTTAAAAAGTTAATGTCATTAATGTGTTAGCTTTGAAATTAGAACAGAATAAGCATTCAAGCATGTTAACATTTTAATAATATTGTTTTAGCTAGGGGCCCTAAAATTGGTAACTTTCTTGTACTCTGGGGAAATGTTTATAGAAAAACAAAATGAGATTAATGTATTTTTCCAGCAAAAGATCACTTACTAAGTTGATTCCTCAAATTTTAATATCTGATATTTTGTCATACTATTGGTACATGTGCATTTGTATATATGTATGTGGGTTTATTTCCAGGAGAGAACTGAAAGTTGTTATTACCAGTTACATTTATGATTATATTATCTTACCATATGGCACTTATTTTTTTAATTTCTCCAGAAAGAATATGCAAATTTCTAAATCTGACACTTAAGATCTGCATTCTGAGCTTTATTTCCCACAATAGGAGGATTAGTGGGAAAGTTTCTATAGTTTCCATTGCCACAGTTGGTACCAAGTTAATGACAGAAGCTCCTCATCTCCTTTTTCTACTAAACATTTGGGATCTCCTCACCCCTGGCCGATGCTTTTACCCGTCTAGGTTGCTTGGTCCATAGGTTTTGAGGTAGTTAACTTCTTACCAAGTAGCTAGTTGGTGTCATTAGGGGTGGTACCCTGTTAGGAAATCAATGTTGGTCACTGCAGGTCATCAGGATTACTGAGAGGGATGCAAGCAGTTGGATCCATGCATAATCTCCATTTCTGCTACTGTGGATACTCAGTTTATGGGAGCACCAGCATATCTAAGGACAGCCAGGTGACATCCTTTGGTTGAATCAATCTGTCCAGTGGTTGTTCAGCATCTTTTTTTATAGTGGGCACTCTCTAGTGGGCTATGATAAAAAATACAAAGATTTATACACTTAATGCTCATTCCTATCTGTCCCCATCTTTAAAACTCTCATTCCATTTCTTGATACCGTATCAATGTGATTCTGACATTTCAACATCTATGAAGGAGTTATAATAGGTCCTTGTTAGGATACTGATTCCTGAGTCTCAGGAAATGACCCTACTTTTAATCAATCTCTCCTGCATTGCCTTATATTCTGAACTCCTCTCAATGTAACACTCCAGGATCATTCTTATAAATGATCTCTTAGTCTCTGCCATTCCATGGTATAAATATTCTTCAGATTTTGGGTAAATAATCCCTATCAAGGACAGACCTTCCCCAGTTAGGCCAGGACAAGACTTGATCCTAGTTACTGACCTAGATTTACTGGAGGGGCCCTGGCTGAGTGGCTCAATTGGTTGAATATCATCCTGGTTACCAGAAAGTTGTTAGCTCAATTCCTGGTCAGGGACTATGCCTGGGTTGCAAATTTGATCCCATGTCAGGGTCAATGTTTCTCTCTCTCTCTCTTTCTCTCTAGCTCCCCCCACTCCCCATGCCTCCTCTAGTGAAGATAAATAAATAAATAAATGAATGAATGAATAAAATTACTGGAGGAAGGCAAGTATAGAACTGGAGGGGGGCAAACATTGTCTGTCAGGTACTGATTTCAGGTGAGACATTTGTATGGTCTCCAAGGAAGGGGAGCAATGTTTACTATGGCACTCATGAGGAAGAAGGGTTGAAACTTCTGAAGCACATGTAGCCATTCAAAGGCTCATCCTATGCCATCATATCTCACTTCTTCTCTATCATTGCCCTGACTTTGGCATAGAAGTTTTTCTGGGGCTTCGAATTTAAATTCATTTGTAATTACACCTTTCTTATAATCCAGTAGTGGTCCCAATGATCAGTACCCTCTTCACTTCCACTGCAGAGAGGACCTAGATGCTGCCATGAAAGCTTCCTGCTTTTACAACCCTAAGTTAATAGTTAGCTGACCCAAGGCTGTCATTCTCTTTCTTCAAGGCTTTTATGTCAGTTATAAAAGTCGGTTGGCTTCACAATTCTTTTATTTATACTCATATCTTTCAAGTTTTAGAGCACTGGCTCTTAAACTTTACACTGCATTAGTATCACTCATAGAGACTTATAAAACAGATTGTAGGACCCAAGTCTCTGAGTTTCCCATTCAGTATGTCTGGGAAAGGGCTCAACAAAAGATATTTCTGCCAAACCGGTTTGGCTCAGTGGATAGAGCATTGGCCTGCGGACTGAAGGGTCCTGGGTTTGGTTCCGGTCAGGGGCATGTACCTTGGTTGTGGGCGCATCCCCGGTGGGGGGTGTGCGGGGGCAGCTGGTCGATGTTTCTCTCTCATCGATGTTTCTCTCTCATCGATGTTTCTGACTCTCTGTCCCTCTCCTTTCCTCTATGTAAAAAATCAATAAAAAAAAAAAAAAATATATATATATATATATATATATATAAAAAGATATTTCTACCAAGTTTCCATATGAGCCTAATGTTGATGGTCCAGGGTCCACATTTTGGGAACCGGTGTGCTAGCGCTAGTAGAAGCCCTGTTTCTCATCCCAATCCATCACAAATGAGAATCTATGGAATTGTGATGTTGTCTTATGTCTGAGCTATGCCATCAAAAGTGGCATCCCTGTTCCATCGAGTCAGCAAACAATTCAATTCCAGATTGTCATCTTGAAAGTCTGCTTTCTAATGTGTCTACCATAACTCAGAAATTTATTTTGTATTCTCAAAAAAACAAACCCTGAGACAAATAGTCAGGTTCAAGTAGTTTATTTGGGAGCTGTCAGGAGTCAGGACTCATGTAGAAGTTTGAAAGTAGAAGGCTTCATATAAAGAAGAATTAGCTATAAAACGAAATCTGAGTAATATAATTAGCTAGTAAGGAGTAAAGAGAACTCTAAAAATATAGAAATAACAAATATGAGGAGCATCCACTACCCCAAAGCCTGAGGTAGTGTGAGTGCCACCTCTGGTAGAGGGATACACACACACACACACACACACAATGAGATCTAGACCTCATTGAAGGGGATGCGACTCTAGCTCAATGGGCTCACTGAGTCTGTGAAGATATATCAAGAGGAACCATCCACAGGGAGGTGTTGGGCACTGTCACTTCCCTGTTGAAGCTACTTTAATGTCTGTCATGGAAAATCATTTCATGGGAAGTACTATGCTAGAGCCACTTTGCACACCCTGAGGGGTGTGCCAGCAGAAGCGGTTCATGGACTGTTGACTGTGGAAGCTTAATGTGCTGCTGTAGCTTGCCTAGAGAAGCATGCTGAAATCAGGAGAAAAATCCCTTCCTCTCTAGGGTGTCTCTCCAACAGCCTCCACTGTGGCAGCTTAACATCAAGCCAGCTGGCAAAGGAGAAATTCTACAGGGCCCATCTCCATTATCACAGAACAGGAAATAAAGGGTAGATTTGAAACTGGGATAATAAATCAGAGCTGGCATAGGAAGCACAATGTGGGACAGAGGAAATTAGAGAAGATACATTTATAAAAGCGTCATTTGAGCAGGTAATTCCTTTGGGAGACTGAAGTCCATTCCCACTGGAGGTCATCTGATAGAATTTCTGGAACACAACTCAGAGTTGCTCCATAAAAGGAGAGGAAACTGGGGGTCTAGCTCACAAATTTCCTCTTCTCATTACTTGATGTTGCTCCTGGGCTTGCACTTCTGATTCACTCATGCAAGCCAAGTTTCCACCTGTGGCCTGAGAATGACCTCAGGCAGAGAAATACAGGAACAGTAAGCTCACATGGAAACTCTGGGAGGTCTTGCTCAGGTAGGCCGAAGGGACATGGGCAGGCACAGCATCAGCGGTATTCACTGCACCATCATAAAATACTAATAAAGCAGAGACTAATTCACTCAAAGCTAGAATAAAGTGGAAAACAAAATAGTTCATGTTAAATAAAATTGTCTAGGCATTTCAAATGGTCTGTATAAATTCTACAACTTCTGTCTAAGTTCTAAGGCCTTCTGATAATGATAATGGTTGTTAAGGGTTGCTGGATGCTTACCATGTTTCAGGCACTGTGCCACATACTTTGCTTACCTCATCTCTTGCTCACAGTAAAATAAAAAATTAGACACTGCCATTATTACCACATGGCAGCTAAGGAAAATTCAGTTTAGAAAGCTTAAATAAGTTGTTCAAGTCCCCAAAGAGAATAATTGCCAGTTACCTCTTGTTCTTAGACTCCTAACCACTAGGCTGTGTTTTATTTGTGTCTGCTTTGTATATTGTACTCGCTCAGAACATTTTATTCAATAATGATGACCTTCAAAATGAGAACTCTGTAATCCAATCATCTAAGAAA
Source organism: Myotis yumanensis (assembly GCF_028538775.1). Classification (NCBI taxonomy): domain Eukaryota; kingdom Metazoa; phylum Chordata; class Mammalia; order Chiroptera; family Vespertilionidae; genus Myotis; species Myotis yumanensis. Next base: position 61,720,223 of record NW_027223753.1, on the reverse strand, counting down.
TATTGTGACATTCTTAGATACTATAAAATCTTGCTTCTCATCTCTTCAAATTCAAACCTATCTGTATACTGGCAACTTCTTATATTTATGAAATATTTCCTTTTTTATATAATCTCTGTGATACAAATCAATGTATTTTAGACTCAATTCTGTTAATTTGTTCCAATCCAAAATATTTCTTTCATCTACTAATCCTTATAGCATTCATTTATTTCTAGCTAGTTATATGCTTCCTTATTTCTTGTTAATGTCTCTTTTAATGTACAAAAAATAGACTAATTGAAGAAATTATATATTATGAATCATACACATTTGCTATAGTGCCTACCATTGTTGAATTTATATTAATTCTACAAGGACTGTTTGAATAAGAATTATAAAAAATAGGAATAGCAATAACAAAACATAGACTTTTGAGTCTTAAAGACAGAATTAACAAGAAAATCCCATTTTCCAAATCCAAACTGTTCCATTTAATCAGTTCCTACTGTACTGTGCTCCTTCCCTTTCCTGAGGCATTAGAGCCCTCTCAAACAGATTAAGTAAGCAGAGACAGGGCTTTCCTTTATTTTATTTTTCCTCTTGAAATCAACCAGCATATGTTTTGATCTCCCAGTCAGCATTAATTTCTTCCTTCTTCCAAATTACCCCTGCAGCCTGTAGTTTGTAGCTGCTCAATGAACACCTCAGAGCATAGGTTACTTCCTTTCAGTCATGTATGTGCTCACTTGTGTCACTCACTAGTGTGGGAGCTCCTGGAGTGCAGGAAGCTTGTCACTTTCATTTTCAACCAAGAAGCATATGTAGCAGAGGGATTTGTATAAGCAAACATTGAATAACTATGTGATGGACCTAGTTTGATTTACAAATATCAGGAAATATAGGTAACAGAATAATGGTAACCATGTATTGCAAGCAAAGCTACAATGGGTGCTTTCATATATTTCCTATGGTCATTTTCTCATCAATATGTGACAGAAGTATCAAATTTTCATTTTACAAATGGGGAAATGAAGTCTCATACAGGCCAAAGGTGGGAGTAATAACATTTTGAAAATTCCCATTTCACATCACATCCTCTGCCTCTTGCTTTATATAACCATTCCATATTTTTTAATCCTCAACTTTTTTAATTAGTTGATGTTGCCCCCAAAAGCAAATCCTGAGACAAATTTATTGATTTGAGAGAGAGAGGTATTGATCAGTTGCTTCACATACATGCCGCAACCAAGATCAAACTGGCAACCTGACCAAGAATCAAATCCACAATCTTTTGGTGTACAGGACAATGCTCCAACCAACTCAGCCACCCGGCTGGGCTAACTATTCCATTTTATACTAATCAATCAGCACATCAATGCTCATAATTATCTTATGAGTATTATATTTCTATTGGGTGAATAAAGTGAAATTTGGTAAGGTTAAGGAATTTATCCAAGGTGAGACAGTGCAGATAGAGTTGAAACTCAGGTGTTTTTCATTTCTAGTATTGCCTCTCAAAGACACACAGAAATAAAAGGCACGATTCCTGACCTACAATCTTTATCTATGAACTGATTCTGACTCTCAGCAGAATAGGAAGGAGAAGGTTAGTTTCCTTTCAGTAAAACATTCTTTCATCCCAAAGGTCATAATATTTTTTAAATGTTTTTTTTATTGATTTTAGAGAGAGAGGAAGGGAGGATAGAGAGATAGAAACATTGATCAGCTGCTTCCTGCATGCCTCCTACTGATGATCTAGCCCACAACCCGAGCATGTGCTCTGACTGGGAATTAAACCAGCAACCTCTTGGTTCATGAATCAAGGCTCAACCACTGAGCAACACTGGCTGGGCCAGGTCATAATAAATGTAAAGGTTTCACGTTATAGTATGCATAATGATTACATAAAGAGCCAATTATAACAGCAGATTCCTAAACTTTGTCCTCCTGATTTCTATCCCCAGTTAATAACGATGCAGGTCATCCCTTCAGGATCTTATGGAAGCTCTTTCAAAGAGAGTTGAAATGCCCATCATTGCTCTGAACTCAATGCATAGCCAAAACAAGAAGCATGACTGGATCAACTGTCTCCCATCTCCCCAGAGTGAAATCAAAAGCAGAAAGAAGAGTTCTCTAAAAAAAATAAGTGAATTGAGCCAAAACAATAAGCAAAGACAATAAAGACAGAAATGCACCTATTTAACCGCTCAGGCTCTTTACCAAGTCATCAGAAGCTCCACTGTGCAGCTTTTAGCAGGAGAGCAAGCGCCATGAGGACTTCTGTGAATGTGCTATGGAAGAACTGGTGAGCATGTGGTGAGCATCTTTTCGGATCATCACTGTGATTCCAGCATTAATTAACAAGAAGGAAGGCAGAGATGGAGGCAGAAAGGTAGCGAAGGAGGGATGCAGTCAGGCCTGAAGGAAGAGGAAGGAAGGGAGAATGGGCAGAGAAGAAAATGAGATGGTGAGAGTGTAAGAAATTGCAGTAACAGCCTAAGTGCCCATCAGCAGATGAATGGATTAGAAAACTATGGTACATTTACACAATGGAATACTACGCTGTAGTAAAAAAGAAGGAACTCTTACCATTCACAACAGCATGGATGGACCTGGAGAGCATCATGCTAAGCAAAATAAGCCAGTCGGAGAAAGAGAAATATCATATGATCTCACTCATTTGTGGAATCTAATGAACAACATAAACTGATGAACAAAAATAGAGCCAGAGGGAAAAATAATATCCTAGAATATAATAGAATCAATCCTGTTATTTGCAGATTTTTTATGTTTCCTACGACTTTTGTGATATCATACTATGTTAGTACAGTTTTGGTAATATTATTATACTTAAAATCCTTTTATTCTTGAAATATTAATGCTTATTGCATGTAATATTATTACTAGAGGCCCAGTGCACAAAAATTTGTGCACTCGGGGAGGGGGGAAATGGGGGGGGGGGGGCCCTCAGCCCGGCCTGTGCTCTCTCACAGTCTGGGACCCCTCGGGAGATAACGACCTGCTGGCTTAGGCCTGCTCCCGGGTGGCAGAAGGCAGGCCCAATCCCTAGGTACAGCCCCTGGTCGGGCTCAGAGCAGGGCCGATTGGGGAGTTGGGGCGCCGCCCCGTCATGCACAGAGCAGGGCGGATTGGGAGGTTGCGATGCCACCCTCAGTCATGCTCAGGGTATGGCTGATTGGGGGGTTGGGGCACCGCCCCCTATCACACTCAAGGCAGGGTCGATGGGGAGGTTGGGGCGCCACCCCCTGTCATGCACAGAGCAGGGCCCACCAGGGGGCTGGGGAGCTCCCCCCTGTCACGCACAGAGTAGGGCCGATAGGGGAGTTAGGGCACCGCCCTCTATCACCCACAGAGCAGGGCCGATCAGGGGGTTGGGGTGCCGCCACTGTCACACTCAGGGCAGGGCCGATGGGGAGGTTATGGCTCTACCCTGTCACACACAGAGCAGGGCCGATCAGGGGGTTGGGACGCCGCACCCTGTCACACACATGGCCTCAGGGCGATCAGGGGGTTTGGGCGCTGCCCCCTGTCACGCTGATCTGGTGCCAGGAGGCCTCGCGGCTCCGCTGATCCTGGTGCTGGGAGGCATATTACCCTTTTACTATATAGGATAGAGGCCTGGGGGCCGGCTGGTTTGCCCTGAAGGGTGTCCTGGATCAGGGTGGGGGTCCCCACTGGGGTGCCTGGCCAGTCTGGGTGAGGGGCTGAAGGCTGCTTTCAGGCTGGCGGTTGTTGATTGAAGCTCCCAACCGCTCCTTTTTTTTTATTTTATTCTGGGCCAGCTTTAGCTCTGGCTCTAGCTCTGAGAGCAGGTATATGGTTTGTTTCAGTTCTATAATCGAAACAATGTATAACTCCAGCTCTGAGATCCTGGCCTATATTTGTTAGAATGTTTCAAACTGCCAGCTCTGAGGCCAGCAAGGCAGGCGGGGAACGTTGGAGTCTGCAGTCACTGGAGCAAGCAAGCCTCATGTTCGCTTCCAGCTGCCTGGCTGCCGGCCGCCATCTTGGCTGACAGTTAATTTGCATAAGGATACGCTGATTAGCCAATGGGAAGGGTAGTGGTCGTATGCCAATTACCATGTTTCTCTTTTATTAGTGTAGATATGTAAGATCATTTTTCTTGGAATAATTGGTGTTTATTGCATGTAACATCATATTTAAAATCGTTTTTCTTAAGATATTAATGTTTATTGCATGTAACATTATTATATTTAAGATTGTTTTTCTTGAAATATTAAGGTTTACTGCAAGTAACATTATTATATTTAAAAACATTTTCTTGAGATAGAAAAAACTAAAATAAAAATAAAACAGACGAAAGGAAAAAGAAAGAAATTGCAGTAACATAAAAACAAGAATAGATTCGATCCAGAGGAAAAGGGAATAATGCCATGCTCCACTATGAGAATCAGGAGAGCCAGAGAGGACGATTCTACTGCATGCTTTATTACACAGTCTTCTCCATTTTTCCCCAGGCTGGACTGCACAGAGGAAATTCATTAGCTCCATTTAAATGCACACCCCAGAGTCCACCTTCAGTTTCCAGCAGAACACACACATTTCACATTGGATAAACCACTATGACTCCAGAGAATGAATTTTTTTTTAACTTAAATCAACCTTCATGGAACAGTTTTTATTCTTATGATTTTTACATTATAAGTAAAGAATTATTCTATAGATAAAGACTGGGGAAAGTCATTATACTAAATAATTCATACTAGAGAATTTTTTTGTAATGAGATCAACAAGGCTTTAATGCTGGAGGCCATTGACCGGGGCTTAGTAATAATTTTATTATTGCAAACTTTTTCCTCGCATTGGTTCTTGTTCAACTGGAATTTATCTGTGCAAATAAACTTACATACATTTACAATTCATGGATGGATACCAGTAACCCATATTCAAAACTTTAGAATCATTTTTAAGTGCTCATGTATGACCCCCATGTCCAATAAATGACCAAGTTCTTTTTTCTCTTACTCTTTTTGGATATTCCACAGTATTCCTTCAGACTATTGACCCATGACTGTCCCTTAAATGCTGATAATCTTTTGTCTGAGACCTTCTCTTACTACAGACTTTAGAGGTTAAATTGTCCATTCTCATGATTTTACCATTTATATCTTAATAACTTCCAAAATTACATTTCTAGACCACAGTATTCTCCTAAGATTTATTTGTATACTATCAACTGTCAACTGGTTATTTGGTATGGATGTAAGACCATTTTTTTTTAACATAGATGCTCCTTCAACCCTCATGCAAATTGTCACCACTGGAGACATTGTTAAAACTGGAGAACAATGCCTCCTCAACCCTAGCACCCACATGGCCTGAGAGGAAATAGCAACAGTAATCATCAATTCAGCTGGAGTGACTTCCTTTTAATCCCATCAGCAGCAAAAATGGGGGAGGGAAGGTGTAAACCAGAAAAGGGTTCCTGTATGGAAGTTATGAAGAATCTGTTCCTGAGATTTTGTGAGGAATTTCTGGGGAATTTTCAGAAAAGTCTGCAGAGGAGCTTTGGGAAGAGTCACACCTAGCAAGTAATTCTGTCGGGGCTTTATACCATCATCTATAAGTCATTGCAATGAAATGAGATATCAAAACTAGATATAAATGGATGACCTCACTGCAATAAACAAATACATTTGATTCTGGGAACAAGGAAATGTAAGCTGTGGAGAATGGGAGAAATGTGATAAATGAAAGTAAATATAACATATGTACCTTTTCAAATTGCAGTTAATTTGATTTTAAACAGAATCTATGTTATTTTGGAGAAGTCTGAATATAAACTCAAGAATTATAGCAATTGAATTTTTATCACAATGCTATGGAGATGGGTTAAAAGTAGCTTGATAAGTTAGGCTGTATTTCAATGTAGTTCGCTTCCAGACATGGGTGGAGGTATTGCTTTGCTTGTCACCCAATAACATTCTGGGAGTAAAGAAAGCACTGAATCTAGGGAATGGAGAGGAATGAAATCGGAAGCTCACAGGAATTAAAAGACATTGTGGCAGGCATGTGGCCTTCATGAACAAGTCAAATATTTAGTAATTAAGTGCAGTCCCCACAGCTCTGAGACATGGGACATTTGGGATCCAGGCAGTAAGTCGGCTTCCTAAATAACAGACTGATATTCTTCACCATCAAATATCCTTTCCCATTTCACCAGAGCCCTAGACAAGGACTCAAAATACACAGATGCTCAAAAGAGCACCTCAGAATTGAAAAGAGTTGCTTTGACCAGGTATTCAGAAGAGATGTTATTCATTATTGCCTCTGCACCAAGAGGGTTTTAACACTTTTAAAAGACACATCAACTATTATTTTTTGGGACCCAGTGGACCTATAGATCGATTTTTTTTTATATTTAAAGTTTTACATATGTCTCCCTTTTCCCCGATTGACCGCCCCCTCCCAGGCCACCCCCACCCTTGAGGGCAAGCCCCCACCACCCCAGTGTCTGTGTCCATTGGTTATGCTAATATGCATGAATACAAGTCCTTTGGTTGATCTCTAACCACCTTCGCCCCCCACCCCCCCAGCCTCTGCTATCTGTCCCTGGATCTATTTTTGTTCATCAGTTTATGTTGATCATTATATACCACCCTAGAGGCTCAGTGCATGAAATTTGTGCACGAGGGGGGCAGATAAGGGGGGAGGTGTCCCTCAACCTGGCCTGCACCCTCTTCAATCTTGGATCTCTCTTACAATCCAGGACCGCTGGCTCCTAACTGCTCGCCTGCCTGCCTGCCTGCCTGATTGCCCCTAACCACTTCTGCCTGCCAGCCTGATCACCCCCTAACTGCTCCCCTGCTGGCCTGATTGACACCTGATTGCTCCCCTGCCAGCCTGATCACCCCCAACTGCCCTCCCCTGGCAGCCCGATCACCCACAACTTCCCTCCCTTGCTGGCCTGATGGCCCCCAGCTGTCTTCCCTTGCTGGCCCAATGGCCCCCAACTGCCCTCCCCTGCCAGCCTGATCTCACCCCCAACTGCCCTCCCCTGCAGGCCTGGTCACCCCTAACTGCCCTTCCCTGCAGGCCTGGTCCTCCCCAACTGCCCTCCCCTGCCAGCCTGATCTCCCCCAATTGCCCTCCCATGCTGGCCCCTTTGCCCCCCAACTGCCCTCCCCTGCAGAATTGATCGCTCACAACTTCTCTCCCCTGCTGACCATCTTGTGGTGACCATCTTGTGGTGGCCATCTTGTGACGGCATTGTGCAAGGGTGTAACGTGATGCCACCTAGACTTTTATTATATAGGACATGAGTGAGATCATGTGATATTTATCTTTCTCCGACTGGCTTATTTTGCTTAGCATAATGCTCTCCAGTTCCATCCAGGCTGTCGCAAATGGTAAAAGTTCCTTCTTTTTTATAGCAGCAAGTATTCCACTGTGTAGATGTACCACAGGTTTTTAATCCACTCATCTGCTGATGGGCATGTAGGTTGTTCTGGAAGCAGGCAGCTTATACAATGTGAGCCACAAGAACACCATAATGACTGGCACACAGCTGGCATGCTTCAAATGAAAGAGAATTTCTTTAAGGCAAACAAAATTTACAAACTATGTGAAAATTTATGTTAGTAGTCAGAGATGTATACTTTTTTTTTCTGCTAGTAGAGTATATGAATCAATTGCCTGAATCTAATCAAAACAGTCTATGTCACTATTGATGTTGGAGTCAGAGACCTCCATATGAATGACTTACTTGCAGCCTGATACCTGTCAGGGAGGAAATTTTCATTGGTTCTTCAAAAGGATCCAGAAGAATTCATCATCCCTAATAGTTATTGCAACAAGAATTCATCTCATAGCCAAAATGTATGAAACACTGAGGAAACTTTATTACATACTCTCTCTTTGTTGTTATAATTTCTGGCTCCATAAAGATGTCCACAGTCATCACTCTCAGGTTCTTGCCACCTTCTTTAGTTTAAAGACCTTTCCCTACCTAATCTTCTTACACAATCTAACAGATATGAGAAAGTGGTATATATTTTTTCTTTTTTTCCATTACACAATCATCAGCTATCAAACATTGTAAAATGCCCAATGTGCTTTTTACCTTTACATCTTTGGATTTTTAGACTAGAAAATCACTTCTACAATTTTGGCCCTGGAGACCAGAGAGCTGGCAGTGCTGGGGATGACAGAATTTCTTGGCTGTGACAGCTACATCTGACTGCCTAGGTTTCTCCTTTTCCACAGTTTAATGGGAACCTTGAAACCATCGTCAAAATACAATAAATGCTGGTCTTAGCCCTCCCTCCTGCCCCATTGATACTTTTCCTGAATATAATATATTTGTTTCTATTTCTTCTTTTATTCCTTTTCCTTTTTTTCTTTTGTGATTACCTGGAGAACTATTTCTCCCAGTTCCAAGAGAGCAGCTGCTGCTATAAAAGTTCACTGAATTTTCTCCCTGTGACAAGAAACATCATGCTGTTATAACGATACCTTTAGTATCCCCTGGCATCCCAGGCACAGAGGGGAGGAATGCACCTGGGAACACAGGGTGGCAAACAGCCTGAATGTTGCCAAACATCAGAGGCCCAGATCTGGCTAGTGGTCAGCTCAGGCCCTGACATCTCGCCAAGGAATTTCAGGAAACCTGAAACAAGAATAGTGGTGTCTAGTCAATATCGAAGTTACATTTTAGGGTTTGTTTTCTTTCACAAAGCTTTTCAAAAGTCCACCAATCATGCAGCAATTTAGTAATTGGTACCTACAGGTCACCTTGGAATTAATGTGCTTAAGTAAATTAGAACAGAACAAAGTAAATCATCTGTAGAATGTTTCCAAACTGCCACTTCACTTTGTCAGTGTAGATTTGATGTAGCTTCTAGCATTTGTTAAAACACCAACGATGGTCTACTAAATCCCATATTAAAGTCCTCACCATTACTGCTTGTGATTGGCATTAGTCTGGGAACCAGCAGGATCAACAATATCCTCGAGTCCCAAAATGAAATGTTTCACATGCCAGGAGATGGCATCCATCTCCAGATTAAGATGATGTTACTGCTAGAGCAGCCTTGACTCAGTGCCCAGCTCTGACAACTGGGTCTATCTGACTCCCCAGACCCAGTCTAGTGTATGTGCCCTGTTTTGACAACTGAGCTCCATCCTTTCTGAGTTTTGCTAAATGACCTAGTAATCATATCTTCTTCTGAATCAGTGCTGTGCATTTTTTTAACAACTGAATTATCACATACGTATGGAATCTGCCACTGTATAAATCTTCATGGGGGGGTGGGTCCCTGGAGGGCAGCTAAGGAGAGAAAAAAAAGATATTTTCTATTTTAAAAGTAGAAAGTACAGTTAAGAGGAACTTACATGTGGTTTAAGCTTGTCCCATTTGAACCCTCCTGCCAGGGCATTTGAAGGAAATGTCCAAAGAAGCAGGAGTGATTCAAAATCCATTTGGGCAGCAGTAGAGCAGCATCCTTTGTAGAATGATGGTGACAGCAACAACCCAATTTCCTGGTCCCCACCCATTTCTGAGATGGTGCTCTGGGTTAGTTGATAACAGTTAATTGCAAGGAGAGACAAACCAGGACTTTCTTTGCATTTGCAGCCCTGACCCTGAAACCCAGCTAGCAAATCCAGTCTTCCTTTTGTCAGCAGCATAGCCAACTCAACTTCTGTGTGTCATCCAACAGAGCCATCTCCCCACCTGCTGAAACCAGCAACCATTTCACTTTGGACACCCATCACTGATCCATTTCATTCACATTTAATTCAATTTGATTTTACCTCTACGCCCTGTGCTTGCTTTGGATTCATTCTTCCTTAGAAGCACCTGCAACTGGGTCGCTCTTCCAAAACTGGTCCTACTCAAGTGAGTGAGACTCGACCAGAACCAGCCTTCTCTCAACCCGACCCCATCCTGAAAACAGGATCCATTTCTGAACCCTAATAGGACGCCTAATACATTGTCTTCAGAGAAGTGACAGTGTGCAAGCGTTGTGATAAATGTGAGAGGTAAGCGGTGGGGAGATGGAATAGGTCTTTCAGGAACCTAGAAACTGAGCTACTTCGAGGTCAGGTTCAGAGAGGTGTTGTTTTAAACTTATAGGGATCGACTTTCAAAATCCTTGAAGCATACTTGATTTTTATTAAAAGCTTTTTTTAAGGGGTGGTATAAAAATTTCACAGAATTGTGCCCATAGGAAAACTTTCTAATATTCCCTGTAAAGCCTTTTTCTCACTGCAGCTGCTCCTATGCATTCCAACCCCCTATCCACCAGTCATACCCCTCCCCTAATCATTCTCTCCAGTCACTGGTCTCCTCTGCAAGCCTCAGGCAATACCCCCTCCAGAAACCTCTCCACCCACTTTCTTCACATCTCTCTTCCCATAACAAAGCACCCATGAGTGGTGGAGTTCCTTTTCCACTTCAACTTGTTCTTTTTATGTGTTTGTTTTTGCTAGGAGTAGCTCCTTAGGAATTCTAGTTCATTCATAGAACATGTATTTATTGATCACCTATTATATGCAGGTATATATTTATTGCATATAGAAATTATATAAAGTCATAAGAAGAAACTTTTTATGTCTAATCTTGTTTTAGTAGATTTGAATTAAAGAAACTTTTGTTTATTGGAGTGAAATAACGCATGACTCTTATTCTATTCTATTTTTTACTAGAGGCCTGGTGCATGAATTCGGGCACAGGTGGGGACCCTCTGGGTGTCCCACAGGGATAGAGCCGAAACCCACAGTCCAGCGCCACCTGCAGCTTTTACCTGCTGCTCCGGCTCATTCCGGCCCCAATGTGCCTGCCACAGGCTTGCGCCCAATCAGTCCCCATTGGGAGAGGCTTGCATTGCCGCAGCAGTGCTAGGCAGCCATGAGCCCTACATCTGGCACCCTCCCAAGGAGAGTGGCCTGCGGGATCAGGCTAAAACTGGCCCTCCAACATCCCCCAAGGGGTCCCGGATTGCTAGAGGGCCCAGGCCAGGCTGAGGGACCCCACTGGTGCACAATTGGGACTGGGGAGAAACCACGGGAGGGCTCCAGTGCGTGTCTGGCCCATCTCGCTCAGTTCCGATTGGCAGGACCCCAACAGCAAGCTAACCTACTGGTCGGAACATCTGCCTCCTGGTGGTCAGTACATGTCATAGCAACCAGTTGACCAGTTGACTGTCTGCCCCCTGATGGTCAGTGCACATCATAGCAAGCAGTTGAGCAGCCTTAGTACTAGTATATCATTAGCATATTACGCCTTGATTGGTTGTTCAGTTGTTTTGCCATTCAGTCTATTTGCATATTACCCTTTTATTATATAGGATTGTCATTGTATTAAGGATTTTGTAATACAGGATTTTAATAACACAGAAATAAGAAAATAGTTTCTTGCATTTGAGGTTTGCTTAATTCTCTATTTTGTAATTTAATTGGAACTTTACATAGTTTGTACCATCAAATAAAGTATAACGGTTATGTATGAGGATTGAGAAACAAGACCATGTGGCATGTTTGTTGCCAGTGGGGAGAGGTCCTCATTCTCACCTGTTGCTACTGGGAGTGGAATCCTTGCAATGTCCCAAGAAAAAAAATTTTTCTGAGAGTCTCATAGGAGAATGACTGATGTTTATTTGTGTGGAATTAAATCCCTGAATTTCCAAGGACCCATTTCCCTTAGTCCAATCATAGAAGAAATGTAACTGGGGCTTCAACAAAGCTAAAATCAGAGTCAGTGTCCATAGTTTCCTTTCCACGTTGGAGCCAAGTCCAGACCAGCATCAGGCTAGCTTAGCTTGTGCTTTCCACTGCATTCCACCAGACCATTGCATGTGGGGTCCACATGGATGGGGCCATATGTGTGAATGCAAGGGAACCAAGAGCCAAGAGCAACAAGAGAACAAGCTCCTTTGTTTAGGGGATTATCTATTCCCAAATGTTTGCATGCTTGCTGTGGCTTTGCCTGCTCTGGCCAATAATCTCTGTTCCCAGGTGTGACTGACAGACATCTTCTCTAGTTACCCCAACTTTACTGTGCATGCATTTATCTCCTCTTTGTTGGACCCCTCCCCCCAGGATCTACAGAGAATGGGTCAATGGTTCCCTGGGGACTTCAAATTTGCAGCTTCCTGCAAAGCTGCCCAAATGACATTCCTATAATGCCTGGCTTTACCTTTGCTCTTTTTCTATTATTAATAACTACAGGCCAATGCATGAAATTCATGCAAGAGTAGGCCTTCCTTCCCCCTGCTGCCAGCACTGGCTTCCTTCTGGCACCAGGAACCCACAGGCAGGCACTGGGACCCAGGCTTCCTTCACAGCCCTGGCTTCGTCCAGAAGGTCATCCAGAAGGATGTCCGGAAGGATGTTTGGTCTAATTAGCATATTGCCCTGTTATTATTATAGACTACAGGCCTGGTGCACAAAATTTGTGCAAGGGGGGTGCCCCTCAGCCCAGCCTGCACCCTCTTCAATCTGGGACCCCTTGGGGGATGTCTGACTGCCGGTTTAGGCCTGTTCCCACAGGGATCATTCCTAAACCGGCAGTTGGACATGCCTCTCACAATCCAGGACTGCTGGCTCCTAAATGCTCACCTGCCTGCCTGCCTGATCACCCCTAAACCCTCTGCCTGCCTGCCTGATTGCCTCTAACCACCTCTGCCTGCCTGATTGCCCCTAACCACCTCTGCCTGCCTGCCTAACTGCCTCTGCCACAGCCCCGCACCCGGGACCCAGGATTTTCTCCTCCAGCCGGCCGCAGGCACCTGGGACCCAGGCTTCCCTTCCTCTGGCCGACCATAGGCACCCAAGACCTGGGTCAGCTTTGCCAAGCCTGCCGCAGCCTCAGGGGACGTGGGCGGGTGACTTTGCCTGGACTGGCCACAGCCGCAGGGGACCATGGGACAGGTGCTTCACCCGGGCTGCAGCTGCAGGTGCCTGAGACCGCGGGGCAGGCAGCTTTTCTCAGTCTCTTGGGCCGCAGCCGCAGGCGCTGGTGCCCGGGACTGCAGGGTGGGTGGCTTTGCCTGGGCCCGGCTTTATCAGGAAGGACATCCGAAAGGTCGTCCGGAAGATGTCTGGTTAATTAGCATATTACCCTTTTATTAGTGTGGACTAGCTAATTTTAAGTGGTTGGAACTGAGGCATCTCTGGCCCATGGAAATCTCTAAAAGTTGCTGAAATAAGAGAGTGGACAGTGACTTTAAAAAGCACTTTAAGCCGAAACTGGTTTGGCTCAGTGGATAGAGTGTCGGCCTGCGGACTGAAAGGTCCCAGGTTCGATTCTGGTCAAGGGCATGTATCTGGGTTGCGGGCACATCCCCAGTAGGAGATGTGCAGGAGGCAGCTGATCGATGTTTCTCTCTCATCAATGTTTCTAACTTTCTATCTCTCTCCCTTCCTCTCTGTAAAAAATCAATAAAATATATTTTTTTAAAAAAAAGCACTTTAAAAGAACATTAACAATAAGTCATTTTAGCAACCAAATAGCCATGCAGTTTCTTAATTTAACCATATGCTTGTGTAAAATACTTGGAAGAGTATATCATCTCAGTGTTCGTTTACAGACTTAGGTCCTGTTTTGTGGGTAACCCTAGGAACCATTTGTTGGCAGAGCTAAGAGACAATGGAGGAGTCTACTCACTAATGTAGGTGGAGCTAATTCTGTGGGGCCTCATTAGCACTGAGCCACAAAAGAAGAGACTGGGATCACCAAGAGTATCGAGAAAGCCTGGAAGGAAACACTTCTTGTTTCATCTCCAAAGTACTTGTAAAAAAGAAAAGGCTGCCCTATGGTTGCTGGGATTGTCTGTTCCGACTAAATCTTCAGGATGGAACTATGCAAAAGTAAATATATGAAGGAAAACCCATGGATATTTACTTTAGAAATATAGGATTGTTCAAGAGTCTAAGGTTTCAAGGACTTGGTTATGGATGTAGAAAAAATGAATTCAGAAGAAGCTGAAAGAGAAATTCAAGAGAATCACAGTTTGTTACTCAGTCTGTGATGAATAGAGGTCAAAATGACACCACTATCTACTTAGTATTTGTTGCAGGGAATGTTATTGAAAGACAGCTTAGGTAGAAACTGCCTGGGCAATGAAAAGAGATTCCATAGACAACCCATGGAGAGCAAAGTAGTTTAATAACAGTAACTACTGAGTCAAGGACCAACAAGCATCCACTGGAATGAACAGTGCATCTTGATAATTTTGTTTGCTGAAGAATTCTTAGAAATGAGAAACATTCTAAAACATAGGCTTTGAGTAAAAAGTGTGCCTTCCGAATAAACTGCTAACCTTACTAAAAGCAAACCCTCCCAAAAAACTTTACCCAGCTTACACAGCCTGAAGTCTATTCCTGATTCTAGAGACAGAATGACACAGCTAAGAGAATGGATCTGCTTTCTTAGTGTCTTAAGTTATATACATCTTACAACATTTTCTTTCTCTTAAATATTCTCTTTGTTACAGGAAAGTTCTACATATTTACTGATAAAATTTTAAATTTATTTGACAATAATTTTCCCAATACCAAGACACTTATACCAAGATAATAACCCAAACTTAGTATTGTGTGACTTTGACAATGCTTTTTAACTTCTCTAGAGTTCAATTTTCTTCTATATAAAATTTAGAAATGTAGTATCTGCCTCACAGAATTAAATGATAAAATTCACATAAGATATTTTGAGTTTGATATCTATCTATGAGCTCAATGTTAGTTTTTGCTGTAAATTTTATCAACACTCTTATTAGCACAATTATTGTTCTAGAAAGACCAAATGCGATTATATGAACATGTGTTTCTTGTTTCACTCCATTATAAGACCTGAAGAGTGTGGAGATTGGGAAGTGATGACCATGGGCAAATATGCTTTGTCATACTTGCCTTTTGTAGAAAGTGTGATGTATAGTTAAAGATGACAATCAGTGATTTATGATCACCATTATCCAAAAATGATACTCAATTAGTTCAGGTCATAAAATGTGGTGGGGAAAAAAAAGAAGGGATGGAGGAAAGCAAATAGGGAGGGAAAGAGAGGAAGAGACAATAAAGGGAAGAAGGAAGAAACTTAACAAGAAAGGAAGAAAGGAAGAGAGAGGGAAGGAGGAAGGAATGGAGGGAGAAAGGAAGGAAAGGGTTTTGTTGCTTCAGGTTATTGAAGGAATTCAAGAAAATACAACTGATTATTATATGTTGGATCCTCAAGAGAAGGAAGAGAAGACTGGGTTTATTTAACACAATAGGATTGCCATTGCTATGGTCTGAATATTTTTGTCTCCCCAAAATTCATATTGAAATCCACCTAGCTGCAAAAGGTAGAGGTAGGGCCTCTAGGTGATAATTAGGTCATGAGGGTGGAACCCTCATAAGAGGGATTAGAGCTATTACAGAAGACTCCGCAGACCTCCCTGGGCCTCTTCCCTGTGAGGATGTAGCAGGAAGTCTTCAACCTGGAAGCAAGCCCTGGCTCACCTAACCACGCTGGCACCGTGATCTTAGACACCCAGTCTCCAGAACTGTGCGATATAAACTTTGTTGTTTATGAACTATTCAATCTGTCGCATTTTGTTATAACAGCCTGAACAGTCTAAGACACCATTTCTTTAGGAAACTGGAGAAATATGGAGCTAATGATACTGTTCATTGTTCCTTTCCAATTGGCTTTGTGGAGCATTCGAACAGGCTCTTCTGCTTTCCAATTTCCCTCCCAGACTCCAGTGGGCTGGCCGCTGGGGGAGAAGTGGGTGGAGCCAAAGGCACTTCAAAGTGCTTGTTTTAGGAGACAGCTGCAGGGCCACAGAGTTTTTATGTGGCCCGCACCTCATAAAAGTCAAGAAAAAAAAAAATAAGAGGAAAGATAAATGTGAAATTCATGTTTTGAGGGGGAAAAAAAACTGGAGTAGAAAAAAGTCCAGTTTGGGTGGCCATAGAGTAATAACAGACTGAGTAAAAGAAAAAAAAAAATGCAGCCTGCAGTCTTGAATAGTCCACAGAAAGCCGTTTTGGTTTGTCTTATTGAGGGAGGGAGACTATGAGCTAAGCCAGAGAATCACCAATCGAGTCATCATCACTTAAAATGAATTTTATGCTTTTAATAAAAACAAACTGGTTTCAGTTAAAGTGAGAATATATAACAATGATTTCTTTGGGGGGGGGGGAGAGGGAGGGGAGAGAAACAAAGCAGAGAAGTCCATCTGATCCTAGCAGCTGTATCAAAAATAAGAGAGCAACATTTTTTTTAATCTGCAAATGTGATTAAATATTTACCCAGAGACCGTGTATAATTTCCTAATGTAGTCCAGGAATGATTGCAGGGCAGATCTCAGAAACCAATCCAGGAAGAGTTTCTGTTTGGAGAGATAAGCCCACTCCAGCAAGGTTTCAGACATACTCTAGAGCAGTGATGGTGAACCTTTTGAGCTTGGCATATCAGCATTTTGAAAAACCCTAACTTAACTCTGGTGCCGTGTCACATATAGAAATTTTTTGATATTTGCAACCATAGTAAAACAAAGACGTATATTTTTTATATTTATTTTATATATTTAAATGCCATTTAACAAAGAAAAATCAACTAAAAAAATGAGTTCACGTGATACCTCTGACACGCGTGTCATAGGTTCGCCATCACTGCTCTAGAACATGGTGGTCAGCAGGCACTAGATGAGCACTAACATATGTGGGGCTCTGCACTAAGAGAGAAGAAAGATGATCTCACAATGAATCTGTAAATGTGGCAAATAATACCAAGCAATCTAAAGTGGACTATGAAATCTTAGTGTCATTATCTCAATTTTCACACTATAGAATCAAAGTAATTGTTCAGTATCTGAACTTTTTTTAGCCACAACTTTCTTTAGGCAAACAGAGGCATTCCCATTATTGTCCCTGTAGATTCAAGCTGTAAATTTTAGATGATTTCAGTAGAAAGAGCCTATGTTTTATCACATACAAAATGCTCTTGATCATAAGATGCAATCTTATTTAATTTTCCACTAGAGCAGAGATATGCATATATATATAAATAGATCGATCGATAGATGATAGATATGTGATAGATGATGATAGATGATAGATGATAGATAGATAGATAGATAGATAGATGATAGATAGATAGATGATAGATAAGTGATAGATGGAGAGATACAAAGAGAAAGAGGGAGGGTGGGAGAGGCACCCACTCTGGGATCCAACAGCTGATTTACAGAACCATCCTAAACCCTCACTGCAGGGGTAAGTAAGACTTAAACCCAACATTTAGGACAGGACAGTTAAGGAACTTATATGTTTCAACATTGACACTAGATGGAGAAAGGGGAAAAATATCTCCCATGAAAATTTGAACTACCATCTATCACTTTTGCAGGTGTGCAGTGTGAATTCATAATGCTAGTGTGGTCCCAAAATCCTCTGGAGGGCATTTAGTTTGAAATGGTCTTGGTTTGATAGTGCCCTTGGGTGACTGGCAAGAACAAGCACAAAAGTTTCCTGGAAAAAAGAGAAATGAGAGTTTGATCCAGGACAGTTAAAGTGGTAACATGAATCAAATGTGAGGGGCATCCTGATTTCCTAGATATGCAAATGGGAATAAAGTGCATCTTAATCTGAAGAAATCAGGAAGCTTGTGTGTGATTCTGCTTGGTCAAGCACAATGTTTTTATACAGACTCAGTTTTGCAAAGACCATGTGGATGTGTTTTTGTTCGTTTGTTTTGTTTTTTACTTTGTTGGACTTGATTTGGGGAAATTTCTTTGTTCCCAGCTGCTGTTCTGATTTTGGTTGTCACAGAACTCTGACCTAAGACACCTCATTTGCTTTGGTTACATCTTATTCTTTGCACCTTCTCTCTGGTTTTATAGTACTTTGCTGAGTTTCTACTGTCTCATTAATGAATTCAGTGGAGAATGCTTACTCAGATACTCAGAACTTCATGAGATGAACAGAATCTTAGATTCATGAAATTCGAAGACCTACCTAGGACTTTTCAGACATTAGTAAATTTTAAGTTTATCTATGAAGTCAATGAAGAACGAAGCTGCCGAAGTCCCTCTTTTGGAGACGGATTCAGGAAGTCAGATATTGGTCATCAGAAGCTGCGTTTCTAACAAGCCTTCCGTGCATGTGATGCAGACTTGTTTGAGAACTCCGTAGCCCCCTGCTATGTGTGCTCCCCTCTCATCTCAACATTCACTCTGCTTTATTTCTGCAAATCACTGCTGCTCACAGTCCTGAGTCTAAAGAAACAATTAGAATTAAAATGCTTTTGTGACAATTCAGTAAGGCAGTTTTGACCTAACCTAACAGAATCAAATTATTCTGAAATTAGTTGGATTTGATCAATGTAATGGGCTCAGCCGTGTAATACTTACTGCACTGTTTGCTCCAACAGTGCCTGAATTACTTGGAAAATGACCCCAGTCTTCTACAATGGACATACCCCCATCACACAGGGCCATGTGCTCTCGGGGATTCCTCTCATGCAATGAGTTCTCTATACATGTTTGCTGAAGTGAATGAGTTGGAGTTGGAAGATTTTTAAACTTTTTCTGAATGATCATGTGAAAGTTATATTTGAAAATGAAATATTCCATTAATAGCAGAGAATCTGGTTCTATGTGGTAAATTGTATTATTATCCCCGGGGGACACCTGAGACTAATTGCTATTGTGTGTAGAAAAAAACAAAACATCCCATTTTAGAATCATGTCAGACATCAGACACTTTTCTATTTTGCTTGTTACAAGCAAATTTGCAAAGCATTCCATGTTAAACACCCTAATCATTTTTCAGCTTGATTATTGAAATGGAAAGAAAAAGGGAAGGAGCAAAATTTCAGAGTTCTGGTTCCAGCTCAGGCACAAATAATCTCAGTAACTATACCTATGCATTGATGAGATTGACTTACATGCAGTCTATACTCTCAGTTCACTGTAAAGCTCCTATAAATCAATATGTGATCAACATAAAATGCAAGGCGGAATTACCATTAGTAATAGTGTCATTAGAATGAAGGAACCACCTGTTATAATTTGGTTACTTCACTTATAGAGATTCAAAGTATGATTGGGAGCATATTACTAGTATAGACTGTTGGCACACTGCATAAATATGCACCTTCATTCGCTTACCCCTTTTGTAGGTTTTCAGTTTAGAAAATGAACAATGATACAACTTTAAACTTGACATGACAACACACTTCTCACTCAGGATTTATAAAAAAGACACACCATCCACTTTCTTAGTGAAGCTTCTCCAGCCTTTCCCTTGTTCTTACTGTAAACTGTTCAACACACCATGCCTGTGGCTGCATTCTGAAAAATGAATGAGGGAAAGTTGAGTTTCAGCATGTGTCACTCTGCTCTGAGGGCAAAGCAGACTTTCTGGATGCACCACTTTCCTTCAGGGTGATATTATATACACCGGAAAGGTGTGAATAGGTCCTCAAGGTGCCTCATCTCATGATGGTAAATCAGTTGCCCCCAAAGCGCACTTTCATGACCTCATGTTCTATGACAGGAAGGAGATGTCACAAGTCAACATTACACAGCCAATCCAAAAGCTTCAAATTCTACCTCCAAATCAAACCCCAAATCATTTTCCGCTCTGCTACTCCAGGCCTTAAAGACACCTTTTGAAAATTGTAATGTGCTTTACTATTTGGTTTAACTACATATGTTACTATTACTATTCTTATTGTTATTATTTTTTAAAATATATTTTATTGATTTCAGATAAGAAGAGGGAGAGAGAGATAGGAACATCATTGAGGAGAGAGAATCATTGACTGGGTGCCTCCTGCACACCCCACACTGTGGATCTCACCCACAACCAGGCAGGTACCCTGACCCAGAATTGAACCATGACCTCCTGGTTCATAGGTTGATGCTCAACCACTGAGCCATGCCACCTGGGCTATTATTATTATTATTTTAAATAACAGTTTCTCTCTTTAAGTCAATATGGAAACCTTAAATCTGGATGCTATACAAAATTTACTCACAGTAGCATGGTTGTCTGGGAGACAGGAAAATGCATATCCACTGCAGTATTTATTGGAGGGTTTACCTGATAATTTTCTAAAAAATAAAAGGCATCCCATCTTGTGCTGGGGAAATTGGAAGCCTGGCACCACAATCCCATAAGGATTGAAACAACCATCCATAAATCTGCACAGTGTATCAGATTCTGCCCCCTTTGAGTAACGATAATAGGAGATCTATAGACAAGGCGGGAGCTGAATCAAGACTACGAAGAAGGCTGCTGTCAGCACGGATATGCATGAAAGACAGTAGATGGCTGGGCATGCATCCTAGAACTGTACAATTTCCCAGTGAGCAAAGTCTTAGATTTTAAAACCACATGTGTCTATTTGCCAATACTTTGCTATTTTACTTATTAAGTTTGTCACTAAACCCTGTTTTGCATACACTAGTACTTGTTCATGCATGCCTTATGAATATAGAAATTAGCATCTCATTAACTTGATAATTAGGCCAATGATAAACCGCTGTTTGGTTGCCGTATAGGGCAAGATTTCTACTGAAGTTACTTATTTGCCATACACAATAGCAGTGCAATTATTTGTCACACCATCAATTATAGACAAACAACAATAGGAAATAAACTTTTCTTTTACACATTTGCTTTCATTGTAATTAAGATCCAAATTCATGCTCTGCTTTTGGAAAAACAATAATGCAATATTGTCTAACAATCTTGATAATGTACATTTGCAGCTTTGCTTTTAAATTTTGCAGGCAGTTCAAACATCTCACATTGTACATTCTGCTATGAATGACTATTTCCAAGATGTCCCTTTTTTTTTTAACTCTCTTGTTTCCATTTCCTGATGTTACGACTACTGATCACTGAAAATTTCGCAAGTCATCTTGTTTTTGCTTTAGTTTGTGTCTGCCTGTACTTCTACGATTAACTTATATTGTGACCTTCTCTTGCTTATAGGCCTGTGCCGAAAGAAATTATCTAAGAGATGTTAGGAGTTGATGAAAGCTATGAAAGTGTTTTCTCAATTGCTTAGGTATAGCTCAAGTCACATTTATTTCTGAAAATAAGAAAAGAAAAAGGATAAAGAATGCAATGTGTTTCTCTTAAATCCACATGGATTTAACACTAAAGATATAATGTTTAAAAATTAAAAAAAAAAACAAAACAGAAACCTGTCTTTCAAACTAATAAAAAAGGAACTCAGTGCTGTGCTCACAGCAAAGTGTGGAAGATAATTTGAAACTTCAGTTAGCTTCCTGTGGAGAAAAGTAACAACTACCAAACGAATGGGTAATCAATGGCCAATTGCTTCAGAAAAGAGGTGCCTCACAGAATTCCCTGGAAGTTAACGGCCTGCCTAGGATGCGCTGGGGAATGTCTTAAGACTATCTCTGTGAGCCCACCTTTTTAATAAGTGCATAAGGGCTAGGGGGTGCTACTTTTGCTAATCAAGACCTAGAGGTGAAATGCTGTCTTCATTTAAGTTTCCTGTGCTGTTCTCTAAACCACTATATTAAAAACAATCTTTCCCCATGATTGCTGGTGCTGTAGTGGAATATAGTTTATGTGAAAGTAAATCTGGAAAGATTACCTTTCAAAACTGCCAGATGCTTCGCATTTTCTGGTAGAAATCTGGATTCCAGGTCTGTAATGATATTTCCTGCTGTGCTCAACACTCAATCAGAACGTATCCTTCTTGGAGGGCAATATAAGGATTCCAAGGCTAACTTGGCCATTTGGCTTTTATATTTTTCCAGGCCAGCTGGGGGGTATACATTTAAATGCGGGGCCCCCCAAGCTAAACTTCAGAAGGGGTCTTTGTGAATTTTAGCTCTCCTGCAGTTTCAGTCCCCTCCTTTCATAAACTTTCCCATGTAATGCAGTTTATGATTATATTTATACCAATGAATGAAACATACCCTGCTGAAAAAGAAAACTAAATTATTGCACTAATGGTGCAGGAATGTCTATGTTCTCATTGCCCTGGGCCCTCCCTTGTTAGATTCAAGTTCCTTTCTCCACCAGGTTGAATTACACTAATGTCCCTTTCCTCTCTTCCTTCATCCATCCAGTACGTTCTGTAATATGATGTGGTGGTTACCAGCACGTAGTCTGGAGTGTTTGAGACCAAGGCTGGCATCTCACTGAGCTCTTCCATTTTAAAGCTGTTAGAACTTGGGATGATTAACTTAATATATCTGGTCTGTGTTTTACTCATCTTTAAAATGGGGCTAATAATAGCTTCTACTTCCTGGGGTTATTAAGGATTAAGTGAAATAATGTATAGAAAGCATTTAGCACAGCTCTGAGCATAGCACACGTATCAGGGAATGTTGGCTGCTTTCCTAGTGGGGGGACAGCCTCACAGAGAGGCAACATAGAGCGGAACTCTTGCACCTGGCTGCCTCGGTTCCAACCTTGACTCTGGTGCACACAGTGTGTGTGACCTTACACAACTATCAATATATCTGTGTCCATTTTCTCATTTCAAAAACAGGAAACAATAGCAGTACCTATCTCAAGAAGCTATTGTGAAGATTAAATGAAACAATGGTTAGTAAATAGTGAGTTCTATATATTTTTATTAAATACACCTATAATACACTTGGTCCACCTTCCCCATTTTAATTTGTTCCAACCTTCTTTCTCTACCTCACTGCTGTTCATGTCATTTCTCACAGTGCTCCTTTAAAAAAAAATAATATACTTTTATTGATTTCAGAGAGGAAGGGAGAGGAAGGGAAAGATAGAAACATGAATGACGAGAGAGACAATCGCTGATTGGCTGCCTCCTACACACCCCACACTGGAGATCGACCCACAACCCGGACATGTGCCCTGACTGGAAATTGAACTATGTCTTCCTGGTCCATAGGTCGACGCTCAACCACTGGGCCACACCAATGCGGTTCACAGTACTCCTTTTAAAACTGTAAAGAAAGACCCAAACAGCTCTTCCTGTGTGGGGAAGCATATGTCAGAAAGCAAATTGGTCAGTTAAGATAAGCAAACTGATCTGGGGGTTACCTAGTCATGCGGTATAGGCTGATAGATGCTGCTCAGCCCTGGGAGCTGTTCTTTTCTCACTCTGTCTATCCAGGGAATTTTATTGTTCTCCATGTAAAGTTCATTACATGTAAGGTATGGGTCCCTTCTTTCTGGAATGCTTGTGTTACTTCTATCCTAGATGCAATGGGCTTCAGCAGGCCTCTAACAAGGCAAGTCTGGAGCATTGTGTGTGCTCTGCCACTTCCCTGCTTGGAAATTTTACACAATAAACTCCAGTACATACTTGAATCATGGTGCTATCATCTCTGCCATCGTTGCATGATGGTTATGTCATAATTTGTCTTCTTTCATGTGTATGTATTATATTCCTAGATAACAGGAAAATTTCTCAGCAATATCTGACACTATTATGACCTTGAAGTTTGCTCTATGCTTAGCCTATCACAGAAACTCAGTACATTTGTGTGTCTAGATAATCCTGATGACATTATTTAGGGTTCAATTTGGCTGCAAGTATCAGAAAATCCTCAAATTATTATGGTAATAATAATTAGGGTAACCAAGGTAACATATTTTTCTCTTACCCCAAAAACAACAACAAAAAGTAATATGTTTGATGCGATGGCCCAAAGCACCAGGGATCTAGGTTCATGCTCTCTCATGGCTCATGGCTTTAGATCCTGAGGTCGTCTCATGGTTCCAGAAACTGGAGGAGCTCCAGCCATTGTGTTTTCATCACAGACAACCGAAAGACAAAAGGGGTGACCGCCTCCCTTGAAGAAAACCTACTGGTAGTTAAGGGACCGAGCAGAGTCACAAGGAAGACTAGAAAACGTGGCCTTTGCTCTGAGTGGCGATGGGTCCTGATAAAAGCCAGAATTTTACTGCTAAATCAGATGGGAGAACAGACACTGGGATGACCAGCCTGCTCTCTAGCTGCCACGGCTTTTTACTGCTCACTTCTAAGTCATTCTACGTCCCTTGCTTTTTGCTTTATGTTCCCCCAAAGAAATCTATTTGATTTCTGTCATTAAATGTTACTAAAGAAGCATAAGCAGCAGCAGTACTTCCATGAAACCATGGGTGATTTACCTTATGTTTACTGAGTTTCAGAATTGGCAACATAATGCCTAGCCCACCAGCCTATGCGTGCTACACAGAATTGTAAAAAGTAAAATAATAAGCATAATAATACCTAATATTTATTTATCAAATGTGTGCTATATACTAGGAAGCAAGATATTCCTATTTTAATCTTCACAACAATCTTATGAAGCAGATTTTATTACTAATGTCTAAACACTTTTAAAAATCTAAGGTGAAGAGCTTAAAAATATGTCCCAGTTACACCGTTGGAAAAGGATATAGTTGGGGTTGTAGTTCAGGCATTCTAATGCCTATGTTCACTTTGTAACTTTTATGCAAGGCTTTGTGGAAATCAACTGTGGAAATATAGTGTAAATTGCACAGGCATAATTCTGCATCTTATATATTTTAATTACATGTGTTTATTGTTCTTGATGATTATTTTAATTATCCTTCTTAAGAACAGAACATCATATGGAAATCTGATATATGATAATATATACCTTGTAGGAATGAAGGCATAATTAATCATCTCAAAATTTCTCACAGTTTTGCTGGTCTTATCATTAGAACATCCTTTATTTGAAGCTTGTGTCTCATAGATCACAGAATGGGTTTGAGGCACACATTCCTTCTCTCTTGATTTTTCCAACCACATACTCCAGCATGGTTAGGATGAGCCAAAACAGAACCATGGCCTTTGGGTGTGCTTAGGAGAGCAAAATTACTGGTACACCATGAGGCAGAATAGCTATATAACCGTAGTTGTTCACTCATACCTCCTCAGCTGCAAACCTTTTTCAAAACTTTTCCCCATATTGCTCTTTGTTTGGTGTGGACATATTAAAAGCAAAACCAAAACAGTGTTCCAGAAAGTGAGGAAAGGCTTGAGTTTCTAAATAAATTCTAAATACAGAATATTCCTGTCTATATTAATTTCTCTTCCATGGCAATCAAAAATAAAATGTAGAACACAACTTCCAGGGAAACTGCTGAACTCAGTCCCCATTCTTTCAGAACTGCTTTTCACACCTACTATACTCCATACTTTAGATCTGATAACAGTGTGTGTCATACATGACCCCACAACTCTGACCATAGATAGGTAAGCGGACTGGTGGGGAGGTTCTCCTGACTAACATTAGACCAATCAGATTAATTCTCCTCAGAAGTTTGTAACTAGGGCTGAGGGGCAGTCAGTCATTTTAAGTTTAGAGATGACTATTTGTCTTTCCACTAATGCAAAGAGATGAAGAAAGTTGACCAATGGAGAGTCATGAATGAAGAACATGTGCTAAGAGGACCAAAGTTAGAAGATGGAGGGATTGAGTGTGTTGCATTCCCTAAAGCTTTTCACCTCCTGGTTTCCTCATTTCTTTCCTCTTTGCTTACACTGGTTCAATTTGATTTTTGTTATTATATGTAACCCTAACAACCTTAATTAATTCAGGAGGGAAACAGAATATTAAGAGAGTCAAAGTGGGAGAAGAATTTCAAAACAGCCTGCTACTACACAGAAATGAGGCAGAAAAACCACAACCCCTAGAGATCTAAGGCAGTCCCGATGAGCCTACCCCTCCCACCTGTCCCAAATAAGAATGGGGGACAGTTTTCTCACTTACTGGGCCGTTCATGAGAGTATCTAATCACAAAAAATCTCCTCCAGAAAGGCGTTCCAGGACCTTTGCCCTACAAAATACTTGAAACCAAACTGCACAAGCTTATAAACAGACTCCCACTATACAGTGTAATGGAAACAACAGGACTCCCTGTGGTATGGTTGGGCAGGTAAATCTAGAAGCTATGAAGCCTGAAAGCAACGATTCTTGGAATATAATGCATGAAGATGATCTTGTTTTTCTTGGCACTCTCCCACAAGCCTTCAGTCACTCCGAACTAAATCTCTTCCCATATGTTTTTCATTCATTTGCATTTAAAATAAAAATTATTGGCTCTGAGAGCCCTTTGATGAGTGGTGAGTCAATGATTCTTTTCATTGTGATCTCAGCTCAGTAATCATGCATATTGTTCACATGATGTTCCAAGAAAGTGAAATCATTACTGATGCCATCTGAAGTCATCACTTGGTAATAATAGACTTACCTAGTTTCTTTTACTCTCTAGCAAGAAAAAAAAAGTTTGATATAGGATAAAAATATGTTTTGTGGCTCTATTTTGAATTCATTCCTTTTGAGCTCATTTACTGAAAAACTAACATTCTAACTAGGACAAAGACTCATTCTTTGATTTTTGGAAATTATAAATATTTCTTATAACAATTGCTGCTTCTGGGACCACATTGAGACACATCCAGGATCGCTGCTCACAGGTCACTATAACATGGATAATAATTTAAAAGTATGAAATATTTCAAGAATTACAAAAATGTTGCACAGGCATGCAGTGAGCTTTTGGAAAATTATTCCAAAACACAAGGTTACCATAAACGTTAAATATGTAATAATAAAAAAGCAATATCAGCAAAGGACAATGAAATGAGGTATGACTATACTTTGTTCTTCTCCTGATATTGTCAGTATGTGTTAATATATTAATATTAAAAATATAAGCATAGCCCTAGCTGGTTTGGGTCAGTGGATAGAGCATCAGCCCATGGACTGAAGAGTCCTGGGTTTAATTTCGGTCAAGGGCAGGTACCTCAGTTGCAGGCTCAATACCAGGCCCTGGTCAGCGCACTTTCAGGAGGCAACCAATCCATATTTCTCTCTGTGTTTACCTCCCTTCCACTTGCCCTAAAAATCAATGGAAAAATATTCTTGGGTAAAGATTATCAACAACAAAATTATCTATCTATCTATCTATCTATCTATCTATCTATCTATCTATCATCTATCTATATCTATATCTATCTAAAAGACTAATATGCTAAGTTTCCCTCTGACCATCTGACCAGTCACTATGACACACACTGACAACCAGGGGACAGATGCTCAATGCAGGAGCTGCCGTGATATGCACTGGCCATTTACAGAGAAACAGCACCAGGGACTTGGCACCCACAAAGCAACACTCGGCTTCCCCCAAGTGTTACAGAGGCCCCACCACCACCCCAGAGCCACAGCCCACCAAATCACAGACAACGCTGCCAAGACCCCATGATGCAAAATGTACCCAGCCCAGCCCAGAAATGGTGGCTGTGGGTGCTGGGTAATGATGTCATGTAGCAATGCCCAGCTTCCTCTCCCTAGCGACTAGCCTCCTTGGAGTTTATTCAGCCTAGGAACACAACTTGCTTTATAGCCAGGTGCAAACATTTTACAGTTTAACCAAATGTCTGTGAAGCATTTTCCCATGCCTCATCTCATTTGATCCTCACAGAAGTCCTGGAGTAGGTAGATTGGAGACTCGATAGAATCCTACTTTCTTTTCATTAGCCAGAATATAGAGACTTAGAAAGTTGAGAAACTTGAACTAACTGAAAAGAAGTAAGAAATGGTATACCTTGAAAATGACTTCAGATTTTCTCACTGTGCAGAATATATACAAACACTCCTGCAGTTAAATATTTCACCCTTTGTTCTTCCTGCATGATCTATAGTAATAATCTGCTTTGTGTTGATATTTACTTCCGTGTTGCTGACAATTTCCCTGAAAGAGAAGTTAGGGTGCTTCACTGGGCTGGAAAAATTTTAGCTAAATCAGAAAGCAGGTCTCATTAAGCAAGTTTATTCTATATATATAAAAGACTAAGTTGACTCGTGCATGCACGATACATATAAAGCTCTCACTGGCGTCAATCACAAGTCTGTGTTTCCATCTGTCATTGTTGATCATGAATTTGCTTGATACTTCTGTTATGGAGAAAGGGAAAATAGCAATATTAAAATATTTATTCTAATTAATTTCCTCCCAATGTGCACTAAACCATGCACTGGGCTGCTAATATATATATATATATATATATATATATATATATATATATCACCACTAATGTAAAATATTTGAGCCAGTCACCCAAATATCTGCCTTTTTATTTTTTTTAAATATATTTTATTGATTTTTTACAGAGAGGAAGGAAGAGCAATAGTTAGAAACATTGATGAGTGAGAAACATCAATCAGCCGCCTCCTGCATACCCCCCACTGGGGATGTGCCCAAAGCCAAGGTACATGCCCTTGACCGGAATTGAACCTGGGACCCTTCAGTCCCCAGGCCAACGCTCTATCCACTGAGCCAAACCGGTTAGGGCTCTGCCTTTTTAGATCCTCTTTGATGAAATGTAATTTCTCTCCTGCCTTCTTTGAAGCTATATCTGTCTACCTGATACCAAAATATCAAGTTATTTTGACAAGGGAGTCCAAAATCAATGCAAAACAACTGTATGCCAAGTTCTATAGTAACATATAGCCCTATGTTTTGTCTTGATTGGGATTTTATATAAGGAAGTTTGCCTAGATTTAAAGATAAAATAGATATGATATTGGAGAAACTCTTTCCATCATTTAAGAAAAAAAAAAAAATATATATATATATATATATATATATACATATATTCCTGAGCTTTCACTAAAACTGTCCCAGTTGGGTTTTTAGAATGACAAAAGGCATATTTTGCCTCATTTGCCTATAAAAATATGCCTTTTTGAGAGTGTGGGAAACCTATATTATTTGAAGTACAACTTGATAAGTATTTCATTTTTTATGAGCCCCAGGAAAAGAAATTTATTCCATTATTACAAATAGTAAAGATTTCTTTTTTATTCTTAGAACCATCTCTATTCACTAGAAATTGGTATCATATACTATATATTTCCTATGTAGATAGAGAATTATTCATAAAAGACTGCAGAATAAAATTTTTCTTATGACAATTATTTCAGCTAACATTGAGGTTTTAATAAGTGCTATTTTGCAAATATTATTTCATTTAGTTTTTCATAACTAAAAATGCCCAATTATTGCCCCCATTTTACAAATGAGACATTCAATTTTAAAGAGTTTCAATAACTTACCTATAGTGACATAGTTAGGAAAAGGAAGAGCTGAGACTCAAACCCAAATTCCATCCAATTGCAAAAGCACAAGGTCACAACTGTCTGAATACACATCCATGATAAGTTTGAAAACTACCAATAAGGAGAAGAGAAGCCAGAATACCAGGTCTGGCCCTGCCATTTACTGCTAAAGTAGGTTTTAGAAAGGCACCTACTTCTGCGAATATATATATTCTATAGCGCAGAGGTAATAATACCTATGGTCCCTGAGCAGGTCAAAGGAGATGATTCTGTGAAAGTACTTTGAATTTGTCAAGTGCTCTTCATAGATCAAGTAGAACTACAAAGCTTATAGGTACCTAAGCTCTTAGAACCTGACAATGTGTGTTTGCTGTTTCAGGTCACAGATGGGAATCAATGAGCACTGGACAGTAGGGCTGTGAATTCTTTGTGAGGGAGAAGTGATTGATACTGAATGCGCCAGTTTTACAAATCATCTGTTGAAACAGGAAATGCTGTTTTATGTGAGGCAACAAGATACTGTTTCAGAGTATTCACACTCTCATCAATTTCTCCAAGAGAACATATTATTACACAATGGGTGGATCTGAGTCCTGAGAGTGCAGAGTAAGAGATGGAATTGCAGAAGCTGAAGATGTGCCGAGTGCGGTGGAAGATGCGATTAGCATCCACTTCCTTCCCGGAAACCATGGTTTCATTTTCTGAAAGAGAAAAGGCAATGACAGTTTGTAAGAGAAATAGGCTCTTCTCTGAAACATCTTGAAGGATATTTTTGTTCAGAATAAAAAGTGGTTTCAGAAATTATCATAGATACTAATTTTTTGGTCCACGTTAATGTTTAGAAAAGTTCATGAAATGTGCTCATTTTAGTATTGGCATTCTCTCTCTCTCCATGTATATGTATAGGTATAGGTATAGGTATATGTACATATGTAATGCCAGAGTTCTTGATCCGGCATCTAGAAGGGTTCAGAAATCTGGAGAAGGGGCTGCTCATAAATTAAATAAGAGTCCAGAGACAAAACATAATGTTGAAAGGCATTATGGGGAGTCAGAGATTTAGCTAAACGAACTAAGTTCTCCTAGTCTCAGGACCCCTTGCTTTTATTAACACAATTTGTCCTAAGGTAGATATACACATCAAAGGCCAGGGTTAGTTTACAGAATCCATTGTTAGAATGGGGAATTGCCTAAGGCTGTTCAGGTGTTTGGCCAGTAGGAGGCAATAACATGTAGATTGTTGATTGAGATGCCCTTAGCTGTCTGGCAGCAAGTATTCAATTTATGTATCCTTTTCAGGTTTGGGGAAATGCCCTTTAGCCATTCCCAGATGATTCAGCCCTGCTGACACCTGGAATTGGCTTCCGGCACATATCTAAGAGAAAAGGCAGTGTTAGCATTTGAATAACCAGTCTTATAGAACATTTATTATGTAACAGACAAGGACCTTCCTTTCCCTAATCTTATTTAATCCTCTCAGGGATCTTGCAGGTGCTATTATCAGATGAAAATCTGAGGCTGGGACAGTTCAGAGACCATTGACACTTTTTACATCTGACAATAACCAGAACTGAAAAACCTACTATGTGCTGACATTTTACATACAGTATGTACAGTCCTTACAACAACACTGCAAGGTAACTAATATTGTTATATCATTGCAAGCACTAATTCTCAGAACACTTAAAAAATAATAGACAACTGGTAAGTCACACAGTTAAAAATCCATGCAATGTTAGGCTTACTTCAGATTATGAAAAATTAATAAATTCACTAGCTGTTAGCAGAAGCAGTTCATCAATGCATCACCTCACCTACCCTGTCATGTGGTGCTCTTCACAACATAGAGGTTTCTCTCTGCAAGACCAGCAAGAGAGCATCTCTAGTTAGTGTGCTAAACAGTCTTACAAAACATAATGTAATCGGTAGAATGGCATACCATCAACTTTGGCATATAATGTAATCTTATCATGAGAGTGACATTTTGTCACCTTTCTTTTATTGTTTTGAGTAAAAACGACAGTTTCCACTGCATTTGAATATAGGGGGATTGCATGTGGTATGATTCCTTGAAGACCACTTTAGAGTATGTCTGTGATAGCTAGTACATTAAATAATTCTACCCAGATTAAAATTTTTATATTATCTAAATTCTGCCATTCTGTTTATTTGTAAATAAAGTTGTAAATAGTTGAGAGCTGAAAAGAGGATAAACTTTCCTTTATAAAATTATGTAGCCAACATACTAAATCTTAATGTTTTGTCACTTTCCCCCATATAGTTCTTGATAAGCATTTTGTACATATAAGTGCTCACATGCATCACTATTGCAGTATTTCATTCTTTGAATGATTCTTTCAGCATTTATACTTCAGTTGATTAATATAATTTACAAAACAGATTTTTCTTTCAAGTTATATTTAAAATGCTTGCCTATATTTAAAAGTGAATATGTGGATATTCACAATAAATGCAAATGATATTCCTTGTTCCTATTAACATAGTTACAGTGATTACTTATAATAGAAAATTGTGTTATCACATAAGCATAGATAATGCAGGATTCCAGGGATGTCGGATTTAATGCTGAATTAGGCATAGGCTCTTCAAGCTTCAAAAATGCTGAGTTTGAAGCTGGATCAAATAGTGAAGTGAAAACCACATGTTGTTTCTGCTGATTTTCACTAATAGTGGCTTTAGAAGTACTATTGTAGCTGTAGTAGTTCTGACCCATTTTTCATTCCTATTTTCATTTATTGTGTTCTCTACCATTTCATCTATTAGTTTTACTAAAGCTTGCCTATTATTTTTAAAGTATTCCCTTTGGATTTTGTTATTAATCCTCTATGCCTCCGATTCTTTTTTTGTAAAAAGGAAGATGACAATAGTTTTCTTTAAATTTGATTTTCTATTTCAATTAATTTCTATTCTTATTACTTTATTTTTTACTATATTTGGTTTTATTGTGCTGATCCTTTTTTAACCTTAAATTAGATCCTTAGCATTTTAATTTGCAGACTCTTTTCAGATATGAACATTTAAAACTATAAATGTTCTTTAGCTACTTCTATAGCTACATCGCATAAATTCTGACACATTGTAATTTCATTATCTTTAGAGCTTAATGTTTAAAATGTTTGTGATATTTATTGTCTTATCCAGGAGTTATTTATAAGTCTATTTTTTTATTTCACAGATATCTTGTGTTAATTAACATCTTTATTGATTCCAATTTAGTAGTGCTTCGGTCAGGGGAAATATTCTGACACTTCTTTATCTGAAATTCTTTGAGATTCCCTTTATGGACTGGAGTATGGTCAATTTTGTACCTGGCTGAACTTTTTAAGAAGATTAGATATTCTTTAATTGTCTTTATTTGATAAACCACAAAAATTTCAACAAAAGTGTTTTTCTCACTCAGGTGGGGGTTCAGAATTCTGGCTTCAGAATTTTGTTTCTATTGCAATTGTCAAATGTTCTATTTCTGCTGCTTCCAGCTTGAAACTCAACCATCTTTAAAATGAAAGTCTTAAGGTAATTTTACAGACTATCTCCATTCTGAGTAGCTTGATGGGGGAAACCTTATGGAGACCCTCCTAGTCATGTGGCCACAAATGAGAGAGCAGAGAAATGTAGTGAAGCTCAATGCCAGGAAAAAAGGCAATGAGTTCTGTTAGTTCAATGCAATACTACCTCAGTTCTGATATGTTTAAAGTTTACATATTAAATATGTTTTTAATATTTTTATTTGATTTTAGAGAGAGAGGAAGGGAAAGGGAGAGAGAAACACAGATGTGAGAGAGAAACATTGACCAGCAACTTTTTGATGCACTGGATGATGGTCAACCAACTGAGCCACACTAGTTACGGTTCTTTTTTTATTTTTTTAATACAAAATTATAAATCATGCTAGTTTAGATTTACCACATGTTTACCAATATCTTTGTTCATAATTTTCTTAACTTGAGCTTTTGCATATTGGTCAGAATAGGCAGGTTATACTGAGGCAACAAATTAAGTCTAAAATCTCAATGTGTTAACCATAAAAAATGTACTTATTTCTAACACCTATAAATGTCAAATGAAGGTAAGTGGAGCCATTTCTTCTTAAAATCTACCAGGCAACTAAGCAGGTGAAGACCACATCATATTATAATGCTATTCTGGGATTCCATGAGATACCAGTTCCCCATGTCCCTCCCTCTCCCCGCTCGTTAGCCACAACCTGTAGTATGACCTCCAGTTGACTGAAGTTACCTCACCACGGCAATAGGGTGGTGAACACACCATACTGTGTCTGTCAACTCTCCCTTCTGCTTTTCTTTTTCCCTTTAGATATGTCCTACTATAAGCTTCTGTTGGTTCTAAACACTCTTATTTTTTGTTTCTGTGACTATTCACAGATATATATTTATCTATATTACTTAAAGATAGATTTATTAGATTAAGATCATAGGTTGTTCTTTTCTCTTAATATTTTGAAAGTATTATTACCACAATATGTTTGCATGTCTTCTTAATTATGCCTGAAACTCAATAGTTCTTTCAGAAAGTTCAAGTTTTTTCTTCAGTTCAGTGAACTGGCATTCTATTATTTCTTTGTTCATAATTTTGCATTGTTCCCTTTTGGTTCCTAATAATTATATTATTCATACATTCAGTATCCCAGATCTCTCTTCCATACCTTATGTTATTTTGTTCATGTTTTCTATTTCTTTATATATTTGTTCTGCATTGCTGATTACTTCAATTTGATCTTCCAAGATAACCATTTCCTACTATGTTGCCTTTTTTTTTTTAAATGTCATATCCATTACCTCTTTCTCCTCAATGATGTCAACTCATCATATTTCTCTAAGTACAAAAGCTATCAGAGATCTTCTTCATCTTCCTGCCACAAAATCTGCTTGCAAGTAACTCTGCTGTACCCATTTTCTTTGCTTTTGTTCCTATTGCAATTGTCAAATGTTCTATTTCTGCTATAAATGCTAATACCTCCAATATTGTTATTCCTTTTATATTATCATTAATTTGTCCCTATTTATTTACTTATATATGAACATGCTATGCTATATACGAACATGCTATATAACATGATGGTTCTGGAGTCAGACTATAGAAATTCAAAGCTCAGCTCTGTCAATTTCTAACTATATGACCCTAGACAATATAATTAAATTTCTTATGAATCTTTCTTTTCTATCTAATAATGGGGAAAATAGTAGTAGTTACCTCTTCATATTAATAAGATTCAATAATTTATTAATTTGAAGCAATTGACGTACTGCCTGACCCATAGTCATGTGGCCACAAATGATGGAGCTGAGAAACGTAGTCTAGCTCAATGCCAGGAAAAGAAGGAAATAAGTTTTTTTTATTATTTTAATATTTTTATCTTAAAAAGTGAAATCTGCCCTAACTGGTTTGGCTCAGTGGATAGAGCATCGGCCTGCAGACTGAAGGGTCCTAGGTTCAATTCCAGTCAAGACCATGTACCTTGGTTGAGGGCACATCCCCAGTAGGGGGTGTGCAGGAGGCAGTGATCGATGTTTCTCTCTCATCAATGTTTCTAACTCTATATCCCTCTCCCTTCCTCTCCGTAAAAAATCAATGAAAATATTTTTTTTAAAAAGTGAAATCTATTTCACTTGACCTTACAAAATACTCTGATTCCTGCCCAATTTTCTATTCCCTTTCACATCAAAACTGTTTTCACATTGTGTCTATATTCTCTCTCTCTCTTTCTCTCTTCCTCTTTCTGTCTCTCTCTCTTCCCGTCCATGTCATTGCTTGAATTCAAATACTATAAAAAAGCTGGTAACTCCCAATTTTCTCTCTCTACCCACCTATCTCCTTTACCTCCTAGACTCATTTCTGCTTATTCAGTATCTCCATTTTGATGTAGCATTTGCATCTCAGCATAATCAGAACTGAATTCTTGATCTTAATCCCTCCCTACCAAATGTTTTCTTTTAAGTCTTTTCAATCTCATTTAATGTCATCCCCCACATAATCAATTTCTTAAACCAGACTCCTAAGAACCATCTTTGATCCCATAATTACATCACCAACCACATCAGCATGTATAATTGCTTTTACCTCCAAAATGTATTGTGCATCTGCTCTCCTTCTACCGCCTCAGGGCCACAACCTTCTTCAACTCAACATCTTCACGTACATGGCATTATACATTAGCTTCCTAATTACCTACCCACTTTCATTCTTGTACCAAAAACCTCTCTACCTATTTTCCAGATAGCTGCCAGAATCAACTTTTAATAATTAAAGTATTATCATATTGTAGCCTAAAATTTCAACTTTTTGTAGCCTAAAAGTTGAACTGATATAAAACTTATAGATCCCTGCCTGATCTGGCCCTGCCTACCTCTCCTATTTTATTTTGATCACTGTACTCACATTCACTGTATTCTCACTGCACTGGCCTACTGATAGTTCATAGGGCATTTGTGCTCCGTCCTATCTCAGGGCTTTAAGGCATAGTTTCCTGTGACTGGATAATATTCATTAGACAAATCTCTCTAGCTTTTGGAACTGAGCTAGCACTTCTATAGAAAGGATTTTCCTACAACTTTATATAAAGTAGTCCATATCGCCCCCTTTATTTCCGATCTTAGGACCTTATTCATTGTCTTCATACAACTTATCATTCTCTTATTTTTTGGTCCCTTATCTACTTTTTATCTCCCCAATTGAATGCAAATTTCTTAAAAGAGGAACCATCTGTCTTGCATCTTGTTAAATACATTGTGCCTGCTACACAATAGGTTCTAAATGATTTATTTATTGAACACATGAATAAATAAAGATTAAATTGCTTCTGAATTATATTATTTTGTTAATTTCTTTTTCAAAGTTTAACGTAAAATAATATTTTATTTCATTTCAGAAATACATTTTTGTGCTTTAATCATACCTTTTCAAAAGACTTGATTACAGTTGTAGTCAACATTTTTTAAGATTTTATTTTTTGGTTATTCCAATGGTTCTACCTACACAGAACCACCAAGCTGGTTCTTTTGTTTGGCTTTCCTCTTTGATGCTTCCTCAACTGGTCACGTTTGAATTGGCCCATGGCTGATGTCTCTCAAGCTGTAGTGGATTAAAAATCAGCGAAGACAAAGTGAATTGTTTTGCAATGAGCCAAATAAACTGTAAATCAACTGAATGGTTAAGTCTAGGAACTGTCTTTTAAGTTGTGAATGGAGATCCCTCTCTGATTTTCAGCTGCAAGTGAAGATGGGCTGTGCTTAGCCCTGCACTGAAGGAGGTACTAGTGCAGCATCTACTACCAGGAGCTATAATATTAGTTTTTCCTAAAACTGAACATTGTGCATTGACTAGAGCAGTCCCTTCCTCTCTGTGCTGAGGGGATACTCCTAAGTTTTTATACTCGGTTGCCCTCCTTGGCCTCCTCAAAAACTTGAAAAGAAAGGCAAAGCAAATTTCCAAGTTGCCTTGTTCTTGATCTTCTCCATCACCTTGTTTAATCACACTGTTTAAATAATTACACACCCTTCAAGTACCTGCTAAATTAAGCCTGGATATCCAGATGTACCAGGACTTCCTTCCTAATCTCACCATGATCATCTCAGCAGGAAATTGAGAGATAGACAAAGGGTCTGAAACAGGCTCAAGCCCCATTTTCCATCTGTATTTTATTTTGAAAGCCTGGATTGAATCAATAAACAGTAAAAGTCCCTATATGATAATAAACCCAAACAAAGATGAAGGAAACAGCATAAAATTTGACTCAGGTGTGGGGAAAAAAATCTAAGTTTGGAATGGGGTAAGGGTAGTTGAGAATGGATACCATTAAGAATTAGCTAGAAAATATAATGACTTTTCCAGGAGTTTTTGACAGTGAAAAAAAAAAAGTTCAATTTATGTAAATTAATGGCAATCAAACAAGGTTTAAATTTTTAAATTTGTTGCAATATGTTTTATAATGTATTATAAAGTAGAACATATGAAATACATGTGAGGTTAATATGTCATAATCTAACACATTACCTGTACTCCACTGGCTGGTAGAGTGCCTTAAATGTTCACCTAAGTAGATAATATCAGTAAAAATATCTTGGAGAATCTATAGAAATATCACTAATTATGATATCCACTGGACTCAAAGGACATGTCCTTTGTTGACGTTTGTTCAGTGGCAAGAGGTATCCAAAACTAGATATAATTATACTAATTTTCAAAGATAGTATTGGTTTTTTTTTTTTTTTTTTTACATATATTTTATTGAATTTTTACAGAGAGGAAGGGAGAGAGATAGAGAGCCAGAAACATCGATGAGAGAGAAACATCAATCAACTGCCTCCTGCACATCTGCCACTGGGGATGTGATGGCAACCCGGGTACATGCCCTTGACCGGAATCGAACCTGGGACCCTTGAGTCCTCAGGCCGACGCTCTATTCACTGAGCCAAACCGGTTTCGGCAGTATTGGTTTTATAAAAGTAAATAAAATAAAAGAATTACTGGAAGAGCAACAAAAATATAGATTATTAGGAAATAAAAAAAAATCTTCAGAGTTAGGAAGAAAATGGAAAAAAATACAACCCAGCAGGAAAAGGCAAGTTATGAAAAGGAAAATGTAAGCAATAGAAATATTAAGATATTTTCCAGTTATTCTCATTTCACAAAAATAATCAAAGGAATGTGTCCAGATAACATAACTTGATAGGAGTTCCCAGAGTTTATTATTTAAGGGACTCAGCTCTCAGTTTTCTCTTATTATTAAACTAACTCAGAAGTAATAATTTAAGAAAAGAATAGAAACTAAGAGTTCTGCCTTGACTGAGGCTTTTACTTCTCTAACTCTTGATTACTATTGGAACAAGTTTATTTTTGAATATATTTCTTTAAAACCAAAAGGTGGTCTATGGGAGCATTGGCAAGTCCATCCTTTTTTATATCCTGATATGTGGCTTTATTGACACTTGTATTTTGTAACACAACTCACCAATAAATTCTGATGATGCAGTACTAACTACATGGGTGGCAAAGGAAGGCATGTACCCTTATTTGTTTTTCTTTAGAGAGGATGATTTTTGTAGGCTGAATGTCTGCTGAGTAGGGTAACTTCTGAACTAAACCACAATGCTTCAGAAGTATTTCTAGCATTTGAAAGGGCATCAAAAAATGGCATGTAGTCTTAAATGTTATTTTTATGCCATAATGATGTTTGGATTGATGTGAAAATGGCTCGTTGTGCATCCTTTGTGGGAAGGCACCATGGGAATATGCATTTGGAATCAACCCATGACCTTTTGCATGCTTATTGTGACAGGTGCTATAGCACAGTAAGAATCTGAAGTTGATGGAATATTCTAATTAACCCAACAAGGTAGAAAACCCACTGCTTGAAAATGAACATGATGAAATATGTCTGAGACATGAAGGCTAAGCCAGAAATTTCCAAAAGAATTAATAAACTAAGGATGTCAGGTGTTGGAATGTATGAAATTGGAAATATTCTACTCTTACAAAGGCATAAGAAACAACTATAGAATTTCATATAGTGTCACCAGGGAAAAAAAATCGCAGGATTTAAAAAGAATAAACGTTAATAATAATAATATTATCTAAGTATGTTGAGTACTTACTAACGTGCCCAGCCAACATTGCAATAATGTCTCAAAAACCTAATGAGGCAGATATTTTAAAGAAGAGGTGACTGAAGCTCAAAGAAATTGAATAACTTACCCACGATGACATAGGTATAGAAATTATGAACCTAGGATTTGAACCCATGACTCTGACCCCAATAAGCTTACTTTCTTTTGTCTCAATAATATGCATGCATTAATTTGTATGAGATCCAAACATCTGCCTATTCTACATGAAATAGTCTTCTGGTGTCTACAAAGAGCAGCACTTTGGAATCTAGAACACAAAGCAGCCTTTTCATTTGGGTATAACTATGGGCTGTAAAATTTTAATTACCTTTTGTTTAGAAAGTGCTATAGAACCTGAACTTGTAATCAGTGCTGGAAGTAGGCACACCAAGGGGTTGTTGATTTCCCTAGTGGATTTGAGTATCATTTATGGAAATGTAATTACAGTAGAATCCTGTTATAACGATCAATTTGGGCAACCCCCACTTGATCATTACATCCAAATGATCACCACACACAGACCATAAAACAGTGAGCCTCTCAAACCAGACAGGCTCCACAGTAAAATATCCATCTTGCAAAAACAGTATTATTACCACTAAGTACTTCAGAACCAGCACAGGTCAGTCAAATTATTGGCTCTAATTAGCACTTGTAAAGGCTATAACATTCCTTAAGTAAAGTACAGTGGCTTATATGAGAGGTTTGAAATTCAACTAAGTCAACAAGTATTTATTATGTGCCTGCTGTGTACTCTGAACGAGGTCAGGCACTGAGGAAAATGTAAAATAAATAGGACTTTCTTTTTTGAAGGTCTCTACTCACTTCAACAAACAAGCTGCATAAACCCCGGGGACAATTCTGTCTAAAATGAGTAGGTACCCACAAACCCCCATATTACAGAATGGCTTAGTTTCACCGGGTGAAAACATTGGCATCAATAAAATAAAAAAGTTTGGAGAATAATCTTTCGTCACACGAATGACTGCAAAAGGAAATGGAATAGGAAATGAAAATAAATGTTCCTCCTGAGAGGTGCATCTTAAGTCAAAGAGCAAAGGGTGTTCATCTCACATTCCAATTTCCATGAATCATTACCTAAGTCAGAGAGCAATGAGATTTTCGTCTCTCATATCAATAACAGTGAATTGTTAATGGCCGACTGACTGCATTGTTGGGCTGAGAAGGATCTTGAGGCCAAATCAAGATTCATGGAAAAGAGTGATATTACTGATGGTGTGGGGATTACAGGTGCAAGCCACAGGTGAAGTCTCTTTTGGACTTCCTTAATTTCAAGATCTTTAAATTGATTGGCCTACTGTCTAACTACTCTCCTAGAATCACAGCACAGAAAATATATCATAGTGCATTGCACACAGTAGACTGTTCTCTTCCCTGCCTTTTCTACCCTACCTTCCTTTTTACTCTCCCATGGCCTCACACTGTTCCTAAACATTAAGCAGAACCTAAATTGCTATTGTGTCCACATCGGTAATCCCCATCTGCCCATTTTTGTCTCCATACTCAAACCAGACACTATAATCCACACTTTAACATCATTCAAACACCCCACGTTTTAAATCTGACACTCAGTATTTCTGCAAAGCCTGTTGTTCAAGTCAGAACACATCTGGAGCGAAGCAGAAAACCTCACCTCTCTGCTCAGGTGTATACTTTCTCTCTCTTCTGACTTCTCTGAAGCCACGGTTTATTCAAACAATAGTATCTCTCTCCTTAAACTGCTATCTCACCTGGAAACTACAGGTTTCTAAACAACTGTCCATTCCTAAGGGTAGAAGGCTAGTTGCCTTGTGTTTTGATAGTTTTCAATAACCTCCTATTTTTCTTTTCTCTCTAGAGAATCCACTTCAGAATCTTCTCTGCTGATTCTTCACTATAGTGTATCCCTGTGGCCCCAATTCACATATATCTTATGTTATTACACAAGATAAATTCCGTGAAGCTTTCCCTGACCTCTCAGTCCTTTCTATAACATAGCCATTGCACCATGAAATGTGCTAATATGGTGTTGGTTCAGAATATTATGATGCTATCTTTTCAAGTGTATCTTTCTCACTTAACTCTGGGCTATGACTTTTCATTCCTGGGTCCTTTCCACTTGGCAAAGTTCCAGACACATAGCAATTTCGCAAGATACTTTTCTCAGGCTCTTTGGGCATTTTAAGAAGGGAGCCACAACAAAACAGACTCCTTGGGTGTCTTTGTTTCTTGTGTCTCATACTGTAGAGGCAAGAAATAAGGTGAAGAAAAAAAGAAATCTTAGGAATTAAACTAATGTAGCCTGTTGAGAATGCTTACGCTACGTATTGACATTTCACCTATGCATTAGTTATCTCCATTACTACAATGATCAGTGAAAGCAGATCTCTTTCCACCTCAACTCTCTGAAAAGAATAAAAACCACTCATGCTCAGCCAGCCTGTTCCAGTGGTTGAGTGTCAACCTATGAACCAGGAAGTCACAGTTCTATTCCTGGTCTGGGTTGCAGGCTCAAATCCCGGGGTGAGGTATGTTGGAGGCAGCGGATCAATGATACTCTCTCATCATTGATGTTTCTATCTCTCTCTCCCTTACCCTTCCTCTCTGAGATCAATAAAAATATGTTGTAAAAAAAAAAGAATAAAAGCCACTCACAAGGACTAATAATGTCCTAGTATTTTCGGGATTTGGGGGGCCTTCTATCCAGACTCACATCTCTGTAGGGTAAAGCTCAGACAGTAGCATGTAGTGGAGGATTACTGTGAGGGCAGGAGGTAGTAAGGCAGAATTTAAAAGGAAGAACTAACTTGTTAACATTCAGAAGGAAGGAGACTATTTTTTTTTTTTAAATAGTCAGTAAAAAAATAAGGCAGTAAATTTCAAACAGACAAGAGCAGAGGAGGCTAAGATTGCAGCAGTAAAAATAAATGTGTAACATCTTAGGTCTGTAGGCTAGAAGGGACAGCTCAGATAGCCTCCACTGACACTAGCATTTTAAAAAGTGCATTTTGTAATTGCATTTTTTTCTCTTAAGAGCCCTAAGACAGAAAAAGAAAAGAAAGGAGATTGCGATCAGTTGAAACTGACTTCCTCTAATACGAATAGTAACTAAGATAAAACTAATGCATCCCATTTATGCCTGTGACTTTTCCCATATATCTTTTTCAAAAACACAGATTTTTTTGCCCATTTTTAGAAATTCTGGAATGCAAGTAACTCCTTGAATTTTCTTCTACCCATTTTTGCTGATTTTCTATTCCAGTGGTTAGGCTCAGGGTTTGGGCGGCAAACTGCTTGGACAACGACTTTCTTTAATCCTGAACAATTAAAAGGAGCATCAGGATGTGGTCAGGTTTGGCACTTTGAGCTCAGCCTCAGGTGGGAAAGAAAAAGACCCTTGTCAGCTTCCCCATCATCTTGTTCACCCCTGTGGTAGGACAGCAGGCTGTGGACAGAAGTCCAGGCAGGAATGGGGACTGGGCATTTGGCTGGCTGGTCCTCCCTGCCATACTTGTTAACAACCTGAAAAAAGCAGTTGGAGATTGGCTCCTCTTTTGAGCACCTAGAAAACATTTAATCCTAAAGTAATTCACATGTTCAATAACTAATGAATAAACTCTAATAATTAAACGGGTCTACAAACAGGAGTCACAGGCCAGTTCACATTGATAGTGACTGAAGTGCTCAGATAGCAGGAAATCCTTACTTTATGGGGATAGCTGGGAAAATAGGATGATGGCAAGGGAAAAATTTCTTGAGCACATGTTTGGCTATTTTACCTTCCACTGCTTGTTGTCTGTGTACATCAACAGCAAGAAACAGGTTGAATGAGGCACCTCAAATGGGAATCATAGATGTGCCATGGCATGTGACCTTGTCCAATTCCTGAACTTCAGAATGATAAAAATGGATCAAATAGTATTTTTCTAACAGAGTTTTGAGGAGTCAACCATATATGCAAAATGCCCAGTGCAGAGCCTGCCATATATGGGGTCATCCATTCATGCTGTTTCCTTCATTCTCTTCATTTTCCCCCTATTTTTATAAGGTTACACAGACATAATCTTCAATATACTTGTGACTTGGTTTGAGTTCCCAGAGCTTCTAAGTTTTAGATCAAGGAACCAGCGCCTCTTCCTTTTCCAACATGTGAATTCAGGGGTGATCCTTTCAGTCAGCCTTTGCCAATGTACCTCCCAGTACCCTGTGTTTCTAGGGTAGGTTGTTTATTTCTTTCATTGAGTTTGCTTGCGAGCCAGAGATAAAAAGCCCTGAATCTGTGCAAGCACTTGTGAGACCGAGGCCAGGCACGTGATTTCTGCAGGTGCTGGCCCCTCCTTGAGTGAACCAACTTAGCTCTAAGCAGAGCTATTATGTGTGTCATTTGGTACCATTACTATGCCCAAGATGAATATGAGATATCAACCTCAGATTGTGAAATGCAGACACTGATGGATGACAAAGACTCATTCAATTACAATTAGGACAAAACAAACAGCTTCTTGAAATGAAGCTCCTAGTGGGAAAGGAGGGGGGATTTCTATCCTGTTGTACTGATAGGTTTTCTTTTCTAAATGAGCATGGCAGCAGACAGGTTATACAGAAATGCCTCTGGCAGGAGAGATGACAGTGACATTAGCAGCATTTGGGAAAGAAAACAAATTGGCATCATCAAAGTACAGCATGAACCTTGTAAGTTTATTTCTTTATTATTTTTTTTATAAATTGCATAGCATACATATATATCTGTAATAGCTGCTGAGAGCAGTGAAAGTGCAGCACAGAATATTCAAGAACTGCATATAGGCATATAGTTCAGTGAACCAATTATGACATTAAGTATTACCTTTTTAAAATAGAGAGTTTGGCATAGTAAGAATTAATAAAGAGAAGTGATAATAGTAGAAGTTTTAGAGTGACTCATATCTGGGCTCAAATTCTGCCTCTACCTCAGAGTAACTGTATGTCTTTTCCAAGTTTTAATTTCCTCATTGGAAAATGAGAATATTAATACCTACCATGCAAGTAGTTGCCCTTAAAGAACTGTAATGAATGCTGACAGCCTTGTTTTATCCTAGTTAACCTTTATAGACTTTATAGCCTTTATAGTCTCTTTATAGACTGAGGTAGGACCATGAACATCCTTCCCTAAGCCCACCAAAGAATTAAGAATTTTTTGAGAGAAGGACTCAATACATATTTTATATAAACATAAATCAGGGCAGGAATATCTTAATTAAACAATCCAAAGTTAGGTTCCTTCTGCTCTCTATCAAACATTGTCAATTTCCTTACATTCACTTATAAGAGATAACTGAAAATAATATCTTCTAAATCATTTTTTCAGTGAGCTATCAGAAAAAATCATTTACCAATATACCTTTAGCTGATCTTTATGCTTAATTCACTCTAAGATAAACGGGCTTAATATGAAATAGGTTTTCATATTTATTTTAA
The DNA here is from genome assembly GCF_028538775.1 of Myotis yumanensis. NCBI lineage: Eukaryota > Metazoa > Chordata > Mammalia > Chiroptera > Vespertilionidae > Myotis > Myotis yumanensis. The sequence goes on along the minus strand of NW_027223753.1, from coordinate 61,676,053 downwards.
ATATAGAAACAAAACCAGAATTGTAAACTAAAGAATCCAAACATTTTCATGAATAACCTTTTTTTCCAAAATTAATGTTTGTCTCATGTTTATACATAAATAATAGTATATATTTATGAATAAAGCATCTATATAAAGCCAACTGCTATGTATTGGGATTTAAACAAATAATTTTTAATTTTACAATTTTCTCCAAAGCACTACAGAAAACTAGTTTTATAAACACCAAGTGTAGGAAAACAATCCAAGGAGAGCTATTTATTCTTATCGCTCTCTTCCCTAGTAACAACAGTAGAGTATATAAAGGTGGACATTGGAAACAGGGTTGCTTTCTTTCAATGAATTACATTCTTTCCTAGCTTAGATTATTTCCAAGTTGCTGACAAAATGTATTATTAAAAACTGCAGGAGAGGCCAGAAGGCATGGCTCAGTGGTTGAGCATTGACCTATGAACCAAGAGGTGATGGTTCAAATCCCTGTCATTTGATTCTTGGTCAGGGCACATGCCCAGGTTGTGAGCTCAATCCCTGGTAGTGGGTGTGCAGGAGGCAGCCAATCGATGATTCTCCCTCATCCTTGATGCTTCTCTCTCCTTTTCCTCTATGAAATATATATATATATATATATATATATATATATATATATATATATTACAAGAGACAATAATAAAAAATATAATGAAATTTCAGGATGAAAAATTGTTCAAATTAGTTCTTTTTCACCAAATGCTGCTCCACTTAGTGGGGTTTTGTGCCATGTAACTAGTAGTTTTCCACTGAGGGCCTCTCTACATCTTAAAGAAATCAGAGGCAAGAAGACAGTTTGCAAAGGTTCTTCTTATCCCCTGGATTGTCCTCTGTGTGCTCCCTCCAACTCTGGTTTCTGTATCATTATTCACTGGGTTTAGAATGAACTGCACTGAAAAATTGTGCATTTCGTTCACTTCCTCTTAGACGAGTTATTCAGATGCACCGAATCCATTCAATGTTACCAGGCCAAAGCTACTCTCATAAATGTCACTTTCTGAGATATTGGGGAAGACTGGAACCCTGAGCGAATATGCTGCCTCCCTAACTGTGATGCATGTATCGCCGTGATGCTCAAAAAGTAACAACGCTCTCTTCCCAAAGAATAGGGCACATGCAAAGCAGTCCTTTTACTCACAACAAGGCCAGAGAATAAAGTACTTCGATACCAACTGAGGAAATTGGGGTGTGAAGATAATTATTTTAGAATATTTCTGGAAACATGTTAACCAGTCAAGACAGCATTTATGTTCAAGTATGTCAGTTTAACTTTGCATGGAATTTTTTTATGAGCATTTCTTATCACTTTCAGAGAGCTCTATTATGATATGGAGTGCTGAAGGGAACATGTTGACATGTCTGAAAGCTAAAACAAACATGAAGAATGAAGCTGGAAATAGTCGGCTGTGTATAAAGCACTATAAAGCACTGGTGGCCATCAAAATTGTACATCTAGAATTCAGATGTGTGTGTGTGTGTGTGTGTGTGTGTGTGTGTTAGGAGGTGGCGGTAACATGGCACTCATTGCAAGCTTTCCTGAGAAGGAGTTAAGAAGAGCCCATCACTGCTATTAGAAACTAAGGTAATTGGGATCTACATTTCTGTGCTCCTCCATTGCCAACAGGGACACACATGACAGAGATGCAGCTGTACCTCTCTTTGCACAGTGCATTCCTGAAAAGCTCTGTGCAAAGCAAATCCCATTATAAAACCAAAAGGATGATTCATCTTTCCGATTGATCTTCAATAGGAACAATTCTTAACATTTAACCTTTAAGATCCTTAGTCTGAGCCACAGGGGGTTCAAGTTCCTTTACTCTACTAGCAACTCTAAATATTCTTAATGAAGTTTTCACCAGGCTGTGCAGAAATCAGAAAAGTAAATAAAATGAAGAAACATTTTTGTAAAATACATTTATTCAAATTAAGTGGTTCTGTTTTACTCTGAGATTATGTTTTTCTTTCCTTTTTGGGGGGTTAAAAAGACAAGATTTTACTTTTATGAAATAGTGCTGCTAATAAATGTTCACTTGAATGTATTGCTTGAAATTGTATTAGCTTGTGAAATCCAAAGCTATTTCAACCACAGTATACAACCACATGAACCATCTCAATCCAGTGTCCATCAAAAGCTAATGAATTTTTGCATGGCCGGAGTGGCTCGATGGTTGAGTGTCGACCTATGAATAGGAGATCACAGTTTGATTCCCGGTGGGGACACATGCCCAGGTGTGGGCTCAATCCCCAATGTGGAGCGTGAAGGAGCCAGCTGACTCATGATTCTCTCTCATCATAGATGTTCCTGTTTCTCTCTCCCTTTCCCTTCCTCTCTGAAATCAATAAGAATATATTAATAAAAAAAAGCTAATGCATTTTTAAACAAACACATAAATAAATATAGAACTTTCTTCATGAAGAAAATATGCCATTCTTTGTTTTGTAACACACCATGGAATCTTTTATTGTTTCTGGTTTTCTAGCAGTGGATGCTATATATTCCTTTTCCTTTTGCAAACTTATCACATTGGTAATATGAATAATGATAAAGTCTATCTACTTGAAATATAGTAATTTCACCATCTAGAAGTTCACCTTTTACAGGTCACCTTAGTTAATGTTCCTAGTAACAAGAAACAGACTTTAAGTACTCCCTATCCTTTAACATAGTTTTTGAAAATTAAACAAGATAATGCATGTAAAACACAAGGCTAAGACTACAAGCCTAAGAAAAAGTTATGTGTTATAACTTCCTTGAAGAGTTATTTGGTGGTGAAAAATGTTGGCTCACTTAGCACAGCCATATAGATTAGGCACAAAGATATAGTGAACTTCTACTAGTAAAATTACGATGCACACGGTAGCTGGCATGGTCCTCTGATTTGCTGTGCTGAGCCTGCTCTGGCAGCACTCCCATATAGGCTGAATGCTTTTGTTCTCAGTCTTGAGTCTTAGTCACCATTTCCCCTCCCCCAGCTTCAGTCAAGGGAGAGATCCTATGCAATACCTTACATTATAATACATATTTTAGTGGGTAAGGCAGAATTAATCAATCACTGAAATATATCACTGGGAATGATGACACCTTCTGTGGTCGAAAAGTGCATGGTAAAATAGGAATGCATAATCATGGGACCTGGTGTGGGTCAGCAACTTCCCTGAGGAAGTGACATTGAACTCAGATTAATAGGATGATTGGAAGTTAATGAAGTATTCCCTGCAAGGGTAATGGTTAGGATCAGGAATCAGCGGGAAGTAGGGTGAAGTAAAGCAATTGCAGGTCAGCATGGCTGTAGCACAGTGAATTAAGAGATGGACAATGATGTCATGGTAAAGAAAGGGGCAGCATCTCCAGAAATATGATGGAACAAATTGATTTGAACAGATTCTCCCATTCCCCAAAAAAGATATAAATGCTTGATGTTTAATAAAAGTGATTTAAACTTGAAATTTCAATATTATTTGGCTGCCTGATTCTCTGCCCAAGGGTGATGCAGATCCCACCTGGCCTCCCCTCCCTGCCACTGCCCATTCATTGTGCCACCTTAAGGGAGGGTCAGCTAAGTGCCCCATAGCGTCTTGGGGTGGGATATGGCACAGTGCAAGTCACAAGCCTCTTGTTCAACCCTGATCCATGTACAAGTGCAAAGGTTGCTATCACTGAGGGTTTGTCTTCATTGTGGTTCCGGGTATAAGGCCTATGAGGATGTGAAACACTCAAGGAAAAGAGAAAATATCTCCATGTCTGAGGAAGAACGTTAAATAATAATTAAAAATCACCATGGCAGGTAGAGAAAAGAATGTGGGAGAAAGACAAAAGTTTTACATTTAAGTACCTTTTATGCCCTATTTTCCCCCTTGCTCTTTGAACAAGGTGGTCAACAGATTTTATTACTCAGCCTGGATAAAAAAAATATATATATATAATCATACTCCTAATATTTTGTTCTTCTTTCACAGATCAATGAGAAGCCATCAAAATATTTTTATCAAGAAAATGATATGATCAGATTTGCATTCTAGAAAGATCACCTTTGAATGTCTGCTCCTGCTGTGAGCTCTTGTGCCCATAACCCCCATCAGCATGCAGTGAGCAGATGAAAATACTCCCGAAACCCTGCTTTTCAATTATTATGACCATATAATCCTGTTATAAACTTGAATTTCCAGAAGTCAAAAAAGGAAAGAAAAGAGCAATCTTCTGCCACTCGTCCTGTCTCCTTCCTACTCCAAGTCCACTACCCTTTCAGGTGTTTCTCCTCACCTCTGATTGTCATCCATTCGAGCCCTCCTTGTCTGAGTGGAGGGTCCTTTTGCAACACTGCACCTGGAGCACTTAGTGTACATTCAGGAGATTACCTTTGTTGATTACTTTTGTCAATACCTCTCATTCTTTCAGCGAATTTAGTTGGGTCACCTTGAGGGTACTTCAGTTTTAATTCAAATACATTTTTTACTTGCTTGTAATCTCTGACAGGTGCTATCATTCAATTGGCTCTGTGAGATATTCTGCAAGGTTTTTGTTTTTTTTCCCTTAAGATATATTGAGTTCAGAAACAAAATCAGCCCAGCCCATGTGGCTCAGTGGTTGAGCATTGACCCATAAACCAGAAAGTCACAGTTCAGTTCCTGGTCTGGGCATATGTCCAGGCTGTGAGCTTCATCCCCACTGGGGGAAGAGGGGGTGTGCAGGAGGCAACCAATGATTCTCTAATTGTTGATGTTGCTACCTCTCCTTCTCCCTTCCTTTCTCTGAAATCAATAAAAATATATTTAATTTTTTAAAAAAGAAATAAAATCAGATTGAAAGGTAGCTTCCAGAAGTTATTACACTCTTTTCCTCTTCAGAAAGACTGTAAGGAAGCCACATATGAACAATGAGGACGTATTATATTTTTTGAGATTTCTGCAGAGAGGAGAACTCACACCTCCCTCCATATCCATTTTGGGGTTAAAGAGGTCTCTCAGGGAATTTTTCCTTATATCTAAACTAAATATAGCTTAATGTTCCTTCTAGGGTGGCAAAGTACACAATGTTCATTTAATAGTTGAACGACAGCTTTCTTTTTGCTATGACATGCCCCAAGGTGTTTTAGGACTGTGGTTGGATAGGTCAGAGAGAAAACAGGTTTTATGTTATTTGGTCTGACTTTCCATCAGGTGCCTATTTGTCTGGACATACAGGCAGGAGTGTGCATCTTTAAATAATGAGCTTGAAGTTAACTGGGGAATTACCAATGAGTGCTACCTTCAGGATGAAAAAAAAAAAGCTAATGAAATTATTACTGAGGGTTATAAAACACCCAGGTGGGTAGTATGTACAGCTTCAGCCTGGATAAGTCATGCCTTTCCAATCTATTTGGAATTTTTGAAAGAGATAACAAAATAGTGAAAGGTATAGAAGTAATGGGCATTAAATATTTAGACATTCAAAAGGCTTTTGATCAAGTCCCTAACTAGAAGACATTTAGGACCCATTTCAGCCTTATGTAGGACCCAGGAGGTGAGAGGTGAAGTTTTGTATTGTAAAGACTTAAAATTAAAAAAAAGGGATAGCAATGAAAAGGAAAGGAATAAATGATGTTGTTAGCCTGAAAGGAGGTTAATAGAAAGGTGCCCCAAGGAATGGTATTAGAACCAGATTGCTTGTATATGTTAACACCAGTCAATCCGGGAAGCCTTCTGAATAATGAGGTTGCAAAAAGTGTTGGTAACAGAGAATTATTTAAGGTAGTCAGGAATGGGGAAATTCTTGAAGAACTCCAGAAGAACCCATCAAAGCAATAGGTAGTTGAATAATCTGATGTCAGGTAAAATTAAGCCTAGACATTATAAAATTAAGCCATTATAATATATATATACTACTGATGCACATTGATAGATTTTGAATTAACTAGAACCTTTCAGGAGAAAGGTCTAATAGTCATTATGAATATCTGAATGCAGGTATCTATTCACAGCAGAAAGGCTGTAGGAAAGGTCTGCAGAAGTACAAGTGAAATGATTAGAGGCATGTGAGAAGAGATGGAAAGGTCAGAGTTCTTTTCATTTGGAAAAAAGAGAAAGTAAGAGAAAATTTGCTAGAAGAAGGTAAAAAATGAAATGTTAAAACAGTAAGTCTAGTTGAGAGTAGTACTTCTAGTCGCCCTTTCCCATAATACTAGGGATTCGGTCAAATTAGATAACACAATATTTAAATGAGAATGAGGGAAAATGTTTTGTAATTCATAGTTAACATTAAGAGCTTTCTGCATGGAATGTCACTACACTGGAGACCAGCCACAGAGCAAGTCATCAAATGGGGTACACACATTTATAGGGTTGGGCTGAGATGGAACTTTTTCTACGAGATCTATTACAGTAGGTGTGTGAATGTGTATTCTGAAGCAGCTTTCACAGTCTCTCTTGTACTTGAGTTAATTTATGTGCCTGTCTTTCTCATTAAGTTAGAATTTCTAGAAAGCAGGAATTTTTATCTTACCTGTCTTTCTATCATTTCCCCTTTACTCTTCAGTGTCTAGTAATATATTTTGCTTCTAGAGAATACTTAGAAAGTACTTGCTAGTTTGGTGCATGTGTGGTGTGAGGCAGTGGGGAGGGCTGAGCAATGGAAGGGATGACTTTTCTTCCTCTAGTCTATTTGCTCCCATAATTCCCAGCAAGTGTCTATTTAACTCATACTGCAGCCTTCAAGCAGCAATGAAAACTGATAATGTGCCATCAGAGAAAGGAAATGAAAGAGAGTAGTAGGGTTGGAAGCCATTCACCATTATTAACAATTGTGTGCCAGGCACTTTGTTATGTGTTTTGATACATGTCTTCTTATTAGCACCTTAAAAACCAGTTTTAGCAGTGACCAGTCACCAGTTATTTGGCAAAGAAAATGTCCCCAACTCCTCCCCTGCTCAACCTCTGCCCCACTCCCTGGAAGACACGAGAACTCAAAGAGCTTAGTTCCTTTCTTGGAAGTGACCTACCTTAAACACACACACACACACACACACACACACACACACACACACACACACGGATGTGCATATACACACATACACAATATAATGTCTGTACATATACATTCATATCTACAGAACCAATAGAATGTATACATATATGTACGTACTAGGGACCCAGTTTAAGAACTTGTGCACCTTGAAAGGAACTGTGAGATGCCAGGCTGCAATGGGAACAGGGGCAGATCTCAGCCCATCCTCTGTGCCCCTGCCCAGCCCCTCCCGCTGCAGCCTCTGGTCCCCTGTCTGCCAGCAGCCTCATTCCTGTTGCTGCCGCTCCCACGAGCTGACAGTGCTGGCCCCACTTGCACCCACTGATGGCATGGAGCGATTGGTGCTGGCACCAGCAGTGGGTGCAAGGGGCGGCTGCTGCCCAGATCACCCCTCAGGGGCAGGGGGAGGTGGAGAAGTCCTCAGGGGTGATTGGGGTCGGCAGCCGCCACTCACACTCGCTGAGGGCAATGAGTGATTGGGACTGGCTCCAGGCACCGGGGGTGGATGGGAGCGAGGCCAGTGCCGGCAGCAGGTGCGAGCGCTGGGCAGGACCACAGTACGTGGGAGTAAAGAATTTTCAGTAACCACCAGAGGCTCGCCCCAATGACAACGACCAGTGCCCTGCTTTGTTCTGGTGCCCCCACTCACCTTCTCTATCATCCTGCACTCTTCTGCCTGCTGCTGATGCTCGCCATGTTTGTGCACACCCCCGGTGGTCAGTGCACCTCACAGCGACCGGTTGTTCAGTTGTTCGGTTGTTCTGCCATTCTGTCTGTTTGGATATTAGGGTTTTATATACTAGTATATACTAGTAGACTAGAGGCCAGTTGCATGAAATTTGTGCAAGAGTAGGCCTTCCTTTCCATGGCTGCTGGCACCAACTTCTCTCTGGCACCCAGCACCTGGTTTCCCTCTGGCCGCCAGCAGGCACCTGGGACCCAGGCTTCCCTTGCAGCCCTGGCTTCATCTGGAAGATCATCCGGAAGGACATCTGATCTAATTAGCATATTAAGCTTTTATTATTATAGATAATAGTATAGATATAGATATGAGTATAGATATAAATTTGGATAGTTAAATATAGAGAAAGGGAAAGATTTTAAGGAATCAGTTCATGTGATGGAGTAGGCCTTAACAAGTAGCCCACTTCTTCAGAGTGGGCTACAGGCTGGCAAAAGTTACAGTTTGAGTTCAAAGGCTGTCTCTTAGCAGCATTCTCTCCTCCTCCAGAGAAGTCAGTCTTTTTTTCTGGTAAGGATTTAACTCACACTTTGGAGAGTAGCCTGATTTATACAAAGTCTACTGATTTAAATGTTACTCTCATCTGAAAAATACTTTCACAGATACATCTAGAATGTTTGACCAAATATCAGTTTATGTTGACACATAAAATCAACCCTCTGAGTACAGCTATCATGCTCAGTCATTGCTGGTGAACAGCTTATGGGAAGTGAGGCCTTGGCATGAACTTGGCATGGACACAGGTGCATGGATACGGGGCCATCAGTCAGCAATGCTCTCCATAGCAGACCTGAGCAGCCTCTATTTTTGTGCCATTACACACATTAAAGAAGTAATCAAGGCAGCATTGAAAGCACTGCCAGGAGTATAACTATAAGCAAGCACTCTAGGTTTGGACAAAAGCAGTGAACAGGCCAATGGATACAGGAGAGCACATAGAAGACAAGAGCCAAGCAGGTAGACATGAATGAGGCAACATGCTGCAGCTGAAATGGAAGCAGAAAGTGAAGGCATGGCAGTGTGAGCAAAACCATAGCATGAGAGGCTCTATGCTAGGTGTGTTACATTAAATCTCATCTACTCCCAAAACACAATTAAGCATAAATTAGTCCTATATAATAAAAGGCTAATATACAAATTGACCGAACGGTGGAATGAGCAGTTGCTATGACCTGCACTGACCTCCAGGGGGCAGAGACTCAAAGCAGGAGCTGCCCCCTTGTGGTTAATGCGCTCCCACAGAAGCCAGAAGCCAGGCTCACAACTGGCAATTGCAATGGTGGTGGCAGGAGCCTCTCCCACCTCCGTGGCAGCACTAAGGATATATGAGGAGAGCGGGCCTAAGCCCTCAGTTGGACATCCCCCAAAGGCTCCCGGACTGCAAGAGTGTACAGGCTTGGCTGAGGGATTCCCACCTCGAGTGCACGAATTTTTTGCACCAGGCCTCTAGTATTATCATAAAAAGAAGCAACTGGGGCTTCAAGGGTTTATGTTACTTGTCCAGACTCATCTGGTTAATAGTAATGAAGCCAGATTGAAAATTTGTCTTCCTACCCTAATTCTGTCTCTTTCTACTCTCTTATTCTGACTTTCTTATCTGTTTTGGGACCAAGAGGCCAAACTATTAAGTGAAGAAAGAGGCATGAGCCCAGCTAGTGTGGCTTCATGGTTGAGTGTTGACCTATGAACCAGAAGGTCATGGTTCTATTCCCCATCAGGGCACATGCTACTGTTGCCCTGATGGGATTGCAGGTTTGATCCCACAGGGGGAGTACAGGAGGCAGCCTATCAATGATTCTCTCTCATCACTGATATTTCTATCTTTCTCTCCCTCTCCCTTCCTCTCTGAAATCAATAAAAATATAATTTTTTTAAAAAAGAATAAGGCATGGAGAAACAAAAGCAAACACTGTAGGTATGAAGCAAACCATCTGCCTCAGCCCAGAAGTATCTTAAAACATTTTTTATGGAGGCATCCCAGTCCCCAGAAAGCCCAGACACAGGCCTACATGTAACAGCAAGAAAGTAAGTAGAATCAGCTGGTGGAAGCAGTGGTTACGAGGGCAGAGACATGGGCTGATTCTGACACATCTTTGTAAAATGGGAATGAACTATCAGAAAAAGAAGGCAGTTTTCCTTTGAAAGGCTGTCACAGTCACAATGAGGGTGATGAAAGACTTTGCTTCCTTGCCTTTTAGGTGACTTCAATATGACCAGACTTTGAAACCTAATACTGTACTGAATTTTCCATTGAATGTGGTGGTGCGATATTGAACTATAAAAGAAGGGGCTGGAACCGTATTTTTAAATACTTGCTGCTCAGAATCCCTTGGCCCTTTTTTTACTTACAGGTCTGATCTTATCTATTGATATTTTCTGCCTGAAAAGGCCCTCCGTCTATTCTATCAGGCTGCCCTATTTTTCATTGTGTAACAGGCTGTATTTTGAAAAGGAATAGCCCAAACAACCACGATGTATTGCTATGACTGTGTTGTCCTTTTGAAGAAATTCTTCACTGGGTATTTGCACCTGAATCAGACTTCAAGCTGCTATGACAGCAGTGCCCCACCATCGCCAGACCCTGCCACCACCCAGGCACTGACTCCTTTGCCCATCTTAACAACTTCTGCCATCCTTAATACCGAGAGTGCTCGTCCTGACATCCTGAGAAGGGAAGGCCCAGCTGGAAGCTTTATTGTGACCTCTTTGCAGCAATGTCCCTGCTGCCACTCTGCAGCAATCAGCAGGTGCACGGCATGGTGTCCTTTCTTCTTCTCCCTGCCCTGCCCTGCCCACCCTGGCTCTCGGCCACTTGAAATCCTCATGCCTCCCAGGTGTGGATCCTCACGGCACTAAAGTGAACATGCTAGACAGAGTTATTGGGAGGCCACGATTCTCTTAGAAGCTCTTTGTGTTCTGGGAGCATACTGAAGAGTCAGCCCACAGGTGTGCACTCTGAGCACTGAGGTGGTGGCATTTTAGCTGCAGTTCAGAGAATTTGTAAATGAGACCTGTCTGGGCAAGAATATAATTATATAGATAGGAATAGCATCAACGAGTATGGTCCAAGTGACAAGTTGAATGTCTCCTTGGCTGTGATCATTGAAGATAGGGACTGAAGCTCCCAGTGCTCTGAGCACTCAAGTACCATTCTGGCACAATAGGTCCTCCATCAGACCATACATATCTGACTTTAACAGAACTGAATTTAAAAGCACAAGAAACTGGTCCTTACGTTTTTTAGTGTGGGATATACTGCAGAGTTTTGGATGATCGGGTGAACGTTAAGAACTTCTACCCCCAGAAACATCAAGTACAAAAAGTTGCACCAAATTTTAAGCGATCCTTAGGTGACTCACCTAAGGTGCTGCCATGGACCTCATTTGAGATTTTCACACACCCAAGACTCTAATGTTAACATTTTAAAAGTCAGAGGAAGAGCAATGAAGTGTCAACAGCCAGGGTTACATCCTCTTGTGACAAAAGGTTGATGATCTGACATTTAGATACATCCCCCCCCCATCATCTACTGTTTATATGAAAACATGTCTTAACCTCCCTAAAGCTCATCTGCAAAATAGGAATAAAGCATTATTTTTCTTCTCTAGGCTGTTGTGGAATTTGATACAACAATTTATTTGAAATAGGTGTGCAACCTATCCAGCTAGAGTATTCTGATTGTTACTAGGGAGGAAGTCTAAGTTGGTTATTTTACCTTTGCATTCTCCTCTCTTCCTTTTCTTCTTTTCCTTCTTCTCCTTCTTCTGTTTCTTCTTCTGTCTTGATGGTTGGTGGAAAATGTCATTAGTATTTTAGTGGTTGTTCTGCATATATAAAGTATCATCAGCAATAAAAATATATAATCTTCCATTAGCATCTAGGGAGTTGCTAGCAATATGCATTCCTTAGGTCACATTGGTTGTCAAAAGAGCTTGGATTTAGAGCTTAAAAGACTGGTATTTAAATACTTCCTTCCATTTATTATGGGAAAATGACACAAACTATTGCACAATTGTACTTTGTAAAGTTTACACATTTGGAAAATAGGGATAATAACATAACAGGGTTATTTGAGAATTCAATGGGCACTTACTCAAAAAATAATACCTTAAAAAATGTAAAGCATTCTGTAAGAGTTAGTTATTGTTAGAAAATGAAGATGAGAGGGTGCTAGTCTCATTGCTCTTTTGCTGTCTGGGCACTGTGAGACTGAAATGGGCATTTATTATTTTATCTGTTCATCCACCTAATGGGATCAGAATTGTTCTTTAGATTCTATCCTATGCCATCATGTTTAGAAATGAGAACTCTTATATTCTCTCCTCTCCAGCCACAATGATTGGTCTTGGGTCAGGTCAATAAGAGACTTTTCCTAAAGTTTTCCAAATTAGAATTAATAGAAGAAGAGCTTTTCCTCACAGGAAGCCCACATGAAACCATTATAAGTGTCTATCAATAGATGAATGGGTAGAGAAGTTGTGAATATATATATATATATGTATATATATATATATATATATATATATATATATATATATATATATGGTGGAATATTGTTCAGCCATAAAAAATGAGAAAATCCTACAATTTGTGACCACATGAATGGACCTTGAAGGCATTATTCTAAGTAATATAAGTCAAACACCATATGATGTCATAGATGGAGTCTAATTAAAAAAAATACAGCAAAAAATTCAGCAAGCATGGCTCAGTGGTTGAACATTAACCCATGAACCAGGAGGTTGTGGGTTCAATTCCTGGTCAGGCCACATGCCCGGGTTGCAAATTAAGTCACCACTGTGGGCTTGTAGGTGGCAGCCAATCAATGATTCTCTATCATTATTGATGTTTTTATATCTCTCTCCCTTCATCTCTGAAATCAATAAAAATGTATTTAAAAAACAGCAAAGAGAAAAAAATCATACTCAAAAAAAGAAATCAGCTTTGTGGTTTCCACAGTTGAAAGTTGGAGAGAGGGGTAACTGAAACAAGGTGGTCAAAAGGCGCAAACTTCCAGTATGAGATATGTAATATACAACATGGTGACTATAGTTAATGCTGCTGTATAATATATAGGAAAAGTATTAAGAGAGTAGGTCCTAAGAACTCTCATTATGGTAGAATTTTTTTTCCTTTTCTTTGTATTGTATCTATATGAGATGATAGGTGGTCACTAAGCCTATTGTGGTAATCACTTCATAGTATATGTAAATGAAGTCATCATGCTGTACACCAAGCATGTCAAACTCGGCTGGATAAACGAGGCATGCGGCCCACTGGCCGTGAGTTTGACGTGCTTGCTATACAGTGATGTATTTTATTTCTCAATAAAACTAGCAGAAAAAAATAAAAATAATAAGAAGAAGAAGCCAAGCTAGGAAGCTGTAAGTATGGACCTTTAAGTGTCCATAGTTCAGCATCAGCTAAAAAGCTGTTTTGAGAGAATGACTCTAACACAAAACAAGAAAAGAAGCATGGAGCACAGAAGAACAAAAAGAAACCCCAAGTGATTTAAATCCCTGAACTCCCAGAAGTTGCCCCAATCCCTGCTTTTCAAAGACTTGGTTGTTCTGTTTCTTTCATTTTAGAGTATGCTTCTGTTATCTCATTTTCTGAAGTTACTCTGAGGTGGGTTTCTGTCACTTGCACACAATAAAATGCTGACTGACAAAGACCTTGCCTGTGCTTTCAGAGAAGGTGCAGGAGTGTAGTGATTGTCATAATGTCTCCACACATCTAGAAAAAAAAAAAATATCTGTCCCCTCTCTGGTCCTAGTCCAACAAAAGCCACTTTTCAAGTTTTGTTGCCCTCAAAAGCAATAGGACCTGTATTTCCACCTAAGAAACCAGGAAGATGCTTCTCCACAATTTATAAACTAGTCTATTTCTTAGCCCAGAGTATGTGTGGGGATTCCTTGTGCATTCCTTGTGCTTCTTGAAGACAGAATCCATCTTTAAGAGGCCCAGCTGAGGGTCATGACATGAACAGGGCAATCTGGATTGATTGGAGAGCAGACAAGCATAAGGAGGAGAGAATAGGAAAGAAAGGACTTTTGAGCAAGAGTAGATTGGCACTGTTTGGCTCTTTTAGCCCATGGAACCCAATAAAAATTTTCCCCAAGTTTCATATTTCCTGCCAATTGAATTCCATAATCACATGTGTAGGGATCTTTAGTCCAGTGAGACGGATCTATCTGAATAGAAATAAGGGGGTCCCTAAAACCTCTCAGTTAAGGCCAAGATAATATGGAATTTTTAAGTATTCTAAAATCTATATATATAAAAGGGTAATATGCAAAGTGTCCCCTCGGGAGCTTAACCAGGAGACCAGGAGTTTGATCATTTGCTATGACATGCGCTGACCACCATGGGGCAGCACAGAGCATGGTGGGTGACCAGCAGCAACAGTGGGGCACTGAGGGAGTGATAGAAAGAGGAAGCAGGGAGGTGGGGAGGCAGGGAGGCAAGGAAGCAGGGAGCCTGATCAGCCCTGATCCCTGGCCAGGCTTAGGGACCCGACCCATGCACAAATTTCGTGCACCAGGCCTCTAGTGTTATAATAATATTCTGTTATAGATATCAAAAAAGTTAATTCTGACACAGTTTTACATTTGAATAGTGACAAGCAATATATTTCAATTAAAAAAAAACACATCAATTTTGAATTGCCTGTACAAACTTCCTACATAATAAAAGACTAGTATGCAAATTGATTGATCACTATGACGCACACTGACCACCAGGGTGCAGATGCTCAATGCAGGATCTGCCCCCTGGTGGTCAGTGCGCTCTCATAGGGGGAGCGCTGCTCAGCCAGAAGCCAGGCTCATGGCTGGCAAGCACAGCAGTGGTGACCAGAGCCTCTCCCACCTCTGTGGCAGCACTAAGGACCCCTTGGACTGTGAGAGGGCACAGGCGGGGTTGAGGGACCCCCCACTAGTGCATGAATGCTGTGCACCGGGCCTCTAGTGTATGTATATGTAATATGACACCCTAAAAGCACAACAGATACAGAGACTAGAAATAAATATAAAAATAGGTTTATTCCTTTTCCCCAAAGCCTGGGAACTCTCTCAAAATGCACAAAAATAAAAATAAATGAAATAAAACACTACTCAGTTTCTCTGCTCTTTGTAGTACAAATTTTCTATAGAAATTCTTAAAAGTGACGGTCCTTCATCCTCCCCATCAACACCTACTCCTGATGCCTACCCTCTCCTGCTTTTCTGTTAACCATTTTATGGTTCATATATTTAATATACTAGAACTTTATTCATGCTTTAAAGAACCAGCTAGTCCAATAGATTTTTTCATTTTTTTATTACTGTCTCTAGGTACTTAAGAAACAATTTTGTTATGTTAGCCTCTTCCTAGTTTCAAGGATCTCTGAAATTAAACATATCTGTAAAAATAATTGATAATCCCTTACTGTTGTACTCATTTTTTTTCCTGGGAAATATTATATGTATGCTTAGAATGAACCTTTAAGATCATTAACATTATTATTTGCACAAGCTATATTTCTTATGTCCTCACATACTCATTAAAAATGATATTGCAATATTTAGCTTTCAACTTTATTTTATGGAAATCATATTTTTTCTTTATTCATGTCTAATTTTCTACTATTTATATATATACTTTTTTAGTAACCTTATTTCACTAAAGATAGATTTATAAATGTCAGTTAAGACAAACAACTCCTTATAGGTGTCATTTAATAGAGTTTTATTTTTCTATTTCACTTTTCCCCAGATCCACTGATTTTTTTAAAACAATTGGATTTTCAGACTCTATTGATCTAAACATAATTCATGTTGTCAATTGAGTTATAAAAATTCTTCAGCCTCTATTCACACATAATTCAAGACGTGTGTAGTTCCTAGTCTTCTGCCCTTTTGCCCTGCATAATGTATAGTAAATCCTTAAGTACAAGTCAGGGTGAATTATTAAACTACAAGTTTAATTTATGACCTGGAGAAAATACTACATTTCCACTGAAGTTGAACTATGAATTTCTTTGGGACAATTCAAGTTGACTCCTTAGACACTTACTCCAAGTGCTTTTTCAAGACACGCACTTATATACATCTATATCTTTGTACTTAAGAATATATTTTATTTTGCTGTTAATAACAGCATTATAGAAAATGTTAAATAAGACCTTCTTGTTTCTGTAAAAACTTTAAATGTGCTGGTGTAGCAATTCATGACAAAGCTAGTATGCTGCTTATGTTGCCTTATATACTATTTGCTTTGATGTTTTCCAAACATTTTCCCCAATATGATTTTATAATATCAGCAATGCACAAGTACATTCTTAAAATAAGGTTAAATGGCTCTCTCTATTTAGCATGTCCATGCCTTTCTCCACCCCCTTCTCTCAGGCGCATTTTCTTTGCCTCTCTCTTTCTCCTATACTCCAAGTTTTGCCTCTATAACTTGTTTCTTGAGCCCATTTCTTCTACAGCTGACTTCTCCTACCTCTGTGACTTTATAAATGAACTTTCTCTAATTTTCTAAATAAACTTTCTCTTTTAAAAAATAAAATAAAGTTGAAGAATGTAAGGAAAATGTGAAATCCTCCTATATTTATTATCCCCCCTCATACATGCACACATGTACAAACATCTCACACATAATTGCTGAATCCCAGTTTCTTCTTCCCATGTAATCAGTTTTTGTTCCCTTTCAGAATATTCTTATGCTTTGCGTTTGTTCTTTTCTCTTCCCCAAGATATCCACCAGGCTTAGTTCCTTACCTCCTTTAGGTCTTATCCAAATATCTCCTTTTATTAAGACCTTTGCTAACTGCCAGATTAAAAAATGAAAGCTCCTCTTTTGAACATACTAGTAGTTCCTGAACATCCCTATCCCTGACTTATTTGTCTTCATAGTTCTCCCACTTATAAGTGACATAATATGCTTTTAGCAAATTCAAGTATACAATACAGTATTATTAACTGTAGTCACCATGCCACACATTATATCCTCAGAACTAACTTTTAACTGAAAGTTGGTACCCTTTGATTGACATCTGCCCATTGCCCCACCTACACCCCTTGGCAACCACCAATCCACTGTTTCTATAAGTTTGATTTTTTTATTGTTTGTTGCATTTCACAAATACAATGTTTTCTCAGTCTGGCTTATTTCACTTAGCTTAATGCCCTCCAGACTCACTTAATTTGTCACAAAAGGCAGGAATTCCTTCTTTTTTATAACTGAATAATATTTTTTGTGTGTGTGTCACATTTTCTCTATCCACTCATCTGTTTATGGACATAAATTATTTTCATATTTGATTACTGTGAATATGCTGCAATGAATATAGAGATCAGGAATCATTAATTTGGTTTCCTTCAGATATAAATCCAAGAGGGGGATTACTGGATCATATGATTTTCTATTTTTAATTTTTTAAGAAACCTCAATAATGTTTTCCATAATAGCTGCACCAATTTATATTCCCACCAGCAATGTGCAAGGCTTCCTTTTCTTCCATAGCTTCAAAAACACTTATTTCTTGTCTTTTTAGTGATAACCATCCTAATAGGTCTGAGGTGATAATTAACCGTACTTCTGCTACGCTTCCCATTGGCTAATCAGCAGGATATGCAAATTAACTGCCAACAAAGATGGCAGCCGGCAGCCACACAGCTGAAGCGAACAGGAGGCTTGCTTGCTCCAGTGATGGAGGAAGCCAAGGTTCCCCGCCTGCGTCGGCCCAGCTCTAAGCTACACTCTAAACAACAAAGTTGCAATTACAGAAGCTAAGCAAGCTCCAGATACCTGCTTTCAGCCATCTTCGGCTTCAGAGCTTAGAGCAGCAGTGATGGCAACAATGTTTCAATTATAGAAGCTAAACAAACCCAGATACCTGCTTTCAGCCGGCCAGAGCCTCAGAGCTGGAGCCGGCTCTCAGCTCCAGGGACAGCTATAGAAGGTAAATAAATCCCAGAAAAAAAGAAAAAATAAAAAAAGGAGAGGCTGGGAGCTTCAGTCACCTGCCAGCCTGAAAACGGCCCTCAACCCCTCACCCAGACTGGCCAGGCACCCCATTGGGAACCCCCACCCTGAAGGGGGTGTGACCAGCTGCAAACAGCCATCAGCACGTCATCCAGGCAGGACAGTCACCCAAGCGGGACACCTACCCTGATCCGGGACACACTTCAGGGCAAACCAGCCAGCCCCCATCTGTGCACCAGGCCTCTATCCTATATAGTAAAAGGATAATATGCAAACTGACCCTAACAGCAGAAAGACTGGGAATGACTGGTCACTATGACACACACTGACCACCAGGGGGTAGACGCTCAATGCAGGAGCTGCCCCCTGGTGGTCAATGCACTCTCACACGGGGGAGCTCTGCTCAGCCACAACCCAGGTTGATGGCTGCCAGTACAGCAGTGGTGGTGGGAGCTCCTCCTACCTCCTCAGCAGCACTAAGGATGTCTGACTGCAGCTTAGGTCTGCTCCCCGCTGGCAAATGGACATCCCCTGAGGGCTGCTGGGGTGCCAGAGGGATGTCTGATTGCCATCTTAGGCCCAATCCCCCAGGGAGAAGGCCTAAGCCAGCAAGTGGTCGTCCCCCGAGGGGTCCCAGACTGCGAGAGGGCACAGGCCAGGCTGAGGGACCCCTCGCCCCAGGAACTATATATATACTGCCAACAAAGATGAACTATATATATATAGTTCTATTTCATTTATTTCTGCTCTGATCTTGTAATTTCTTTCCTTCTGCTAACTTTTGGCTTAGTTTGTTATTTTTATTGAGTTATGTAGATTGTTTACTCCATATCTTTCTTTTTCTTGATGTAGGCATTTATCACTATAAGCTTCCCTCTTAGAATTTTGTCTCTACCATGAGTTCTGGTATATTGTGTGTCCAGTTTTGTTTATATAAAAATATTTTTTTTTAATTTCTTCTGATTTCATTTTTCACTTATTGACTGTTCAGGAATGTGTTGTTTAATGTTCACATGTCTGTGAATGTTCCAGCTTTACTTGCTTTTTATCATTTATTCATAAAAGATGCTTCATAAACTTCTTAAATTTATTATGTTTTTTTTTATAACCTAACATATGATCTATCCTAAGAATGTTTGTATATATTTATAATTGTTATATCCTCTTGATGAATTGATCCTTTTATCTTTATTGTTTGTTTCTTGCTACAGTTTTTAACTTAAAATCTATTTTGTCTGTATCAAGTTCATTTACCATTGCTCTTTTTGGGTTTCCATTTGCTTGGAATGTATTTTTCCATCACTTCACTTTCAGCCTATGTGTGTCCTTAAAGTGAATCTTTTATAAGTAATGCTAGAGGCCCGGTGCATAAAATTTGTGCACGGAAAGGGGGTGTCCCTTAGCCCGCCTGCACCCTCTCCAATCTGGGACCCGTTGGGGGATGTCCGACTGCTGGTTTAGGCCCAATCCCTCCCACAATCCAGGACTGTTGGCTCCTAACCACTTGCCTGCCTGTTTGCCTGATTGCCCCTAACAGCTTCTGCCTGCAAGCCTGATCGCCCCCTAACCACTCCCCTGCTGGCCTGATTGATGCCTAACTGCTCCCTTGCTAGCCTGATCACCACCAACTGCCCTCCCCTGCTGGTCATCTTGTGCCAGCCATTTTGTGGCAGCAATCTTGTGGTAACATCACACGAAGGCATTGCGCCACCTAGGCTTTTATTATATAGGATATAATTGGGTCTTCTTTGTGTTTTTTTTCTTTTTTTATGTATTCATCCACTCTGTGTATTTTGATTGAAATATTCAATACATGTACTTTTAAAGTAATTATTGGTAGGTAAGGACTTGCTAATGTCATCTAGTTACTTGTTTTCTGGTTGTTTTTCAAGTGTGTGTGTGTGTGTGTGTGTGTGTGTGTGCACTCGTGTGCCTACACAATCCCATTTTTGCCTCTCTTACTATCTTTCCTCATGATTTGATGATTATGAGTAATGGCATAGGGTCTTGTGCTTGAGACATAGATACACAAGGAAAGGCCACAGAACCTTTTGGAACATGGGCACATGTGGAACTGTGGAGCTGGGTCTGGGGCATGTGCAGGGTTGGGGGCACAGACAGTTCTGCTCCCAGGGTAGCACAATAGCATCTCCTTCTAGGGGTGGGAGATCAGCAGCAGCATTCTCTCCAAGAGTCCTATTGCAGTGATGCCTATTGATTGCCTCAGTAACAAGAGCTGCTGGTGTCCTCTACAGGGCTGGCTGCTGGGGTCTGCACTGATAAATACTATGGGGTCCTCAGTGGAAAAGGCTGCTGAGGTCCTCTGTGCAGCAGGCCACTAGGGACTATGATGGCACCCACCATATGGTTGATTCCAATAGCCCTCACCCTACTTCTTTGTTCCTAGCTGCCTCCAGACATCTCCACTAAGCCAGTCTCCCTAGTGCTCATTTATATGTGGTTATTTTCCTTTCTTAAAATGTATTCTGTTGCTGTGGGTCCTTAATTGGTCTCTTGAGCTTTCACAGGGCTATTTTTATGGTGAATTGCTGTCTAATTATTTGGGGGTTTGGGTGGGGAGGAAAGCTGATATATATGACCCTACCTTCTTGGTAACATTCCCACCATAAATAAGTTGTTTTAAATCAAGAAATTTGCTAAAATGGACTCTCCCCGGGAGTCCCACAGAAAGGAACACACTCTGCCAACACTCTGATTTGAACCTGTAATATCTCATATCCTACAATAATGACAGGAGATTTCAGGTATATTGCACCAATATCATAGTGAGGAGCCTCGTCCTTCCAGACTGGCATATCTCCTTTGTCAGAGGCTGAGAGTGGCCTGAGACTGACAGACTTAAGTTGGTGTTATTCTTAGCCTTCCCTCCGGTCCACATAAGCACACCCACAGATCTCCAAAATCTAAAAAAATGTTTGATGGCCATTTTTCTAGGGTATTGTAGAATAATTACTACTTTGTCTGAAAAGTGATAGAGTAACATCCATTCATTTAATAAATGTTTATTGAACTTTACTAGCTGTCAAGCACTAAGGTAGTCACTGGAGATAAAACCATGAATTCAATCGCAACTGCTTTTAAACTATTAGGATTGGCAAATAAACAGAAAGTTTTATTATGGAAGAAGGTATCCTAAAAGAGGTAATCTCAGGTAACTATGGGATAAGGAGAAGGGGTTCCTAGTCCAGCCTTCAGTGATGTGGAATTCTTTCTTAGAGAAATTGCAAGAAAAGGGAAAAAACAGTAAGACTGATACTTCCAAGCTGAATACTAAATAATGTGTAAGGTTTCATTTAAAGAAGGACAGGCCCTAACATTTTTAGGAACTTTTTTCTAGTCAAAACATAGAGTTCAAAAAAGACATCAAGAAGAAAAAAAAAGGGGGGGGGGGGACTAATTTTGAAGGCTAGCCAATAGAGGCCCGGTGCATGAAATTCATGCACTGGGGGGGGGGGGGGGGGGCGTGTCCCTCAGCCCAGCCTGTACCCTCTCCAATCTGGGACCCCTTGGATCCCCCAATGGGGATTGGGCCTAAACAGGCAGTTGGACATCCCTCTCACAATCTGGGACTGCTGGCTCCCAGCCACTTGCCTGTCTGCCTGCCTGATTGCCCCTAACTGCTTCTGCCTGCCAGCCTGATCACCCCCTAACCACTCTCCTGCCAGCCTGATTGAAGCTTAATTGCTTCCCTGCAGACCTGGTCACCCCCCAACTGCCCTCCCCTGCAGGCCTGATCACCCACAACTGCCCTCCCTGCCAGCCATCTTGTGGTGGCCATCTTTGACCACATGGGGTAGGCCATCTTGTGTGAGGTTGTGAGGGTCAATTTGCATCTTACCTCTTTATTATATAGGATATTTAAGAGTATGAAGGCCACAAAAGAATTTTAAGAGGAGTCATAACAAAATTGCATTTGTATTTTTTAAACCACTTTATTTACAATATAGAACAAACTAATGCAGGCTAGAATAAGAATTCAAAATACCAGTTAATATATGTTGCTATAATATTTGATGGAGATAATGACATGACCTTGGATAGCAGCAGAGATGAAAAAGAAATGAATACATATGATAGATATTCAAAAATTGTATGTATAGCACTTGGTGCTCGTTTTTGTTTTCTATAAACAAACTATCCCCAAACTTAGTAGTTTAAAATAACAGTAAACATATTTCTATTGCTCAAACGTTCTATGCCAATAATTCATCCATGGTGAAGAAGAAACTGCCAATTTTTGCTTCACTTGGTGTCAGCTGAGATGGCTGGACAAAGGTCAGAAAATTCACCATGCCCTCACTTGCATGTCTGGGACTTGGTGCTGGCTGTCTGCTGAGCACTTTGGTTTTCCATCCTGTGACCTCTCTCTGTGCACAGTGACTGATCACTCAGTAATGCAGTCCAAGCCTCTCTAGATGGTGACATGTTGCAAAGAAAGGAAAATTGGAAGATATGAGCCCTCTTAAGGTCTAAGCTGAGAGGTCATACAGTGTCACTTCTGTCACATTCTTTTCATCAAAGCAGGTTACAAAACCTGCTACGATTCAGGAAAGGGAAATAGACTAAACCTCTTGATGGATGGATAGCAAAATTACATTTTAAAAGGCCTGTGTGTGGAAAGTTTGGGGAAACCAAGGCATTGAAGGTATTATTTAATCAACTAGATTAAAGGTCATAGTTGTCATTTAGTGGCACAGGTAAGGCAGGAGGAAGACCAATTTGAGAGAAACATAATGAGGAAGATTTTAAAAACAGATAGCTAGATAGATGATAGATGATAGATAGATAGATAGATAGATAAAGATATAGATAGATATCTAAGAGGTATCCAAGATAAGGTTATACATAAAATACTTCTATTACTATTTTCTGATTATTTTAAGTACTTTGCAAGTAATAACTCATTATCATAACAACACTATGAAAAGGAGATATCACTATTATTTTTATTATTCTAATTTTGCACATTAATTAAGACTCTGAGAGGACAAGTAACTTACCCAAAGTCACATAAGGAACAGAAGCAGAATTGAAACCTAACTATTCTGGTGAAACCCAAAATGTGGTGGTTGGGTCTGAGTTTTTTGTCTTCTAAAACTGAAGAATGGATTCACAGACAAAATGGTGGGAAGAGAACAAAATTTATTGCAGAGAAAACAAAGTTTAGGGAGGATATACAGACTTCCTGCTGTAAGAAGGGAGCAGGAAGGCAGCCCAAAGTGGGTTACTGCTTAAAATCTTTGTCTAGGGGATATTCATATATTTTGCTAGCTTCTGATTGGTCCCTTCAAGGAACTCTGGCAATATCCAATTATATCAAAGTTCAAGTTCCCACCCAAGGCCTCCATGATTAGGACTGCCACTTCAGAACTGAGGTAACCACTCTTCCTGCCTGCCCAGGCCATGGGCCAAGTTTTCCCCGCCCAGCTGGTTCCCACCTAGCTAGTTCTAGGTCCTTTGTTTGTCTCCATGTCTGACTTCCCTTCACTGTACCTCCATGTGTCCCTGACTGCCTACCTAACCCTCTTTTTCTATCTCCTCACTGGTTCCACATTTCTTAGTTGAGTCATTTTTATCTGCCAACTCTCAGTAGATAGATAAATATTTTTTTTTCCCCTAGAGGCTCAAGAAACATATAAAATGTTTTAGATATCTATAATATTTCAATGTTTAAATCAGAAATTAGTAAAAATACAATTAAAATTTTTTAACCTAGGGAAATATATATAGGACTGAAGGATATAATTCTTATCTTTTGGCTTGTTATCTTATACATTTTGAACATAACAGAAAAAACGATATGAACTTCTGATCTCTCAGCAGCAACATTCATACAACATACACTTTCTAGTGAGATACATGATTGTCCTTGGGAAGAAATGAATATTAAATGAAGAAGCTGCATTGACTCAATGTTGTGAGGTTTTAAGTTATAGACAGAAAGTCCAGAGATAAAATTTGTTTGGCTAACATCCATATTTCAATGTGCCATTTACACAATAGTATGTGTTCAAAAGAGCTTACTGTTCTTTAAAGTTCTGTAATATTGTGACCTAATAAGAAATATATATTTGGCCTTCTTCCTTGGATACTGGCACAGAACTCCTAAGAACCTTGGAATTTCTAAGTTTAGAGGCAATAGGAGCATCTTTTGTTGTTCATAATAAGCCCTTTTCAACTGTACTGGGACTTTATGCTAATGAGATAACTCTTGAAGAATGGAGGCTGGTTGCCAGAGGAATCGATCCTTTGATTAAAGGGTTGGAACTTTCAACTCCACTGCCAGACCTCTAGGCAAGGCAGAGGGACTGGAGATTAAGGTCAATAATCACCAAGGGCCAATGATTTAATCAATTGCATTCAAGTAATGGAACCTCCATAAAAACTCTAGACAACAGGGTTTAGAGAACTTTCGATGCTAAACACAGGAAGATGCCAAAGGGGTGGAGCATCTGGGAGAGCCTGGAAGCTCATACCTTTCCCCACACCTTGTATTATGCCATTATGCATCTCTTACCTCAGGCTGTTCCTGAATTGAATTATTTTGTTGTTGTTGTTAATCCTTATCCAAGGATAAGGATATTTTTTCTATTGATTTTTAGAGAGAGTGGAAGGGAGGGAGGGGGGGGGAGAGAGAGAGAGAGAGAGAGAGAGAGAGAGGGAGAGAGAAAAGAAACCTCAATGTGAGAAAGACAAATTGATTGGTTGCCTCCCACACACTCCCTGACCAGGATAGAAGATTGAACCTGCAACCCAGGTACTTACCCTTGACGAAGAATCAAACCCTCCACTCTTCTGAGTGCTGGCCGACACTATAATCATTGAGCAATACCGGCCAAGGCCCTGAGTTATACTTTTTTTTATAATATACTGGTAATTTGATAAGTAAAATGTTTTCTTGAGTTGTCTAGCCTTTCTAGAAAATTATTAAACCCAAGTTGGTGTTTGTGGGCACCCTGATTTATAGCCTGTTGGTGAGAATTACAGGTGATAATTTGGGATTTATGATTGGCATTTGAAATGAGGAACAGTCTTGGGGAACTGAACTTTAAGCCTGTTGGATCTGCACTAACTCTAGATAGGTTGTGTCAGAATAGGGTTAAATTGTAGGACACCTGGTCTGTGTCCACTAAGAATTGAAGAATTGCTTGGGGTGAAAGAACCTACACTTCTGGTGTCAGAAGTGTTGAGAGTGTATAAAGAAAAAGAGGGTACTTTACCTTTAACTCCATACTAAATGACATTCTGGAACCACTGGCTATCAAATATTCTTGAGTAATGCAAAGGCATTTTGAAATTGCAGAAATCTTCGCTTTTAGTTTAAATTTGGCTCATTCCTGGAAGCCTGCCTTTGATCCCAATCCAAAATTCCCT
This sequence comes from Myotis yumanensis, assembly GCF_028538775.1. Classification (NCBI taxonomy): domain Eukaryota; kingdom Metazoa; phylum Chordata; class Mammalia; order Chiroptera; family Vespertilionidae; genus Myotis; species Myotis yumanensis. Next base: position 61,650,920 of record NW_027223753.1, on the reverse strand, counting down.
TGATAGTCATACAGTACATTCCTGTATGAAGAGGATGGGGGTTGAACCTTATTAGAAAGAATTTTACTAGCTTAGACCAGGAGAAAGTACCCAATGAACCTACTGATTTGTTCTCTTTGAAAATAATTTCAAGTTATATTAACTCTATAAAACTGATTTCCTAAATCACAAAGATATCTCTATAGCAATTAAAATTTTCTTTAAACTGATAATTTTACAAAACACTTGGATACCAATTCCTTTTATAAACCACCTCTCAAAATGTCAGCAAACATTCTCAGATGATGCAAGTTTTGTGAATCAGTTTGAAAAACTTGAAATTATAACATGATGGTATTGGTACCAGAGGTGGGCCAGAGAGTTTGGATGTGTCCTAAGGTCAAAAACTAAATCTTTGGCCCCAGACAACTATCACTAAATTTATTATTTTGTCAAAGATTAGTCACGGTCCAGTGTAGAGTTATATTGATTATCACAATTTGTGGGTGGAGCAGAGGGTGTTTACAATGAATTAGAGCAACAAATAAGACAAACTGATCTTAAAGTACAGGCCCTTTTGCCTGTGTATTGGCTGAATTGTATTTATGTGAAGAAAGAAACATTTCTTCATATATTCCTAGACTCAACCTTACATTAGGGAAAATAGTCTATTGTTAACATTAGCTGGAACACTGCCCAAATCTTCTCTCTTACTCACAGGTGCTGCTCATGCCTGCAACACCCAGCAGAGAGACCCCGTGTTCAGCCTTTGCAGTAAGTGTGCCCAACAACAAGGCCAGGTGGCAAGAATTCCTGGGCCTCTTAAGCCATTGAATAATTTTCCAATGGATTCAGTCAGTTTCCCACAAGTCCCTGCTGCCTCTCTTCTCTCATTCTTTCAATGTCTAAGCCTAAACTTGGGTTTAGGAGAGGGAGAAATTCCCTACATAAACTTAGATTATTCTCATTCCAGGCTTTTGAATATGCTATTTCTTTACCTGGAAAATTTTTATCATCTGTTAAGTCTCAAGTTAAGCATTACTTTTTCTATAGAGATGTTCCTAACCTGCCCATGTAGGCAGGAACCACTCTTATATATATCCCTGTTATATTCTATAGTTTCCTGACTTTTTATGTGGAAAAATTTACTCATACATACTCACAGAAGGGTAAGGAAGACTATAACACATTGACTCACAACTAATAATTAATTAACATTTAATTTTATTTCCTTCTAGTCTTTCCTTCTGTGTGGAGTTCACTTTGATCTCTATACCTAGACCATTGGCCTCCAGCCCTGAGCTAACTATTTTTTTAAATATATTTTATTGATTTTTTTACAGAGAAGAAGGACAAGGGACAGAGAGTTAGAAACATCGATGAGAGAGATTGATCAGCTGCCTCCTGCACGCCCCCTACTGGGGATGTGCCCGCAACCAAGGTACATTCCCTTGACCGGAATCGAACCTGGGACCCTTGAGTCCGCAGGCCAATGCTCTATCCACTAAGCCAAACCGGTTCAGCTGAGCTAACTATTATCATGATTTTGAGTTACACATTTTGTATTCACTCATAATTCTTATGCATGTGCATAAAACTTCATTAACAATAATACATGGTTGCACTACATACATTGCAAATTTATAGAAATATACTATTTTGTTGTAAAGAACATGTTTTTAAATATATCTATGTCGATATTTATAGATATATCTCATTCTTTTTAATTACTATGACTTATCAATAATTATCATGTCTTTCAAATATATTTACTGAATCTTATTTACTGTTTATTTCTCATAAAACTTTATGAAATGGTGAACTTTGTTCACCATTGTTTTTCTCATTGCGTAGCACTTTGCCTGCTATTCTATTGGCAAATAGTGAAATAATGATTGAAGTTTGCTCTTACATTTACCTTGAAATGAGCTTTGTGTATATATTTGAAAATCTGATTATTAGATTATCTCCTCTTGCTTTTAATAAAGTTTGCAGAATATTTCAGAGAAAATTTTGATGAACTTTTGTTGATTTAGATCTTTAGTCTTAATTTAGTGGGATTTTTGAGAGCCTTATTACTGTCATATGCTGCAGGGCAACTAGAAAGGTATGGCAAGTTCTCTTAAAACCAAAACTATTTAATATAGGAGAGCTCCTGAACAGGAGTCACTCCTGACCTGCACGACCTGCATGACACGTTACTTCTGCTCCCTCTCCAAACTTCAATTTTATCTGTAAGAAGTGGTGGAGGTGATTACATTTCACCTCCAGGATTAAAATAAAATTTCCCAGATCAAGTTTTTATGCCAGTGGCTGGTATACCATATGAGTATAATGAACATTGGAAGTTATACAGATTACAAAGTATTAAGATTCTCTACATGAGCAATTCTATAAATAAACATCTTTTGTGAGATAATCGTATTATGTTTTCTTTGTGAGACATTAGAAACTCACCTTGAAGATTCACAAAATATAGTTACTATGTCCTTTCTATAAAGTATTATAGTGCAAAGAGTACAGGCTTTAGACTCAGTCACACCGGAGTCCAAGGTACTGGTAACTCTTTCATTTCATATCTTTGGCCAAGCTATTTCACCTCTCCAAGATTCAGTTTTTTTATTTGCTGATTACACATTCTATTGAGGAGTGTCAGACTTCCTTGGCAGTCCAATGTCATTATTGCCCCTATCCTGTGAAGATAGAACTGTATACGAAATGAAGGATAAAATAGAATTTTCAATATACACACTATGATATTGATGAGGAATGTTTTTGAGACAGTTGAACCCATCATAATAGATCTAGACAACATCTTTTTCTTTCCATGATTATACTTACTATGGCTCACATAGCTAGGTCAACAGTAAAGATTTGTGATCACTCCCCACCCATATAGCAAAAAGAGAAACTACATTGAAGCAAAATAAATAATACATGAAGCAAACTTCTCAAGGCAGCATCAGGATCAGGCCCTAAAGAAGGGAGATGGTTCCTCAATAACCATATGTGTCTTAGCCTCCTTAAGGCAATATGTCAAGCCCAGATATGGGGCTACAGACTTGAACTATAAATATAATCTATATCTTTGCTTGTAGTAAATGTTGCCCTTAAAGCCTTTGAAAACCAAGTAATACATGGTTGGTGCTGGATCAACTTTTAAGGATGTGAGATTCAAATCTTCACCATTAAATTTGCCATGGAGATATTGTGCCAACCTCACAGAGATGTTATGGGATCTGAATTAAATGACATACAGGAAGTATTTTGGTTATTCTTTTCTTCCTACACATTTTCATTATTAAGGAACTTGATAGGAGCAAATTCTTCATAAAATGTTAAAGTGAGTAATGTTGTATTTGGCATCCTCCCTTCTATTTCTCTGTTCCCTCATGTTTCATATCCTCTCTGTCCATTTGTGTACATTCTTTGTATAGCTAATCATGAGAACTGGGTTTCTCATTTGTTTGTTTCATTTTTATAAATATAAGTCTTTAAGTCATCTCACAAGAAATCATGAATATCAGCACCCTTGAGCAAAAAATATTTAGCAATCTTTTTGCTTCCCATCCAGCTAATAATCATGTCCTAATCCAGAAATCCACTCACTGTAGTTATGATTGAGTATAGACTCTTTAAAAAAGAATTTGCTTCTTCACCCATTCACCCATAATTAGCTATTATGAAAAATAAGCATCTGCTAATAAGATGCCTTTTCACAGTTATCTTATTTTAAGGGAGGACTATTGAAAATTAAACAGGATTCAAAGCAATGAGTTTCCATGTGGAGTTTCAACTATAGTCTGATGGGAGCAATAAAAGTATCCAGACTATAGAAATCACTCAAGAAATAATTGTTGATTGATTGAATACATGTGTTGGCGGTGAGAATGGCATGAGAATGTTACCAGCAATTGGACCTCAGTTCAGCAAACTCAGCACTTAAGTTTTAGCTAAGAAATAATTCAGAGCCCAGAGGGCCTGGCTGAGTGGTTTAACATTGACCCATAAACCAGGAAGTCATGGTTGCCCATGGATCCCCAGTAGAGGGCATGCAGAAGGCATTCCCTCTCATCATTGATGTTTCTATCTCTCTCTCCCTCTCCCTACCTCTCTCTGAAATCAATAAAAACTTATTTTTTTTCAAAAAATGAATATTTTTTTAAAAGAAAGAATTCAAATCCAAGAGTCTAATCATAAGAGAAAATAAGTGAGTCATAGAAGAAATGGGCACAGGAAACAAGTTACAGAGGCAAAAGAAGGGGCCGTTGGAGTTTCAGAAAAAGAAAAGTTAAAGAACCTGGGGGTTGACGGGGAAGGAGAGGGATGAGAAAAGTGCAGACAAGCTCCCGAGAGGGAGAGCGCACTGGGTCCTCCATCCTAAGGGCTTATAAGGGTGGGGGTTTTAGGGGAAATCTCAGGGGAGAATCTCAATAGAATATCCATCAGCTTTTCTGGGGTGTCCTTTCAGGGTTATGGTTTCCACTGATTGATTGGTGCCAGGGCACAGAGTCATTAGTCATTGCAGCTGGTCCTGATGTCAGCCACGGCATTACTGGTCTTGTTTTGCTTCTTTTGGGGGCCTGGAGCTGAAATGTAGCTAAGGCCTAGATGTTATCCCTATGGGTTAATGCAATAAGGGAGTGGTCATGCACAGGCCCACATGGTGCCACTCTTTGGCTCCTTGCTCGTCCTCCAAGGGCGCTACCACATGCCTAGTGACGTGCTGGAGTGAGAAGGGGAGGGTCCAAACCGAATGAATGGCCATATGAAATGTCAGTGAGTCCAAACTGCCTGTCCAGAGATACACTAAAGGAGGAAAGGTTCCTCGGGGGACAAGGTCTTTGTTTTTCCCGTTTGCCCATTGCTAGACAAGGAGGGCTTCCTGCCCTGGTGATGTTCTGTACCTGGTCTATTGTCTTTGCTCTGCTATTGCCTGTTTAACTGCCTACCACACATGGAAAGATGAACAAATGAATGAGAGATATTTTGGGATAGAACATCTTAATAGAATTCTTTAAACAATTTGAAAATGGCATGTACACCTGGACTCAATCGTTATTTCGAAAACCAAAAACTCTAATTTTTTTTTTATATGTATCCTTGTTTTCCAAGGATGCTCATGGGAGATCTGGCAGTGAAACACATACTGGGGTAGGTGAGAGGAATGAGTCATTGACCTTGGGTGATACCTGGAATTTCGACCTGCAGAATGGAGTACACCTCTCTTTTAAAATGTTTCATTCCTACAAAGCTTGTGCGCATTTATGGCTCTGAGGCAGGAATTCTCCCAGGTTGAAGACATAAATGAAAGCCATACAATGTCAGCTTCAATAAGGGTCTCTGTTTTTCAAATTTTTTGACTTCCACTTAGAGAGACAACACTGCACGGGAGGTTATTCTTTTTGCTCAGTCTCAACATTTTTCCAGCCATTCTCAGCTTCCCTTCAAAAGAATCTATCACTAGAATTACATGAATATTGTGCCCCCAAGGTGAATGCAATGTTTGGAACAACAAACTATTGATTTCCCATTGTGTAACTTCCATTTAATTTAAACCAAAACACAAGAAGGAGAGAGGTTTGGTAAAAGAATACACTGATATAACCCTTCCCAGTGACCCTTAAAAACTTCACACATTTCCAGTGTTGAATTTTGTTGACAGATACTTGTTTCAGTCACATTTTGGCTTTATATATCTTTTCAAAGTCTGGTCTTAGAAATCTAAAATCTTTCTTAAAGCCTGGCTTCTCTGACTCAGGGTGATTTCAACAATTGATATGGCAAACATTAAACCCTAACTACTTGCCCAATTCAGTCTGATTCATCATAGTTGGTTTAATTCTTAGAACTCACTCCAAAATAGCTTCTAAACTTGTCTGCTCCATAAATGTATAAAAAAAGCAGTTCTATACCACCTCTAGCAACATGTACTTTGCTTTTGCAATCCTGTTATTATTCCAGTCTAAGAGTAATTGAAAACCCTCTTGAGCCATGCTCTACCATTCTGTTATCTTGCTAAACATTTCCTGATCTGCTTTCCTACTCATCCCTCAAGGTCAGAAACATTTCCCTAACATATATTTCTCAGTTAACATGATTTTATAAAACTATAGTAAATAAATTTACCATGTTATTTTGTTGTCCTTTTCTCTGCCTCATTTAGCTTTGCAAGTCATTCTCCTCATTATTAATTTCTAGATTTTTATCATGTATGTGTTAATTCACTCATTTAAAGTTTTCCTTAACAATGAAAAACAAAACAAAACCTATCTTTTACCAGATTGTGCTAAGCACTAAGCACTTTATGTACATCATTACATGTACTTTCCATAATAACTCTGTGAGGTTGGGTCTACTCTCCTCCTTTTACTGATAAAAGTGAGGCTCAGAAGAGTTAAACACACACACACACACACACACACACACACACACACAGAAAAACTTACCCAAACATACACTGGTAAATAGCAAAAGAAGAACCAATAATCCAATAATCTTCACATTCAAATCCTGAGATTTTGCTCTGTACTATTCAAGATTTATCAGTGGATCACTATTTTGAGATATGGTGTTAGCTGGTAAGAAGAGCCAATAAATTTAAAAATAAAAACACTGCCCTCACAAAACTTGCAATATACAGCAAAAAAAGAAAAATCTCTATATACACCCAAAACTATAATACCTGGTATAAAAATGACACAAGCCTGAGAAAGATAGAGACTAAACAGATTCCTAATGATTCAAGATAGTGGGCCAACTATGACTTTTCATAAAAAGGAGAAGCAAAAATAGGGAACATTTATTAGTTTACATAACTTCACAGTCTAGGAGTAGAGTTGGTGTCAGAGAAGCTTGATCCTGTCCTTAAATGGTGTGACCAGACCCCATTTTTTTCTCTTCCCATTTTTTAGAGTTATTTCTTCAGTATTGGCCCCATTCGTTTCTATGGTTTCAAAACTTCAAGGAAACAGGATTTCTGGTTTATATCCAGCAAGAAAGAGAAATATCTGCTTCCTTAATAATTCACTAAAAAGGCATGAAAATTTTTTTTTGGTCATAGCTGGCCTCACTTGAGCCATCCCTTTACCTCCTAAATGAAATGCTGTTGCCAGGGGAGAAAGCATGCTAATTGAATTAATTTAATTAAAGATTATTTCTGAGTTCTGGACAGGGACAGTTAGACTCAGGGTACATGGGATATTATCAGAAAAGAAAGTGTTGTCCCTCACTAAGAATTGGTGTCTTAAGATCTCATGATTTGTACATGACATATATTCAATAAGGGGTTAATATACATAATTTATAAAGAACTTACAAAACTCAACACCAAAAAACAAAAACAAAACAAAAAAAACAACAATCCAATTAAAAATTGGGCAGAGGGCCTGAGTAGATATGTCTCCAAAGAGGACATATAGATGACCAATCGACATATGAAAACAAATGCTCAACAACATCATTAATCATCAAAGAAATGCAAATTAAAAGGATAATGAAATGTTACCTCACATCTGTCAGAATAGCTATCATCAAGAAATCAATAAACAATCAGTGTTCACGAGGATGTGTAGAGAAAAGAACCCTGGTGCATTGTTAGTGGGAATGAAGATTAGTGCAGATACTGTGGAAAGCAGTATGAAGTTACTTCAAAAAATTAAAAATGGAACTGTCTTATGACCTAGTGATTCTACTTCTGGGAATATATCCTAGGAAACACAAAACACTAATTTATAAGGATATATGCATTCCCGTGTTCATTGTAGCATTCTTTACAATAGCTAAGATTTGGAAGTAACCCAAGTATCTATCAGTAGATGAGTGGATAAAAAGGCTATGATACATTTACACAATGGAATACTACTTGGCCATAAAAAGAAGGAAATCTTACCCTTTGGGACAGCATGGATGGACCTGGAGAGAATTATGCTAAATGAAATAAGCTAGTCAGAGATAGACAAGTACCTTATGATTTCACTCATATGGGGAATTTAATGAGCAAAATGAACTAACAAGCAAAATAGAGACAGATCCATAGACAGAGAGCAGGCTGACAACAGTTGGGGTGAGGTGATGGGGGTATAGGGATTGAGGAAAAAAAGAAAACCCTCATAGGCATTGTAGGGGAGAAGGGGGAAATGGTAGAGGGAGGAGGGTATGAGGGGAGATAAATAGTGATGGATGGAGACTTGACCTGAGGTGGTGAACACACAATACAGTGTACAAATGATGTGATGTGGAATTGTGAACCTGAAACCTGTATAATTTTGTTAACCAGTGTCGCCCCAATAAATTAAATAAAAAGGGAAAATAAATAAATGATAACAGATTTTAAGACCAAAAATATTGTGGAGTGGTATTCTCAAACCCCATTTGCCACTATGCTTTTCATTCAGTTTTGGTATGTAATTAGTTTTCATAAGTTCATAATCTACCTTCATGAAAGTATACCTTATAAGCTCTTCTTCTGAGATTTGCTTTGCTCTACTGTTCCCTCAACTGAACTACTTCTCCTTGCTCTTCTAAATTCTTAAACTAAAACTAATTCTTAAGCTAAAGAGCATACCTTGAACCCATCATCAGAATACCTCTCCTGGCCATCCTGCCCTAAAGTGCTATCTTATTCTGACAAATCTTGATCACGTTCCTTCACATTTCATATCACTGCTTGTATCATTAGTCATCTGTCTGTGTATATCCTTTGCCTCTTTAACCTGGTGATAATCTTCCTAAAGTCTCCCCCTGAATATCCCACCTAGCTGTATTATCTATACTAATAAAAGCCTAGGTGACCCTCACGCCCTCCTGCGACGCCCTCACGTCATCACAAAATGGCCGTCCCCACCTTGTCACAAGATTGCTGCCACAAGATGGCCACCATAAGATGGCCACCACAAGATGGTTGCCACAAGATGGCCAGCAGGGGAGGGCAGTTGTGGGTGAACAGGCCAGAAGGGGAGGACAGTTGGGGGTGATCGGGCTGTCAGGGGAGGGCAGTTGGCGGTGATCGGGCCAGCAAGGGAGCAGTTAGGGGCAATCAGGCTGGCAGGCAGAAGCGGTTAGGGGCAATTAGGCAGGCAGTCAGGAGAGTGGTTAGGAGCCACCAGTCCCAGATTGTGAGAGGGATGACCAACAGCCAGTGTGGGATGGGGCCTAAACCAGCAGTCAGACATCACCTGAGTGCTCCCAGATTGGAGAGGGTACAGGCTGGGCTGAGGGACACCTCCCCAGTGCACAAATTTCATGCACCAGGCCTCTAGTATTTAAAATAAAGAACATTTGTAATTGTTCTTACAAACATGGTTCATTTTGAGTAGAGCAGTGCTTTCTCAACTTGGTCAGGAGAGAGAAAATCTAGAAAAGTGTTAAAGTTGTTACATTGTAGAATGAGACATCAATATTTACTTTACTAAGTATGTTATCTTGATACTAAAGGCCCAGTGCATGAATTCATGCACAGGGGTCGGGGGAGGATCCTGCCGGGCCAGCTCCAATCAGGGCATATCAGGGCTGGGCCTGTCGGGAGGAGGAGATGGTGGGAGGTTGGCTGGTTGGCCCACCCCAATCGGGGCCCAATCAGGGCTGGGCAGGCCAGAGGGAAGGGGCTGTGGGCAATTGACTGGCGTGCCCCACTCCCTCTTGGGGTGTGGGGGCCAATTGGGGGTGTGGCCATCCATGAGGAGGGGCTTTGGGCAGTGGGCAAGCTGGCCCCACCCCTGAATGGGGTAGGGGAGGTGATTGTGGGCCAGTGGCCAGGGGGAGGGGCCGTGGGTGGTTGGCTGGCCAGCCCAGTCCCCATTTGGTATGGGGGGAGCGATCGGGGATGGGGCCAGCTGAGGGGAGGGTCCATGGGCAGTTGGCTGGCTGGCCCTGCCCCTGATTGGAGTGATGGGGGCCCATTGGGGGCAGGTCCAGCCAGGGGGAGGGGCCATGAGCTAATGGGGTGGGGTGGCCAATAGGGGGTGGGGCGCTAGGGGGAGGGGCCACAGGCAGTTAGCCAGCCATCCCTGCTCCTAATCAGGGTCAGGGGGCCAATCTGGGTTGGGTCAGGGGGCAGGGGCTGCAGGAGGTTGGACAGCTGGCCTGCCCTATTGGGGTAAGGGGGACAATTGGGGGTAGGGCTGGCTGGGGGGAGGGGCGGCAGGTTTGCCAGCCAGCCCCACCCCCTATCAGGCCATTTGCTGGCTGTAGTGGGCATCATAGCGACCAGTCATTCCAGTAATTATTGCTGGCTTTTTATATATATAGATAGCATTTACCATACTAAAATATATATAAATAAGTAATAAGCAACAAATACATAAGAAAAAAACTTTTGAGGAAAAACTATTAAATTATACATGTGTATGTGTTGTTGATGTTTATTAGTATCTGCTAAGTTTTGCCTTTTTTTTTGGTAAGGGCTTATATCAATTTCTATTTTAGGGAAATTATAAGCCTGCTAAAATATTAGTGATACAATTTCTTGATTCAGGTTACAAGATTTTGGAGTTGTACGAGGCTACATTTTGTGAACCTCTGCCATAGTGGCAAAGTGTTATATTTATTCTTACATTAACCTGTAAGATAGGTAATTGCTACCCATGTTATTAATTACAATAGAATTTGAACTGGCTAAGTTACATTGTTAAGAGCTTGGTCTCAAAATCAAATCTAATTAATACCAAGCACAATGTTTTTAAGGCCTAGTACATCTTTTAGATATTTATTCTTAGTTTCCCAGAACTATATGCTATTGATACCTATACACTTTTCATCTTCAATAAACAATAGAGGGTAATGACAGAGGGCAACAACATTTATTTAGCTTCATTATGGGATAGGTACCTTTCATGACTTAATTTATACATGTATTTATTCATTTCTTAACAAATACTTTTTTGAGAGCTGGTACATAACAACAAAGAAAGGGTACTATTGTGACAAGCAAAAATAGACACACTCCCTACATAGAGGGTAAATATTTTAGTAGAGAAGTCAGACATAACCAAATTCATAATTGCAAACTGTGTTGGGAAGGCACAAAATGTGATTTTTTTCTCAATAATTCTTTAAGGAAAAAAGCTTCCTCTGTTCATAAGTGAGGAGATTAAGGAACTTGTCCAAATCCACAAGGTTAATAAAGGTCAGCAGGGCTGCCAAGAATTGTTGGGCAAGTGTCGTACTGCACCTCTCTCAGGGACAGGAGCCATTGTTCACATCAACTGTAATATGACTGAAGCTCCTAGAATTATGTAGTACAAGCAGTACTGCACAGCCATTTACATCGCCCTGAGTCAGATGGGACTCAATCCTTGCTTTGTCCATATCATTCTGGTTACTGTAGAGTTTCAGGGTAACCATATCTGAAATGTGTTAATTTCTCCATCAAATCCACTGTATATGAAAGGCAAGATTTGTGGGACAAATCTAAACAATAACCTGAAATGTAATTCCCCATTCAATTAATAAAGACTGTTTTTGTACCCCGTGTAGGTTAGAAGAAGAAGAAGAAGAAGAAGAAGAAGAAGAAGAAGAAGAAGAAGAAGAAGAAGAAGAAACAACACACAGTGAAGGTTATATACAGGTGGAAAAGAGAAAGGGAATTAAAAAGTTCAAACTTCCAGTTATAAATTAAGTCACAGGGCTATAACATACTGCATAGTAAATATAGTCAATAATATTGTAAGAAATATGTACACGGACAGATGGGTATCAGACTCATAGCTGTGTTCATTTCACAAGGTATGTAATTGTTCAATCACTATGCTGTATACCTGAAGCTATTATAATATTGCATGTCAACTATACATAAGAAAATATAATAAATAAATATAAACACTGAAAAATTGGCCACACACAGTTTCTAATAGACCAGGAAAATTAATGGAAATTAGATTGATCATTACGGCACAATACACTTAGAAGGCATTTAATTATTATTATTATTATTATTACATTATTGCTTCTCCTAAAATTCATATTAGTTATGGGAGAGATATTTGGCAAGGTAAAAAAAAAATTCTGGGGTAAAAAGTTTGCATTTTCTGCTCTGGGCAATAGTAGACCACAGCTAAATTGGGGGAATGGGAGTGGTGGGTGCTGTACGGCATTTAGACTGATTACCCTAACTCCAAGAATCAGGGAATCAATTATAAGGCATTTTTACAGAGGATCAATTTAAGGTGATAAGTTCTTAGATTATGGTGGTGAGAATTTTAAAAAGACAGATAAATGCAGAAAAACATGTGCTATTTAGAGGGAATATTGAGGTCTCTTTTCTCTTTGTTTTCCTGAGGTTGTAGTTTTGTGTGGCAGGTAACACTTAGTAAATCTTCACAGACTCATGTCTCAGCTTCTTTTAATTAGTATCAGAATAAAAGGATGGGTAGCTCTGGCTGTTAGTAACTTGATATAGAACTTTTCACCCCCAGGCCCATAGTAAGTAAACCATATTTACATATTTTTAAGTGGATTTATTGCTCTTGAAGGGAGCCCAGTATAATCCTTGACACCAACACATTATTTCCAGAAAGCCTGGAGGCATTGCAAAATTGATCAGGAAGTAACAGAGGAAAAGTGTTCAATTTCAACTACTTTTCAGTGTTTGGCTTGCCTTACTAGCTCTTAAATTGTTTTAATTAATCGTGATTATAATTCTATTTTTAAAGATTAATATCTATCTGATGACAAATAGGATATGGACCAATAAGATGGGCTTATTTCAATTTAGAATATGAGTTATCCAGTTACTCAAAAATGATTATCCATATCAGAAAACGTAAGGAACTTACTACAGAGCTCACTTTGTGCTAGCAGGGTGAAGAGAGGTGAGTGATAGAAATTGTATTATAAATTTTAGTATCCTAATGGTTCTTATATTTATAAAACAATAGTGCTGGTTACATTGATCTTAGCATCAAGGGGATTAGAAGTTACTTTTTCTGGGTGTATGTGCCTGCCTAACACCCCTAGAAATGGTCATAATAGATTTACCCTTGTCCGATTTCTCCAGCCACCAAGGCAACACATCCATGGCAACAACTAAGCATCATTACAGCTTCTCAACTGTGAAAAATAACAATTTCTTAACACTCTTTAACCCAAGCTTTTATTCAGTAATGTTAAAAAAAAGCACACAGACAACAAAACAAAATGTCAGTTCTATCATTATTGTGTATCTACTCTGTCAGATATATTATTAGATGAACTTATGATAATTAAAACACAATTCCTGTGTCACAGCTTGAAAGACACCAAATGAAGGACTTGGGAAAAGAGCTTGCATGCAGATTATTTACTAGGGACATGGTCCTGAGGATCAGGAGTGAGAGACCATGGAGTGAAGCAGGGATGAAGGGAAAGCCAAACTAAGGATTAGTGGATTGGCCAGCACCACAGGCAAATGGTGTTCTATGCTGCCAGACTTTCTCGGGAGATTTATGAAATGTGTCTCAGAATTCTTCACTTGAAAGATAAGAGGAATATTATTTTATCCATTGGTTAAGTGTCAGGGAAGTTTCATGAGGCCTAAGCAAGACATTTTCAGGCTCACCTGTGTGAGTCTGGTCAGAGCCTATGTGCAACTAGATGACACAGCAAGGATTTGAACTGGTCAGGGAGGGGTATCTAGTGCACACTGCCTTGCCGTACTCAAAACTCAATATCTCCCCAAGGAAGTACACTTTTATTTTTTAGGGAAAGAAATTGAAATCTAGGAAAATAAAAACAGGTCTTAAGGAATTGGATCCTTAAAGATGGATCCTTTTAGAATTATTGTATAGAGTGGACAGATAGATACATATTAAATATATAGACTTTTGAGATAATTAAATTGTAGTTTTAAATACTGTCTCTAATTCTTACTCACTATATTTGCAAACTCATTTAGAGTTTCCTTATCAGTATTACAGGACAGGGGAGGTAAAACAGTTTCTATCACCTACAACAATTGTGAACATTAAGTGAAATTATACTTATAGCATCTAGTCCATTACTTTTTGCATAGATATCACATAAAGATATTAGCTACTGCACTAGGTAAAGATTGACAATCTTTCCATATTCTTGCTTCTTGCCATGAAGCATAAAACATTTGTAATGTGACTAAAGTAGAAATAAGGCTTCTCATGGTACTAAAAACTGAAAAATAGGAAAGATGTATTTTACCTGAAGTCTCATATCAGAGTTCAAAATAGAAATTGTTTTAAACTTCATTTTCAATTCACAAAGTTTTTTTAAACTCTACCTTATGACAGGAGACCAAGTGATGATTTGGTGTACTAGTTGTTAAACTAATTTTTTAAAAAATTAAGGAAAGGATTGATGTTCGGCTAAGCTGTTTCTTGAAATATCAGTCACCCTGGATGTATCGTCTTTACAAACTAAGAATTCCCTGAAGCTCAATAGGACTTTTGAGATCTTAACCTACACAACAGAACAGCAGGATCAGGCAAGTTGCTACACTAAGACACCACTTGGGGCCCGATTTTAATAGCTGACAACTCGTAATGGATAGACAAAAGCAAAACATCATTAACTTGAATCTACAAAGTCGACATTTCCATATGCAAATAGGAGCTCGCACATATGTGCCTGTGTACAAGTCTCATTGCTTGTTTAGTTGTCTGTATGTCCTTTAGGTTGCCTTCCTTTGTCTTTCAGATCCCAGTGGACAAGAAGCACGTCTGGTAACCCACTTTGCAAAACAACAGGTGCACAGATTGGGCCTTCCTAAATGTCTTTTATGGTAATGATGGTGATATTGTTGATTTTCTCTCTCACACACGAAGTTTAAGATCTACAACATAATGTCAGCACCCAAGAATAAAAGGATAGTCATGAATAATATGTTTGAGCAGTGAGACATAAAAGTTGCTATACATTTACAGATTCAGGACCATTGAACTGACCCCTACAGGCACAAGCCATGGAAAGAACCTTCATCTTTTTTTATACATTTGTTTTAAGTTGATAATATAGATTCTTACAAAAGATGTTTCCTTCATTGAAAGCTAGGGAACTGTTTTTATTTATCCTTCTTAAGAACAAAGTGGCTGTGGTGTTTTACTTTTTAGTGTGCATCTTCCTGGGTCAGTGGCATAAAAAATAAAAATTATAGCAACAGACTGCCAGCCTAATTCTGGTCCATGGGAAATGATTTAACCTCTCTGAGCATTAAGTCCTTCTTGAGTTAACTGTAACCTATCTTGAAGATTTGTTGTGTAGATCAGATAAGATCAAATAAGATAATGCAAAGTGCTTTAAAAACTTAAGCTATTGTTATCCTCGAAAATGCATCCTTTGGGCTGGGCTTATACGACTTAAGGAAATAGCCAATTATGCTATTTCCTTTATGAAAATATGATTCCCAGATTTATTGGTCAGCACGCCTGTGTAAACACACCACGAGACTCGGCAGCCTCTCAGGATTCTTTACTCTTTACTTTCTTCATTTTCCCCAGTGATCTGTCCTTTCTTGGCTTGTCTCTCCTCTGTGGTGTATACAAATGTTGTGTGTTAAGATCAAGGGGGTGGACACCTGGTTTGCTTCTATCACTCACTCATAAAGATTTTGCTTTGGGCATTGCAGCTGGCATTCCTCTCCTTTCTGCTTCTTGCTGCTGAAGAGTTACACAGGAAAAAATAATGAAGACATAAACTCTCCAATCCTGCTTCCTACCTTGCATCCTCCTTTTACAAAAGGGGAAACATATGTTTTTCAACCTCAATTTTTGCCAATGAAAATTTTGTTCAATTTCACAGCTTCACTTCAGAATTTTCCCAAATGATGGTAAATTCCATTCCCTTGCCAAACAAGGAAATAATCTATAATCATGTTTAGAAGGATGACTGAAAAATCCCTCTCAAGCTTTAGGATTAGATAATTATGAAAAAGAAAATAATTTATTGCGCCAGCCTGTCATTCAACATCCTGGCATGTTTGATGATTGTAAATGTGGGGGAAATATTTAACGTAGATCAATGGAATTTATTAAGTTACAAAAATGTCAACTTTGAAGCACAAATATTTATAGCCATGACAGAATTTGAATGCTGAAAAGACAAAGGTAGAAGTTAAGCTTGCAGGTGTCTTGGGGTTAAATGCATATTTGTCAAATCAATTATGGTTGGAAAGAGTGCTCAATGAGATTTTCTTCCTCTCGTGCATTTTATGATTTTACTTAGAAGATTTTTTAAAGAACTTATCTTTCCTTGTGAAACTTATGTTTCTTATTCCTCTTATTTACTTGAGAGTTACTTTAACTACTATCATTCCAGGTTTCCTTTTCTTCCTTTAGTTCACCACAGCCCTGATTAAAACCCTTTCTATGGGTCACTTTCATTAAAGGTGTTATAAAAATAAATGGCTTGTAACAGGTAGGTAAAACATGAACCAGGAGGAATGGTCCAGAATTTTATTTCCCAGCAGTGCCACAGGAAGCCTTCCTGTTACTGGGGGTTTCGTTTTTGCTTTAGTTCTGGCCAAGTAAAACCCCCTACCTGGGTGTCAAGGACTAGTACTGAAAGCTACAAAAGGCAAGAGAGACCTTTTACCCCTGAAAGGGGTTTTGGAAGTGAGCTAGTTTATTTAATCCCCAGGCAAACCTGTAGTCACGCTCATCAGAATGAGAGAAACAGCTTCCTACATGTGAGTTAGGACTGTGAGAAATTGTTTTTCAAGGTGTTTTACAGCCTAAACCCTTCAAGGGTATGGAAGAGCTCTCCAACCAGGGGCACAAAATTCAAGGAGAGCTTGTTTGTTTTATGGTTATTTTTATTCCACAATAAACAAATTTGCAGATTATACTTTTTGGCTACAAAGTGGGTTATTTCTCAAGATGCCGGTGTTTTTCTAGAACAGATGGAATAAATAGGAGAAAATGCTGAGAATACACCATGGAAATTCTGATTTATTCAATCATTAACAAAAAGAAGTGTAATTTCAATAGTAATAGAATGAAAACACAACTGTTTCGGCTTTCCTTCAGAAAACTTGTTTTCTATAGAAAACTCTGCTTTTAGGCAAACACCTATTTAAACCTCAAAATGTATAATCTCTCCTTTAGGCAGCATGATTGTGTAGGTTTAGTAATTTGTAATATCTCTGCAAATAGGGATTAAATATTAACTTTCAGTGATATAAGTATTTTCAGTACAAATACTGAAGAAAACACACACACATATTATCTCCCAGGAAAGATGTCTCATATAGTATAGTCTATACTTTCTCAAAACAGTTGCTTTGCAGCTTGTTAGAGGAAACACAGTCCATGCATAACCTTTTGGGACTTGGTACTAAGTAGATGAAAGATCAGTCCCATGTCTCTTTCTCAGATTACAATTAAGAAGGAGGATATACAAAAGCCACTTAAGTGCAACAATTCTTAAAAATAATCTTACCGAGGCCACTTCCAGGTTGGAAACCACATTAAATGCTTCCTGGAAAAGTTGTCTAAATATAATAAAGGCAAATAAAATGTTTCAATAGGTTTATTAAAAAAACAAATGAACAGAAAACTTAAAATAAAAAGCTCATGATTCACACATGTGTGCACACACACAGGATATATAAGACAGTGGAATGTTTCTGTTTGTATTTTCATTGCATATCACAATGATCCTGTGGGAAATAAAGATCTCATTATGTGCTGGCTTAAACTTTCCTAAGAATTTAAGGTTTTTTTTGTGTGTGATCAGTGTTTGATCTGGGTGTGCCTAACAGAACTCACCTAACTAACCTGGACCTCAAAACCCAAGATTTCAGCCTTGCTCTGTTAGTAATCTATGGTATGATCTTGGCTAAGTCAGTAATTTTTTTCTCTTGAGATTTGTTGTGTTTTTGTGGAATGTGGTAACCGGGTTTCTAAATGATCTATAAAGTTCATTCTGGTTCTAAATTCTTACTATATTAAGTTTTTGTTTATTTGCTTTCAATTGAGTATTTCTTTCCTTACTTTATGCCTATCCTATATAATAAAGAGGTAATATGCAAATCAACCCTCACACCCTCACACGATGGCTGCCTATGACCAGGCCGGCAGGAGGGTTAGTGAGGGACGACCAAACGACTGAACTCAGGCTGTGTGGGGCAACCAGGCCAGCAGGGGGGGCAGTTGGGGTAAACCAAACCAGCAGAGGGGGAAAGTTGGGGGGCAAGCAGGGTGGCAGGGGAGGGCAGTTAGGGGTGACCAGGCTGGCAGAGGGGAGCAGTTGGGGGCAACCAGGCCATCAGGGGCAGCAGTTAGGGGTGACCAAGCAGGCAAGCAGGTGGGCAATTAGGAGCCAGCGGTCCAGGATTGTGAGAGGGATGTCCGACTGCCTGGGATCAGGCCTAAGCTGGCAGTTAGACATCCCCTGAGGGGTCCTGGATTGGAGAGGGTGCAGGCTGGGTTTAGGGGACCCCCCCCCCTCCATGCATGATTTTGTGCACCAGGAAAGGAAATCAATATAAAATTATGTTTGTGCCATGCAACCACCTATATTGATAAGAGAGAGGTTTGATGGTGACAGAAATCTTCAGGTTCATCCTTTATTTAAAGTCTTTAGTTTGCATCAGGTGAAAAGATCTCCAGTAGCAATGTTATAATCTATTAAGATTAGAATAAAAATGCATTAGATCATTTAATAGGAGACCCCATTTAGTAGATTCGCTTACCCCTCACTTATCCCTCTATCTTCCCTTTTATCTCAGCCCTAGCTCAATTCACAAAATTTTAAATAGAGAATGGACCTTCACAATAGTCTGCCCAGGAGTTTTAACAAAGCTCTGTATACAAACACAGTCTGGTTAAACATTTTCAATCTACATTCTGAATGTGAATGTGGCTTCTCCTGTCCTAACAATGTGAGCAGAAGGCAACAACATGATTGCTCCAACCAGCGTGGTTTTGAAAATGTGCTGCCCGTTTCCTTTTTCAATACATCGAATAGCGCAGCTATTTTTAAACCTCTCTGGGTCTCTCTGCACACATGGTATCATACCTATCTCCTAGTGCAGGTGTGTGTTGGGTTGAGGCTTGTTTACAATGTGGGGCTCGATTGTAAAAGCCCTGCATTATGAATAAACCAATGCCTGAAATGAAGTGGAACGTTGATTTATTTGGGTGGGACTGTTTTCCAGTGCTGTAAATCATATTTTTGTGTTCATTTACCTTTGCATGCTTTTTGAGCCACCGGCCCTGAGGCTGACGAATGGGAATCAAATGAAGTGTGCTAAGTGCTTCTGCTGGACGGTTTCCTCTCCCCACATGCCGGGCTGTGATTTATCTCTGCAATACACCACACAACTTGTTTTTCTTTACTTATTTTATTTAGTGTTGTCACAAATAATATCAATCGGCCATTGACTGTGAACCCTAAACAGTAGTAAATTAATGAAATAAGCTACATCTACAGAACGCATCTGTCCGCGAGTTGATTAGAGCCACTTTGGTCGTACCAGGTCATTTACTATAGATGAACCTCATTTATTAAACAAGCAGCTTCATGAGTTCTGTGTAAATTGTTACACATCGCATTTGCAATGATTTTAATGAAATGCTTAAAGCTGACTCTCTTATATCTCAATCACTAGGAGTATATTTGTGCTTGTGGAACAGGTATTTTCTGTCATCCTATGACATTGGTCTAACTAACTCTACCTGAAGCACCTGTCCATTTATGGAAGGAGGCGTTCTTTTGTTTTGTTTCTGGGAAAGATAATAGGAGCAAGGAAGGGGCACGGAGCTCTTTAGTGGTAAAGGCTTCTTAGAGAAGGTGTCACATGTGGTTAAAGTTTCATCACAACCCACAGAAGACTATGGCAGTCTCTGCTCCAGCATCCCCAGGGTTCTGCTGCTGCACTAGCACATCAAGAATTTCAGACAACAGGAATGCGGAATTCCAAGTGGTCAGTCCACCTTGGAATTTGAGAAGGTAAGTTTTACAAAAGGAGTGGCTTTATTATAAAAAAAAAAAAGTCTGAATTATTCAAATAGATAATGTCAAATTTTTTTTTGTAGTGCTTATAAAATGTCTGAGATCAACCGTGTCCCAGAAAGAGCACTGAGAGGTAGGTAAAAGTTGTAAACCAAAATCGGGAAACTAAAGCAAGTTCAACATGAAACAAGGTGACAGCCTCTGGGTGTGAAGGAAACTGCCACAAAAACAGGATAAGGGGTGAGGAGGATGACAGGGCAACATAGATCTAGAGCTGACTTGGAGTGAGAGGGTCTGATTGTACATCTTCAGCGCAAGGGCAGAGGAACAAGTAGAGAAACAAAAAAAGTCATGGGGGATGAGATAAGGACATTCCTGGGAAAGATCTCTATGAGACTGAAGCAGAATAAAAATTGAAAACATTTGGCGGAGATTGCCTTTTTCCAGAACATAAATGAAGGTGGGTGGCGGTGATGTAATGCAGAGTCATCCTACACGTGTTTGCTTAGGGCATCTGCCCTCCTCATGAATGCACACGAGGTCTACTGCGGTCAAGATCTGATTAGAGAGCTGTGAGACAGTTACAGCCACACTGAGTGTGCAAGTTTAAAGCATATTCACCATCCCTGTTTTACTAAACAATCTCAGGCATGCCAGCACCTCAAACCCTCAGATGTTTTCAAATCAATTTAGAACCTTACAATTTCTAGACTGTGAAAACTGAAAATGAGAAATGTTAGATATGTCAGTCCCACAGATTCTGTTAATGAAGGTTCCCAAGAGTTATTTTATAATTTTTCTAAATATGGCTAGTAATTGAAATCTAATTCATTGATAAAAGTGTGTTTCATATTTTAAATAAAATCTGAAAAGTCCATTGAAACAATTTCCTAATTAGAGAGAACATATAAAGAAAGAGAGAAAGGAAAGGAGGGTCAGAGTGGGGGACAAAGGAAGGCTTGCAGTTGATTTATGTATATTATTATTGTTGTTAGTGATTTTTTGGTACATGATGCAACATATAAATACAATGCAACATTTAATTTAAGGAAAAAGGGGCTGGAAAATTGTAGGTAAAATATATCTAGAGCATTATGCCCCTAAATGAGTTTTAATACAAAATGATTTCTTAATTCCTAAAAATTGGGGAGGAGGGGGGAACTGCAACTATAAATACTTCGTTTGTATTCACAGTGTACTTAGTAGAGATTCTGAGGAGTCCTGCAGTAAAGAAAGCTGTTTGAATTTGTCTTAACTTCCATTTCAAAAATACATTTGACTGGGATAACTTTTTTTTTAACTTATTACCTATTAAAAGTGTATGGCACACATTTGGGGCAATGCTTCTCTCAACACTTGTGCAGAACTCCCCTACAAAGTCTTTTTCAGAACTATCCATAGGAAAATGTGTGCAAGGGTAGAATTACCCACAAGGGAAGCCAGGTTTATAAGGGAATTGTAAGCTCTGAAATCTTTAGCAGTGACTGATGAGGGAATGAAAATCTCATTTTGGGAGTCCCCAAACTCCAAATTTGTTTCTGTGGGGTTTTCTTTGTTTGTTTGTTTGTTTGTTTTTATAACTGAACTTGAAGTTACAAGCTCAGCCTTTTGAATGCAATAGCATCACAAAAAAATAAACCTGCAGATAGGATACTCACACTTAGGAACATTCTTTTTCTCATTTTTGAAGTTACAGACATGACTGAAACCCACATAAAAAATTTGCAATTCTTGCTCAACAATCTCCTTTGTTGTCTGAATGCCACATCCTATATATTAACCACACTGCTAAAAGCTCCTCTAAAATAAGCAATTACTCCCTTCTGATTATTTCTCAGATTCAGCTTCCTTGATATCTCAGAGGCATTCGTTGGTGTTGATCATTACCTTCTCGAATGTATTCTGTCCTGGGTCCTCTGTGCCTCGTCATCTTGATTCTCTCCCCACTCTCAGATTACTCTATTTGTCACTGTTTCCTGATCCAGTGATTTCATTGCTCCTCCTGTGTCACAAAGCCCAGGTTCTAATGAGTGCCCTTCTAAAAGATACCCTAGAGACATCCTCACTTCTTCCACTAAGTGAGGACACAGCAAGAAGATGGCCATCTTTGAACCAGGAAGATCCTCACCAGACACTGAACCAGCTGGCACTATCACCTTGAACTCCCCATTCTTCAGAATTTTGAGAAAATAAATCTATTTTGTTTATAAACCATGAAGTCTACAGAATTCTGTGTTAGTAGCCTGAACAGGTTAAGAGAGGGCCCTTCCTCCTTGTTTACTGAGGGACTTGTTATCCTATATATGTAAGTTTATTCCTCTCCCAAATGCCCACCATTTTTTATTTGCACCAACACTCCCCTCACCTTTATCACGTGGCCATACCAAAGTCATTCCAACTGAACTCTGTGCTCTTCTGTGCCCTCTCCCTTCCCCACAGCATGCTCTTCTCCATGGATTTAGATTAGGCCTATTCTCCAGCACCAAATTCAAACCTCCTCTCCTCCCCGGAGGCCTTTCCTGAAGCCTTTTCTACCTCTTGCCCTTGTTCTCACTGGTATTTTTTTCCCCAAAATGCTTTGGTATATCCTAGATCTCACAATTCATGCATTATCTTCATAGTTTGCTACATTTATATTTTATTCCAATTTCAAATAAATGTTTTGTTCTTTGAGGGCAAGGATTTGAGCTTATTATATCCTGAGGTTTTCCAGTTTTTATTGGACAAATTACAAATAATCAACATCTTAAATAAATCTTCAAGACTGTTTTTCTTATGTTGGTTTCAATGCAAGAATCTACAATAAGGAAACAATATCTAAATGTATTGAGCATTTGTATACAAAGCATTGTGCTAGGTGCATCTATATGTAAGCATCATAATATCACTATGTACTTGGTATTATTATTATTATTACCATAATAATAACCATCATATCCATACAAGTTACATTAAACAATCACTTAAGGTCACTTATTTATTAATCTAATCAATACATTTTAATAGAAAATATATATATATATATATTATTGTTGATAGTATTGATCATTTTTATGGAGTTTTATAATGTTCCAGGCATGGTTCTAAGCACTAAGGAAGTAATAGTGAACAAAACAAAGTTCTTTCCAAAAAGTAGTGTATTTTAACCATTAAAAATTTAAACATTTTAATAGAGCCATTTACACAACGGTTTTATAAGTGTCTGGTAGAGTGATGCATGCCAAAAATATAATGCTGGGTAAGAGCATAGAGTGCAATGAATAGTAAATGGTCACCAATATGGAAGGCAGACTGATTGACTCTAGATCCTCTGTAATGAGACCCATCAGATTCATCAACCTCAGTACAACTTCAACACTGGTATTTGAGGCCTGTAGTAATCTTTCCTCACACACACATTCTAATGTAATTAAAGTCGCATCAACATCAAATCTATGTTCTAATCAGGTAAGTCTACTTATTGCTTAAAATGTACTCACCATGGCTTTTATATTTAGCTTTATTCTATTCCTTGGCTCAGTTCAAAGTTACACACACATACACATACACACACACACACATACACACACAGTTTTTTACATTAACCGAGGTACAACTTAATCTATAAAACTTTTCTTGTCTATTAGAATAAGAATTTAATTTTGTTTGCAATTTCCAACTTGTACACTATTATTCTAAGTAATTTATAAATATGGGTTGACATGACAGAATTTATCTGAGTTCTACTTCCTGATAATGATGAAAAGAGAACAATATGTTAATATTTCAAAAACTAAAAGAATTATAGCCTGGCTGGCGTGGCGCAGTGGTTGAGCATCGACCTATGAACCAGGAGGTCATGGTTTGATTCTTGGTCAGGGCGGGCACACGTCCCAGTTGAGGGATTGATTCCCAGTAGGGGGCATGCTAGAGGCAGCCGATCAATGAGTCTCTCTCATCATTGATGTTTCCATCTCTCTCTCTCCCTTTCTCTCTGAAAAGAAAGAAAGAAAAAAAAAATATATATATATATATTATATAATAAAGAGGTAATATGCAAATTGATCACCACACCCTCGCACAAGGTGGCTGCCCCCATGTGGTCACAAGATGGCTGCTACAAGATGGCCTGCAGGGGAGGGAAGTTGGGATGACTGGGCTGGAAGGGGAGAAGTTAGGAGTTGATCAGGCAGGCAGGGGTGTGGTTAGGGGGTGATAAGGCTGGCAGGCAGAAGTGGTTAGGGGCAACCAGGCAGGCAGGCAGGTGAGCAGCTGGGAGCCAGCAGTCCCAGCTGAGGGATGTCCGACTGCGGGTTTAGGCCCAATCAGTCGGACATCCCCTGGGGGTTCCAGATTGGAGAGGGTGCAGGCTGGGCTAAGGGACACCCTCCCCCCTTAGTGCACAAATTTCATACACAGGGCCTCTACTAATATATATATATATATATATATATATATATATATATATATAATAGTCTTATAGCTTTGGATTTAGCTTTCTATAGTCTGTGCTTTGACAATGATTTTTTACATTAAGGTACAAAATCTGAAAAAAAATATTTTTGAAATATTGAACTTTCTGATTAAAAACACAACATTGAGGTGCCCTGGTCAGTGTGGCTCAGTTGATTAGAGTGTCATCCCAGACACTGCAAGGTGGTTAGGGCACATACCCAGGTTGTAGGTTTGATCCCCAGTTCGGGGGCTTGTGGGAGGTAACTGAGTGTTTCTCTCTCTCTCTCTCTCTCTCTCTCTCTCTCTCTCTCTCTCCCTTACTCTCCCTCTCTCTCTCCACTTATGGGAGGCTTTCTCTCTCACATCGATGTTTCTTTCTCTCTCTCATCTCTCTCTCTTTCTTTCTATAAAAATCTATACAAATGTAACCTCAGGTGAGAATAAAACAAAAATGAAAACATTGAGAAGTACAAATATAATCTGCATAGTATTAGACCATGGAGAATATAATAGAATTAATTTCGAAATAACCCTTAAATTGTTGTTTATTAATATTATTTAAATTTTATATCCTCAAATGACAAAAAATATGAAGAAATAAATTTAAATGGTGGTTCATTTAATTTCAGCCAACAAATATTTAAATACATTTAAAAGTGGTGGCTTAGTCACAGTGAAGAGAAAGGCCTCTATCTCAATAAGATGAAGCCGGGATATTCATAACTAAATGGAAGAAACCTGTTTAAGAAAAGCAAAATACTGAGAATTTGTATAACATTAGTACTATTTCAAACTAATACTCAAGTGATGTTGCCAGTAATATTTATTTTGAACAACTCACTCCTCAATATAAAACAGTACTAATTCTACCTTTTTATTTCTAACAATAATAAAATCAGAAACAGGCACTGGCTAAAATTCTGATTGCTACTCCTGCTTTTCACACTTTTCCAACTATAAAATGTCATTTAAAATACAACTTGTATGTCACTGTAAACAGCCAGAGCTAATCACTGTACTCAGTAGCAACTAGCATGTGTTGTTAAGTTTGGCAGAATCAACTAGAATAGGAAACACAAACAACAGTTAATAGTAAAAGTCTTCACAAAGTTGCTGCTATTATAGATATTGCATTTGTTTGTTAGGGCTGCTGTAACAAAAATACTGCAAACTGTTTGAAATGCATTGACTCATAGTTCTGGAGGCCAGACATTCTAAATCAAGGCATTAGCAGGGATGGTTCCTTCTCAGGCCTGCGAGGGAAGGATCTGTTCCAGGCTTCTCTCCTTACCTTGTACATCACCTTCTTTATGTTTACATATGGTGTTATCACTGGCTGTGTGTCTATTTCTAAATTTTCCATTTTTGTAATAACATCTGTCATCTTCTATAGGGCCTGCTTGTAATGGCATTCTTCTATATAAAGCCTGCTGTAATGGGCTCATCATAGTTTGATTACCTCTTTAAAGAGTCTGTCTCCAAATAAAATCATATTTGTAGGTACTCAGGTTTAGACTTTCAACATATAAATTTGGGGGGAACACAATTCAACCTATAACAGGCATAATTTAAAATGAAGCATAATTTAAAATGCCATTTATCATTTCCCTAAGATGTATAGATTATAAAAATTTGTATTAGAAATAGTATTTAAATGGTTCTTCAAAATTACATAAGTGTATCCAAATTGGGTAGGAAAAAAGTTAAATTGCCTCTGTCTGCAGATGGCAAAATCTTATATAAAAATCCTAAAAACTCTACCAAGAATAAACTGTTAGAAATAAATGATTTTAGTAAAGTTACAGAATAAAAAAATCAACACACAAAGTTCTTGCATTTGGATATACTAATAATAAACTATCCAAAAAATAATTTAAGAAAACTATCCTATTTTCAAGTCTTATTGTTTAAGAAATATATTCCAGCCCTCAGTGGTTTGGCTCAGTGGATAGAGTGTCGGCCTGTGGACTGAAGGGTCCCAGGGTTTGATTCTGATCAAGGGCATGTACCTTGGTTGCAGGCTCCTGGCCCTGGTCCGGGCGGCAACCAAGCAATGTCTCTCTCACATCAGTGTTTCTCTCTGTCTCTCCCTCTCCCTTCCACTCTGTCTAAAAAATCAATGGAAAAGTATCCTTGGGTGAGGATTTAAAAAATACATTTCATAAGGTTATAGTTTCTATAGATAATTATTACATAATAATGACATTATTTAGCAAAAAAAAAAAAGAAGAAGAAGAAGAAGAAAACCCTTCTATTTGCAACAACATGATGTGCCTAGAGGACATGAACATTATGGACATTATGCTAAGTGAAATAAGCCAGACACAGAAATACAAATTCTCTATGATTTCACTTACATATGGAACCTAGAAAAGTCAAAATCATTGAGAGAGTGTTATCACCACTCAGACACACACAAAAGTAACTATGTGAGGTGATGTATGTAGTAAATAACTTGATTATGGTAATCATTTTTAAATACATACACATATTCAATCATCACACTCTACATCTTTTAAAAGTCACATTATAAAATCTAAATGCATGTAACTTTTTCTTTGTCAATCACACCAAATAAATTGAATGAAAAGATAAAAATCTGAAAGAAAAACCTATATAGATTTAAAGTAACAAACAAAATACTTAAAATTGGGTTAATGGTTGTTTTAATTTTGGCACATTTAATGTTCGAATGAGCTACGAACAAAAAAAGTGACTAAATACCGTTAGTAATCAGGAATTGATAAGTGACAAGGTACTGCTATTCAAGTTTAAATGCTAAGTAGTCAGCTGCCTATGATTTGAGGTGCATTTGAGCTACAAGGAATCCCTCATGTCTCCAAAGTACATACTGTCAATGTCTGGCTAATATCTAATATTTCACCGAAAGATTGTTTTACAATGAGATGCACATATTTCCAAAAGTAGCAAAATATCAAGCCAATCGTCAATCACAAAAATTGCATTGAGAATAACCTTAATGGATTTCTTCCAACCAATAGCTCTTTACCATCCAATAAACACAAAGTTTCTTGCTTCCTCAACCAACCATGTATGTCATCTGTCTAGGATTCTCTACACTGTCAACTTCAAGTCCAACATACCTTTTGCCTGAATTTATATACTAACTCTTTTATTCAACAAATGCCTATGGAGTTTCTACTATGTACAGAGCACTGTCATAGATGCTTAAGTACCTTTGTGAGGAAAAAATAACCTGGTTCTTTTGAGATTTACCTAGAAGGATATAAAAATGCCTCTTTTTTTGTCTCCTTCCAACTTGTTATCCACACAACATCCAGAGTGATCATTTCAAAGACAACTCTAATCTTCCTACTTTAAACATTTTCATAATTTTAATTGCTCTGAGTAAAACACCAAAATTCCCAGGAATTATGCATAATAATGTAAATGTACCACTATAGTTACATATCATTTATTTTTTAAAACATACCCCAAAATAAAAGCTTTCAATGTTGAGATAAAATCAATATGATGAGACATCTTAATATTTTCTTTCCACTATTCCATGAGTCATTTTGCATACTCCCTGGATTGCATAGCATACACCATAGCTTACCTCTTATTGACTGTGACAGGAATAGAGCTCACAGGGCATGATGACTCCTAGGATTGTTGCTAAAAAATAAGTGATCATGTGGATGAGAGCTATAGTTTTTAGTTACTGAAAGGGAGAGGACCACGCCCTCCATCTTACCATGTCCTCCATTTTGGGGCAAACATGTGCTCAGGAAAGCACCTTCTTCCTGGAAGCCCAGGCCTCTGCTGGCCACGCCTGGGATTTCTTTAAACTAACCAATGACAATCCAGGGACGTGCGCACCGTAGAGATGACCACATCCTATGTAACAGGACCCGGCTTGCACCTGGCCAATCGGCAGGGCCCACAGTCCCCTCACTCCACCCCCTATTAAAACCCTGTGTTTCCCACGCCATCTCACTCTGCTTCGTGTCGCTGCATCGGCCAGGAAGGGGAGGTGAGCTAGCTCAAAAATAAAGGATCCTTTGCTTTTGCATCGAACATGGCTGGCTCCCTGTTGGTCTGTGGGGATCTTGAAATCTGGGCATAACAGTTACTCTGAAAATGACCCAGTTACTACTTACTGTATAGCTTGTTTAGGTGGGCAGAAGGAACTAAATTTGGAGGCTTGGAGAAGATACTAGAATGTGGAAAAGAATTTATCTGTACACAGTTTTTGTCAGGATTGAGATGTTGCATAATTTACTACCATATGGCACCAGGTTGAGCCCTACCTCCCTTGGCCTGGGATCCCAGTAGGGCACAGTTATAAGGGTGCATAGTTCTCCTCAATGACAAACCAACAGAGGCCATCTGATCATGTAGGCATGAATTTACCAGGGGCTCAAAGTGCAGAAAACACAGGTCATGCAGATGGATTCTAAGATTTAGCTAATTTACTTTTATTCCAAAGTAAGGCAATATGGAAATAAACAGTGCCTGGCCAAATATACTTGTTATGTTATATAATCAAGTTAGTTTGATCATCTACTCTGGAATAGACTACATTCCAAGAAGCCCTTAGAGGAAATTAATTGCAGATTTATACAAAGTTATGAGTTTAGAAACTTCTTGAATTCCAGAGTTATTTGTTATTAGATAAAAGCATCATAATCATCTAAATGAGAAGTAGAATTGCAATAGAATGAATGGGAATACAGACAGTGAAGGGAGATGGGTCTGGTATCAACTTTCACTTTAAACAACTTAATGCCTGTATTACCTAGGACATGATATTTTACCTCTCTGAACTACCGTGAAATATAAATAACTGTGGTCTCTCAAATCCCACTTTGAATGAAATCACTTAGTACAATGGTGCTATCATTAGCACTCAATAAAAGGTAGTATTAGTTCTTTTTATTATTGTTACTATTATTATTATTATTATTATTATTACTTCCATGAAAGAAATGAGAATTTTCTGTGATCCAAAGAGTTTTCCAGGTATGTAACTGAACCCTAAACTTGCTCTTTACGTTCCATATAGATACACTTGACTACATAAAAGCTAGTGACCATATGTAAGCTGACAACTTTGATTAAGGAATTTTCAATTTAAACAACTTAATTTTTAGTTCAAGTGGAAAATCTGGTAGTAAGGTTTTCTCTCCTCTGCAATTCTGTCAAATGCTATGTTTCATGGAGACAGAAAGGGGAATTAAGCCAAGAAAACACAAGCTAGGTAAAAATTTTGTGGAATTGAACCCAGAAGCAATCATGAAAGAACTGCAGAAAAGAATATTTAATTGACACTGCAAAAGCAAATGATTCCTGCATCTTGTATTGGCTGAACTTGAGAGTGAAATAACTTCCACAGATTAAAATTCTTAAAGATAATGAGTTATGAATAACACAAACATCAATCTTGATTTTGAATGATATTCTAAAACAAAACTTGAATTCTTACACATTTGGGACAATTGTCAAAGTTCTCCAAGAGAGACTAGGTTATAAATCAATCAGCAATAAGTTTTATGGGTTTTACATGTTGTTTTAGTCTAATCAGCTACTAACCCTGCAGGGGTAACTGCTGGAATTAGAGTTGTGAGATAAAGTGATTTGGAAGTAGAAATAATCAATTCTTCCTTTTCTCCTAAGAAAAGAAAGATCTTTAAAAAGTACTTTTTTTGTCTTTTACAAAAATGGACCCGAGCTCCATAATCTAATATGTTAAAGTAGATTCATAGATTGATCTTAAGAATCTGGAACAGTCCAGGGACCAGGCATAGAATGGAACAGAAATAGCTTCAGCAGAGAATTGCTGTTCCAATTCTCGCTCTGTAGGATTACACAGGCAGTGCCCTCCATCATGATACACACACCCCTGCATAACTGCAAGGAGTTATGCAATACGTTTAGAAAAATAATAGTCATTGTGATTATATTTTCAGGGTCTAGTAGATTTCAGATTTCTTAACTCTTTATTATCTTGGAATACTTAAGGTTAAGATAGTTTCCTGACTAAGTTATTTTCTTTTTTTAAAATATGTTTTTATTGATTTCAGAGAAAGTAAGGGAGAGAGATAGAAACATCAATGAGAGAGAAACTTCACCTATCAGCTGCCTCCTGCACACCCACTGCTGGGAACTGAGCCTACAACCCGGGCATGTGCCCTGACCAGGAATTGAACTGTGACCTCCTGGTTCATGGGTATAAGCTCAAACACTGAGTCACATCGTTCGGGCAAGAAATGATTTTCTTAAAATACATGTCCAGCTAATGGAGAACACATGAAAAACTTTAAACTTTTGGAAACCAACATAAATTCCCATGCTTTCAACAAAAACTGACCATCAACAAATATCTTTTTTTTAGACAAATTAAAACAGTGCACACTCAGCTTACCATGCAGGGGCATGACCATCTTTACTGTGATAAGCATTGAAACATTTGATTCATTAGCCTAACACCCTCAAGGCAACATTGTAGTGACCTCTGGATCATAATAAGATGGAGGTCACAGGAAAACCATTAAACTTGATTTCTAACATAAAGTTATTTATAAAAAAGAAGACACAAGTGTATTGTTTTTTGCTCAAATGCTATAAAATAATTTTATTAAAATAAAAACAATAATAGAAAAAAACAGAAAAGGAGATAAAATATCCCAATGCAATCAAACATATTTAATAGAGATGAAGCTTATTCTATTTCCCTAGGGTAAAAATGTGTGGTTTAACATATCAGAAGGATATTTCACTTGCTGTATGTTACCCATCATAGCAGCACCAGCAGGAGTAGCTACAGAAAATGGTCCATTAGTTTTTCCATAATAAACTCTTTTTTCACTGGCACACTCTTGGGATTCTTTGACATTACTTCAGTGTAGTTATTGGTGGATGGCTTCAATAATTGGAACTCTCACAATCTGAAATTAACATTTTCCATGTCACTCTAGTATATGTTAAATACTATGAAGCTTGATTTTAAAGCCATCCTCTCCAACATGTGTTACTCCAAGAGGCAAGATTGTAAATGCAAAATGCTATTTTTTTTTTGCACTTTAGATTTGCATTTGTTTCTCAAATTAGCATGTCAAGACACCTATACAGTATAACTTTATCATGCTCAAGGAAGGACTAATGAATGAGAGCTAACAGCTCCCAGTTGGAATCTCCGATGTGTCTAACTTATACCTAAGGCAACAGCCTCCACACAAGGGAGTTCTCTGAAAATATGTGCCCTAAAAGTACAAGAACAAATGAGAATTGAAGCAATAAAAAAATTTCAATATGTAATTGTGCCAAGTGCCAGGAAGAAGACAAGGTTCTTATGCAAAAAGAAATCACAGTCTAATACAGAAATCGGGCATTTAAGCAACACAGTAAGGCAGTCCAATCAGAGAAATATACCACCATTTTAGGAAGAATACAGAAGACATGTTATTTGTGCATACAGAAACACTTCTTGGAAATTTTTTTAAGCTACAGGGGATATAAAACATCATCCCACTTTGTATGCTTTCTAAACATTATGCATAAGACTGAGGTCTAACGAGGTAAATGACTCATGCAAGGACCCACAGCTCATTTAACCCTTATCTCCAAATTCCAAATCTATTGGAATTTGTTCTATTGACTACAGCATATACTTCTTTGTAAAATACATGGTAGTATATCTATAATTCACAACACCAATTTGCACATTATTGTTCTCTTCTCAAACACTACAATAAAGTGGGGAGGGTGTGACATGAGGGATGACCATTAGTTTCTTACTTATGTTTCCCTTGTGCTAGTTAATAAAGGAATCACTGCCTAGAGACTAAGAACTTAGAAGCCAAGTCTATCTGAAAATCTAAGAGAATAGGCAAAAAAGAATAGTATTGTATTAAGATCATGGAATAAGAGATGAACGTTTAGGCATTTTTAAAATGTCTTAACTCATAAAATGAACAAGATCGCTTGACAAAAAGGAAAATGAAAGAAAAAAATAATTAGGAATTTCAATCAGGGCAAGTAATGTCATTCAAGAAATAGTTAGTGAACATTCACTGTTCCATGCAAAACACTGAATACTAGATGTTTCACAAAAGATGTCAAAGTCCTGGTTTTTAGAAAGGAATTAAAGTTGGTACCCAGAAGTTAATCAAATAATTACATTAATAATTCAACCCACTTACTCTGTGACAAAAACTTGATTCTATGAGGGGTTATTACAAAGAATGCTTACATATCCCAGAAGGTCCTGTCTAAACTGATTTTTGAGCTGAGACAATAGATAAATGGGAAATAACTAGGCAAAGGAACTGGTGTCTGGAAAACTTGGGGTGTGGGAAACTGTGTGAGATGGGTCTGCGAGCCACAAATATTAGCACATATGAAGAATTTAGGTCTTTGTAATAGATTGATTGGTTGCATTAATAGCCTCAATTTACCACACCACCCTAAAGCCATGGCCTTATTCTTCTGCCTGCCCATAGTGATTCTGATTCTGAGTTTGCCATATGTCTTGCTTTGGTTAACAGGACAGTAGCAAACTGGACCCAAGATGAGACTTGAAAAGGCATTTGTATTTAGCTACTTTCGTTTCCTCTGTCATGAGAAGGTTCTTGGGCTACCCTATTGAATGTGGAAATGTGGACAGAGATGAGTTACCCAGTTGTCTCCACTGAGGCCTACCCACACCAGCTGACCATCAGTCAGACACCTGGGACTGCCCATCCAAGATCAGCAGAGAAACCTCGCTGTTTCATACCCAGTGAATGAATCCTGCTAAGCCTTGCTCACATCAGCAAAGCTCCTCAGTTGAACTCAAAAGAACAATCAAATCCTCAGATTTTGGAGTTAAATATATATTTAATGTCTCAAGCCAGTAGGCTATGTGGTGGTTAGGCAGCATACATATCGCTATAGATAACTGATAAAGTTGTAAATGTAAAAGACTGATATGCAGTAATACATGGCATGGGAAAGAGTGGAGTGATTTTCAGGCTATTGTAGTAAGAGCAGCTTGGACTAAGTGATACTGACACTGAAGACAAGGCTACAGAATCAAGGCAATTTGGATTTAATTCTCTAGAAAATGGTGAGCTACTAACGTTTTTTAAGCAGACAAATAGTGACATGAACATAGCTCTACTAATTTAGAAAAATTAAGTTGGCTGTGTTTACATGAATGGATTACTGTAGAAACAGACTAGAGGCACAGAATACAAGAACAAAAAATTGAAAGGAGAAAAAAAACACATTAAATGCCAGGGAAATATCTCTTCACAACATAATATTTAATGAACAGCCTCATACACTGAAACCATTCTGAGGCCTATATTCAATAATAGGTTTTTGCTCTTAAAAAGTTGTTCTTTATAGATGTAAGTAATTCCATTAGTGGCCCTTTTGACAGCCCAACCTCAATTAGTTAGTAGAGGAAATGGAATGGAATCCATGGATTGAAAACATGATGAATTAATTCCAAGACTTTTTCCATTCAATGGTGTTATGGATAAAAAATTGATATAAAATATACATAATTTAAAGGGTATAGAGTTTCCCTTTGTCCATTTCCCTATTGTTGGCAAAGACTTCTGGAGATTAAGAACCTCATCTTGTCAACAGATTACTCTTTTTTTGGCTTTACAAAATTTTCTCATCCCCATTCTCACAAGCATAATAGAAATCATACCCCATAATATATAGACACACATTATGTTCTGATATTCTCTTAGGAGCTATTTAACTACTCCATAATATTCATGGGTATAAATGGAATAAAAACTGCTTAGGAGAATGAACAATGTGTTTTAAACTTACCTCTATTTGAACCTAATTTCTCCACTTTTGCAAAACTCCCATTTCCTCTTGCTTGAAGACATCATAGCAGGAATTCCTTGAAAAGCATCATTCCAGCAATTCTTCCCTTTTCCTCCTACATTGATATTTTTCTCTCTTTCTCCTGTATAATTGAAATCAGTGTACATACATACAGTTATGTCTAAATTCTTATTCTCTTGTTCTGTCTTCCCTGTCACTTATCTGTCCATTGCTTGGTTGTATTTATTGAAAAACTTTGAGGGGGTTATCTATTCTTGTAGTTTCTAATTCCCTCTTCCATTCTCTTTAAAAGCCACTCCAGTTGAATGTTTGCATCTATCACCCCATCTAACTAGTCTCATCATGTTTACCCTGATCGCATTGGTAAATCCAACAGCCACTATCAGCAGCACATCCCTCCTTCGATGTATTTTCCTTACATTTTATGCCACCCATTCCTTTGTGTTTTATTCTTCTTCACTAGTTTCTCTTTCTCAGTCTTATTGGATTCTCTTCTTCTCTCCAACCTCCTAACCTTGGAGGATCCCACAGCCTTGCCCTGCATCTTTTCTTTACTTTCTTTGTTCATGTCTTTGGTGATCTCATTCAATCACATGGATTTATACATAACCCACACAGCAACTGCTCACAAAATTTTATTTCTAGCTCATTCCTCTATCCCAATTACAATATTTGTATCTCTGCCTATGTAACTATCCACTTGAATGTTTAATGAACATTTCAAAATCAATATGCTCTAAAATAAACACAGGGGTGCTCCACTTGCATCCAACCTTCTACATATCAATTGATGGGAACTCCATCCATCTAATTCTTGGGGTTGGGGGGAATAAAAAAATAAATAAATTACCTTTGACACTTACGTTTTTTATACCCTGTATCCATCCTCCTCAGTAAATCCTGACATATATACAGAATCTCATGACTTCTCTTCATCTCCACAGCTACCATCCTGGTGTGGATGAACTACTGCCATTTATCACTTGAATTACTGTGATACCCTCCTAATTGGTTTCCACTTTTGTCTTCTGACAGTCTATTCTTAACACAGCAACCAGAGTAATGCTTTTAACATTTAAGATAAATCATATCATTCCTCTATTCAATGACTCCATTTTCATGCAGACTGGAAGCATTTTTTTAAAAAAATTAAATAGACCTTATTCCTGTACCTGAGTCCAATTATATCTCTAAATTCATTTCCTGATATCACCCCCTCCACTCAGTACAGCTATAAGGTCTTCTTCCTTTTCTTTACCGGTAAACATGATGACCATACTTCTCACTTTAAGGGCTTTGCTCTAGCTATGTTCTCTGGTTAGGATATTCTCCCTCCACATATATACATAGCTAATTCTATAACTTTCTTTGAATTTCTGATCAAATGTCACATTCTTACCCCTTTCCCTAAATCCTGGTACTCTTGATTATCCCATTTCACCCTTTTTGCAGACAGTATTTACTGTCTATGAACACACTAAGTAATTTCCTTATTTATTATGTTTATTATTTATTTTATCTTTCCCTTCTCTTGAAAGTAATAACTATAAGGTCAGAAATCCTTGTTCCATTCCATGAATAAACATAAACAAATACTAAGTAAATTAGTAAAAAAACAAGTCATATCATGCTGACTCTGGCGAAATGCACATTTCAACTCTGCTGTTCTACCTTTCTTATATCTATCATGTATGAGTGCAAGTCTTTATGTGTTATTCACATTCTCCCTACATTTTGCTTAAGAGTTGTTCTATGCTTAGACAGTGAATCCTCAAAAGCCAAATGAACTAAATTGCAGAATATTTCAGCTTTTCATGCTCTGACCCCTGGTTCTCATCTAGACATAACATTGATTATTGTAAATGCAAAATTAAGGATAGAAAAGGAATCTTTTTTTAAAAAATTTTATCGATTTTTTACAGAGAAGAAGGGAGAAGAACATTAATACAGTTCCAGGTGTGGTTTGGGTTATTCTTTTTAGTCTAGCAAACAAAATAAGTGTTTTAAATGTTTTTAGAGTATAGGGTCCTGGGCATAGATAACAGATATCTAGTGTTTTGAAGAATTGCTTAGTCAGTTTTAAAATGCATACTTGTAAACCAAGGGAAAGATTTCATTCAGTCATGGAGAAAGGAGGATGAAAAGCATGGATATCTGATGAGAAAAGTTTCATGAGTGGGTTTAGACTTAGAGAACGTGTTTGTAGGTATAATGGAGGATGTCAATTCAAAGGGCAAAACTGAGGAAGCAAAGGAGTGATTGCAGAGCAAGCCTTAGGACACACACTGGGGGTCAAATCTAGATACAATTTAAGGTGGAGGAAAGACCTAAATAAGACTCTGACTCCAACTCAAAACCACTTCTCTGAGGAGTGTACATAAGCAGGAAAATTCGAGGATGTACATAAGTACCTTTTCTGTGAAAGAAGGAGTGAAATAATACACTGCAAGTAAAAGGATAAAGATGTAGGAAGAATGCTGTTTGAATGTTATGACAGAAGGATAAAATGGTTATCAACAGGCTAATGTGAAGCAGAATGACCTACCTTTACAATAAGACCATTTTTCAAGTATGTCTAGAATATACTTTTTCTTAGTCTCTGTGTTCCCTATTATTATCAACTAGAGGCCCAGTGCATGAAATCTACTCACTCAGGTGATCCCTCAGCCAGGCCTGTGCCCTCTAGCAGTCCAGAAGCCCTCAGGGGATGTCCAACTGACGGCTTCTGGCTGAGCGGCACTCCACCTGTGGGAGTGCACTGACCACCAGGAGACAGCTCCTGCATTGAGCATCTGCCCCCTGGTGGTAAGTGCAGGTCATAGCAAGTGGTTGAGCAGACTTAGCATATCATTAGCATATTACGCTTTGATTGATTGAACAGACGACCAGATGACTGGACACTTAGCATATTAGGCTTTTATTTTATAGGATATCTAGCACTTTAATTACTATTTAGATATTTTTATAAATGTTATCCTTGAATGTTTAGACATGTTGGGAAACCTGGCATGCAAAATGACTGGAATTGTTTGAGTGATTGCACCCTCCACCCTACGCAGGCCACATGTCAGGCACATATGATGCCCAGTTCCAGATGTCTCCCTTAAAAGGGCCATTGACAAACTAAAAGCATCCACAGAGAATTAGCAAGATGTTGAGGGCTCTGACCAGGCCAACTGAAAAACAATTTAAGAAAATAAAGCTCTTCTTTCTAGAGAAACAAAGAATTAGAAAGCCTCTTAAAGGTCATCTGGTCTAACTGCTTGATACTAGAGCTTTCAGATCCTCCATCAGATGCAACACAGAAGTTTTCATTGTCCTTGCTGAGACTAACCCTCTCAATGAATTATTTTCCTTCTCTCTCTAGAAAGAAATAATCTGTAGTTGAAACAGCCAGATTGGGGGAATATAATTCCCTCTTTCTTTCTCTAAAACTGTGATGTTGTGATTCAGCTATATAACAAGTGTCTCTCTTTTCAGAAAACAGTGTGTGTATGTGTATTGTTTTTTGCCTAGTTTTCCAGGACCTAATGTTTTGCCCTACTCTGTATACCCTGACTTTATTTCTCTTCACAGTATAGTCAGGCTACTCTCATCACTCCATTCTGTATGTTCATTTGGGCAGATTGTTCTCATTCTGTCCTGGTGGCTATTTTGGGTTTCCTTTTATGTAACAAACCATTCCAATACTTAGTGGCTTAAAACACCTTAATTTTTTTATTCTCAAGATTCTGTAAATCAGGAATCCAGAAAGGATTCAGCTGGGATGTTTTTTGCTTCATTTGGCTTCATTAGGGTTCATTCATTTAAGCCACCTTTCAATATTAGAACATAAAGAGTACATTTTTTATAATGGTTTTATTACATTATCTTTTATGGAGGTATAAATCTATTTAACCTGTCACTTACTGATGGGTATTTAGATTGTTTCTGAATTTTTCACTATTGCCACATTGCTGTAATTAATACCCTTTGCCAACTCATTTGGCTATCTGTTTTATAAAGTTCTACAAGAAGAACTGCTGAATAAAAATATAAGTAGATATAAATTTTAGTACAAATGAATATATCAAGCAATAAAAGCTGGGCAAGCCAGGACCAGCATAGGAGGATGACCACTTTTTCATTTCTTCTCCATTTGTACTGTGGCAGTAAACTGTATCACTGTTATTTTCATTTGAATTTATTTGGATATTAATGAGGTTGAGCATGATTTTTATCTTTAGCTAGAGGCCCAGTGCACAAGATTTGTGCACTGGAGGGAAGGTCCCTCAGCCCAACCTGCGCCCTCTTGAAGTCCGGGACCTATCACTCCTTACCGCCTGCCTGCAGCAGAGGTGGGAGAGGTTCACAAGCCATGAGCCCAGCTTCTGGCTGAGCGGCACTCCCCCTGTGGGAGCACACTGACCACCAGGGGGCATCTCCTGCATTGAGCGTCTGCCCCCTGGTGGTCAGTGTGCATCATAGCAACCAGTCATTCTGCTGTTTGGTCAATTTGCATATTTAATTTTTATTTTATAGGATAATCATTTGTAGTTTTTTTTCCCCCTGAATTTTCTCTTTGTAGAGTTTTTTCCCCCCATTTTTATTGGGATGTTTTATTTTATAGCTGTAAGCAGTGGGATATACCATACGTTTCCATGTATAAGATGCTAATTTTTTCTAAAATTGTTAGACTGCAAATCAAGGGACATCTTATACACAAAAGTCATGGGTGGGTAACTGCCCATACCTTGTCAAATAGGCTTCCTCCAATCACCAGCCTTATTGTTACCGAAGTCAGCTGACACCATAATTTGATGTGGAGGTGGAGGTAGAGAGTATGCAGATACAACAGTGACCAGAGCGTTCTGAGCCCATAAAGATGCCAAAAAATAAAAAGATAAATACCGGTAAGCAATTGTCTTACTCTGCAAAATTCAAACTGAATGTAATCAGCTATGCAAAATAGCATGGAAATAGAGCTGCAGAGAGACAATTTGGACCTCCTCCCACTGAGTGTATAACCAGACAGTGGAGGAAACAGGAAGAACAACTCCTTAAGATGCCAAAAAAGAAGAAGACCTTAAGAGGAAAACCAGCAAAAGGGGCAAACTTGGAACAGAGGCTTAAGACTTGGATTGTGGCACAGCACCAGTGTGGTTTATATGT
The DNA here is from genome assembly GCF_028538775.1 of Myotis yumanensis. NCBI lineage: Eukaryota > Metazoa > Chordata > Mammalia > Chiroptera > Vespertilionidae > Myotis > Myotis yumanensis. The sequence goes on along the minus strand of NW_027223753.1, from coordinate 61,611,641 downwards.
GTCAACCAAGCTTATTCAATATCAGGCAAGAATGTTTGCAAGCGAAATGAACATGTTGATTTCACTGGAAAGGAAAACTGGTGCTTCAATTTCATGAGGAGAGAAGCGTTGGCCATGAGAACACAAACAAAGTTAGTTCAGAAAATGCCATCAGTTTATGAGGATGATCTCACATGCATAGACAGTGACTCAGAAGACGGAAGTGATACAATAGAAATTGAAGAAATTAATATTCCTGGAACTAATAGTGCAGAAGAGAGCAGTGATGCAACAGAGGCTGAGTAAAGTGATATGCTGCATAATATCATAGTACTGGTATGTAAACATGTTTAAAATATTGACTTCTTAATTTTGGGTTGGAAAAGTGGGGGGTCTTATACATGGGGACATCTTATACACGAAAAAATATTAAGTGTTTGACAACCATCTACACTAATAAAAGAGAAAAATGGTAATTAGCGTACGACCGCTACCCTTCCGATTGGCTAATCAGCATATCCTTATGCAAATTAACTGTCAGCCAAGATGGCGGCCGGCAGCCAGGCAGCTGGAAGGGAACACGAGGCTTGCTTGCTCCAGTGTCTGCAGACTCCAACGTTCCCCGCCTGACTTGCTGGCCTCTGAGCTGGCAGTTTGAAAAATTCTAACAAATATAGCCGGCTGGGATCTCAGAGCTGAAGTTATACATTGTTTCGATTATAGAACGGCAAACAAACCAGCAGCGGAAGCCTCAGAGCTAGAGCCAGAGCTAAAGCTGGCCCAGAAGAAAAAAGAAAAAGAAAAAAAGGAGTGGTTGGGAACTTCAGTCAAAACCCCTAGCCTGAAAACAGCCTTCAGCCCCTCACCCAGACTGGCCAGGCACCCCAGTGGACCCCCACCCTGAAGGGTGTGTGACCAGCTGCAAACAGCCATCATCCCCTCATCCAGGCTGGCCAGGCACCCCAGTGGGGACCCCCACCCTGATCCAGGACACCCTTCAGGGCAAACCAGCCAGCCCCCAGGCCTCTATCCTATATAGTAAAAGGGTAATATGCCTCCCAGCACCGGGATCAGCGTGACAGGGGGCAGCGCCCAAACCCCCTGATCGCCCTGCGGCTCTGTGTGTGACAGTGTGTGGCATCCCAACCCCCTGATCAGCCCTGCTCTGTGTGTGACAGGGGGTGGTGCCCCAACTCCCCTCCCCCCGCCCACGGGCCCTGCTCTGTGTGTGACGGGGTAGAGCCATAACCTCCCCATCGACCCTGCCCTGAGTGTGACAGTGGTGGCGCCCCAACCCCCTGATTGGCCCTACTCTGTGCGTGACAGGGGGGAGCTCCCCAACCCCCTGATGGCCCCTGCTCTGTGCGTGATGGGGGGGGGGCAGTGCCCCAACCGCCTGATTGGCCCTGCTCTGTGAGTGACAGGGGGCAGCGCCCCAACCCCCTGATTGGCCCTGCTCTGTGCATCACAGGGGGTGGTGCCGCAACCTCCCCATTGAACCTGCCTTGAGTGTGACGGGGGGGGTGCCCCAACCCCCCAATCAGCCCTACCCTGAGCGTGACTGAGGGTGGCATCGCAACCTCCCAATCCGCCCTGCTCTGTGCATGACAGGGGGCGGCGCCCCAACTCCCCAATCAGCCCTGCTCTGAGCCCAACCAGGGGCTGCACCTAGGGATTGGGCCTGCCCTCTGCCACCTGGGAGCAGGCCTAAGCCAGCAGGTCGTTATCTCCCGAGGGGTCCCAGACTGAGAGAGGGCACAGGCCGGGCTGAGGGACCCCCTCTCCCCGCCCCGAGTGCACAAATTTTTGTGCACAGGGCCTCTAGTCCTATATAATAAAAGGCTAGTATGCAAATTGTCCCCACAGGTAGGAGTTCGACCGACCAGGAGTTAGATGTGCACTGACCACCAGGGGGCAGTGCAGAACATGGAGGGTGGCAACGATGCAGCACTGGCAGCGGGCAGCAGTGGAGGTACTGCTGGCCCCAATGGGGCCCAAGGAGAGTGGGACCGAGGCGGGATAGTGGAGCAGGTGAGCAGGTGAGGCCAGGCCAAGGTGGGTGCGAAGGGAGGCCCCAGCCAGCAGCCACTAGGGACCCTACCTGTGCATGAATTTGTGCACTGGGCCCCTAGTATACAAATAAAGATATTAAGTTTTGACAACTGTAGTAAAATAATTTACAAAAAATAAATTCTGTTTTAACTCTATTTATAATGAATTTTTTTCACACAAAAGTGTTTTAAAATACTTGGAGGAAAACTCACTTCCTTTTAAAAATAACTTCTGAGTTTGGTGTTATGCTCCTCAATATTATAAAAACATTTACCTATATATTCTTTCAGTATTTTTGTTGCTTTATGTTTTATATAAACATTCAATCTATCTGGAATTTAGTTTTGTGTGTGCTAAGAGAGCAATTTTTAATAGACTTTTTCTCAAATTAATAGCAATCTAATTAAATATAATTTTTTAAATAATGCATATTTTCTCAACTAACTTGGGAAATCAAATTCTGTATCACAATTGCTTTATCGTTTCTTTCACAGACATAAACTGCTGTAACTTCTCTAGCTATAGAATATGTTTTAATATCTGTAACCTAGCTTTCTACATTATTGTCAAAGTTTCTTGCTATTCTTGAAAATTCGTTCTTCAAAATGGTACAGGAAAAACATTGAGAGTTGTCTTATACAGAGTCATACTTTTTATTTAGTTAAATTTATAGATTAATTTAGGAAAATATAAATTTGTATAATATTGAAACTCCCCACCAAAAACAATATTATGATTGTTTTATTTTGTACTTATATACATATTCCCTTATAGTCCTAAGTTTTATGGAGTTATTTATATAGTTGTTTTATTTTTATAGTACAACAATTTTTCTATTATATTTTATTAGTAGAGTATAAGAAAGCTATCAGTTTTTTAGATTATCAAATTTTTATTAACCAAATATTGAACCACTTTAATGACTTAACTAATTGTTTCTTTTAACTTTTCGGTTGCTTAATAAATTTTCTATTTTTATTTCTATTTATATTTAAGGTAAACATTTATATTATTTTCAAATAATGATCTTTTAGGATCTATCTTTGAATTATCAATGCTACTCATAATCTATTATTACTTTAGTGTTTTATTATATGGATTAGATTCTCTTAAATAATGTTAAATAACTTTTAACTTACTTAATATTTATAAAATGTATTTTGTAAAAACGTTAAATTTTGTTGGTGTTGGTGAGTTATGACATGCTAACAGGCACTATAATAATTACAACTGGGTGGAATAAAAGTTAAGAATAGCTTGCTACTTGCTGAACCAGTTTGGCTCAGTGGATAGAGAATCAGCCTGTGGACTGAAGGGTCCCAGGCTCGATTCCGGTCAAGGGCATGTACTTTGGTTGTGGATGCATCCCCAGTAAGGGGTGTGCAGGAGGCAGCTGATTAATCTTTCTCTCTCATTGATGTTTCTAATTCTCTATCCCTCTCCCTTCTTCTCTGTAAAAAAATCAATAAAATATATATTTTTTAAAAAAGAATAGCTGGCCACTTCCTAAATAAAACTTGGACTTCCAATGTGAAATGTGCTTAGCAGTATTTTAGGAAATCATATGACTGAGAAAAAGAGCACTGACTTATTTTGAAAAACTGATGTTTCAATTTGAGATTTGGATATTATGATTTTTTGTTTGTTTTGGTTTTGATTATTTTCCTTGTCTTTTTTGGCTGAAAATAAGTGTTTTAAAGAAAAATAGAGCAAAGATAGACTAGTAGCCAAGGCAAGAACTGAAATTGATAAAGAAGCCACAGATAGAACCTGAATGAATTCATGAGTGATGACCAAATAATGAACAAAAAAAGAAAAAAAGGCATGTGTAACTTGAGGAAATGGGCCATGTCGCTCTGTTTTACTATTTCATTCTAGCAATTGGTAGTATGACTGCACATAGAAAGTGCTTAATAAATATTGTTAAATGAATGAATGAGTGAGTGAGTGCTCATCTTCAACCCAAATGTCAAGTCTGTCCACCGCCAGGTAATTCCCACGAGTGAATTAAGATGTAGTGTTAACATTCTCACTTTCAATCCTAGTGAACACCTGGGTCAGCAGCTTCTTCCCCATAACTGAGAGCTCTAATTACATTTTAGGGCAGTATCTGGTGGGAGAGGGGGAATTGTAGTCAAAACAAGAAAGATAATTATCCAGTTAAACTGAACAGGTTCTTGTTGTTGCAGACATTCTTGTCCCACTGAGGTTTTTCTTTAGATTTTTTTTTTAATAGAAAAGTATGTTTGTTGATAAGGAGGGAGATTTGAAACTATTATTGGTTCAAAGTTGCTGCTCTCCATCCTATATAATAAAAGGGTAATATGCAAATAGACTGAACGGCACAACAACCAAACAACCAATTAAAGCATAATATGCTAAAGATATGTTAAGGCTGCTCAACTGCTCACTATGACATGCACTGACCACCAGGGGGCAGATGCTCCAACCGGTAGGTTAGCTTACTGCTGGGGTCTGGCTGATCAGACTGAGGGAGATGGGCCGGATACACCCTGGAGCCCTCCGGCGCCCCTCCCCGACCTGATCATGCACCGGTGGGGTCCCTCAGTCTGGACTACACCCCCTTCCCCAAGTGCATGAATTTTGTGCACCAGGCCTCTAGTCATAATATAATACTTTAAACAAAAAGAAACAGAAATGCATCTATCACGCAAATCCCAATACCCTTTCTCTGAAACAAGACAACAGAACTGCTCTCATGAAATATTGGAAAGTTACTATCTGTATCACACCACTGGAGAAAGCCCTCAGTTAAGACTGGAAGAAATTTGAGTGACTAAGATCCCTACATTGAAAAGCACATTTCTAAGCCTCAGTAACTTGGTAATGCCTAAAAACAGATGTTTAACCAGGAAGGTTTGGAGTCACAAATGCACTGATGATTCAACCAAGCTTTAGGGAACTCTTTTTAAATGTCACAGTATTATACTTTTACATAAGCAGAGATACAACATCAAAAAATACTAATTACAACTAAAAGTTTGGAAAAGCTAAAACAAAATCCTGTGGCAACAAAAACTGTATAAGGAGGTTTCACCTACTCTGATGTACTCATAGCTGTGGGCTTCTTTAATGCTTTTCATATGGTGCATTAGTTCCCACATCCCAGATTACTGAAATGCCTATTACTGACCTAAGTAAACTTTTGTATAGACTTTTTCTTTTACTAAATTTTGTCATATATTAAAAAAAAAAAAAACGTGGAGATAGAAAACTAGGTTCTACACTTAGCTCTGATAAGCTCAGTGCCTATTGAACAGTCATTTATGTAGCTTAATTTCTCTAGGACCTAAATATAAAATGAACCAGTTTGTCTCTAAAGTTGATCCAAACAGCCTTTCTCACCTTGGTAAGGCCGAGTGGAAGTGGACTTTGATGTGGTTGAATATTGAAATTGAATTTAGCAGGGGATAATTGAACTCATAGGTGCTAAATCTACAGAATTCTTAGTTAAGCAATCTAATTAAGGGAAATAATAGAGTAAGGCATAGATTGAGACAGGAATAGGATTAGGAAAAAAAGTGAGATATTCTATTTGGGCCAAAAAAGCTTATGGTTTAATGTCACTCTACTTAACAGGTTCATTTAGGGCACTCAGAGCGACTTTATTTGGATGTGTGTTTGAGGGTTGGATGGAAGAGTTGCAAACAAAAATGCTATATCAATCCTAAAGAATCAGATATACCCCTCTACCAGAGTTATCCTGGCCTCGCTGTCAAACTTATAATTCTCAGCAACATCTGAAAAGATTCCAAATCATTGGTTCTATTAGCTGGGTTTGGCTGAGTCAAATAAGAGTACCACCTGCTCCACGGTGGACTGTAATGAGGTCATTGCAACAGCCTGGGAAGAGACCATGTATAATGACTTTATCTAGGTGACCCACTGACTTTATCTATATGACCAGGCAACAACAAAACAGCCCTAAAATGGACTCTGCTCAGCTAGTTTGTTTCCTCGGCCATATCAGTGGCCAGTCTGGGTTGTGGGTACAATCTGTTCGAAACACTGCCGGAGGATAACTGCTGGGGTGTTCTGAATCAGCCATGCCAGCGTGAGCTGGTTGTGTTCTGTCAACGTGCCCACCATCCTCCCTTCAAATTCTGTGGCAAAGCGGTTGAATGTGGAAAACTCAAGTAGGAGGGAAAGGCTCTTTTCATGTGATTCAGATTGGGCCATTTATTATGCCAGGAGGTTCCTGGCAGACCTGAAGATTAATAGAAAATTCTCACTTGGAATCTCAATGGAAAATTTCCCAGTCACCCTGGGAAAAGGTCTACACTGCACTTTCACACTTGCACACTTGGGATGTAAGAAAGGGGAGAGGGAGAAAAAGCCAGGAGGAGAAGGGCAAAGGTTCAATATATGTAAATGTTTCCACATAAGTTGATATAAAACACATGACTCTGAATGACTTCCAAAATGCTTGAATCCTGTAAGACATACAAAAAAATGAATGATCTGAGCACCATCTGTTTGTCCTTTTGGTACATGTGGTAATGGTCACTTATCTGACTACCTGTGGATATGGAAATGCATTTGAAATAATGAAGGACCCTCTGCTCTATTATCATGACAACTACCAGTGACATTTGTAACCTTAGCAGCGGGTTAGTAACCATTTATGTCCACTCCCATTAAGAATTTTACCTCTTTTGACACATCCATTTGGTTCTGTTTGAAAGAGAAAATCATTATTCTGACCTAAAACCACAAATGAAGACCAACTTTTCTCAAGTAATTTGCATATGCTTAACTATTTATGAGTTCCCTGCTGAGCATCAAAGGTGGTTATCAATCTACCTATGCCCTAAACTTCTAGAGAACATTCAGTTTCTGTTAAAAGTATGCTCAATTCCCTGTGAAATAAAACTTGAGGTCAGAAGCATATTAGGCAGTACTTTCTTTTCCTTGGAGAGCATTTAGGCATTTTTGCAATGAATAAAGTTTATCCATTCATTCAACAGGTATTTATTAAGTAGCTACAATGTGCTGAGCACATAGTCTAATATTGGAACATGTTCCGTTCTCAAGAGAATAGCCTATTAAAATCAATCTTATTTACCATCATCTACTCTTTCACCAGCATTCACAATCATTCCCTCCTCTAACCATAATTCAGTTTGTCATTTGTTGATAGATGGGCTAGATGACAAAATTTGGCAAAATACAAAACATGGAATATCTCTTATATGAAGCACGTGTACTAGTTGAATATTGGTTCTTTAAACGTATTCAACATAGTCTGCAATAACAGCATTTAAATGTACTTATCTCTTTCACTTTCATATTTATTTCAAGTTTTCATGTTTTGAGCTTCCATCTTATTTAAAACAAAAGCAGCAGTTAATACTGTTGTGTTTAATATCATTTCAGTGCCTATAGTGGTGAGGCAGCAATCTCAAGGAAATAAGTGCTGTTGCTAGTAAATAAGTTATTCATTGTTTTGTTGAAGGAGTTACACTTCAAACACGCAGAGCCATACACTTTATTTATTTTAAAATTTTTGATGCAAACGACTTGCCATCTTAATCTGGAAGTACATCAAAAACAAGAACATTAGAATCTTTGTCCAAGCTACTAATGTTCAGCATATTTTCTGAAATTACATGGGTCAAATAGCAAGATGATTGTTTAGAAAGTACAGAATAGCATCAGAGAGATTTGGGGAAAGGAAATTTTATTTCTGACCACTAATGACTCCTGACATCTCTAGTTCACAGCAAGAAAAATATTTTAGAAACAAAATAAAAATATGTTTACTGATGCCTTTTTCAATTAGCCCTTGTTTTTAGTATAAAGAATAGAGTACATGTGGGTTTTTACTTCAAAAATACATAGTCTATTGAATTCCAGCTGACAATGCTGAAGGCAATTTTAAGATCTTCCATTATATGATGAAAATGGTATTTACATTACTTTGCATCATATTTCAGTGCTGTATAATTATCAAATAAACTATTTAGGAGTTATATGGGGGAAGAGTGGGAGGAAAAAACCTTAAACCACCTTCCTGGGGTTTTGTTTGTTTTTCTTTTCTCTTTTTTTTTACAAAGTGTTTATAAAATGGGCAAGTCTAGGGGAACTTTCTAATTTGTGGATGGCGGTGCCAAGCTGTGCCTATACAGTTTTATGACTGCTTAGTTCCAAAATGTATAAACACATTACCCTTCTGCAAAACAAATGCCCAGGAGAAGGCGGTGCAAAAGAAATGAAGCAGAGGAAAATATATCGCACCAGGTTTTCTTGTGTGTGGGTTTTTTTACATTTAATTTAAAATTGGTATAAAGTGGTTTCAGCTTTGAAGAGCCTTCCGCTTGCTGTTTCCTTTTCCTCACTTACTCTCAGGTACACTTGACCAACAAACCTATCCTACACAACTTCTAAGAAAGTCTTCACAAGCAGGTACTGAAGGAAGATATGGCCCCTCCTCTGAAAGTTCCTATTACTTACTTGGAAGGTAAATGATTTTTTGGTTTGAAGGGCATGAGTGTGTGTGTGTGTGTGTGTGTGTGTGTGTGTGAGAGAGAGAGAGAGAGAGAGAGAGAGAGAGAGAGAGAGATTCCTCCTAGTCTTAATTTTGCTATGCAAACCAACTTTTCAAGAGGAATAGCAAACTTCAGCTATTTGCCATCAAAACTCTTGCTACATCAGCTTCAGAATAAAATGTCTGCAAGTGAAACTGTCTTAAGTATCATACATTTTAGAATAATGTATATGTCTAAGCAGTTGGTAGGCAACAGAAAGAAAATTCCAGTTTTAAGATTTTTGGGCCGAAAAGCATAATTTTTTTTTGTGTGTGTGTGTGTGTGAAATTCCATGAAATCTGTGTTAATATAAAATACATGAGGAGGTATTCAGGAAAGCTTTTGACAATAGTAGAGCTTGACTAACAGAAGTTGGATTTGAATATGAGTGTTACAGGGTCTCAAGGTGTTCTATTTTTTTCTGAGAAAAATAGCAGTGTACTCCTACTTGTCTGCTTCTTGTCCAAACCATAGAGGTTAGCCTAGGAAACTTTTACTCTCATAACAACTCTACTGGAAATGTGCCATGAGAACAGCCAGCAGCACAGACTTTGTTCATGAATGTGAGAGGGGCTTCAAGACACATTGCTATTGCTCTTCTTCCTCTTTTACAGCACAAACAAAATTATTCAAATAGTATTTGGCTGTCACCTTTTCTGTGTCTTTACCTTCCATTGACTCCTCAATGCATTAAATAATCTGCTCACAGAGTGACTTCTGCCTTCACCCCTCATGGAAATTATTCACTTCAGGTCTGTCCGTGGCCAATGAAAAGATTTGCTTCCATGACTCACTTTTTAAGATCCATGTGAAACATCACCTTCTCTTTGAAAGAGACCTTAATCTCTGAGCTGATTTAGTTACTTCCTTCTTTATAATTTCATAACGAATTGCTTATGGCTCTCTTATAGTTACCTTGAGTTGTTATAATTTATCTGTGTTCATAGTAGCTGCTCTAACCAGACTTTAGACTCCTTAGAAGCAAGAAATGTTCCATTCACTTTGTAGCACTAATATATAGTAGATGTACTGACCATATTGCAAAGGCAAAATAGATACTATTGAATGTGTGAATAATGGACAGATCTCTGACCAGTTTTAGAAGAGCCTTTTTTTGTTCTATGATGGAATATTATGCTCTATCATTTACATTAGGAAAAGGAATCAAAAGATGCCAATGATTTTTAGACATGGCTTTTTCTTACTAGCATACAGCTTTGTTGGAATACCATTTTTATTATGTTAAACCTCTGCACCAACATGCATGAAACTAATAACATTAAACATCTATGAACAGGATACTTTAATGACTCCTTTTGCATTATATAATCAAAGCAAACCTCTGGGGATAGTCTAACATTTTCAACATGCTTTATTTTTCCAATATATACCACCAATACATTCCATTCCATAAAAGATAGTAATCTCTGACATGTTTGAAGTACAATTACTTTACTGAATGATCTGAAGGTGGGGAAGGAAGGAAAGAAGGAAGGAAGGAAGGAAAGAAAGTAAGAAAGAAGGAAGGAAGGGAGAGAGGGAGGGAGGGAGGGAGGTAGGAAGGGAGGAAAAGGTCCCTAAATATATTTCTATTTCTTTATCAGAATAGAGAAAGTATTTTAAATTATAAATTCAGATTGATTTGATATTTGATGGCATATATGTTTGAAACAACATACAATAAAATTAATACTTTTTAAAAGTATAAAGCTTATACACACCCCTACATACACACACACACATAGATGCACACAACAACCACTTTGAGAATTTTGAAAAATTAATGTAATGCTTCCTTAAACTACTACTGGGTTCAACAACATATCAAAATGACAATATTAGAGAAAACTACTTAGGTAAACACTGCATATTAAAACTTAAACATGAAATCTAAATCTCAGTGAAGTGGAACCCTCATGAATGAGATTAAGTGTCCTTTTAAGAGGAGAGCAGAGAGCTGGCTTTCTTTCCACTATGTGACGATATGAGAAGTCAGCTATCTGCAATCTGAAAATGGCCCCTCACTAGAACCAAACCATCCTAACATCCTGATCTCTGACTTCCAGTCTCCAGAACTATGATAAATAAATATTTGTTTTTTTAAGCCACTCAGTCTATGGTAATTTGTTAAAGCAGCACAAACTAAAGCAATCTAGAGCTCAGACTCAAAAGAATTTAAAGTTTGGGTCAAACCATGAGGTAAGCCACCACGACCTTTTGAAATGGTAGATGAGAGGGAGGACAATTTAGCATGGACAGTGGGAGAGGTAGGGGATGAGTTTCAGTCATGACCCTGAGACCACCTGTACAATGGAGGCCATCTTCTGTTTATCCTCAGGAAGAAAGTTCTACCGGAACCATGAAGAACCTGCTTTCCATCCTCTAAGTCTGTGAGACACATAGGAAGAACCATGATGACGATGAAAAGGACTGCTCAGACCTCCTATTGCGGAAAGCATAGTGATTGCCCTCCTCAGCGGCCACTCTAGTGGATCCATCACGTGTGCTTTCATGCCACACTCACCACAGGCTGCTCCCACCTAATGAATGAGCACAGCGTGGGGTCCAATGTAAGCCCAATCCTATGAGATCCAGGACTCCTTTAAAATGTATCTTTTGCTCAAGAACTCCCCATTGTCATGGCCAAAACGTTCTTAGATCTGCACAGCCATTTAAGACTACTTCCCTGCCCTCTTTCCTTTTCTTTCTCTATCACAGTTCAGAGCTACCTCACAGTCTGACGATATCCCCAACAAATCTCTGATACATCTGCTCCTGCCCTGGCATCTGCTTATCAGAGAACCCAAAATAGAAACACTCCAAATTTAGGAACAATCATAGGATAATGCAATATTAACATTAAACTATTCTCTGAAAAAAATTCAAGTTGATTTTAAAATAAAATCTAAAAAAAGAACATTAGTGCTTAAAAATCGGACAGAAAAGAGACATAGAGAATTTATCCCGAAGGACTGACATTGGACAAATAAGAAACTGGAATGTTCATAGATTAGAGAAAAAGAAAAGAAAGAGAATTTCTGAGCACTGATAAGAAACCCAAAATTTACATTGAATAATATTCTACTAAATTAATAAAGAAAAGATCCATTATAGTCAGGTATTTTGAAGTTTCAGAATACCAAATATAAATACAAGTGTTTAAACCTTTCATGTGACGGAACACATCAACATTGTGAACTTGAATCAAAATGGCAATGGAGTTCTCAATAAAAGTAGTAGATCCTTAAAGACTGTAAAAGAATGAATTAAAAATTCTGACACACAATAATATTCAGTCTAGATAACTTATTAAAAGTTTAAAGATGCTAATAACTAGCATTTAAGTCACAGGAGTATTTGAATGATCCTTATAATCTTTAACAATTCTATGAATAGAGGCAATTAATACTCATTTTACAGATTAAAAATCTGAATCTCAGGGAAGGTGGGGGTGGGTGGGAGGGTGGGGAGAGATTAACCAAAGAATTTATATGCATATATACATAACTCATGGACTTAGACAATAGTGTGGTGAAGTCCTGGGGTAGAGGGGAAGAAACATCTGGGTGATGGAGGGGGTCAACGGGGATAAAGGGGGACATCTGTAATACTTTGAACAATAAAGATAAATTTTTTTAAAAAAACTGAATCAAAGAAAGTTTCATAAATTTGCTCAAAGGCACAGATCTAGTAAGTAGCAAAATCAGAATTCAACCTATTAAAACTGAACTATACTGTATCTCAGTACAAACATTGTAGGTTATAGACATTTTCAGATATACAGTATGAAATTTTATGGTATATGCACACTTGTATAAGACATTTTTAAAAGATATCTAGGGGAAAAAATGGAAGTAAACACAAAACAAAACATAACTAACCTAGACAAAATAACTCTAGACAAAAATAACTCATAGACAAAATAGATGTCTATGCCTTAATTCCAGGAACCTCTAACTCTGTTTCCTTACATGGCCTGGCAGGAGGGATTTTGCAGGCATGATGAAATTGAGGATCTTGGGATAGAGGGGTTATCCAGGTGGGCTCAGTGGGCCTCCCTACAAGATTGCAGCAGGGAGGCAGGAGAGAGGAAGAGTTTTGAAGATGCTATGCTGCTGCATTTGAAGATGGAAAAGGAGATCACTAAAAGCTGGAAAAGGCAACGAAACAGATTGCCCCTCCAGCCTCCAGAAGGAATGCAGTCCTGCTGACCCATCTTGGGGTTCTAACCTCCAGGACTATAAAATAATAAATTTCATTACTTTAAGCCTCTAATTGTATAGTAATTTCTTATAATAGCAATAGGAAACTACTACTAGCAAAACAGAGAGTGTCAGATATATGAGGTCTAAGAAGAAAGACAACTCATCTCAGAAAGCAGTTAAAAGAAGTCCAAGATGCTAGCTTTGTAGAAACCCCAGAAGCAAACCTCTTGGGTTAGAAGAGTTAGACACAGGAATTTGTAAGAGATTGATTTGCAGTAAAATGATATTATATCCTGTAGGGGTTGGGGGAACACAAGATTTAACACAAGAAAGACATAACAAGAATATATAAAAATTATTAGAAACTCTTGGAAAAAATATTAAGCAAAGGAAATGCACTTATATATACAACTTGTGTTGGCATAGAACAAAACCCACAACATCACAATGTAAATAGTCTATTGATTTTACTAAAAATAGTAATAGAATTGTATTGGAAAGATGAAGAAGTGGGAGCTAAGGTTTATTATGGGAGCAAAGGTTTTATTCAAATGATGAATTCTCCTCTGCCACTACACAATTAATAGTAATATATAAAATTAGTAAACCAATAAAGAACAGAAAACATATTCAGAGACATAGAAACTATTACTTGAAAAAGAAGGCTAAAAGGAGTTGTTCTTGGTTCTGGGAGATAGGAAGGAGATGGAAAAGAAGGTATATTTTATTATTTTATTGGTATTATTTTATAGTGTATTGATATTGTTTTATTTTTAACACCACAAAAATTATTTAATACTAGAGGCCCAGTGCATGAAATTTATGCACGGGTGTGTGTGTCCCTCAGCCCAGCCTGTACCCTCTCCAATCTGGGACCCCTCGGGGGATGTCCGAATGCCCATTTAGGCCCGAGTGGAATTGGGCCTAAACGGGCAGTCGGACATTCCTCTCACAATCCAGGACTGCTGGCTCCTGATCGCTTGCCTGCCTGTCTGCCTGATTGCCCCTAACTGTTTCTGCCTGCCAGGCTGATCACCCCCTAACCACTTCCCTGATGGCCTGATCAACACCTAACTGTTCCCCTACCGGCCTGATTGCCCCTAACTTTCCTCCCCTGCAGGCCTGGTCCCCCTCAACTGCCCTTCCCTGCAGACCTGGTTGCCCCCAACTTCCCTTCCCTGCAGGGCTGGTACCCTCCAACTGCCCTCCCCTGCTGGCCATCGTGTGTCCACATGGGGGCGGCCATCTTTGACCACATGGGGCGACCATCTTGTGTGTTGGAGTGATGGTCAATTTGCATATTACTCTTTTATTAGATATGATGACTTAAATTTATAAAAGATAACAACAAATAAAATGTAATATTAAAAGATAATAGATGAATATTTAACTGAGATTGTAAGCACAAAACAAAGAAAACACAAAAATAAGATCAGTAAATATGATTCTCTAAAATTTTTGTATTTGTTGAAGAGACCAAAACATATATATTTAGAAACAAATGGCAACAGAAAAAAAACACACACACAGCCGAAACTGGTTTGGCTCAGTGGATAGAGCGTCGGCCTGCAGACTGAAGGGTCCCAGGTTCGATTCCAGTCAAGGGCATGTACCTGGGTTGCCGGCCCATCCCCAGTGAGAGATGTGCAGGAGGCAGCTGATCGATGTTTCTCTCTCATTGATGTTTCTAGCTCTCTATCTCTCTCCCTTCCTCTCTGTAAAAAAAATCAATAAAAATGTATTAAAAAAACACACACACACACACACAGCACATATTTGCAGCAAACATCACAAAGAATGTATATTCTGTTTTAAAAATAATGTTTTTATTGATTTGAGAGATAGAGAAAGAGAGAGGGAGAGAGAGAAACATCAATGTGAGAAACATTACTCAATTGTCCCCCATATGCATCCTGACTAGGGATCGAACCCACAACCTGGGTATGTGCCCTGACAGGGAATTTAACCAGCAACCTTTCAGTGCACTGGAAAATGCTCAACCAACTAAACCACACCAGCCAGCACAGCATGTATATTCTTAATGTGTAAATAACTCTTTGCAATCAATAAAAGTTCAAATATTCCTTTGGAAACACTGGCAAAGTACATGGACAAGTCAAAGAATTATGAATAATCAATAAACATAAAAATGGATTTAACCTCTATAATAATCAATTTTATGTATATTAATAAAAAGGTGTTATGTTTTTAACTTATGAAAATTACAATAATAAAATTGATTGTTTGCAGGAGTGTGGTAATATGAGAATTCATAAATGTCTTGAGAAGGTACAAATTAATACAGCTTTTCTGAAAGCAATTTAGCAATATATACAGTCTGAAAAGTGTTCTACCTTTTGAACTAGTAATTCCATTTCTAGAAATCCACTCAGAGAATAATGGGCAATGTACTTGAAATTTATGTACTTGAACACAGTGTTGCTTGTAATGGTAAAAATTGTAAATAATTTAAATGGTCAACAGTAGGAGACTGTTTTAAGATATTATAGCACATGTGCAGCCATTAAATTTCTTGTTTATGAGAATTACTTGACATTGACAACATTTTAGGATATACTGTTCAGTTAAAAAATACTGGAGAGACACACACACACTATACATTCCAAAGGGATTCATATACATTCTGTTATGTATGATTGCATTTTAAATTTTATTTGCATCTCTTTTCTCATTTTTTAACAATGGATTTATATGAGTACATAATGAAAAACCAATGAATGAAAACAGCTACAATACAAAGAGTATTTGTCTTATGTCCTGGACCTTGTGATTTTTATATTTGAATTCTTGATGGGCAGTAATTTCTCTACCAAAGTAATTGGTGACCTAAAGAAGTGAAATACCTTTTACCCAGGCACTAACTTCAGAAGAGTGTACTTCTTTTTTCTTTTTTTAAAAATATATTTTATTGATTTTTTACAGAGAGGAGGGGAGAGGGATAGAGAGTTAGAAACATCGATGAGAGAGAAACTTCGATCAGCTGCCTCCTGCAAATCCCCCACTGGGGATGTGCCTGAAACCAAGGTACATGCCCTTGACCGGAATCGAACCCAGGACCCTTGAGTCTGCAGGCCGATGCTCTATCCACTGAGCCAAACCGGTCAGGGCAGAGTGTACTTCTTTAGTACTTGATTTTCTCCATGATTCCATTGTCTACCAGCCCTTGCCTTCATTTCCCTTCCTATCTAAACTTTTCCCCAGAGTGATTAATTTCAAATTCCTTACTCATGTCTTCAGTTCTCCTCTGTCTTTCTAATATACCATCAAGGCACTTTTCAAATATAGATAAACAAAACTACTTATTCTACTTCTTTTAAGACACTGAAAATAAGGAAACATTTGAAAAATGATTGCTTTTCATATTTACATTTATACCCATCTTTCTCAGAAAATATATTACTCTTCTTTTCCTTGACTTGTCCTCTTTCTCCTTTTCTTTCCCATACCCTCCTTCTTCTTCTCTCAAATATTTTCTGCTTTCAGTAAAAAATCCTTCCTTTCCAGCTACAAGAGAAACAAGGCTTGCCCAGGTCACATCCTATGAGGTCTCAGCTGTGAAGCACAAAGAACTATAGTGAGAGGCAAGGGTTCACCAGGAATGGCAAGGCTGGGCTTAGGGCCTGCTAAAGGGGCTGCAAACTATTCATTGGGGGAAACCTAGCATTTTTAGTTACAGTTGGGCAAAGAGATGTGGGTGGATAATATTCTACCAATTGAGAGGCAGTGTACCAGCATGGATTAACACAGAGTAAGATTCTCTTGATTTAAATCAAGGACCTACCAGTTATTAGCCCTGCGACTCTGTAAAAATTACTTCAATCTAGGGCAGTGGTTCTCAACTTTCCTAATGCTGCAACCCTTTAATACAGTTCCTCATGTTGTGGTGACCCCCAACCATAAAATTATTTTTGTTGCTACTTTATAACTGTAATTTTGCTACTGTAAACAATATATAATTATATATGTGTTTTCTGATGGTCTTAAGCGACCCCTGTGAAAGGGTCATTCGACCCCCAAAGGGGTCGCGACCCACAGGTTGAGAAACGCTGATCTAGGGCCTCAGTGACCCTTATATGAAATGGGCTCATGTGACCTATTTTTCTGTTACTATGAAAAATTTGTATGAAGATCCAAAATAAAATCCGAATAATATAGTATAATGCCTCATACAATAAATACTCAATAAAAAATTAGTTGCTATTTTTATTTTTTATTTTGCTATTATCATTATTTGGCTGATCTGGTGGAACCTCTATAATCAGATTCATGTGGTCAGAAGTAGGTAATTATGTCATCTGTATGTTTTCTTTTTCATTTGAAGCCAGAATTCAGTGAATTCCAATCAGAATTGGAAGGGAGAGGCTTGGTAACTCAAAGAATTACCACATAACCCTAGAGATTATTGCTTATTTTATTTGGACAGAAGAAGTGGAAGTTATTGGAATTCCTCTGGCTGCTAATTTTTGTTTTTTAAGGAAGGGTTATAATATCTTGGAATGAATCTCTCTGTTTATTAAGGATGTGTTTGAGATCAGTGTGTTTTTGTTAAATTACACTTTTACAAGTTCAAAAGATGGATGAGTGATAGATAATGACTGTTAATTAATAAATAGTTACTTAATAATTAATAAATAGTTAATCAATTATGGAAGGACTTTCTCCTTTCATGGACAGCTCACTGTGTTCCAGGCTAGTATCCTCATACAACTTATAACCTAAACTAGAACTAAAATATAACCATACAAATTAAAATATACTTACACGTTATATTAAATGTACATGAAAGTTCAGGATTGTGCAAAAAATATAAAATGAGTAACAAGTGCTGTTTATTGGAGTGGAGAAGTCTAGAAAAATGGCAGATTTGAGGTCATGAGTTCAGTTTTAGATATGTTAGAGATAAGATGCCTGTGGGACTTCCATCAGAGAGATGTTACCTTGAAATTTGCAGATATGGACCATGACCTGTGGCCTTCTTTATTTGTTTGTTTTTCTCAAAGAGAAGATTGATATATATCACAGTAACTACAGAGAAAGTATTAATCTCATAAAAAAGATGTTTAAATATTGGTGAAACAGTTGTTGGATGCATTTTAACTTGGGGCTAGAAATAGTGGAATATAAACAATACATGGCCGTAACTCTGCTCTATGTGTTTCATGTTGGCAAAATGCACCATGAAGGGACTGTTTCTTCAAAGTTGTTTGTTTCTGCAGATCAACATAATGTGCTTGGCAAACAAAATGTATTTACTCTCTCTCAGGGAGAAAAGTACAAACATAAACAAATGCCAAAGGGTCTTTATTTAACACTGCTTGCTCACCACCCCTCTGCTATCCTACAAATAAAGTATTACCCCCAAGGTCATAGAATTCTCTCAGATAAATTACCCAGGTGTCTTGGTACAGAAGATCAACTTTCAAATGCTGGGAGACTAGCATGCTGTCTTGGGGAAGTCACAATAAGCACCGTTATCTGATTTAAATGGCCTGAACTGTGAATGGAGGCTGAACAGCAAAGAGCAAAACACGTTGACAGAAAGGTAGAAATCAGAGTATTATCTGAATTTTCACCAATTTGGTGGACAGCCAACTTCTAAAATAGTAGCTCTTTAGTAAGCAGGCTTTGTAATAGCACTTAGTAGGAAGCTTTAAAAAATCATTTATTAATCTGAATTTCTATGAGGAAAAGCCCGGCTACACTTGTGGGAAAGGGCTTCCTAGACCATGAAAGATCTCAAAGGTAATTGCTCACACTTTCAGCTGTGATGAGGTGGTGAAAACTGACGTCAAACCTCAGCACTGTAGTTGTGAAAGATGTTTGACAGCACTGGAGTTCAAAGACTGATGTGTTTCTTCCACTGGCTACGGACATTAAAACGAAGCAAAAATCTTGAAAGTGAAATATTCGGAGAACAGAAGCATCCTTTTTCTAAGCTTATTTTGACTTCTTGAGAAAGCAAAGGGGAAAAAGAGAAAGAGACTCAACCATGACTCTCTCTGCTAATCTTGAAGGCAACTATACTATTTTGGAGTATAATTTAATTTTAAACAAATTCATTTAAAAACCAAAAAAAAGGAAATAAGAGAGAAAAGAGGAAAGAAAGGAAGAAGAAAAGGAGGAAAGAAGAAAAGAAAGAAGGAAGGAAGAAAGACAGGGGAAAAAAAGTCTTAAGATAAATTCCTTAAACTATAAAGAGCTTTAAAGTATTTGGACCCAATCTGGTATGAATTTAGTAATCCCCACTTTCCCCACTAACTATTGTTTATTCAACTTGATCAATCACAGTGAAAGGGAGCCAGATCCATTCACTTGTTAGACACACCTAATCTATTATTCAGTTTTTCCTTATGAATTTTAACCTGACTTCTAATAACTTTTACTTATTGGTCCTAGGTTTAACCTCAAGACTTACCAAGTGATGTCTACTTCCTTTTTCTCATGAAAGCCCTTCAGTATGTAAAGCCCAATATGCTCAGACACTCATAAAAGACCCTGATTCATGAGGATGCCCAGTCCCAGCAGATTCACAGCAAGCAGAAGCAGACCATTCCCTCAAAGGAAATACCACTCGGGGAGCAGGCTATGACATCGTTCTGATTAGAGAAACTGTTGTAGCTGGACCCCCATGTTGTAGAGATTTGTTAAACATTAAACAGTGAGGCCCATCTCCACAGGGAAACTATAAAAAAAAAAACAACAACAAAAAACGGGGCCAGCCATGCCCAAGGGAGCCTGAGGCAGAAGCTTTCGAGCAGGAACAGACAAGACTGATGTCTCTGATGCATTTAGTAAGGCAGTTCTGATATTTGCAATTGGATTCAGTAACACTGGAATGATTTGATTCTACTGACGTTAAAGCAGAAAGTCTGTTCACAAAGGCATTGTTTTGTCCCAGGCTGGGAGGTGGGGAACTAAAGAATTCATCAAAGAAGATAGAAGACGGTGAACACAGTGGAGCATCCAGTTCCGGGCAGACTAACAGGAAGTTCCACTGTAGCTCATATCCAGGCCCTCAAGATGATAGATGAGCCCTGTGCAGGGACAGCAATCATGGGAATCTTAGTGAACTCAAAGCTCAATCACAGGAAGGAAACCAACGCTGAAGATGGCATGTTTCTTATAGAAAAAGTATCATTTCCATCCCCTTTAAAATTTCAATTACAGATGTTCTGCAGCTACAGTTGAAGTTGTAACACAGGAAACAGGACACTGAGAGCAAAGGTTTGAAATGTGGCAACTGATAGATTTAGAATAATTTCTTTGCTTCTATAATTGGAAAAATTGTCCACTGGATGAAAGGGAGGGAACAAAGTACCTGAGAAATTAACCCTAGATAAAGAAAAAATCAAATACAATACAGACAGTGTGGCTCAGTGGTTGAGCATCAACCCATGCACTAAGACAGCCGTGGGCAAACTACGGCCCGCAGGCCGGATCAGGCCCGTTTGAAATGAATAAAACTAAAAAAAAAAAAAAAAAAAAAAAAAAAAGACCATACCCTTTTATGTAATGATGTTTACTTTGAATTTATATTAGTTCACACAAACACTCCATCCATGCTTTTGTTCCGGCCCTCCAGTCCAGTTTAAGAACCCATTGTGGCCCTCGAGTCAAAAAGTTTGCCCACCCCTGCACTAAGAGGTCACTGATTCAATTCCCGGTCAGGGCACATGTTCTGGTTGCAGGCTTAATCCCCAGTAGGAGTGTGCAGGAGGCAGCTATTGATGTTTCTCTCTCATGGATGTTTGTATCTCTCTATCCCTCTCCCTTCATCTCTCTCTAAAATCAATAAAAATCAAATACAACCAGGGAACCAGTCAAATGGGATTATGATTATATTAAGAGTAAACTAATCTAGTGGGGAAAAAGCCACCAAGTTGTAGGCCTCCTGACTATTAAGACAGATCCTGATAGACATGTCCATAGCCCTAGTCTTCTCCATAGTGAGAAAAATAGGTAGGAACTGCTTGGGTGCAAACATCAAATCTGAGATAGCCTCACTAATCATAGAAAAATTTAATGATGTTTTCTGTAGTTTCATGATTACAAATGAGATGTTATTAGAATTAGTGTAGAGAATTTTCCAAGTGGAGCCTAACAAGAAAAATATTCTTTGCATTCACAATATTAGTCTTGGAGAAAAAGGTGGTAGGTGGTTTTTATGATACTATAGCAGGCAATATTATTCTTAGAAATTACATCTTTGGATTGGTTTCTCAGCTCACATTGAACTCTCTCAATGATCCATTTACTTTCTGAAATAAGCCTCTGATAAACCTTGTTTATATTTGTCCCTGAGTTAAAGCAATTATATTTTCCATAGAAATTGAGCAGAAAAAAATTCTGGTTCAGTCTGGGCTTGTGCTTTGAATGAGGTGATATTAATTCAGGCATCTGCCATGTGGTCTGAGAAGCAGAGGGAGAAGTCTGCAACAGAAATGCAGAGACAGGCAAATATGAGATGCACAGAGTCCGTTCTAGTTTATGGTTCCAATTTTATTTTATAGTTCCAAATTTCTTCCAGACTGAGGGCCAACACATGCCTTCCAGTATTTTGCATGAGCTACCTCTATATTCTTTTAATAAACATGTCTCTCCCACTATAACTAGTTTAGGTGTTGTTGTTATTGAAAACTAGAGTTTTACATATTATAGAATAGAGCTGTGTTCCTGCTTTTGAGCAAGATATTCCACAGCCCTAACTTTAGATACAAAATCATGTTTTTACCAATGCTTCCTACAGTCAATCTGAACAGCTAAGCATAACCCCGGGTAGGGCAAAACCTTCAGAGAAGACGTCTGGCAAAATCAAGCATGTTGACTCAATTCACTTTAGCAAATGCACTCACACATGAGACATCGATTATGTGTTTTAGACACTGATTTGGGTCCTTGGGTTTCACTGGTTAACATGATGCAGTTCTAACTTACAAAGAGACTATAAAATCTATGGAGAAGACTAAAGAGGAAATTTCAGTGCAGTGTGGTGAATCCTAAAAGAGGAGTAAACCTGCATGATGTGAGAGCACAAAGAATGGACATCTATGCCAGTCTTTAAAGATCCAGAAAGGACTTCCAAGGGAAATGAGGCATAAAACAATATCCAAAAGATAAATAGGAGTCAAGCCAGATTAGAGTCAGGGATTAAGGCAACAGTTTCTGAGGCCAAAAGTAAAGCATGTCACAAGGCTTACTTACAAGCAAGAGTTAGCATGAGTAATTTTTCACTATGGCTACACCTAACATTCAGAATAGCAACTGGTGAGAAACAATGCTAAAAAGAACAAGGTCCAGATACAATGTAAGGAGCATGGGTTTGATGTTAAAGGCAATGAAAAACCTCTGATGGATTTTAAGCAGGAGAGTTACATAATCAAAAGGGTGTTTTTAAAAGAGAATGTTCTCCTCAATGGGTTGGAGGATGGTAAGCCTGCCTTTAGATAAACCTAGAGAAGGAAGCTGGTTCAGTAATCATGCCAAACAGGATGGTGCCCAGGCTTAGTACCGTAAGCGTGGGGATTGAGAAAATGAAAAAACACGGTGAGCTAATGACTAAAGCATTCTGCTGGGGAGATTGTACTAAAAATCTCAGATAAAGGGTCAGGTCACTTCTTACCATGATCCAAAATCCAAAGGCTTTGATGCCAAATAGAACCACATTTGAATATCATGAGTTTTTTTTATTCCAGAAGAAAATTTACCTCGTCTTGATAATTTTTATTATTATCTGACCCTCAAAGGGCTTCAGACTGGATTGTAAACTTTACTTAACCACTTTACTGCCGCACAAGTTACAAAGCCTGAAGCTGGCCATAAAGATGTTAATTTAATGAATATTCATGATCAATAAATATTCATTAAACAACATTTCCGTTTCAGGCGTGCTGTTGCTCCTGGCAGGTCCCGCCTGCATGGCAGAGTGCACTTGTTAAATGAGTGTTGCTCATCGCAGAAACACCTTATGGGATTTCATGAAAGAAGCTGTATTCATCCACAATACATACAGATGTGTAGAGACAAGTTTGAATAAATTCTGTACAAAAGGAGAAAAAAAAAGCTTTTCCTCTTTAGTACAATGCTTGTGTTTCACACGTCAAATGTGTAGACAAATATGTGAAAGTCTGGGGAAAACCAAGTAGACTTCAAAGGGTTTTATTTCTATCTTCATGTGCCAGGTAAACACAAACCCAGTGGTCCCTCACCAGCTCCATGGTGGCCTAAGAAAAGCCAGTTTTTAAATGCAAATGAAGAGTTGTGAGCATAATTGCTCAAAAAATATTTTTTTGCATTGAATGGTGGCTTTTGAAAAAGCCATTTCATGTTAGATGAAGTAGCTATCGTGCTATATACATTTCAACTGGAATGTGTGTGTTCTATTAAGATAAATTATTTTTCTAAAAAGTGGAAAGGACTACTCACAAGTGTTTCTCATCAAGAACCCAGAGGGATTCTGTGTGACCACCGCCCCCCCCCCAAAGAACCTTCCCATGTTCTTACACACAGATAACAACATATAAAACCCACTGGATATTGACAGTAAACAGGTAAATATGACTACAAAATGTTATCTGCTTCAGAATTTCCTGCTTAATAATATTGTGCAAAAGAACTAAATATTCAACAGTTTTGTGTTTTGTTTTTTTTTTCCATTTTTAAGATGCTGTAAGGCCCTTGTTTTCCACTGATCCCATACTTACTTCAGGAAAACAAGCTGCCTGATGTTTTCTAAAAGTATGAGGAGCTTCCATTTAGTATATAATAGTATTATCCTTCTCTAAGATACCCCAGATTCTTCCCTCATGCCTGGATAGCCCCTGGTCATCACCCTTATTGCTAGGCAAATTAGGCAGATAACAAAAACTCTAGTTGTTCAGCCGACATGCTACCAATTGAATAAAAAGAAAGTCCCTAACAAAGAGCATCTTTAACAAAACTGGGCCTCAGACTCTTTGAAGGAGTGAGCCAAGAAGCTATGGAAGACTTGGGAACTTTATAGGACATTTAATGAGTTTTGTCTTGGTTGTTGCTATTGCTGGCATTGTTGATTTTCATTATTGTTTAGGTTCTTTCATAGAACTGCCCCCCATGTGCTCTCAGCAACTTTATTCCAAGAAAAATGAGAGTTTACCTGTAGAGGCAGGTTTGTCCAACTCTCACAATTTGACCTTTTATTTGTTTGTCTTCAGATCTTGAAACTTTAATTAATCTTACAAATTTTAGATAAAGTACTAAGGTTCTTGATTCAATAAAGATGGTATTTACTGTCATGTGCCTAACAGTCTTTAAGTAGAAAATGTGAGAGGTGAGAGGTTGGTGGAAGGGCTTACTGCCTCAAACATACAGATGGAATAAGAAGCCCCAGCTAGGGCACTATCAAAGGAACAATGGTGTCCTTACATTTTTCTACCTTGGCTTTCTAAGGGAACCTTCTTTTAATAGTCCTTACATTATACTACTTTCCTTTTTAAAGGAATGATATAGAAACTACAGGACTCTTGTAACCTAAGTAACTGCCTGTCAACTCCAGGTCACTAATTAGCCAAATTAAATTTTTCATGTACTTAACAATCACTAGTGGGCACTTGCTATACCTCCGAAGGATGCTTTCATGGCCATCCTATTACCTAAGCAATTTTAATTGCATCTTGTGGCATACCATTAGTTTTATTAGTGAGTTTCTTAAGCTTGCTCATGAATAATAATTGTAAAATACAATAAATTTTTAATACAAATTATAAGAAAAAAAAAGTGGACTCAAATACTTTTCTTTGAGACCAATTTTAACCCAAGTTGAGCTTTGTCTATAATTTTATTTCCTCTTCAGCTGGAGAATATAAAGCTACAATGGAAACCTTTCACCTAAATTGGTTCTAGGTGACACTAAACAAAACTATTTTTAGGGAAGTGTAGTAAATTGATTTAAAAACTATTGATTGTTAATATCGTTGTTTCTATGATGACTTTGTCTAATAACAATGGTCTTTTTATCCCAGATCTTGATTATCTGTATAACTTAGTAATAAACAAACTGTTTCTTGCTCTTAATTCAATTCAGGATAACTTTTTGAAGGGCATTTCAAGGAAAAACAAAAAGTTTAAAAATAAAGATATGAACCCAGCCAGTGTGACTCAGCAGTTTAGCATCCACCCAGGAACCAAGAGATAACCAATTTGATTCCCAGTCAGGACATCTGCAAGAGTTGCAGGCTCGATCCCTAGTAGGGAGTATGCAGGAGGCAGCCATTCTATGATGTTAATCTCTCATTGATGTTTCTTCTATCTCTCTATCCATCTCCCTTCCTCTCTCCCTAAAAATCAATAAATACATATTTTTTTTAAAAAAATTAAGATATATGTGCTGCGCCAACATGGCCAAGGGTGAACCTGAGAGGAGGCGGTGAAGGATTGAGAAAAGACAGGCAAGAGAATGAAAGCTGAGGCTGGGTGGGACGCTGCCCTCTCTGATGGAGAGACAGCACCATGGACTACAAGCTGTGTCTTTATTTTATAGCCAGATTCCAGGAGGCAAAGTAAGGGCGTGGTCAAGTTGTTTACAACATTCTCGTGAGTTTCGATCCTACTCAATCAAGGACCTAACTCTATCAAGCCCACATTACTCAGGCACCTGGGGACATGTGTTCTGACCATAGGGTCAAGCTTACAACTATAGCTGTTGGCTATAATTGTGCTGGGAGGGCTCTGCCCTCCAAGCTGGGACTTGCACGTAGCCATGAGAGGACTGTGCCCTCTCATTAGTGTGAGGCTTGAACCTGTCCAAACAGTGTAGCTGCTCTCCACAGATATGAATATCAGTCCTGTCTTTTAGTAGAAATCCCTAATCACCAAAATTTTGCATTCAGTTTAACAAAGGGCATTGGTTGGGAATATCACATAAATATCTTCTGGAGCAATGCAACAGGATAGTCAGAATGAAGGGATTGTGTTTTCATATTCAAATCCAGTGCTCCTAACTTCAAATTATACTTAATTTTAAATGGTAGTAGACAATTAAATATGATAATATTTTCATGGAGGTTGATGGTTTTTCAGTTGATTAAACATACTAAGAAACTCTTTTGCAAATATACTTCCTAAACTCACCTAACTAAAACTTTCTCAAATAAGACACAGGTATTCTTACCATCTCAACTTTGCTCCAGATATGTCTGTCCTCACTGCTTGCTCTCTATTTCTCCAAGCCGGGAATTGCAGACCCAAGGCAATATAACAGCTGGTAAGCCACTAAGGTGTCAGTAAGCCTGGGGAAATAGAGTCAGATTTTTTGAACATTTGTGTTCACATCTCATTTTAAAAAATCAATCAAAAGAACGACAGAAATGAATCTTCTTACCAATAATATGCCACTCAGCTTGTATTTTACTCATGAGGAACCAGGCAGTTATTCCTGGTCTAAATCCTACTGTTTAAATATTGTTAACTATTTGTTTTTAATATTTATTTAATTTATTGGGGTGATATTGATTAATAAAATTTTATAGGTTTCAGGTGTACATTTCTATAATACCTTATGATAAGTGAAATAAGCCAGTCAGAGAAAGACAAGTACCATATGATTTCACTTATATGTGGAATCTAATGAACAAAATAAATGAAAAAATAAAATAGATATCTTGTTAACTATTGAGATGCTGCAGTAGATGGAGCCCAAGAGCTCAAGTAAGGCTCATAAATTTAAACAAAAAATGTCTTCACTCTCTTGATTCTGATATATGTCGCTTGGAGAAATAAGGGCATGGGAAGGAGAGATGTCACAGCTTATATGCTGAGGGAAATTGCCTTATTCTCTCAACATCTTTCAACAGATCTTATCCTATAGTCTCAGGATCTTTGCTGGGCTTGGTTGGAAACATCTCCTTTCAGAACCAAATAACTTTTAATTGTTATCATTACCAGGTTACTGATACAACATATGACAGCTGTCAGCCAATCATGTCTATCATATATTTAATGGGAAGGCTTATCAGCCACAGAGGACCTTTAATTAATTAGGTATTCTCCATTGTAAAGTAATACACAAACATTCAGTTCACACTTATATGAGATAAGCAGCATGAGTCATAGTACAATAATATGCTGGTTATGTGAATGGAGAAACTGAGACTAAGAATTTAAGAATGATTCATTCAAGGACACAAAGATAATCAAGAATAGAACTCAAAATGAAGCTTAGATTTTCCTGCCACCTGTGCTGGTTCTAAGAAAACTCTTCCATTACCAAGAGGGACAACAATAGCAACAAAAGGCCCTTTGGGAGAGTGTTTTGCATACAGATTTATAATTCACAGAAATGGAGTTTAGAAAGCAGCTGTAGGACAGAGCAGAGAAAGCTGACTCTGCTAATTGTAAACGAATCATCTAGTTGGTCTTCTATTCTCCACTCTCTATGCTACTGTAACTAAAGAAACAGTGGCATCAGAGCACCACCAAGCCTGGTAATTTGCTCTTTCACCCAGATATGTTTTGGAAAGATGAAGTGTGTACGTCATTTTACAAAACAGCATGACTCTCTTAGCCTTTGCTCGCTTTATCCTGAGCCAAAAAAAATGTAGATCTGACAGCATCTGTTTCCACTACCCATGCTATTCCAATCATCAAAAAAACGTAAGGGTGGGGAAGGAAGTTCTGAAAGCTTTCATATGCCTGTTCCTTACCAGGAAAGCCACTTTCTTCCATGCATTCATTCTACTTCCCTTATACTTGTGTCTGACTCATGTGTTCAACTGGGAGATAACTTAAGAGGAAGTCAAGGGGGAAAGATCAAGGGTAAAAATGTATTAAGTTCCATAATTACAAAAAAAAAAAAGGTGATGTCAAATATTTTTAAATGGAAGCTAAGCATAATGGTCTTTAAACGAGAGCAAGAGAAAGGAAAACAATCACCCTCAGATCCTGAGAAAATTGTGCTGGAATATACTAGATCAAGCATAAGAAATTAAACTTTATTGAAAAATTTCAGGACACACACAAAAATGTCTTAAAACAGGGTAATAAAAAAGAGGGGGGAAAAACAGCCCATACATTTATTATATCAGCTTCTTTGCAAAAACAGAGATGAAGAATTCAGATTTTCTAAAAGCAAGTGCATACAATGGCATTTCTTTACTTGCTGTTACTTTTTTATTTTATTTTTCTTTAAGAAACTACAAGAATAATTCACCAATAAAAGCTGATAAAATGTGAATTAATTTAGAGAAAAGAATTGTATAATCCAATGTGCTCATCCTTTTACTTCAAATAACTCAATATATGTTATAAACTCTATAACATAGACAGAGGATCAAAGAAGGGCACTTAGAGGGGGGAAATGCATTTTATTGTTATTATTATTATTATTTTGTGCATAACATGTTGTCATTTTTAACAAATTAACAACATTAAAAGATATATGGAAATATTTTGAGCATTGGATTACTATTAAGAGTGTTTTTCCAAAGCTTGTAAACAGGAAAAATAATCACAGTAAGATAAAGATGTTTTTATAACATTTTATTTACATTTTGAAAGTGAACATACAGAAGTAACCACACATTGATATAATTTCAATAACTGTTTATTATTTCATTACAAACATTACTAAATTTGTATAAAATAAAGGCCATTTTAAAACTAAAAACTTGTTTATATCACTCTGATTATTTTCCTATAACAAGCTCAGAAAACATTTTTCATAATAACTCAATGCTCAGAATATTCTTGTGTATCATTTAAAATGGGCAATAGGTTGGGTCGGTGGCTTTCTCAAGGCTACGCACAACAAGCACTTGTATCTCACTCTCTCTATAACTGGAATTAAATTTATTCAGATCTGATTCCCCTATCCTTAGAAATCTTTCACTCAAAACTTTCAGTGCCATGTTTTTAATATTGGAGAATAGTCTGATCTAATATACATGGTTTTGCTTGATATTTATTATTCACAGCTCTTTCTCTTTCCATCTGAAACTTAGTAATAAAAATCTAGTTATATGAGCCAATAACTTTGTGACAGTAAGCCATCTGTATAGCCTTTTATGTTTTGACTCAATAACAGGCAATCAACGACTTCCCAAAACAATTAACAGACGTTTTCACAAAGAATGAAAGGAAACTCTTGCTTAATTATAGTCTTTGGATAAGTTAACACATTAACTTCCCAAATGACAAATAATCTTATTATTAAACTTTCACAAACTGCATATACATTTATCATTATATTCCATTTACACACATCTATCATCATCCTCTATTTATGAATCCTAGGTACTTACACAAATAGTGTAATGCAGTATCAAACTAAAGAGGAACTACAGAGAAAGGTTTTTAGGGTAAACTACCTAAAATATATATGCATGCATGACATTGAGCACATTGCTTTGCAGTTTTTAGCATATTTGCTAAAATTTAATAAAATAAATGTTTCATAAATGTGCCAGTTTACCAAGTCACTATTTACTTCAATTGCCCACTCAGATAAAAATAAATTAAAGCATAGAGTAGCCCACACTTAAATGGGACATTGTGTTTGGATGTATGTATCTGTATGTACCAGCCTCATAAGAACGCCTTCCAAAGATAAACTAATGTAATTGGAATAATAAAGACTTTATTGCACTACCATGTCCAGGTGTTCCAATAAATCAGACTGATTCTGACTATGCATTTGTACTTACATTAAAAACACAGATCACTTAAAGCCATCTTAGTCTATAGACAATAAATTATTCTTCATCCAGACGTTTCATGGCTAGTATTTAAAGTGAAATTTTTGTTGTCTATGTTTGAAAAGAAATGCAGAAGCAATAATTAGATAATTCATACCAAAAGAACATATTCAAAAGAACATATTCTTCTGGAAAAGGTGGCTTCTAAAAAAGTAAATTTATTTTATTTTTAACTTAAATTGTTAGAATAATTATTTCAGTGCATTCTATAAGTATGGAAGGGATTTTAAAAATTCCTTCAGGATGTGATCAAAACAAAAATTCCTGAAGGATTAAAATTTTGGAAATAAATAGATTCAGTTATAATTATTTATTGATTTGTATGAGTATTGTATTTGGATTTTGGATATTCTTAGACAGATACTTATAAAGTAAATTTTTTATTTATTTACTAGAGGCCCGGTGCATGAAATTCGTGCACTGGAGGGTAGGGGTCCCTCAGCCCAGCCTGCCCCCTTTCACAATCCAGGAGCCCTCAAGGGATGTCTTATTGACGGCTTAGGCCCGAACCCCCCACAGGCGCCCCATTTGTGTGTGTGTATGTGTGTGTGCATGTGCGTGTATGTGTGTCTGCTGGAAATATGCCCCAGCTGCATCAAAGGCTCAGATCAGGTGCTGTGTGTGTGTGTGTGTGTGTGTGTGTGTCCACTGGTGCCCTGCCCCCAGCTGTGTCAGAGGCTCAGAGCAGGCACCCCTCTGTGTTGTTCTCTCATGCTCAGAGCCACACCTGGCCCCTCCTCCTGAGCTGGTCATGACCGTTATGGAGTCCCAACCTCATTTGCATATTAGTTATTTATTATATATGTGTGTGTGTGTATATATATATATATATATAGAGAGAGAGAGAGAGAGAGAGAGAGAGAAAGAGAAAGAGAGAGATCCTATCTAATAAAGAGGTAATATGCAAATTGACTGTCACTCCAATACACAAGATGGCCACCCCCATGTGGTCAAAGGTGGCCACCCCCATGTGGACACAAGATGCTGGCAGGGTAGGGCAGTTGGGGGTGACCAGGCCTGCAGGGGAGGAAATTTGGGGGGGAGTCAGGCCTGCAGGGGAGGGAAGTTGGGGGCAATCAGGCTGACAAGGGAGCAGTTAGGCATTGATCAGGCTGGTAAGAGAGTGGTTAGGGGCAATCAGGCAGGCAGACAGGCAAGCAGTTGGGAGCCAGCAGTCCTGTAATGTGAGAGGGCAGTTGGCCATCCCTTGAGGGGTCCCAGATTGGAGAGGGTGCAGGCTGGGCTGAGGGACACCTCCCCCCCCCCCCCCCCCCGCACGAACTTCTTGCACTGGGCCTCTAGTAGATATATAGATAGATACAGATTTTTATTTTCTGCAAAAAAGCTTTGTTGTTTCCTTTTGGTCTAATGCATATGAGGGACTCCAGGGTGATCAAAAGAATGCCTAGTAGTTTCAGGGAGAGGCTCAGGCAAAAGCTAGATACCAGGGGGATAAAGTGGGGCCCCTCAAAGCTCTCTGGACTCCAAAGGCTCCTAGTTGTGCTTGAGGGTGAGCCTTTTGAAAATAATTTTCCCCTATCCCAGCCTGTGGGCTGGCCAGCCTTCAGAGGTTAGTCAGGTGGTCACCCATCTGCTTGAAGAGTTTCATCTCCTCATCCAGGAAGTCACAGAGATAAAGGTCTGTGTGGGAAGAACCAAGGGCATGCAGATCCAAAAGGGCCTGGTTCAGGTTCTTCTCCAAGGTCATGGCAGCTTCCACAGTGTCCTGAGTTTTACCCAACTCATCGTGGGAAAGCTTTTGAAGGATCAGAAAGAGAATGTGGCCACTGTGGTAGTTTTGCATCTCCAAAAGACACTTGGCATCCTTGCAATTCTTCTCATCCAAATTG
The DNA here is from genome assembly GCF_028538775.1 of Myotis yumanensis. NCBI lineage: Eukaryota > Metazoa > Chordata > Mammalia > Chiroptera > Vespertilionidae > Myotis > Myotis yumanensis. Next base: position 61,580,262 of record NW_027223753.1, on the reverse strand, counting down.
AGAAGATGTGCCCCATGCTCTGTGGAGCCACGTGATCTAAATAGAAGTCCAGAGAGAGAGAGAGAGAGAGAGAGAAGAGTCGGGGGAGCAGATGCAGGTGGAGCAGGCAGTTTAAGCCAGCTTCCACCTTGGTGGAATAATTCTGACCAATTTGGGAGCTCATGGATGTTCAGCAATAAGGTCAAAAAATAATAAATGGCTGGTCTCAGAGGCTGAGGATGGCTGAGGTGGTTCTGAAGATGGTGACTAAAAAAATGGATGAACAAAAACAGATCTAGAGACAGAGAAGCATTAATCAGACTGTCAAAGCTCAGAGGGAAGGCAGGGGAGGGTGGAGGTAAAGCGGAGAGATCAACCAAAGAACTTGTATACATGCATATCAGCATAACCAATGGACACAGACACCAGGGGGTGAGGGCATGAGTGGGGGAGAGATGGGGGGCCAGAGGGGATAAGGACACATATGTAATATCTTAATCAATAATGAAAAAAAAGAAGTTGGAAGGATAATTGAAGATGGAAGTAGAGGCGTCCCAGTGTTCTGTCCAAACACTGTTGAAGCCAGAGATAAACCCAGGGGACTACTGAGGGCACTACCCATAAAATTTAAAAAGAAGTAAACAAACTTAGACCAGAATGTATCCTTTAAGAAATGATAAATTTATATAATAAAGAGGTAATATGCAAATTGACCATCACTCCAACACACAAGATGGCTGCCCTATGTGGTCAAAGATGGCCGCCTAGATGTGGACACAAGATGGCCACCACAAGATGGCCAGCAGGGGAGGGCAGTTGGGGGGGACCCAGGCCTGCAGGGGTGGGCCTAAACGGGCAGTCAGACATCCCTTGAGGGTTCCCAGATTGGAGAGAGTGAAGGCTGGGCTGAGGGATACCCTTCTCCATGCACGAATTTCATGCACCAGGCCTCTGGTTTATTATAAAAAGGGAAGGTACATTGAAATTTCTAGTACTTGATTCTGATTCCAACTAGATATCTTACTTGTCTGTGTGAGTTTCAGCAAATCTATCAACCTCTCTGTGCCTGTTTTAATTAGCAGCTTACTATGAAAAGTAGGAATAATTTATGTCACAGGCACAGTACAGTATCCTATACCAAGTAGCAAGTCAAACATGGTAATTGTTTTTAAAATATTTGTTTTATTATTAGGTAACTTATATAAATTTTAACTTGGGCTGTCAACTAAGGCTTTAAATATGAAGTCAAAATAATTTAATCAGTAGATTGTTAGGGTCATACATGTACAGAAACAAAAAGGAAGGTGAAATGCATGAAGTGCCATCTTTGTGCTTCACATCATTTTCAGCTTGAAAGTTTTATTTGTTTACCTGTAGTCACAGGGTGCTGTGGATATGACCTAGTGAATCTCAACTGTCTCATGTCCTAATTTTCCTATATCTGCATTTGTAATCAAGTGACATTAATAGAGTTTACAATTACAATTTATAGAAGATAGTATATGCAAACAAAGGTTCTCCTATTAGAGATTATGAGTTCATTCTATAGTGTGCTACAAACCAAAATTTCATCTCAGAGTTGGTGTCCCTTGACCTCTGGTAAGGTAATAAAGGGGATCCTTGGGTCCTATTATGTTGGCTAAACTCATTTCTGCCTCATGTCAGAAATTTTATTGATAGTAGCAAATATTTTTGAAAAAATTCAAAACCACCTAACAATTGAACTAGGCAACATGAACCTATTATTGTGATAATCATAGTTTTTTTTTAATTAATTTAAAATTATGGAAAATAATCTTATAATAAAAAGGGAGTATGTGGAATAAAAGAAGTTTTATCTTTTTTGACTATAGTTTATAAGAACATAATTTTGGCATTTCATTGTGATTTCTCAGGATTTTTCTTCTAAAAACATCAGAACTTCTCAAACAAATTATTAATTATTATTAAAATGTAAGATAAATAAAAAGGTTCTTTTTTTCTTTTTAAAAAAGTTTTATCAGCCTATCTAGCTAGAACTCAATATAGCACAGAAGTAAAGAGTTTGTGCTTTGGGGCCAGAATGATATGAATAGGAGACCTACATTTGCCACTTGCTAGGTATCAGAACTTGAGGAAATTATTTAACCTTGTAAACCTCAATTTCACCAAGTATAGCATAGCATAATAATACTGTCAACTTTATTAAATCAATTGACTATTAAAATAGATAATGAATAAAGTATTAGCAAAGAGCTTGGCATATTGGAAACAATTAATAGTAGTTAATTTTATTAATTGAAATTTCCACTATTAGCTAAAGATATGGTTCATTTGACCAAAATAGAATTTTATAAGCAATACATTTCTACTATATTTTTTTCAGGTCAAGACATGTCTTATCAGTGGGACTTGATGACAATTGTTGCAAAATGAGGATTAAGCAGAAAATATGACGCACATGTCTAAATTCTGTATTGAAGAATGAGAACACATATGTTTAACAGTACATTATGGCTCAGTGAGATGTCACTGCTGTGACAGGATATGAACTTCTCAATGTAAAATCAAATAGATGTGATACAGCCATAACTGCCAGGTCATAATTCTTTTTCTATTAAACTGCTTAGTTGTCTGCTTCTCCCTCTAACACAGTGAAATATAAATGCCAATATCCCCTTCATCAGTTAAAAATTAATATTAATAAAAAAGTAGGGTCATGCAAAAATCAAGTGGTTGTAAAGCAAAAAATAAAAAGGGGCTAAGTAACACATATTCATTATTTTCCTTTAAACTTTACTGAAATGACAGACTTGGAAATGACTTAGGATATGAGTGACTCTCCGTGAGTCTAGTGGAGTGATGTAGTAGTCTCAAAGATAGCATGCAATATGGCAGTTGCTATGGTAACAAGATGTTTTTCATTGAAGAGCAGTAGAAAAAAATGGTGGCATATAAATAACACATGTACAGTATATTGTCTTTGAGTGAATGACCTTTGCTCTCAGACCATAAGGACATGTTATGTTTTTTTCTGAAATTCATGTCTATTTTTGATGTGCATATGTATCTAATAGACTGGTGATCAAACTGCCCTCTTTGAAGCTACACAGAGTACAGGGAAATAAAAGATGGCTCGATATTGTATATGGGGTTAAAAGTAGTTGATGAGTTGGAAATTGAACCATTTGAATTAGGCGCTGTACTAAAAACATTTCATACTTTACAAGCTCATTTTACAATTAGAACTTGTAGTAGAGTTATATTATGATTTGATGGGAGGACTACTATATCTAGCAATTAATTGTTCATGCAAAAAAATGTTTTTTGTAGACAGAGAAGTTAGAAATCTCTTATGTACAGAAAGTAAGCACTGCTGAAGTGGGAAACACCTGCTCTTAAAGTACCAGGAAGCTAAGATTTATCCTCTCCTGCTCTCTGGCCTTGGCTGAGTCAGTTAGTGACTTTGTCTTATCTGTAAAATGAAGATCTGGTTAACCTGTTGTTACAGAGAATAGACAAGGGTATCAAAGTAGCAAATGCAAATAAGACTTCCATGCAAATTCAAATCATTGTTCTTATCAAGTATAATGAAAGTAAATATTTGATAAGGTCAAATTTTAGAAATAGTTTGTCTTGCCTGGCTTTAAAATGATGAACAAGTGCTAATGGCAACTTAACAATTTTCTTGTTTTATAGTCAACTAGTCTATGCTACTCAGCTAGTAACTTTTGACCTTTTAGATTCTGACATGCATGTGCTATTTTATCAATGTGATCTGACTTATGTATTCAACAGTATGGCAGAAATTCTAAATGCTTCTGACTGAAATAATCATAACTGGAAATTGAAATTATATAGTTTATGTAAGTATATATTTATATACAGGGTGGGGCAAAAGTAAGTTTACAGTTGTGAGTATGTGAAACAGAATTTATTCTTGTATTATTATTTATTAACTAGAGTCCCAGTGCACAGATTTGTGCACCAGTGGGGTCCCTCGGCATAGCCTGCAGGGATTGGGCAGAAACCAGCAGTCCAATGCTGCCTCTTCTGCTCATCCCGGCCCCGCTGCGCCTGCTGCCACCTCACCTCAGTAGGCTCACTGCTGCGGCCAGCTGTGAGCCCTGCGTCTGGCGCCTGTTGGTCAGCTGAGCGGCATTCCCGCTGTGGGAGTACACTGACCACCAGGGGGAAGCTCCTGCATTGAGCATCTTTCCCCTGGTGGTCAGTGAGCATCATAGTGACCAGTCAACCAGTTGTTCAGTCATTTGGTCATTCTGTTGCTTAGGCTTTTATATATAGAGAGAGATTATTGAATTATTTTTCATATGATCAACTGTGAACCTACTTTTGCTCCACCCTGTATGTGTATGTACAAAATATCTTTTCCTAGCCCTGGCCTGATAGCTCAGTTGATTAGAGCTTTGTCTCCATAGGCCAAGGTGTGGGTTCCATCCCATCAGGGCTCATACAAGAATCAATGAATGCATAAAGAAGTGCAACAACAAATCAATGTTCCTCTCTCTTCCTCTCCCTTCCTCTCTATCTCTAAAATTAATAAATAATTTTTTAAAATTCTCTTTATGTATAGGTATAATAGAGAATATATATGAATTATATTATATAATTATATATGAGCTACATATATAATATATGTATATATATGTATATATGTATATATATATATAAAGATGGTACATAAATTATATATGTAGCTCATTTCTCAATTGGAAGTCCTAGAAAGCACAATACAATATTAAGAAGGAAAAAGCCAGAACCGGTTTGGCTCAGTGGATAGAGCGTCGGCCTGCGGACTCAAGGGTCCCGGGTTCGATTCCAGTCAAGGGCATGTACCTTGGTTGCGGGCACATCCCCAGTGGGGGATGTGCAGGAGGCAGCTGATCAGTGTTTCTCTCTCATTGATGTTTCTGGCTCTCTGTCCCTCTCCCTTCCTCTCTGTAAAAAAATCAATAAAATATATTTTAAAAAAAAAAAAAGAAAGAAATAAAATATGTAGGAAGACACATTCATAGATAATATAACAATCAACATAGAAATGCCATAAGAATTTATATATTAATTATTAGAATTAATAAGAGAGTTTGGCAAGGTTCCTTAATCCAAAATTAATATTTATATATATTTAATTATATTCAATAGGAATGATATATTAGGCAACATAGTTTAAATATAAAACCTTTTTTTAAATAACTTCCAACTGTTAAAGTACCTAGCAATAAATCTAACTAAAGAGTGCAAACTCTTAGTGTAAATATAAGATATTATTGAAATTCATTTTAAAATCAAATTAAATTGAAATATATTCAATGTTTATGATTGGAAAACTCAATGCCATAAAAGTATAAGCTCTCCCCAAGTTCAATGCAATTCCAAACAATACTCCAACATAAATTTGTACGAAATATAACAAGCTGAGTCTAAAATTTTCATGGAAGACTGAGACATGATAAAAACAATATTTTAGATAATTCTGAAAAAGAAGAGCAAAGAAGATAGAATAGAGATATAAAGAAGAAATACAGGTATTAAGATTTATTATAAAACTAAGATAGTAAGAAAATGTAGTGACAAATTGCTAAACAAATGTTCAAATGGAACAGGAGAAAGAGCTCAAAACAGAACTGTGCATACATGGAAACTTGATTTATGACTGTGTAGACCTTATAGATTACATTGGAAGCAATATATTTTTTAAATTTATTTTTAATAATTTACCCTGAGATCATTACAGAACTGTGCATACATGTAAACTTGATTTATCACTGTGTAGATCTTATAGATTACATTGGAAGGAATATATTTTTTAATTTATTTTTAATAATTTATCCTAAGATAATTGGTTGCACATAAAAAATGAAATTGGATCATAACTCATATATGCACAAAAATCAATTCCAGGTAGATTAAAGAATTAAATGTGAATAGCAAACTATAAAAATATTAAAAGACAAGTTGAGGAAACATTTATTACATATATAGTGTACAGAGGATTAATATCTACAAGAAAAAGACAATTAACCCAGTAGAAAATAGGCATTTCACGGAAGGGTAAACAGAACATATTTTTAAGCATATAAAAATATGTTCCACCTGTTTAGTAATCAGGGAAATTCAAATTAAAATCATCCTGATATCTTTTTACATGTATGAGACTGGAGGAAAAAATTGAAAGTTGAACAATCCTGATATGAGCTAGAATGTGGGTTAATAGGAATTCTCACCTACAAGGGGGTGTGTATAATTGTACAACCATTTGGAAACAGTTTTTGTCTACTAAAGTTGGATATTTGTAAATATATATTTTGTTATGTGCCATAGAGAAATTCTTGTATGAATTCATGGCAATTTTTTTCGACATTCATAGTAGCATTTTTTAATATAATCAAAATCTTAGAAATAGTCAAAGTGTCCAGCAGGAGTAAAATAGATATATAAACTTTTAGGTCATAAAATGGAATATTACATACTAGTACAAAATTAAATATTGGCTACAAGTATCAATGTAGATTTTTTTAAAAAATATGAACCAAATAAGTCACAAAAGAGTACACATAATATTGTTCCATATATGTACACTTCAACCCAGACAAAACTAAACCTTATTTAATGTTTAAATCATATGCAATAAAAATAAAAGGAAAAACAAGAGAATGATTAAAATAATATTCAGAAAAGAGATTATATTTGCTGAGCAAAGAGGAATTAATTGAGAAATTCAAAATGACTATACTATTTCTTTAGCTATGTGGTGGCTAAATGGAAATTTATTTATTATTCTCTTAACTGTAATATATATGTTTTATATACTGTCATATGTATGATACATTTCTTTAAAAATAATAAGATGTCACTCATTCATTAGTTTGCTCCTATATTAACATATTATTATCAAATGCCTTTAATCTGTAATTGAATAGATGTTAAATTCATTTAACAAATGAATTCTATCTTTTCAAAGAGGTAAATATATAGTATCAGTTACAGACAAGCACACCAGAAATAACTATACAGTAGTATCACATGTTCCACAATAGATTGGTGCTCAGAAGACAGTTAAACTCGTCTGGGGATTGGTGAGTTCTAAGAAGATTTCTTACCAATGTTAACAGCTGAGTTGAGCATTGAAACATGCATGAGAAGGTATTAGCCAAGAGAACAGTTCCAAGAAATGCCTTCCAGGAACAAACAAATGTATATGTGGAGGCAGACATTATTAGTGCTGGGGAAGTGCAATCGCGCTCCTCCTGTCTTTCGCCAAAAGTGCCGGGAGCACTTTGACATCCAGTTCTAAGTCTGCTTTTATTAGTGATGATGATATTGCAAAATATGTCAAAGATGAAAACAAATGTAGTAAAGGTTTCCTTAAGTTTTTGAATATGTAACTTCATTTACTTGCGATTTATAATTTTTTTCCTAAACTGCTGTAAAATCAGCAAAAGTGCCTTGTCAATTTTAGCATAGTTCCTAGGATATTGGTTGGCACTCAAAGGGTTAAACAAGCTTTTTAAGGAACTGGATGAAGCTGGTAATTTTCTGAAAATTGCCATCGGATTGCCTAAGTCCTTTGGAAGAAAAAACAAAGAAAAAACCTAGTAGATTTCTGGAAAGCTGAGAGAGATATAGACTGATGTAGAGAATGAAGCCCTCTTCAGGCATGGTATATTCCAGTTGACCCAACACTTAACCAGGAAGCTACCAAAAGGAAAAAAATGACTATGATTCTTTTTTTTTTAGCTTGATGTTATACCAAGGAAGTGATTCTGTTAACCATAAAGTAGTTGATTAGTCAGGAAACATGTTTTAAATTAAAACTGCTTAAATGCCTTGAAAAATAAAATAATTTTTAAAATTCTACTACTATCTTATCAGAGAAGTTAGTCAATAAAATACAGAAAAATATATAAAAGGGAAACATGAGTTGGAAGCTTCAGAGAAGAGTATGAATCAGAAGCAAGTTCATGAGGAAGGCAAGAAGCAAATTAAGAAATGAACTAGTCTTTTAGGCATCACATTTTAAGATCAGAGTGCAGTGATTAAGATATTGAGCAACTTAAAAGTGAGAGGGGGTAGCTTACAAAACATAAAGTAAAAAGTCCGGAGAAATGTTTAGCCTAAACAAGAAGAGACTCGAGGGCGAAGAAAATTGGCCTTCAATCTGTCAGTCTTGGATAGTTACAATGAGGTAAGTTTTGGAGTAATATAAGGAGGAATTTTCTTACCATCAGAATAACCTAAATATCAAATGAATTTTCTTGGTGGTGGTGAGGTCTCTATCATCAGGACTATCTGAGTAGGAACTATACAGCTAATAGGTAGAGGTTATATAGAGGTAATATCAAATCCAATGAATATATACAATCTCTTCCACACCAAAGATATATTTTGAGTAATGTGTTTAGGGGTTTTCTTTCCACATTTTATGGTATCCATTTGTGATGGAGTATTGCCTAATACAGCAGTTTAAATCATGCAATTACTACAATGAATACATTGTTATTTATAGAATTTGATAGATATAGAAATTAAACAAGTGAATACAGGTTATTTTCTTAACTCATGTAAAGTTTATATTTTGAATAGTAAAATGTAATAAGACATAAAAGAATTTCTGAGATACTCTTAACAGGTTGTTTTAGAACAAAATTTCTATAAAGGACTGGGGTCAGTTTTAGTCCTTGCTATGAGAACTGGGAAGATGATCAAGGTCATTGCTGCCCTTCTTCCCCAGACCTAGCAGTAACTGTGCCACATTGTGAGAATGTAATAGAGGGACATGCAGTCCCATTGATGCTTAGGATTCTAGGAAATTACAGGAAAAATACTATAAAAATATAAATTCTGCATGCAGTTTATATGTGATTATTACAAGAAACACCAATTGACATGACCCTACATATGATATTTATTCTGTAAAAAACTTAATAATAAATTGCATTATTTCTTAAATTGATTTTAGAGAGAGGAAGGAAGGGAGAGAGAGAGAGAAACAGTGATTTGAGAGAAACATCATCGGTTGCTTCCCGCATTGGGGATCAAACCCACAACCTGGGTATGTGCCCTGCCAGGGAATCAAACATGCCACCATTTTGTGTATGGGACGATGCTCCAACTAACTGAAACACAACAACCAGGGCAACAAATTGCACAAAAAAAGAAAGAAAGCACCAAAACATAGTTCCTCTGAGTCTCTAGATGACTTTAAAAAGTTCAAGATGTCAGTGCCTGAAAGAGTGTGCAAACCTAGCACATTAGAGAAAAAAGATCATGATCTTAAAACCCAGCTTCCTTAAAGGCAAATATGAGTTTACTTTCCTTTACAGGAACCAAGAATCATTCAACTCATTCATGTCCTGCATGAATTCAAACTTTAAAATGAAAAAATTATTAATAATTTTCAAGCCAAGTGGTGTGTTCCCTATTTCCTTCTTTGTCTTTAATTTACGTGGTGTTGATGGATGTGTTATCTATAATTTCATAAAAATTTGTTTGATTAAGGAGTCTTCTAAATTTAACTATAATAAACCATTGGACAAGATGATCTTTATAATCCTATATAGCTCTAAATTATGTGAGAATATAAACTATACCTGTCTTTCTCCCTTCTATTCCCAATTCTCAGCAGTGCCTACAGTGTTTAAGAAATATTTCTGTATAGGTGATATATGAATGAATAAATAAAAGGTGAATTAATATAACTCATAGTGCTATAGTTAAGTGCCATACAGGCTATAAGAAGTATTACCAAGAAATACATATATTTGAAATGTTTCTTTGTAAACATTTGTTTATTCATTGCCCAAAAGTTTATTGAGCATTTATTGTATGCAGGTACTACTCTACATAGTTCAAATACATCAGAGAGCAAGACAGAAAAGGACAGACAATAAGTAATAGACATAAATAAATGGTTGGTAGAAGGTGATGACTGCTGCAGAAATTAAGAGATTAACGGAAGAGCCCTGACAGGTTTGGCTCAGTGGATAGAGCATCAGTCTGTGGACTGAGGGGTCCCGGGTTCGATTCCAGTCAAGGGCATGTACCTTGGTTGTGAGCACATCCCCAGTAGAGAAGTGGCTAATTGATGTTTCTCTCTCATCGATGTTTCTGGCTCTCTGTCCCTCTCCCTTTCTCTCTGTAAAAAATCAATAAAATATATATTAAAAAAATAATAAAATAAACCATAGATTTAAAAAAAGAGAGAGAGAGAGAGATTAACCAAAGAACATAAGTGCATATCCATGGACACAGAAACAGTGTGGTGAAGGAGACCAGGGCTGGGTGTGGCAGCTGGGTGGAGGTGAGCAAAGGGGTGGGAAATGGGGGACATCTGTAATAGTATCAACAATAATCTATAATAATAAAAGCATAATATGCTAATTCAACCAGACACCCGAACGACCTTCCAACCTTCCAGATGTCATTCCGGATGTCCTTCCAGACTAAACTGCTGCCCAGGGGCCAAGGCAGAGGTGGTTAGGGGTGATCAGGCAGGCAGGCGAGTGGTTAGGGGAGATCAGGCAGGCAGGCAAGTCGTTAGGGGTGATGAAGCAGGCAGGCGAGTGGTTAGGGGCAATGAGGCAGGCAGGCAAAGTGGTTAGGGGTGATTAGGCAGGCAGGCAGGTGAACGGTTGGGAGCCAATGGTCCCAGATTGTGAGAGGGATGTCCAACTGCCTGTTTAGGCCCGATCCCTGCAGTCAGACATCCCTGAGGGGTCCCGTATTGCAAGAGGGTGCTGGCTGGGCTGAGTGATGCCCTCCCCACCCCTGCCCCCATGCATGAATTTCGTGCACTGGGCCTCTAGTAAATAAATAAGTATAATGAAATGGTTAAACCATTAAAAAAAAAGGTAAAATGTGGAATAGTGTAAAGGGATTTCAGTGACCCAGGCTGTGGTGGTAGCAGGTTGCAATAATAAATGAGATCTTAGAAGGCCTCGTTGAGAAAGTGGCATTTGATCAAAGTTTTGAAGATGGTGATCAAATTAGCCATGCAGAATACCTGGCAGAAAAAAATTCTAGGCAGAAGACATAGCTAGTGCAACATCTCTGAGATAGAAGCACACATTGTATGCAAAGAAAAAGGAGAGAGAACATTATTTCTAGATTGGAGTGAGCAACTATGATATAAGAAGATGAGGTATTTTTTGTCTCCTCGGGCTGCCATAAAAATGGGGGTGGGAGGAGGAAATACCACAGACTGGGTGGCTTAAACGACATATATGTATTTGTATTTTCTTATAGTTCTGGAAGTTAGAAGATCCAAACAGGTCCAGCAGAGGTGGTTCCTGATGAGCGCTCTCTTCTAGACTTGCAGCAGCTGATTTCTCACTGTGTGCTCCTATAACCTTTCCTGGCTGCATGTGTGAATAGACAGAGAAAGAGAGACCTCTTTCTTTCCCTTTCTATAAGGCCACCAATCCTAGGACTCCATCCTTATGACCTCATTTTACCTTAATTACCTCCTAAAGCCCTATCTCCCAATACAGTCATATTGAGGGTTAAAGCTTCAACATAAAAATTGGGTAGAGAATGAGGGTGAGGGGGTCAACAAGGTAAAAGTAGAGGACAGATGATATAGGGCCTTGCAGACTATTGTCAAGGCTTGGGCTGGTTTTCTCTGGATTTCTCTATACAAGGGAATTTTATGATTCTGAATTCTATTAGGCCATATAGTTTTTCTTCACATTATTTTTGAATTTTTATTCAGACTGAAATGGCAAGAGACAAAACTATGAAGATACTAGACTTGAATCTCAAACGTCAGCTTTGAATACTGGCTTTGAATATAATTGGAATAATTTGTCTGAACTTATTAATTGAATTCTATATCACAAACCTTGGAATTAAACTCTCTTTCATTTAACATGCAAATCTATGCAGAAACATGCAAAACAAGATTCATAAAGCAACTGAAACATATCTTTAGGCTTTACTATAGAGGTCAAAGAATGCAGATGGCAGGCAGGGAACATAAATTCTTAAAGAGAGTTTTTATATAACCTATTATGCCAAAATATATATTGGATGTATACTAGACTGGCAAACTGATAGCTCAAGCAAAAAATGGGATGAGACACTGTTCAATTTAATTACAGAAATTCCTACTCCATGCTTATAAAATATAATAATGGGCTCGTACAGTGGTCGACAAACTGCGGCTCGTGAGCCACATGCTGCTCTTTGGCCTCTTAAGTGTGGCTCTTCCTAAGCCTTAGGAGGACCCTAATTAAGTTAATAACAATGTACCTACCTATACAGTTTAAGTTAAAAAAAATGTGGCTCTCAAAAGAAATTTCAATCATTGTGCTGTTGATATTTGGCTCTGTTGACTAATGAGTTTGCCGACCACTGGTCTAGTAGATAATGTACAAAAATGTCTAATTACCACTTAAGATTAACTATTCAATACAGATGTAACAGCAATTTTTGGCCGAATATCCTTCCATTTAGCCAAAAAGTAGCCTACCTAGTAAAAAATCGAATTTGATCTTTATCCAATGTAATTTTAAAAATTAAATGCAAAGAGGAAACAAAGAAATTTAAAGATAGTCTGTTCTCATGGATTGCAATAAATAATATAGTTAAAATGTCCATATCACCCAAAGCAATCTACAGATTCAATGCAACCCCTGTCACTATTTCAATGGTATTTGTCACACAAATAGAACAAAACAAACAATTCTAAAATTTGTATGGAACCAAAAAGATGCCAAATAGCCAAAGCAATCCTAAGAATAAAAAGAAAAAAGCCAGAGGTATCACACTTCTTGGTTTCAAACTATATTACAAAGTTATAGTAATAAAAGTAGTTTGATATTGACAGAAAAACAGATACACAGACCAATGGAACAAAACTGAAATCCCAGGAATAAACCCACACATATACAGGGTGGGGCAAAAGTAGGTTTACAGTTGCTGGCATGGAAAATAATACAGCGATCTATATATATAAAAGACTAAGTGACTGACAGACTATCAGTCCCACCAGCCAACCAGCTGGCTGGCCAGTATTATGATATGCACTGGCAATTTAAAAATAAACGTTGACTCGCACATGTGACATACATATAAAGCTCTTGCTGGCGCCAATTGCATGCATGCACTTCGATCTGTCCTTCTCGATCGTGAATTTGGTTGTTTTTGTTGACATTCTGAAACTGAAAGAAAGGGGAATTGTTGACAGAATATGTCTGAAGACCAACTATTGGCACAATGTACCTCTGAAGCTGAAAGAAGCCTGCGTTGTTGACAGAATGTATCTGAAATATATCTTCTAATTAAATTCCTTTCAATGTGCACAGATCCATGCACAGGGCCACTAGTTAATGAATAACAACACAAAGATACACTGTGTTTCATATACTTACAACTATAAACCTACTTTTGTGCCACTCTGTATTTATGACATAGTTTATAACAAAAGAGCCAAGACCATAAAGTGGGGAAAGAACAGTCAGTTCAATAAGTGTCATTGGGAAAACTGAACAACCACATGTAAAAGAATTAAACTAGACTGCTATTTCAACAGCATACACAAAAATTAACTCAAAATGCATTGAAGACTTGAATTAAGAGATAAACTCACCCTAACCAGTTTGGCTCAGCGGATAGAGCGTCGGCCTGCGGACTCAAGGGTCCCAGGTTCGATTCCGGTCAAGGGCATGTACCTTGATTGCAGGCACATTCCCAGTGGGGAGTGTGCAGGCGGCAGCTGATCAATGTTTCTCTCTCATGGATGTTTCTAACTCTTTATCCCTCTCCCTCCCTCTCTGTAAAAATAAATAAAATATATTTTTAAAAAAGAGATAAACTCATAAAATACATAGGAAAAACATAGGCACTCAAATCCTGGGCATTGATCCTGGGAACATTCTAGTGGATTTGACTCCAAAGAGAAAAAACAACAAAAATAAACAATTTGGATTAAATTAAGCTTAAAAGCTTCTGCACAGCAAAGGAAACCATCAACAAAATGAAAGAGCAATCACCTGAGTGGGAGAAGATATTTGCAATTGATATTTTTGCTTGAGGTTAATATCCAAAATATATACACAACTCATACAACTCAACAACAACAAGAAAAAACAACCCTATTAAAAAATGAGTGGAAGATCTGAATAGATATTTAACAATGAAGATATACAGATAGCCAACAGGCACTTAAAAAATGTTCAACATCAATAATTATTAGGAAAATGCAAATTCAAACCACAATGATATATCAGACTCATATATGTTAGAATGGCTATTATCAAAAGAAGAAATAAGAGGCTGTGGAGAAAATGGAAACCTCTTACATTGTTAGTGGGATTTTAAATTGGCACAGCCACTATGGGAAACAATTTGGAGGTTCCTCATAAAAATTAAGAATAGAAGTACCATATAATTCAGCTATTCCACTTCTGGGTATATTTATCAAAAGAATATGAAAACGCAAGTAATTTTAAAAGGTATTTGCATCTCTATGATGTTTGTATCATTGTTTATAATAGCCAAAATATGGTAAAAAAAAAAAAAAAAACTGTGTCCATCAACTGATGATTGGATGAATATGTAACATATATATATATACACATACACACACACACACATACACACACACAATGGAATACTAGTTGCCATTAAAAAAAATGATGAAATATTGTAATTTGCAACAACATGGATGGGCCTCAAGGAGATTATGCTCAGTGAAATGAGTCCAACAGAAAAAGAAAAAAAATCATGATTTTATTCATATCCTAATATATAAAAACCCAGGGTCCGTAATGTACAAAACGACCGAAGGCTCGACTGAATGCCAGGCTGCGTGTGCAGCAGGCTCTGGTGGGCAGGGACTGGCGAGCAGGCTGAACTGCTGACCTCTATGTCTGAGAGATCAGCAGGTCAGCGCACTTGCCAGCAGCCTGGGGTGGCTGTTGATCAGCCCCGCTTCTTTGATCAGGCCTGGAGATAGACCTGGAGATGCTGACTTGCATAGAAACCGACAAATCAGAACCAAATCTGGGTGAAGTGCAAGAAGCCAATGGCTCCCTCCCTATGAGGCGGAGCTTTTGTTGCTGACTGGCATAGAAACTGACCAATCAGAACCAAATCTGGATGAACTGCGAGGAGCCAATGGCTGCCCAGGAGGTGGAGCTTCTGATGCTGACTGGGATAGAAACCAACCAATCAGAACCTAATCTGAGTGAACTGCAAAGGCAGAACCTAAGGTGGGGGCTGAGGAAGGTTTTTAAGGGCAACAGCTGTTTGGTGTAAGGTGTAAGAAAACCGTTCAATTTTTTAATGACCAGCTTGGAAGTATAGTGCATATGGCTGACTATCAGTCCAGATATAGGAATTATGTATTTTTGTCTGCCAAAAGCATCTCCTCCTGCTGAAAAAAGCCCCTCTCCCCCATTTAAGCAATCCTATCCTATATAATCTATCTATACTAATAAAAGGGTAATATGCTAATTAGACTGGGTCAACTGGCCATCTTCCAGACGTCCAACTTCCTTCCAGACAAAGCCATGGTGGTGGGGGCCGAGGCAAAGGCAGCTGGGGACAAGATCAGGCTGGCAGGGGAGGGAAGTTGGGGGCAAGATCAGTCCGGCAGGGGAGGGCAGTTAGGGGTGATCAGGCAGGCAGCAGAGACATTAGGGGCAATCAGGCAGGCAGGCAGAGGCAGTTAGGGGTGATCAGGCAGGCAGGTGAGTGGTTAGGAGCCAGTGGTCCCAGATTGGGAGAAGAATGTCCAACTGCTGGTTTGTTATCAGGCCTAAACTGGTAGTCAGACATCCCCCAAGGGGTCACAGATTGGAGAGGGTGTAGGCTGGGCTGATGGATTCCCTAAGCATGAATTTTGTGCACCCGGCCACTAGTCTATATATATAAAAAGGTAGTGACTGTGATGACCAAAACAACTGGTCAACTGAACAGCAGACTGCATGAGGCAACCAGGCCGGCAGGAGGGGCAGTGAGGGGCAAACAAATGACTGAACAGCAGGCTGCGTGGGGTGACCAGGCCGGCAGGGGGGCAATAAAGGGTGACTAGGCCAGAAGGGGGGGGGCAGTGAGGGGCGACCTGGCCAGCAGGAGGGAGCAGTTAGGGGCTACCAGGCTGGAAAGGGGGCCAGTTAGAGGTGACCAGGCTGGAAGGCAGAGGCAATTAGGGGCAACAAGTTCAGCAGGGGGAACAGTTGGGGGTGATCAGACCAACAGTCAGAGGTGGATAGAGGTAATCAGGCCAGCGGGGGTGGGGGGGGGGGCATGGATCGGGCCTAAACCAGCAGTCGGACATCCCTAGAGGGGTCCTGGATTGGAGAGGGTGCAAGCTGGGCTGAGGAGAGCCCCCTCCCGTGTACGAATTTTGTGCACCAAGCCTCTAGTGTGGAATATAAAACAACAAAATAAAAAGAGAAAAAAAATAACCAAAAAACAAACTCATAGATTTGGATAACAGATAGGTGGTTACCAGAAGAGAAGGGCAGTGAGGATGAGGGCAAAAATGGGTAAATGGGGTCAAATGTGTGATGAGAGATGGAAACCAGATTTCTGGTGGTAAACACACTGTACAAATAGTAAATTATAGTTGTACACCTGAAATTTATATAATGTTATAAACTAATGTTACCTGAATCAAAACAAATAAAAAAGAAATGCAGGTTAAAAAATTAGTTACTGGTACAGAATTAGAATTATTATCAAAGCTTAGTTATTTGTAAAAATATTATAAGCATGCATTATTTTCAATTTATATCACCATAATTAAGTGGCTCACATTGCTTTATTCCAAAACTAATTTTCTGTATGTGATAGAGTATAGAATATTTCACCCAATGCAAATCTATGAAGAGGAAAGAAAGAAATTGCACTCATTTATTTATAAGTCCAGGCAGGATCTAAGAGATCAGCTGTCTAATTGTCTCATTTTACAGATGGAAAGAGATGCAGGGATGTTAAATAGTGAAATGTGAAATTGAGATTATTTTCTCTCACAAACATTTATTGTTTCCATTCCTATCTACCCATTCAGCTCCAAAGCTAGACAAATAAACAGATACATAAATAATTTTTAAATCTCATTTTAAAAATAAGGCTGACTAAAATTTAAATACTTGCAAGCTCATACCTGTCAGAATGGCTATCATCAACAATTCAACAAATGACAAGTGCTGGTGAGAAAAGGGAACCTTAGTATACTGCTGGTGTGAATGCAGACTGGTACAGTCATTATGGAAAACAGTATGGAGTTTCTCAAAAAATTAAATATGGAACTGCCATTTGACCCAGTGATCCCAATTCTAGGAAGGATCACCTAAGAAATTCAAAACACCAGTCTGAAGGAATATATACACCCCTATGTTCATAACACCACAATTTACAACAGCTAAGATCTGGAAATGCCCATTATTAGATGAGTGGATAAAAAAGTTGTGGTAGCCCAGCTAGTGTGGCTCAGTGGTTGAGAACTGACCTATGAACCTGGAGGTCATGGTTCAACCCAGTCAGAGCACATGCCCAGGTTGTGGGCTCAATCCCCAGTGTGGGGCAGGCAGGAGGCAGCCAATCAATGATTCTCATCATTGATCTTTCTATCTCTCTCTCCCACTCTCTTCCTCTCTGAAATCAATAAAAATACATATATTTTTAAAAAGCTGTGGTACATTTACACTGTGGTACTATGCAGCTATAGAAAAGAAGGATCTCTTACTCTTTGAGATAACATGGAGGAACCTGGAGAGTATTATGCTAAGCAAAATAAGTCAGGCAAAGAAAGACAAGTATTACATGATCTCATCCATATGTGGACTATAATGAACAAAATAAACTGTTGAACAAAATAGATCTAGAAACATAGAAGCATGAGACAGACTGATGAATCTCAGAGGGAAGGTGGGGTTGGGATGGGGTGGGGAGAGATTAACTGGAGAATGTTTATGCATATATGCATAGCCCATGGAAACAGACAATAGTGAGGTGAAGGCCTGGGGGAGGGGGGTGCAGAGAAGGGGGACAGTTAATGGGAATAAAAAGGAGGACATCTATAATACTTTCAACTATAAAGATAAATTAAAAAAAATAAAATATAACTATTTGCTGTAAGTTTTTATAATAAATTACACATTTCAACCCTAGAGAAGAGGAATAAATTTTTTTCAGGATCATTGGACTACAAAATTTCTATCATTTTTGGTATTAATTGGGTCTGCAAGCTATTTTATTGTTTTGTTTTGCTTTTTAGCCCAGCTAGGAAAAATGGGATAGCTTTCCATCCTGTTTCAGACACATCTCCCAAATCAGTTTTCCATCCATAAAGAAAGACCTCAAAACAGTATGTTGGCATCCATGTATAGATTTTTTTTTCTAAATGAGGAATTTTACACAGGGTAGATCTATGCTCTTTACACTAGACCATATTACCAAAAGAATACCTCAAGAAAAAAAAAAAAAACAGCCTTTGTTATGGCCCCATGCACCCAAGGGTCATTGTTCTATTGCAATCAGTGCTCATTGTTACAGTTATCAGGTGGTGACTTCTGTAACACTGCCTTGAGTTATAACCCTGAAAGTAATAGGAAGCAAAGAAACCAGCAAAGCTGACCCAACAAAGACAGATATAAAATTAGCAGTGGACTAGAGATAACTTTATGCCAGTTGCCAAGGGCAACACACAACTGATGGATAATGTAATAATGCACATTAAGCCACACTTATACTAAGTTCACAACATCATTAATATCCTTAGCAGCAGGGGCACCAAGCTGACTGAGGTAAGCAAAGGTGTTGATGATGACTATACCTCAGGGAAAGGCCTAACCACTTAATGACCTGATAGGATTCATAACAGGAGGAAAAAAGGACACTGTAGTTTCTGCTTCATTTGTCCTTGCTTTTAACTTAAATCACCCCATGTAACCCTTTCTTTCCACTGCTGCCACATAGTACATGTCGCTCGCTCTTCTTCAGCGGTTCTCAACCTGTGGGTCATGAACAATGAAAATACATCCTGCATATTAGATATTTACATTACAGTAGCAAAATTCATAACAGTAGCAAAATTACAGTTATGAAGTAGCAATGAAAATAATTTTATGGTTGGGGGTCACTACAACATGAGGAACTGTGTTAAAGGGTCGCGGCATTAGGAAGGCTGAGAACCACTGCGAGTCTTATTGAAGGTTAAGGATATAGCTCTACATTTATAATCTTATGGACATAGATTCTCCTGTCAGCAAGCCTCTTAATTTTTATTGTGTCCTGATTATTCTTTCCCGGTCATGGGCTGCTTCTTTGCTATGCTGATTGCCTACCTTCTGCTCTACATTAGAAGGGGGATTAATGGGGTAAGAGAGGAGTGAGAAAGGAGAAGAAAACAAAATTGAGTGTGTGAGGAAGTTATGCCTATATAAAGGCTATCATAGACAGAATCATGAAGGCAAAAATAGTGTCTGACCACTACCACTCCTTTACATTAATTGTTCCCAGGTTACCACTGATATCACTAGCTAGATCATTCCCTATGGCATGTCAAATCCGGATCTTTCTTTATCTCTGTTCCCCATGAATGCACTCACCAGCATTCCCTTAGGAGCCAGTTGACTTAATACCTTGATAGTTAATCTGAGTTCTGATTAGAAATGCCTTGAGTAGAAGAAGTGAATCAACCAGAGCAACTTCAGACTTCATGACAGTTTCTAGAGCAAGCGCGTCAAATCGCAGTCTCCGGGCTGCATGCCTCGTTTATTTGGCCCGTGTTAGCCTTTGAGTTTGACATGCTTATTCTAGAGAATGGAGCAGAGATAGGTTGTGCTTGGGATATTGTACATTCCTTAAATAATACTTCCTAGTAGTCAGCAGCTCTGTATTCTATGGAGTTGGCTTGATCTATATGAAATCACAAGGCCAAATGATGTTAGAATTCTGAACGACCTTCCAGATGATCTAGCCAACCACTCTTGCTTTTCATTTGAGAATTACTAAGAGCTTTTCCAAAGAATGCGATTATGACTACAGTAGTCCTACAGTGTTCTCCACAAATAATGACCTTAGAAATAAGTAGGTACTTTGAGAATTGTCACTGAAAATGGACTCTAGATTCAGGTTGCCTAAATTTGAATTCTGGTTCCAGCATTTACTAAGACTTTTTGACAAGGCAAGTTACTTAATCTCCCTAACTCTTTTTTCATCTGCAAAATTGGATTAATAATATTATCTATATCATCCTCATAGGATGACTATGAGGATTTAATAAAGTAGTAATTGTAAAGCACAATAAACTAGAGCATGGCAAATGCTCAATAAATTTAATGCCATTAGTAAAGGAATGGCAGAAAACTCAAACAGGGGCTGTCTATACTTATCTTGTTCTTTTATCTTTTCTATAAATCTCCCCCCCCCTCCCTCTTTATCCCAAATTCATTGCTGTCTTCCAAGAATCCTTAATTAAGGCCAAGGCATAGTTTTGTTTAACGTTATAAATCAAAATTTCTAAAACAATGCTAGATACATAGTAGGTACTCGATGAATACTTGTAGAATAAATGTATACTAGATCTGAAATCTGTACTGTCTCTAATAAGAAGAGGTTACGGTTCAATTCCCGGTCAGGGCACATGCCCAGGTTGTTGGCTCGATCCTCAGTGTGGGGAGTGCAGGAGGCAGCCAAAGAATGATTCTCTCTTATCATTAATGTTTCTATTTCTCTCTCCCTCTCCCTTCCTCTCTGAAATTTATATATATATATATATATATATATATATATATATATATATATTTAAAAATTTTTTGACAATATAGACTTTTAGAATGGGAAAAGACTATGGACATTAATTAATTTAATCCTCACATTTTTTAGGGGAAGAGGCTTATAGATTGATCAATTTAGTCTTTCCAGAGTCAAACTAAAACATCTACGTTAGTGAGTATATTGGCTGATAGTGCACTTTTTTCCCCAGAGATGTCTAAACCTCTGGATCCCCTAATGATGACACAGTCCTGGATGGTGTGACCTGCTTATGTGTCCTAAGCCATGAGAATAATAAAATGATATTATATTTACCTATACCAATTTCTGTATATAAAATAAGAAATCACTCTTTTAAAAAAATGAAAACCATGATGATACTAGTACAACTTGTGGAAGAAGAATAAATGGGCACCACGGAAATTTTGTCACGTAATAGAAATCTCTTTGATCTACAGAGGATCATAATGAGACCATCCTTCAAATTCAGGTTAGCCAATGATTCTGTGATCAGTAACAGGAGCTCCAATGTAAATTAATTTAACACTCATTTTATAAATTTCAGTCTTAGTACTGTTCAAAGCATTAAACCTGACTTTGCCTACAAGGACTGCCCCTTCCGGTACCAAGAGTATTTCTAATCAATCTGTTAATGAAGGTGCCTCAGACTTTCAGTTTCAGCCAATTACTTATAGAGAAGTCAGTGTATTGCCTCACTTAAGACAGAATAATAGTGCCGGGGCCGATAATTTACATCTAAAGCTTCTTAAGCCAGCTGCTTCATTAAGATGTAAGCCAGTAACTGATATTTTTAATTTAACACTCTTTTCTAGAGATCTCCCATCAATTGGGAAGTGTGCCAGAATAATACCTTCATAAAAAAAAAAAAAAGAGAGAGAGAAGTTAAATAGGCTTGAAACAATGTAGTGGAGAAATAAAAGAAATTGATCTAGGTTTTTTCATAATCCAAATGACTCACTTGGTAGTCATCCAATACTAAACCTAAATTCAAATGCTTTGAACGAGGAGGGATTAAGAGATTGTAAAAGGGGATGGATGTGAGGGTTATGAAAATTTAAGTCAGCAGCAAAAAAGGGGGTGAGGGTATGGTCAAAATTAGGACACTCTCTGAAGGCTAGAAAGATAATGAGAAATCAGAAGATATTTATGTATATGAGTTTATTATCTGGTTTTTAGATAATTCATCTATTAAAGGTATATTGAGACCACATTATGCTATGAGGCAAGCATAGTACTGGACACTATAGCTGATCCAGATGGAGATAAGACTGAGGAAGAGGGGGGAAAATCAAGTAATTCAAGATGAAATACATTATTGTGCTCAAATATACATAAACAGAATGAGTATAATCATGGGTTCAGAGAAGAAAGAGCACAGTGTGGATAGCTCTTAAATTTTTTTTTTACTTGCATACCAACTAAAAGCTTTTAATCATGTTTAATTGGCTGCATAGAATACAACTTATGGTATGTTGTGTATTTGTACAAAATATCCAAAAGTACCTAAATATCATAGCATCTGATACCAAACAAATCCATTTTAAAAATTATATGAGCAAGCTTTCCTCTAAATCAGAAACTTTATATTATTTCTTTTACCTCTTGGACCCATACTTTTATTTCAATTACATACAAAATCATATCTTAATGCAACATATGTTATGCTTATCTCTCCTGTCTCAAAAATATGAATATAAATTTAAAAATTTAATTTTTATTAAATTTTCTTTTACTCTAATTTTGATTACACAATCCCTTTGACCAAATATTGTACAATTCATCAAAATCATACGTTAATAGCTATTTATTAAGTATTAAAAGTAAACTTTACTAGAAATAATTTCTTGATAAAATAGGTAGATTATTAGGTTTAATTTGTTTATGTATCATAAAGGAATACAACTTATTGGTAAATATTGTTGAAATCAGTAACAATTCTGTTCCTATTTTTGATTTGTTTGCTTTCAAAATCTATCTGCTCAGGAAATTTGTTCTTTTAGATAGGAGATGTGAATAGAAGGAGTTTTTCCATGTTAACACTCCTCAATTATTTGAACATTTTCTAAAGTACATATTAAAAATCACCTTGTGATCTATTATCATTTTTAATGATCTATCAGCTAGTAACTCAATAGGTCTTTCTTCAATTTTCTTGAATATAACAAAAGATTCAATAAATTATTGTTCATCAGTCATTAGAATCTGTTACTTTATTTCAGGAAAGGTTTTACTAATACTTATCAAAAGTCTGAATTAGACTTCTTCCTCTTTCACTAAGAGGCAACTTGTTTGACTTGATATATACCAAGTTCAGGAAACTTTAAAAATGATTTTATATCATCATCATTTTAAATACAATTTCATCAAAAGCTTGGAGTTACAGATTTAGCTCATTCAGTTTATGGAAAATGTCCACATTATGACCTTATTGGTATGAATTAGAGCTAGTATTCACTTTCAAACCAATCAGCCAAGTCCAATTTAAATTCTGACACAACAAACTGACTTTATTTCTAAATCCAAATAAATGTTAACACTCATGCCCATAACAAGCAGTTAACTTCTGAATTTTCAAAATAAGTAGGTAAATAAATGATAGAGGATGATGCAAAGAAAAGTCATAGAATTTGGTCTTGTTTGTTTCTGGATAAAATAAACCACATTGGTATTTCTTTCTAATACTTTGTTTTGTTTGCTTTAACTTTCTCTGAGGATTGATACATTCTTTAATAAAAGGCACTAGATGAAATAGGATAGGTGATTAAAAGGAAATTGCCACCATTCCCACTGCTCCACATGAAAATAAATTTGAATTAAGTCATCCAAACACATCTCAAAATATTCCAATTCTATTTTCTTTTTTCATATATATATATATATATATATATATATATATATATGACAGAAAGCAAAAAGCAAATATCTCATTTCTATACATAGAATTCCAGAGGTATTTTTATAGCATAGATTATTGATTATCCATGTCCATACAGTGGGGTAATAATGGGAGAGTGCCGTGCCAAATGGCAGATTAATTAAATGTATCACCTTTGGAATATATGCCTTAATCATTAAAGTGAATATAGTACTAATACTCTACATTTACAGAATACTTATCATCATTAAAGTGTATTCCCATCATTATTATTCCAGGTCCAGCTAAGAAGTAGAAACTTCTCTTGGTCTTTCACAATGAAGGAATTTAATACAGTGAAATGTGTGTGTAACTAATAGGACAACTGAGAAGCCATATAAGAGATGGTGAGGCAACTAAGAGGTAGGCAAACTTTAGAACCTGCTATCCCTAGGAGCAATATTCAGGCTTTTGCGTAATTCACATTATTGACTTTTCTAAAACTGCTTCCCGTTGGCTGAAACTATGAAGGAAACAGAAAGCACGGGGAAAATGAAGTTCACAGTTTTCTGCAATTCAGAGGAGCAAATAAAGAGCAGAGACTGGATCAGAAAGCAAACCAGTAATCAGCAGGCAGAGATAGTACTCATCATTTGATTCTTATAATCATTTTAAGAGATAGAAAACATCCTGCAAGCACCTTTTTGTTCCTTTCTGTTTATTTGTTTGTTTGTTTGTTTGTTTATTCATTCATTCATTTATTTATTTTAAAATAAGGCCACTGGAGTTTAGAAAGTTTAAGTTGAAGGGGAAGCATTGAATCTGATCCTCCAATTGGACCTTTTATTCCAGGGACCTTTCAAAATCCACACAGAACTTAATATACCATTTCAATCTTTCAGATTTAGGTTTATGGTGAAAAGTATGCTTGTGGACCTTTGAGTTTAAAATAAGGAAAGGTGACTGGAGGAAATGGGCCTCGTGATTGTCAGTTTACTGTATTAAGATTATTCATGCTGCTTGCAAGTTAATAACCTTACAATAGAATTAGTAAGTATATTATAAACATTTATAGTGTTGAAGAACCCTGACCATGACTATTGTTTTTCTTCTCAGCAGAGAAAGAAAAATCCAGATTCACTAATGACTTAATACTGCCCCAGCCTTATAACTAGCCTACAGTCACCAAAACACGTTGTCATGGGTTTCTCTGAAATAGTATAAAGGTGGTTTACTATGGAGATAGATTGAGAATGGTTTCTCTTACAGCTTCTGCAGTAGCTCTTTATGCTGCAGGATAATAAGACAGTCTAGGAGAGAAGAACCAACTATGAGCATTCTTAAGCCAGAGTCTCTGTGTCTCTGAAACTGAATGTGGGTGTGTGTTGTGGCCGTGTTTTAATTGTTGCACTGTAATAACTGTTGCATCATTAGTATGCAAAGCAAAGATTTTACATTAGATAACTCTTGCTTTGATTGCACATTTTATTCTGACCTGTAAATTCTGAATCCTCCTACAGAGAAGAAGGAAAAAAAAGAAAGTGGCAGACATTATTTAGCCATTCCCTCCAAATACTGGCTCACCATGCTACTGACCCCATGATTTCACACAAATTCTTGGCTCTGGACTCCCAAGACTTGTTAAAGGCAGATATCCACATGATTCAGTATCTTGCTGAGCAGCACCCTTCTAAACAAGGGGAAATGTCACTGATGTTCATATTTTTGTGTGTTTTTCTGTGTGAAACATTCAATGCTCCCTGCTGTTGCCACGCAGGAGGTGACACTCAGGGAATAGTGAGTTTGTGAAGAGGTTAACATACCTTGTCCAGGGCTTTGAGGACAGAATCCATTATCAGAAGAGCCTGAGCACCCACAGAAGATAACAAATCCAACATTTTCCCAATGCTATGTGGAACAATGCACAGTTTTTGCAAGCTGGAGAAAGTTTAGCATCTCTTATGAGTTTGAAACCTATGAGTACTAAAGAGAATTCTGAGATACGCTCAGTCAATTTCTTGCAAACTCATCCAAGCATGATCGGTCCTGTCATTGCCAATGACAATAGCATCTATCCAAAGAATAGAAGGAAGCAAAATTATGAAACTCTTGTTCTCCTTTTTAATTAGCAATATTACTTGAGGCTCCATAATTTTTTCATTTGCCATGAATGATACCATGCTTTGGGGGCTATTATAAGTTTGCAGCCAGATTTCATTAAATGAGGTTAAATTTATTCTGCATAGGTCAAACCAGATTCCTTTTGGTATTAGTTTTCTATTGTGCTAACAAATTACCATAAATTTCAGTGGCTCAAAAAAACCACAACTTTATTATTTCATAGTTTCTGTGGGTCAGGAGTCCAGGAATGGATGGCTGAGTCTTGTGCGAAGGGTCTCACAGTTTAAATTCAAGGTGTTAACCAGGCTGTGATCTCATCTAAGGCTAAGGGTTCTTCTCTAAACTCCTAAGTTGTTGGTAAAATACATTTCTCTGTGGTTTTATGACTAAAGCTCTGGTTTCCTTGCTAGCTATCTGCTGATGTCCTTAAAATCAAGTTTAATTTCTACTTTCACTTCTCAGTGGTTGTCCTTAAATTCTTGCTTTGCTGCCCCTTCCTTCACAACATGGCTGTTTGCTTTCTTCTGAGTCTGCAGAGGAGAATTTCTTGACACTTCACCTCATGTTAAAGGTACATCTGATTAGATCAAGCCCACCTAGGATAATCTTCTTTATTTAACTCCAAATCAACTGATAAATTACCTAATCCTGAGAATGGTATGGCACCATATTCATGGGTCCTGCCCACACTAAAGGTAAGAAAATTATGGAATGTGTACATCAAGAACCATCAATCTTGGACACTCTTAGAATTCTACCTACCACAATTTTCATGAATTTATTTTGCAAAATTTGCACCTTAGAATTTGTAAGACTATTTGTAAATATATTAGAAACCAGATATTTCAAGTAAAAATTTTCTTAGATAATGTAACATAGCTACCATAAATTATGACTAGACATAAAGTTTGAGTTAATTAAAAATGATAACAACATCTGAATATATTTATACAAAATATAAATGACCAATACATCATGTATATTCTGGATTAGATCAAGGTCAAATGCAGGGCATTAACTATATATTTTCATTAACCAGGCTGTGATTTTGTTCTCTCATTTGCAAATTCTTGCAACTGATAAAAGAGCAAAAATGATAATTTTTCAGATTACACCATGATCCAAATGAAATGTTTTACATTTCGGTGTTTGTTTTTTTTATGATACTTCTCAGACAGCACTTATTAAAATGAGCAATTTGTAACTAATGAGCCTTATGGACTAGAATGGAATGATGCCCATTCTACAATGTTGATCCAGCTTGTTGTGGTGGATTCTAAAACAATGTATGAAGTGTAAGCTTTAATCTTTCATGAGCATCTTCTTGGGAAAAGCAAGAAGGAAGAAGTGATCATTACCTGTGTCTGTTCTTCAAAGGAAGAAAAAGCAGCGCGTTTGTTGTTTTAAAATGGGCAGAGGAAATCAATGAGCATTTTCTAAATAGAAAAGTAGTGGTCTAGAAGAGAATTCAGTCATGTGAAAATAGTTCTAAACTGCCAAGTTATTTCTTTTAGTGGTATGGAATGGTCAGTGTTCCTGTGTGTATCTGCACTTTATGGAATAATTTAAACTCTACTATGGCTTAATGCGCTATGCCTGCTCACAGAGACTAATGAAAGAAGTTTTATATAAAGGTTTGCTATTGTGGTTACTGCTAAAGTGCTACATGGTTGATCTAAATTAATGATATTTAAACATTTCCTTCAGTAACTTTACTTCACAACTGAAAGGAAGATACATTTTAGGAGTGAAAGTTTTTATTCCTTTAAACTAAATGCTCCTAATATTACAAAACAGCACTCAGTGATCCATGCAGGCTTCCATTTATAATATTAATAGAAGACATATTCCATGCTAATCTAGCTCATTAATATTAAAGAAAGGACTCCAACACTGGTGAGCACTTAATCATTTGCAATTAGCACCTAACTGTTAATTCTATGGAGGGCTCTTAGGGAGGGAGGCAGAAGTAGCTCCCCTTTGCTAAATGTTAGTTGATTTAACTTAGAGTATTTAATTCTGGAAAAACTCAGTAATTAGAACAATTCATGTAGCTAGACAAGTTTAATTGATCAGTTAAAAATAAAAGAGTCCCCAACTGAGAGTAACCACAAGATATACATTTTAGAAATGTCCACAGCATAGCCATTTTGCTAATTTATTTTATTAGGTTCTGTGTACATCCAGGCCAATGGATTTGGCATCTGAGCAGAGATAAATAAACTTTCAGCTCAGACTATCTCAATACAGATCCCAAAATCAAATTAGCAGAATGGGCAGGTTGTCTGGTTTGGCTCCAACTAGAGCAGCTTGCTTCTTCAATGTCAACTCAACCTGAAAAAAAGGAATGACTGTGAGTTCCTTACATTAAGACTAAAAAGAATGTCAAGACCCAGAATAAAAGCTCGATGCCAATGACTTAGAGCAAACCAAGCTTCCCACTGTGATGTGGCCTTTCTGCTTTCCTTCTACATTTATCCTGCCATTGAACGGGCTCTCTCTCTCTCTCTCTCTCTCTCTCTCTCTCTCTCTCTCTCCAGCTCTGAAATCTGTCTCTTTTCTAGGGGCAGATCCTATTATTAATCATTTGTTGAAAACTCCCTAGAAGAATCCAAGGCATTGAGAGAATCTATTACAGAGCACCAAGGGGGATTTGGCCACAGGCTAGCCATACTTTAAGAAAAAGAATCTGTTTACACCATCCTATTGACCCAATTCTTGTTAACGCTACTTCCAGCACAATTTATTTTTAATTGAAGAAAAGTTGAAGTTGGCAGGATCCCTTAAAAGGCAGTGGGATTCCATGAAATGAGTAGAGACAGGCTTGTTCATCTCTTCTGTTAATGTCATTTACTTAATTAGTAATGATGGAGTACGCCCAGGACATACCACACCAAAGGTTTACTGTGGCAACTTTTAACACCAGTTCTACTACCAAGTCTAGCAAATTAACCAGATTTAACTAAGCACAATTCTGACAGTTTTTTTTTATTTTATTGTTTTTTTACAGAGAGGAAGAGAGAGGGATAGAGACTTAGAAACATCGACGAGAGAGAAACATCGATCAGCTGCCTCCTGCACACTCCCCACTGGGGATGTGCCTGCAACCAAGGTGCATGCCCTTGACCGGAATCGAACCTGAGACCCTTGTGTCTGCAGGCCGACACTCTATCCACTGAGCCAAACCGGTTAGGGCAATTCTGACAGTTTTTAATTATTTTGACAATCAGGGCATTTTAAAATTGATCACTTTATTTGATCACTCTTATCCTGCCATCTCACCATCTTCCCAATACACTTTCTTCATTTTGTAATGTATTGTTTTATGTCAGTTGCTTTTCTCCCTTTCTATGTATTTTGTTGTTGTGGCTGTCTTCTTTCTAGTCTTGAACTTGACTCTGCTTCTATTCACATCTGATAACAAGGCTATCTGCTACCTTTGCCAAATGGTCGGCTCTTGTTTTACAGCAGCTCTCCAGATGTGTATGGGCACTACAGCTGCATAGCCCCTACAGATAGCATGAGAAATCTGTTTTCTGCCTTCTGCCTTACAATATACCTAATCTTTACCAGCTGTACTGAAGTGCCTTAGCCTTTAAGGATTTGGATGAAAGAACATGGGTAAAGCAACAAAAGTCATCAACATCAGACACATATCAGCCATAAGGCTCCCTCGTGGAATAGGATACACCAGGAGCAGCATTCCAAATGAGCCCCGTTGAACAACGAAGTGCATAGACAGAAGAGTAGTTTGTAGATAGTGTCTAAAAATAGACTCCATATTGGTAAATAGCAGGTACCTGGTTTTGAGGGTCAGAATTCTTCTAGAGACACCCTAAGAAAGCCATTCATTGCCAGGACAGATTTGGAGAACCCTTGTGAGATTGCATGATTAAGAACTATATATATATATATATATATATATATATATATATATATATATATTATGAGGTAAAGAACACAGAGTCTAACAGATCATGGATTGATTTTGTCTCTGCTACCTGCTTGCAAATTTGCTTGTGCAAGATGCTGAACTTATTTGAGACCAATTCCTCATCCATAAGACCAGGATAGGGAATAATGTTTACATCATAGGGTTCTGTGAAGATTATATATTACCTTGCACTTAGCACTGTGTCTAGTACATGATAAATGTTCATAAGTGACACTTATGAAACTTGCTATTATTTTAGGTAAACGTTTATATAGGTGGGTTCCGGCATTTTTTTTCTTCCTATATAGCACATCCAGAAATCTTCTCTTAAATATTCTTTGAAAAACAAAGACAAGGAATAGTTGGGTTTCAAAGGGCTCCACTGTCAGCTGCATACAGCATAAAAGGAAAACAATGTCAACCAAGTCAATAAGTAAGGAAAAGTGCCATTACTCTGGAAAGTAAGGCTTGCCTTTTGATTAACCACCATTGTGAACTCCAACACTAGACCTCAGTATGTGTGCAATTGCACAGTTTTTGATATTTGTGTGCATCTGTCTCTCAAAAAGTTCACTAACCACGATTCAGTCATGGTGTAGATATAGCAAAGTGAATAAAATTAGGATGCCTTTTCTCTCTCATTTTATATTTAACAAAGTTAAATAATGAAGAAAGGACATAGAGGTGGGGCTTAAATTCCAGTTTAACTGTTATTTGTTGTGAGATATTAAACAAATTGTGACTTCTCTAGGCCTTAGTTTCTGCATCTGTAAAATGGAAAATTAATGCCCATTTTGCAATAGTTATTGAAAATGTAAATAATTCTTTTAAAATGCCTAGCTATTTTTCTAGAACATAATAGAATTCACTAAAAAATAGCTGCTATTACTACAATTAATCTTCATAATTACTGTATTAGATTTCTACTGCTGTGTAACAAATTACCACAAACCTAGCAACTTAGAACAATGCCAACTTATTATCTCACAGTTCTGTAGGTCAGAGGTCCAGGCATGGGGTGGCTGGGTTCTCTGCTTGAGTCTTAAAAAAACTAAAATAAAGGTGTCAGATGGGTTGTGTTCTCATTTGGAATTCAAGCTTCTCTTCCCACATCATGTGACTGAGGCAGAATTCACTGCTATAGGACTAAGATCCCCATTTCCTGCTGGCTGGCAGCCACTCTTGGGGGCACCCACATCTCTTGGTACATGGTCCCCTTCATCTTATCTCCTTTGCATTGAATCTTTCTCATACCTCAAATGACTATCTTTGGTCAAGAAGATTCCCATTCTATTTACAGACTCACCTGATTAGTTCAGGCCCAGGGAACACAATTTCCTTTACTTAGTCAACTGATGTAAGACCTTAATTATGTCTTAAAAATCCCTTTACAGCAGCACATAGGTTAGTGTTTGAATATCTGGGAGAAGGTGTGTATATACCAGGCGACATCAATCTCGAAGGATATCTTAAAATTTTGCCTTTTGCAGTAATTTTGAGACACAAGTATTATCCATATTATTACTTTGGGGGAAACTGAAATTCCAAAGGTTCAATTGACTTGTCCAAAGACATCCAGCTGAGAAATATATTTTAATAGATGTCCCTATGGGATATTTGCCAATGTTTGGACACATTTTTGGTGGTCACAATTAGGGAGAATCTGAAAAAAATTTTTAGCTGGCCCAGGTTAACATTCTATTAATATACAATAAGAAGAGAACAGACACTGGGGACCAGTGGTGGTCTCTGCCAAAGACTATGCTCATTTACGCCAGGCAGATCTCTGAGGATGCGGCTGGAGTATAGGTAAAACAGTCCTCAGCCAACTCCCACATCCTACAAAAACATGTCAGTAAGAAGCTTTCAGTTCAATGTAGGATTTCTCAAATTTGGCAATACTGATGTATTAAGCCAGATAATTCATCATTATTGGGGGGAGTGGGGGACTGTCCTGTTCATGGTAGGATGTTTAGATGTTCACTAGTTACTAACAGTGCCACCCCTCCCCCCTCTCCCACCATCAAGTTGTGACAAACAAAAATTTCTCCTGGGGAAGGACCAAAATGGCCCTCAGTTGAGAACCACTACTCTAAAGGGAAGAAGCAAGCCCTCCCTCAACTCTCCTCCTTTTCCTATTGGCTTGAAGGCAGATATGAGTCTGTAGCCAAAGCAGCCCTCATGACCCTGGAAATTAAATGCTATGGGTGCTGAAACCGAAGCTGAGGGCCCTGATCCCTGACTCCATGGCCTGGACTGCTTACACCTAAATTATTAGAGGTGATGGACATAAACTTCTATTTTATTTAAACCACCATATTTTGGGTTTTTCTGCATTTCTATCCTAATTAATATACACTTCTCGGGAAAGCCAATTTGTCAGAGCTGGTGTTAAACATATTGTCTGTTACCTTAAAATCTTGTAGCTCTATTTCCTTTTTGTAATAAAAAAAGGAAATAGAGCTACATTATCCTTACTATATAGTCTGTCCCCAAAGAGGCAATGCTTACAATGAGGAGCTGTACTTGATTCTTCAGTAAATACATACTTTGTTTGACCGTGTTCTAACAACCCAAATGGAGGTTTCTGTTGTAAACATTTGTTTCACAAGCAAACACATCCAAATTGAAATGTGGTGTTTTTTTTTCATTGTTGCAAAAATATCCATTTGCTTTCAGGCCATTAGGGAATGTTGAATGCTTTTGTAAATGTTTCCACGGGCTGCTGGCCACTCCAGGCCCCTCTCTTTCCCTCTGCTCAAGAATTACCTAATGGTCAGGAACTTCTGAGAGACTCGCCCAGGAGTTCAGCGATTGCTTGATAGAAGTGATCATCAAAATGATCTTGCAATTAAGAAAATGAAGACTCATTTTTTTTAGCAGAACAACTAGCTGTGTCATTGAATACACTACTCTCTTTGAATATATTAAGCACATATAAGAAGCTGTATTAAAGTTTTCAAGCCATTCATCAATCACTAAATGGGTTTTCTTGACCTTAAGAAATTACTTCCATATTACATGTTGGGGATTGTTTTTCTGCTATAACAATCAAATGTTTTTAATAGTGTTTTTAAGTAAAATGAAAACATGAGAAGTATATTTACATCTATTGACACAAGATGTTGCCTGTATGCACATCCGCAGAACTTCCTTGAATGCCTTCCCTTCCCAAAGCCATCTACTGAAATGCTACCTACTGAAATGCTACCTTTACTCCAAGACTTCATCTCACTCCCTTCTTAAGTAACTACAAGCCTCAACATTCCTGCCAGTTGCACAGCTCCCTAATGAAGAAAGTGTCATGTGAGTGTGTGCTTTTTAAAAAATGTATATTTACCACAGCTTTTTCCTTATCATGGGTTAAACCCATTCCGCTGCCCTGGGAATTTTGATTGAACAAAATATTGTTGCAATAGTCAGAATCAACCATATGTATACTGAGTAACTATCACCAAAGCATCTTACTTAGTCCTCCACCAACTAGGATGATGGCAAACTAGCCAAAGAGAAGGTTCTTTTTGCACAGAATGAGCAGAATAAGGCAAATCATTCAAGCCTGGGTTGTTATGTTCTGAATAAACCTGGTGAGAATCCCTGTATTGATGGACTGGGACACCTCCCAGTGACAACTTTGCTGAAGGGCATGCAATACCTGCTCTCCAATGTCATAGTACACTCTTGAAACAAACTGCCATAAAACACCAAGTATCAAGAGAGCATCTTCTCCTTTGAAAATATATACAAATTAACATATGAGTATGCATTATAGCATCCTTCTTAATTTCCTTTCTATCAAAATTGGATAAAAGTAAGAAATTTAGAAATAATAGCTAGCATTTTGTCAGCTATATGCCAGCTCATACCTTCATTTTCTCATTTAATCCTCACAGCTCAATGCGCAATCGGATTATTATACTCATTTAATTGCTGAAGAAACTGAGCCCTGCAAAGGGTACATGTGCTTGTACACACACACACACACACACACACACACACGTGTGATTTTTCCAAGATCACATGGCTAGTAAATGACAGAGCTAGGTTTCAAACCAAATTCATCTTTGAGAGATAGCAACATAAATTTTAAAATGTGCTATGTAGTAAAATAATACTAAAAAAAGGGATGAGAGTTTTATAAAATCCAGTGGATAAAAATGGAGACAATTAAGTAAGTAAACAAATGAGTGCAGACATACTTCTCCTGAAATAAGTGGCTCTATGGCTTTCGGGACCTTGCCCTTGAGGCTTCTAATAGAGAACCTCAAACATCAAGCATGATGGGCAAAGAACATGATGAGACCTCATTGTTTTCTGGCAAGTTCAGAACCCTGAGGCATGTGGCTCTGCACTTTGCTCAAAACCAGTATGACCGTAGTTACATGGGCCTATGTATTGTATATCTCACACATACAGTCAAAAAAGAGCTACTTCACATAACTTATTCTCTACCCAGTGCGTTCCATGGACCTGCATAGCATTATCAACAAGCAGCCATAAATTTGGACTTTGGATTTTGCTTCTGCAATTTCCTAGCTATAGAGACTCAAACAAGATTTTTAAAGTTCATGCACCTCCTATTAGACAGGAACAGTTCTGTTGTGAAATTAAATTAAATAAAATTTAAGCACTGGTCACATAATGGAGCCCACCATGGTTAGGTGTGTCATCAGCACTCAAGGTATCAATCAAGTCATACTTGTACTTGACCACCATGGCCAACTTGTATAGCCCTGGGGAATGTTTGATTAAAATCCATTTACCAGAGTTTCAGAAATTTTCCACAGTTTATTTACTGTCACTGAATCTGAAGTTCTGAAATAGTGATCCTGCTCATAATTTTTTCTACCTTCCTGATAAATACATGTTTGGAGATAATGAT
This sequence comes from Myotis yumanensis, assembly GCF_028538775.1. Taxonomy (NCBI): domain Eukaryota; kingdom Metazoa; phylum Chordata; class Mammalia; order Chiroptera; family Vespertilionidae; genus Myotis; species Myotis yumanensis. Next base: position 61,545,744 of record NW_027223753.1, on the reverse strand, counting down.
ACTCATTGTAGTAGGGTGTGATCGGCATGTCTCTTCTTTTGCATTAACACAATGCAGCAGAAAAAAAGAATTAGACAAATGATAGCTGATCAACCCTGTGATTTGAATTTCCTGCTTGGTCTCAAGATAACAGTTCCCAACTTTACATTTCTGAAATGGTTATTTCGTGATAGTTTGAACTGATTTCTTTTTACTCTGTAGCAGAATGGGTGTGATTTCCATCCACATTTCTGCAAAAAAGAAAACTATTAATACACTCTTTCCTGGGGACAATGTTCAATTATTTTGATTGTGTTTCCTGAATGAACACATTATTTCTTAATATGCCTGACATTCCAAACAGTTCAAAGAAGAAACATAAATGCAGACAACCAACATGCAAGCAATTCTTCTACCTCTGGAGGCAGTGAGTGAAATGTGAAATAGTTTAAAATATGTTATTGTTTAGCCCAGCTTTGAAATTTTGAAAAAAAATAATAATCTTTCTGTTCTGACAGTTGCGCAATCATTCCAGGTATCCTTTTTTTTAAAAAAAAAAAATGTATTTTTATTGATTTCAGAGAGGAAGGGAGAGGGAGAGGTAGAGAGAGATAGAAACATCAATGCTGAGAGAGAATCATTGATCAGCTGCCTCCTGTATGCTCCCTAGTGGGGATCAAGTCCTCAACCCAGGCATGTGCCCTAATGGGAAATCAAACCACCATGACTTCCTGGTTCATAGGTCGATGCTCAACGACTAAGCCACACCAGACAGGCCCAGGTATCTTTTCATACCAGAAGGGGAGGTGTGGCAGGACAAGGCCAAGGTTGGTAGGTCTCCTATACAAGGACTTACAATGTAAACCTAATATCTGGAAAGGAAAGGCAAAGAGGAGTAGTGGAAGAACAGCTTGGCCAAATTACAGCTATTTCCTTTCCAAGAACATTCTCTCACCCCTACTTCACCCCAGATCAGCATCATGCCAATCTTCTACTGGTCTGGTGTAAAAATACACATTAACTCAGTATTAAGAATAAATGCTTTGAGAGAGAAATCGGTGGGTTTAATAGCTATTTAACCTTTGAGAGTTACTTCTTTTCTTTATTCCTAAGGTTTTTTTCACCTGTAAAATAATGACATTAATATGACCCACTCATAGAGTTCTCACAAGGATTAAGTTATTATCAAAGTAGTTAAACAGTACCTGTCATGTTATAAGCTGATAAATATGATCTATTGTCTTTCTAAATTAGATAACATTATATATATTATTTGTCAGTTTGGAATGTCTGTTGCTTTTAGAATACAGATTCTTGGTTTTTTGAGGCATTGAAAAAAACATATGTAACTGCCAGTTTTGAGGCCAAGAGGATCCAAGAGTGAGGGAGGGTCAAAATATACCCACAAACAAATATATAAACATAGCTTTGTTTATATTCTCATATATAAGTATGGATGATAGTCCACTTGTCTTTTGCAACAATAAAATAATTAAAAATATGTCTGCCTCTCTTGTATAAGCTCTAACAGTTTCACAACTGGCAAAACAATTTTTCAATGTAGTGACCCATTCATGCCTATTGGCAAGCTTTGTGTTTAATGGTTGCACTTTCTGGCTTCTAAAAGACGCCCTAGGCTTTGCTTAAAGTGCTTTCTAGAAATTATATTAAGATGAGCCATTGAAATGCAGGAGAGAAAAGAGCAGAAAGTAACTCACAAATACTGAAATAACAGGAAATTGATGCAAATACTGCCACTTTGAACTATGGCTTGGTACTGGATCAGTATGAGTTTTAATTTATAATGAAAACCTTTTTATTGCTATTAAACTTCATTAAGTGCTTTGTGGAAGAATTTAAATAAGGTAGAATTTTCTTATAGCAAGTATGCATCACTTTGGAGCACAGAAATAGGTACACGTTCATTCACACATATCCAAAAATAATACAGTAGATGGTGCTGCTATATTCATGGTGTTACGGACATATGACTGATTGATGAATCATTCATAGAATTTTTCTCGTTAAAAACAGTTTAAGCTTGTTTACTTTGAGAAAGGGCCTAAAGCCAAGCTTAAAGGATCTACCTGTTTTTCACCTATTTTATTTCACAGGTTATATGAATTTTATTGTTCCCTTGAAATGATTCATCACCTAGTTCCTGCTCACTCCATGTTAGCCAGTCTGTCTTTTGCTCCTATTTTTCAGCACTTGGTAAATGGGACAGATTGCCTCAGGATCATCTGAATGTTTCCTGCTGCTATTCTTGTGTTCAGTAACATCAAAATTGGTGATAAAGTTTAACCAAGATGACCTGGTCGATATCCTTGTAAAACTTATTATTCCTCTGATTTGACTCTTTTCTTTGCACTTCTACCAGGTACATTCCAGGAGCAGGGACAGAGTCTTGTTCATTTTTGTATGTTTAGTTACAAAAGACCTAGTGTACAGTAGGTCCACAAGATATTTTTGCCAGATTGTTGAATCAAAATGACCAATACATTTATTCTACCTCAAATATAACTGTGCTCTGAGCTGGGCGGTCAGTTTAAGTAAACAATTGTTATCTACTCTTAGTTTGCACCAAGTGAGTGGAACATAAGGAGGGGACCATTTTGTCAGACAATGGTTCCTCCTAAAGCTTTTTGAAAATCTAATTCATGAGAGTAAGAAGATTCTTACTTTCAACAGTTCCCTTGATCATGTCTATAATCAAAATCAAATTTCATAAGAATATTTAGAAATGGGGAAAATGTTCATTCAATACAGGTAAGAAGAAAAAAACTAGCTTGATGTCCTGCCCTCTCTTAAAATAGACTGCAGCAAGCGCATGATCTCAGAAGTTATCTTTAAAATCTAGCCCAAATCTAAGACCTTTAGCTGAGTCTTCTATCACTTAAATACTAGTATTCTTAACAGGTACAAGACTTAAAAGTGTCATGTATCTTATTCCCAGAAGGCTGCCTGGCCACACTTGAAAGGCAGGTTATAGATAAACAAAAGTATCTAATACTTCTCTGCCAAATAATGTGAAGTGGTTTCTCCAATATTAGAGAGGTGACTTTGTACAATATAGGAAACTCTTATAGTCTGCCTCATCAATAGCAATAATACTAAAAACTTTTATATAACATCTGCATATGCAAGGTTACACATATTAATTCACCTAACTCTTATAACATCCCATGAAGAAAGTACTGACATTAAACTGTTTATCTCTTTGCATCTATACTAATAAAAGAGTAATATCCTAATTAGACCAGATAGACTGGAAGTCTTCTGGACATCATTCCTGACAAAGCCAGGGAGGGCGAAGCCACCCAGGGTCCCTGGTACCTGCGGCTGGCCAGAGGGAGGGAAGCCTGGGTCCTGGGTGTGGGGGCCAAGGCAGAGGCGGTTAGGGATGATCAGGCAGGCAGGCAAGTGGTTAGGGGTGATCAGGCTGGCAGGCAGGAGAGCGGTTAGGAGCCAGCGGTCCCAGACTGCAAGAAGGTGCAGGCCTGGCTGAGGGACTCCCCCCCCCCCCCCCCGCACAAATTTCATACACTGGGCCTCTAGTTTTCACTTATAGGCACAGGTTGGAGTTTAGAAAAAACTCAGAAACTGGAGAATGCCCAGGAATCCAAAAATGGCATTAACTTACTCATTGCTTTTTTCCTAAATTATAAAAGTGAAATGAGTAAAGACATTCTACAATGTCTTCCTTTTGTTGTAATTAACTTTAGTTACCCTAACACATTAAAAAATCAAATCACAGGCACAGACTGGAGTTGAGATGTTGCAAAGAGTAAACAAACAAGTTTAGCCACCTGTTTTGGGGGTGGGAGCAACATTCTAGAGCAGTGGTTCTCAACCTTCTGGCCCTTTAAATACAGTTCCTCATGTTGTGACCCAACCATAAAATTATTTTCGTTGCTACTTCATAACTGTAATTTTGCTACTGTTATGAATCATAATGTAAATATCTGATATGCAATATGGTCTTAGGCGACCCCTGTGAAAGGGTCATTCGACCACCAAAGGGGTCGCGACCCACAGGTTGAGAACCGCTGTTCTAGAGGGAGACTGTCCCAGAGCTCCAATGGAGACCCCAAACAAAGGGAGGGGGAAACAGATTAAGAACTGGGGAGAAGTAGCGTGCAATATGTGGCTCCAAAGGACTACTTGGGCCAACTCAGCAAAAAGAAATATCCTTCCTCGTGGTATGGATTATAAATTAGAAGTGATTTTTGTTTAGGGTGGGGAGGAGGGGAGAGAAAGGCTGATGCTTGGGTTATGTGTTGTCAAGTGATAAAAGCAAGTATAAGAATATCTGATAGCAGAAGTCTGTGTGCATATGTTAGCAGAGAGTATGAGTGAAAGAAGTATGAGTGACTTTTAATTGCTTTTTGTGCTATCGTGCATTTTCTAATATCATTATGATTTATAAGCACTACTTTTTATATCATAAAGCTGTTATTAAAAAAGAATTATAGACAGATAATCACGGATAGCCAAGCATGGTACTAATACTTTAAAGATCATCTCATTTAGAAAGGCCTTTTTTGCAGCTGAGAAACCGAGGACTTTGTGCCAAAAGCGTGTTCCACCACTTACCAGCTTTTAGCTTTAGGCAAGAAACTCTCCTTGCCTCAGTTTCTTTAGGTATAATATGGTGTGGATGAAAAGGGGCCACTTGCTAACCTGACAAGCTCAGGGAAGGCCTGCATGGAGCCCTTGAACACTCAAAGACCTAAAGTAATCACAGGATGGTCAGAAATTAAAACTATAACTAAAAGCAATTTATGGCCGGTAGTCATGTCCTAGGCCAGTATCTTCTCTGATAAAAGTCGTCTTTTTGCATCTAAAATACCATACCTTTGGAATGTCAGGGTAACTGCCCTTTTTTCTGGACCTGTCAGGGCACCGGGGCTAGATCACAGATTCCCTCATTACTACAGTATTATTATTAACACCTATGTATTCTGTACCCATCTATGTGAAAGAAGCATGCGTCTATCATTTTACTTTTTATCCAATCCCAAAGGTTTCCCTACTTTGCTTTCTCCCACCTCCCTAATCTAGCACCAATGGATGTCATGTAACCCACTTACATCTCCTCCTTTGCTTGTAATGTATAAAACAAGGTGAAAAACTGCCATTCTCCTGAGCATTATCTCAGTCTATTGAGATTCTGCTTCCTGGCAATTGTCCAAGGTGGGCTCAAATAAACTCACAAAAATTCTTTACAGGTCTGAATGTTTCTTACCTTACAATGGGAATAATATTAGTTTCTCATAAATTGATTTCAAAAATGATTAAATGAAATAACATATGGAAAGCGCTTAGACTAGGACCCATGATACAGTAAATGTTAGCTATTTTTTTAAATTCTCACACTCACATTAAAGAGGATAATAAGCCTGAGAAGGTTTAGTCATTAGTCTATGGTTAAAAATTCAGGGAAATGTTGGAATCAAGATTTGAATACAGATATGCCTAAAATTCTGTTATTGCTATAGGTGAAACACTCAAAGATTCATGGCAAGTTTGAGTGAGTGATTCTTTGGCCACATGATTAATCTATTAAGATAGAGCTGATATCCATTTCTGCTTCTTTTCTTCCTCCTTTCTCTCTTCCTCCCTTTCTTCCTTCCTTTGCAGTTTTTCTTCAATTTTCCAGTCCATAGGCAAGGGAATATAAACACCCATGATAATAACACTAGTGATGTATTAGATTGAGGTGTTTAATTTTAAAAATATCCAAAATACAGTGTTAAATAAGATAGAATTATATCTCTTTCCCATGACAGTCCAAAGATAGGCAATACAAGGTAGGTGGGACAACTCTACCATCCTCAACAGGTGTCTTCCAAAGTTGGTCCTGCCCTCACTATTTCCCAGCCAGCAGGAAAAGAGGGAATGAGAAAGCCCAATGGCAAATATATCATAATGGCAGATGATTAAGAAGTTGCATATATCACTTCTGCACTCATCATACTGATCAGAAAGGCCATGCCTGGCTGTGAAAGAAAATGAGAAATATAGTCTGCGGGTTCTATTACTAAACAATAAAGGGGAGGACAGATTGTAGAGGGAGCAGTTTCAGGCTCTCCCATAGGAGTGTAGTGAGCATAGGTACATGATTATTAATGTCTCAGAGTGTCTATTATAAAGTATATTTGTGTCTAATGGCTAATGACAGTAGAAAGTTCGATAGCCACTGTGAAAGGGCCCATCACAGATTTTATTATTGATCATTGCCATATTGATGAAACCAGCATCTTTCTTCTATCATAACAGGTAATGCTTTTGCTTCCTACTTCAGTACCACCTATGAGAACAGTGCCCCAGAACTGTGCAGTGCAGCAACACTGGCGGGATTGTTTTATATAAATTGCACTTTAATACTCACAAGTCACTCTGAGTGACATTACAGGAACTAGCTCAATGAAATATGCCAATGCCTTTATGCTTTTCGGGGGAGGCTACTGAGATGTAATTGACTCAATCACTCGGCATTTTAGGAAGATCCTCAGGAGAAATTTCTCCTAGGCCTCATGGGTGGTAAAATTTTCTTTTTGACAATATTTTTCTCCTATAGGAAGGAATGTGAATCATTAAACTGTTGTTTTTTTTTTTTTTTTTTTGGTTACTATGAAACTCAGTAGAATCCACAGCCTGCATTCATACATTTATGGGACTGGTGTGTTAAATTTTTCTCTTTTGTCATCTTACCATCCTGCATTATTTTTTTCATTCTAATTTGTTTAATTTTCATAATTCACATGTATAAATGATGTGTGCATACAAACAAACAAATGCTAAAAGTATCATCATATGGCTCTCTGAAATTTCACTATATTTATTTACTATATGATTGCTCACATAATTAGACATGTCTGAAAAATCATAATTTTTTACTTTAAAGCATCTTTGACTTTTAAAATGACAGGAAATTTGCAAATAAGTTTGATCATTCCTTACCAAAACATGAATGTAAAAGGGTGAGTTGGTGAATTAAGAACTTACTTTTAGTTAGGAACAAGTACTATCAATTCAACTTACACTTAATTAGTAAAAGGGAATGCTTACATATGGTGGTGTGTCTTCAGTAGATTTTCAAACTAAAGGAGATTTTGCTTATTATAGAAAACTGAAATGCCCATAGTGGCTCTAACTTTTGTTTTTAATAGTGAAGGTAAAAAGATGGATCCCTTTTGGGGGGAAACGTGTGGCTCACAATGCAAGTTTTAACACCTTTCCTGTGATTACCCACACCTCTGGCAGAAAAATCTTTTCTGACCCTGTGGGTCTTTGCCATGGTTTAGGCCAGTGGGGACTTTTCAGAATGGTGGATAATCAATTTAGCCTCATTAAATGCAGTTCCCATCTTAAATTACGCAAAATGTTAGGGCCCACGGGTCAAAACAGAGGTAGAACAGAGAGACCCGTAGGCATTCTAGCAGTTAAGCCAGGGAGACTGTGCTATGGGAATGTGATTCTTAGTTGAATGGCTTTGAATAATTCTCCTTGCTTAGAAGCAAATGATGATGCCTGCTGCTGCAGTCCAAAGAAGAAAAATAGTTTAATGATTTAGATTATGAACGTGAGTATGAAAAAGCCTGAAACGTAAAGCCCCTTCAGTCAATAACAAGACAGTTTTGTAAACCACGTAAGGCTGTGATAAAATCCTGCTCGACTGGCCCACGAGCAGATGTGACAAGTTGAATTTATTTCCTCTCTTACCAGGAAGCTTTGCAGGAAACTCTTAACATATGGTGCTTTTCGCTTCCATCTAGAGCTATAAATGTTATTGGAAAAGGATGTTCCCAAGAGCAGCGAGTTTCTGACGTCTCTGCCAAATGGAGTCCAAATGATCCTTCTGTGGTTCTGAATTCCCCGAGTTCTTAGGCATTGGCAACCAAGGGTCTCTGATCTAAACACAGCTCACTAATTTAATTATTTTATTATAGATTTCTGGAAGCTCTTTCAGACTAGTGACTTAGCATCTGTATGGTATCTAGCTATAAAGGAGTTGCAAGTTAGAAGGGTATAAGTGTTTTGTTTCTTAACTGTTTTCACTTGAAAACTTGAAAATCACTTCACACAGGAACCAGGCATCACAACTGAAGACAAAAGAGTGAGAGAAGTCAAATTTATGGAAACTTTTCTATCATTTAGAGCTTTTTATATCATACATACATGCACAATCTACCACTCATGGTGGGGATGTGGTAGTAAGCGCTTGTGGTGGTTAGCAAAAATACAAAAATGAAGTATTGCCAAGTAAAAATCATCACTATCGTATGTACAGTTTATAAGGCTCCACAAAGTGCTGAATATACACCAGAGGGCACATCCTTATTTAATGTCTTTTTGAAGCATTTCATTTTAATAAATTAGAAGGAACACATTGACGCTTTGACCATGAGAAGGTTGCTGCTAGCTAAAGCAACACCATGATTGCTAAATTGAAATTAATGGCACCGACTAGTTTTTATTGTCAATGCAATGAGCTATGTTGAAATGTCACCCAGTCTGAGACAGCATATGCATTAAAGTAAAATATTTGAAAACTGGCATTTTAACAGTTGTGCTGTAAATGATTAAGTATAAATAATTCTGGAGTAATTATTCATCATATATATACATATATATATATACACATATATATATACACATGTTCACCCATCTTTAACATTTTATAGTATTTTAGTGATATTTTAGCACTTATGAAAATTAATTATTCTATAGTCATGGACACTGGATATTTTGTAGTATATTTTAGTTTCCTATTACATGAGCTAATTTCTGAAAACTCAAGTGTAAATATGAATGAGTACATGTTCTCTATATATTTTATATACATATTTATATATATGTCACTATGAGCAAATCAACACCTGGCATATGTACGCATAATGAGTTTAGATGAAATTTGTCAGAACAAATATATATATATACCAACCTAAAGCTCTTAAGTTATAGTTAAAACATCTTAAAATTAATTGTAATACAGTTGTATTTGAAAGCCTTAATTATCATTTGAGTCTTTGAACAAAAAGTTGTAACACACCGAAAGGGAAGAACAAATTATACCAATAACTATGCATTTAAAATCACTCTAAAAAAGTTTTTGCACAGCAAGGGAAACCATCAACAAAATTAAAGTACAATCCACTGAATGAAAGAACATAATTGCCAATGATATATATCTGATAAAGGGTTAAAATATAAAATTTATAAAAAGCTTATAAAACTCAACACCAGAATGACTAATAATCCAGCTTAAAAGGACCTGAATAGACACTTCTCCAAAGAGGGTATGCAGATGGCCAGTAGACACATAAAAAGATGTCCAGCATCACTAATCATCACAGAAAAGCAAATTAAAACTTCAATGAGATTATCTCACACCTGTCAGAATGGCTATCATAAATAATCAACAAACAACAAGTGTTGGTGAGGATGTGGAGAAAAGGGAACCGTCCAGCAATGTTGGTGGGGATGCAGATTATAAGAGGAGGCAAAGGAAGCAGCTAACATTAATATTCTGGTTAGTAAGGATAATTTATCAGATCTCACCATCACCCAGAAAAGACTACTCATTTACCACCATTTTCTGCTTCTTAGTCTAAATCTTTCTCTTTGCCAAGGCTAGGATGACATTTGAAAAGTCATCTGTCTTTAGTCACTTCTTTTTAAGTGTCCCCCATTAGTGTCACATGCAATAGCTGAAACACCTAGCGATCACTTGGAGCTTAAGCTAGGACAACAATCTTCTACAACTTGATGGTACTAACATGCAAACCCAATTTAGTATAGCTTAAGCACGACACCTTTTTTAAAATCAGATTACCAATAACTCACAACCTTCGGATCAAATATGATATCCTCTTTTAAAAAGTGGCTGGGGGCGTCTCAATACTCTCCAGACTTGAAATTCAGAACACAAAGTCAGTATGTCTCTCACTATCAGCCTATTCTGTCCACGACTATTTCTCAATTTATCCTCCGTTTTGTAGACAGGAAACCCAGTTAGTTTGGCCAAAAAATAAAGTTTATATCCCAGCACAACATAGGTGTGAATTTGCACCCTCCTCTATGATCTGCCACAGACTTGACAGATAAAGATAGGCAGACCAGATTCCTGCCACGCACTCATGCCCCGCCTCCAAATGAGAAACCCGAAAAGTGATGTCAATGCTGTCTACAATATTAATATCAGTCAAGTCAATCCATTACACATAAATACCATCTTTTAATTCTTATTTCCTCTGCATTCAAGTAATTTTTAAGATAAAAGCTTATGCACTCAATTAATCATGTCTGGAGATTGATACTGCTTCTGTTTATCAAATACAAATTGACAATTATATTTGCAAAATTTGAGAGTATAATTAAGTATGTATTCATTTTTGAACTAGGAATCAGTCAAATTAGCACATGCCCAGAGGTCTCAAAGATGAAAGAAACTACTGAAGAATTATTAACCAAAGGCAGATAACACAGCTCTATCTATGTATGACCCAGGGCACCAAACTTGATGTAACCATGGCCTTCGAATCTGATGGCTTGCCCCAGGTCCCCCTTCTGCCATTTAGTCTCTTTGTGACCTCAGGTAGGTTTCTAAACTGCTCTGATCCACAGGTTCATTAATGCTAAAAGGAAAGTAACTCTGGTTTGTTCTGAGGGCAAGGGAATTCTTGTTTATAAAAGTCACTTTGTTTCTAAAAGTATGAACTGGTTTACTTAGATGTCACTGTAGTTTTACAAGTTGCGGTTGTTTTACCTGTTTTTGTAAAGGCTATCAATTTTTTAAAAGCGTAAACTGAAATAAATTTGAAAGATCATTGCAAACAAGAATCGTCCGACTTATCAGATATATAGTCCTAAAGATAGTATTTGCAAAGTCTCATACAAAGTTGACTTAAAACAGACAACTATAACAATAATAACAAACTTTGCTTAAGACTGATCCCACCCAAGATCTCAGGCCTTAGTGAGGAGATAGAAGAGGATTAGGAAGTCAGGGATAAGACCAAGGAAAAGGGAATAGCACAGAGAAGTCCAAGAGTAACAGAATCTTGCAAAATAGCAGGATGCAGCTTGCTGACTGCACCACAGAGACAAACAAAAGGACCTAGATCTGAACCCAGCCAGGCAGGAGTTGCTGGGGCAACCTGGCAGGATGGGAACAGTGATATCCCCTGGGGCCAGAAGTGGCAGTTCTCAATCAGGTCTGTTCTGCAGGCGGGAACTTGATCTTTAAAATGTATGGATGTTGCTAAGGCAGAATTCTTTGAAATGACCAATCATGACCTAGCAAAGCATATATCTACCCCTAGACAAAGCAGCACACTCTCTCCTCTCTCTGGCACACTGGGTTTCTGGGTCTCCTATGTCTGGAGATATGCTCCCCTGTGCCCATGTAGTTTATGGTCAAATGGGACTCCACACATGGACTAGTGGAATTTCACTAGCTTGGATGCTGAACTACACCTACTGCAACATGGAACAGAAGCTGTGGACACTGGCCTGCTTTGGGCTCTCCTGGAATCCCCGCTGCACCTTTTCCAGGACTGGCTTAAGGGGCAGGGGACTTTGGAAACTGAGACAAAGAAGCTTCACCGCGACTGGCTTTGGGCCCACCTCCTGCCTGCTGCAGGGCATCTGTCTTTCTCTCAGCAGACTGTGCTTCCACTAACCGCCTTTGTCCGTGAACTCATTCTTCGATTTTGCAAGACAAGAAAGTAGGACCCAAACATAGCACTTTGGTTCCACTAGTATTGCCATACTTGTTCCTTTTGTTCCTCTTCTAACACAATCTGCATCAAAGCTATAGTAATCTCTGACCACAGAATCCTATCATTAGAATCTCTCATCTCCTCACTTCTAATGAAATCTGTTCCTCAGTCTCATGATTACCCCTCCCCTTCCCATCCCTTGATAGCTCACTATTGTCTCAGTTCATCAGTCCTTCTTCTAGCCTCATTTGCTTGCCTAACCAGCCTTGACACTAGGGTCAGCCGCTTTATTAGATTTTCACACTCACTTGCCCCAGAGCTGCCGTTCCAATCCCCAAGAATGGGTAAATACCATCATTTGCCTTCTCAGCTCCCAGTCCCAGGCTGCCACACATTGCCTAAGAAAGTCACAAAGCCAGGTTGGCTGTTTCCACTACAGTTCCGAGCTAGCTGAAGTCATCTGGGCCCTCACTGCTGCTTGACAATACTTGTTCTCATCCATGATTTACAGTCCTTTGTATTCCCCATGGTGTCAATTCCAAGATTTCTTCTCACTCTTAGTTTTTTTATACGATCTCCCAATTCCTAGAAAAAGTCAAGGCCAATGCTTGATTTCCTCTCTCTCTCTCTTTTTCTCTCCATCTAAAACCTCAATTCATTTCTTCTGATCTCATAGGAAAGTGCTCTCCTCTCCCATGCTAAGCCTTTTACTTAGCCAAGCCTCTTTCCCTAAGACTTTATCACATCAGTTATCTACACATTCCCATAACAAGTTTTTTTTAAATATATTTTATTGATTTTTTACAGAGAGGAAGGGAGAGGGATAGAGAGCTAGAAACATCGATGAGAGAGAAACATCAATCAGCTGCCTCCTGCACACTCCCTACTGGGTATGTGCCCACAACCAAGGTACATGCCCTTGACTGGAATCGAAGCTGGGACCCTTCAGTCTGCAGGCCTATGCTCTAGCCACTGAGACAAACCAGTTAGGGCAAATTTGTTTTGCTTCATTCTTTTCCCCCATCTAGGCACTCCCTATATTTGTTATCTTGTTTAATTTCTTGAAAAATTCCTTGAATGGAGAGAGTAGTTTATATTTATGGATTCCATTTTCTTACCAATTCCCTCCTTGTGACCTGCTTTCTGCTCCAATACTTAAATACAAGGATAGCTTTTGGTCCTTCCTCCCTTTTGTTCTCGTTAAGCAATTACTATAATTGACAATACAATGTCTTGAAATTCTCCACTGTGTTCCCTCCAAAATTACCCTCTTCTTATTCATATTTCATTTCAGTGGTGCCCATAGCTTCCAGGATACCTGGCATTCAAACTCTAGAGCCATGTTTGCCTCCTTACTCTCCTTATAGCCAATAGTTGACATGTTCTGTTACTTCCATTTCATTTCTGCAACATTTCTCACATTTATACTCTATCCCAAATTACTTTTTTCTAGGACTACTGAAGCAGATTAATACAAATATCACTTAACCCCATCACTTTCAAGTTTTTTCCATGACATTATATTTGCATCCTGGGATTGTCAAGTTCTTCAATCTGTCCAATTTTTATTCTTATTCTTCTTTCTTTTGTCCTGTCAAAAGGAACTCTTTGTTCTTTTCCTTATAAAACCTGAGATTATGAGCCAATTACCTCTACCCAGAGATGAGAAACAGGGGAGGAGGCTAGGATAAATCACAGTGTCTTTTGCCCCTTCAAACCAAATAATACAGATATATATGACATCGGATTTTTAAAAGTACAAAGGGCTTGGATACATGAATGTTTTCAGATTTGAAAATTTATTAAGCTGTACATGTATGGCACATGTACTTTGCTGTGTAGATAATATACTATATTTCTGTATGTATAATATACTTTAATAAACACGTATATATAATATACTTTTCTGCATGTATAGTATACTTCAATAATTTTTTTAACTTCAACAAAGACAGTGTTAAGTGGGCAAAAAGAGAAAAAGATGGCAACATATAATCTGAGCAATGGATTTAGCAGGATAAAAGCAGCTAAGCAAAACATTTTTATCACGATTCAGTAATTTCTTTTTTTAATGCTCTGACTCCCTATGTCCTTCCAAATATTTGGTGCAAAAAGAGACAGGACCCTAAAAAAAACATATTCTGTCATTACTTATGATTGCCTTTTAGATTTAAAATGTTAAGGACATTTGCATTATAAGTACATCTAAATGTATAGTATTATATGTTTCCAAAAATCATAAAATGACCCAGGAAAGAAACCCGTGAGATGGCAAAAGTCAAGTTGCTTATAAATTAATTTTCTTCATTTACAGATGGAAAAAAAAATAAAAATTTTAAAAGAAAGACAAGAAATAAACCCAATACAACATACAGATAATGTATCATAGAATTGTACACTTGAAACCTATATAATTTTATTAACCAATGACACCCCAATAAATTTAATTAATAAAATAAAAGATAATCTTAAGCCTCAGGATTATCTGTCTAAGTAGCATATTAAATGTAAGTTCCAGGGTCAAATCAAATAGACCTGAGTATTGATTCCAGTTTAGCGATTTACTTGTTATGCGACCTGGGAATATAGCCTAAACTCTATGAATTTCAGTTTCTTCATTGCAAAATGAACATAACTACTTTGCAGAAATGTAGTGAGGATAAGAAAGGATATATGTAATTTGAATAATACAGCATTGAAACAATACACATGCTCAGACAATAGCTGTTTTACCTCTTATCTGTAACTTAAGGAGGTGAAAATAGATAAACTTTAAAGCCTCCTCCAGTTTTAACTTTCTACCCTTCCTATTTTGCCATTAACATGGCCTCTTTTCCATAATAGCAGCCCTTACTTAAAGATTATGAGAACATATTGAAAGGTGAGACAGCCAATCAGATTTGTGGAATCTTAATGATGTCATAGTATCAGTAGAAGGTTTGGAAGCTGTAGTTTGAATGTTAGTCTATCTCAACAAATACATTGTTCTCCATTTTAGCTTCCTCAATTCAGTATGTGAAGTTGGTCTTTGCTTCAATTTCAGAGATCTTTTTCTAGGGGAATTTTTCCCCTAATTTTTCTTTTGTTTTCACTATATCTTTTTTGTTGTGGTTGTTAATCCTCACCTCCCGCACACATCCAGACCAGAGACTGGGTTTGAGCCTGCAACCGAGGTACATGCCCTTGACTGAAATAGAACCCAGGACCCTTCAGTCCACAAGCCGATGCTCTATCCATTGAGCCAAACAGGCTAGGGCTGTTTTACTATATATTTTTTTTTTTATTATTGTTTAAAATATTACATGTCTCCTTTGTTTCCCTGATTAAGCCACCCACCACTTCCACCCCTGAGGGCAAACCTCCACCACCTCAGTGTCTGTGTTCATTGGTCATGCTAATATGCATGCATACAAGTCCTTTCGTTGATCTCTAAATTCCCCCTCCCTGCTTTCTCCCCGAGGTTATATAGTCTGCCCAGTGCCACCTTGTCTCTGGATCCATTTTTGTTCATCAGATTATGTTGATCATTATATCACACACTAGAGGCCCAGTGCATGAAATTCTTGTACTGGGGGGGTGGTGTCCCTCAGCCCAGCCTGCACCCTCTCCAACCTGGGACCCCTCAGGGGATGTCTGGGACCCCTTGGGGAATGTCCAGCAGTCAGACATCCCTCTCAGTCCTACAATCTGGGACTGCTGGTTCCCAACTACTCACCTGCCTGCCTGCCTAATTGCCCCTAATTGCTTCTGCCTGCCAGCCAGATCACCCCCTAACCACTCCCCTGCCAGCCTGATTTCCCCCAACTTCCCTTCCCTGCTGGCCTGGTCACCCCTAACTGCCCTCCCCTGCCAGCCATCTTGTGGCAGCCATCTTATGCCCACATGAGGGCGACCATCTTGTGCAAGGGCGTGATGGTCAATTTGCATATTACCTCTTTATTATATAGGATATGAGTGAGATCATGTGATATTTATTTTTCTCCGACTGGCTTATTTCATTGAACATAATGCTCTCCAATTCCATCTATGCTGTTACAAATGGTAAAAGTTACTTCTTTTTTATAACAGCATAGTATTCCATTGTGTAGATGTACCACAGTTTTTTCATCAATGCAATCCCCATTAAAATACCAACAGCATATTTCACAGTCCTAGAAAAAACTCTCCAAAAATTTATCTGGAATTTAAAAAGACCCTGAATAGCCACAGCAATCCTGAGAAAAAAGACCAAAGTTTGAGGGATCACAATACCAAATATCAAGCTATAATACAAAGCCACTATTCTCACAACTGCCTGGTACTGGCACAAGAACAGACATATAGACCAATGGAATGAAACAGAGAACCCAGAAATTGACCCAAGCCATGATGCTCAGTTAGTATTTGACAAAGGAGGCAAAAGCATACAATGGAGTCAAGACAGTCTTTTCAGTAAATGGTGCTGGAAAAATTGGTCAGATACATGCAAAAAAAAAAAAAAAATGAAACTAGATCACCAACTTACACCATACACAAACAAACTCAAAATGGTTAAAGGATTTAAATGTAAGACAGGAAACCATAAAAATCTTAGAAGAATCCATAGGCAGCAAAATATCAGACATATGTGTAGCAATATCTTTACCAACACAACTCCTAGGGCAATGGAAACTAAGGAGAAAATAAACAAATGGGACTACATCAAAATAAAAAGCTTCTGCACAGCAAAAGAAACCATCACAAAAACAATAAGAAAGCCCTCTGCATGGGAGAACATATTTGCCAATGCTCTCTCAGATAAGGGTTTAATCTCCACAATTTACTCAGAACTCAAACAACTTAACAAAAGGAAGATAATCCAATCAAAAAATGGGCAAGGACATAAATAGACACTTTTTGAAAGAGGACATACAGAAGGCCTAAAGACATATGAAAACATGCTCAAAGTCACTAATTATCCAAGAGATGCAAATCAAAACAACAATGAGGTACCATCTCACACCTGTCATAATGGCGATCATCAACAAATCAACAAACGACAAGTGCTATCAAGGATGTGGAGAAAAAGAACACTCCTGCTCTGCTGGTGGGAATGCAGACTGGTGCAGCCACTTTGGAGAACAGTATGTATGGAGTTTCTTTAAAAAGTTAAAAATGGAACTCCCATTTGACCCAGTAATCCCACTTCTAGGACTATATCCCAAGAAACCAGAAAGGATATATGTACCCCTATGTTCATAGCAGCACAATTTACAATAGCTAAGATTTGGAAACAGCCTAAGTGTTTTCACTATATCTTAATGATATTCATATTCCTTCATATTGTTAGTAAAGATAACAACTGATATTATATTAGATAGAGAAAATTCTAAGAAATGCAAGTTCAGGTTTTCAGTGTTAGCCCACTCAGTCTATAAGAAAATACAAAATGAAAGAGAGTACAGAATGTCTATTGTAATGGATGCTGTGATGTGTCACTCAGATGCTTCAGGATGGAGGCACTCATTCTCCCAGATAGCAGGAATATTGGCTGAGTTCCTTTCTGCCTCACAAAAGTTTATAGCCTCTTTCCCAGGGGTAGTCTACTGAAAGATTCAAGGTCCAGAGGCCTGACCCTCTTACTTGATTCAAGGCAATTCTGAAGGTCATCTCAACTTCAGCTATCCCCATGGAATTGCCTGAGGGCACTTGTAATTTCTCCCTCTGCCCATTCTTGTCTCCTTCGCCTAATCTGTATTGTTCCCTATAAATAAAGCTTTGCATGCAACTCTCCATTTCAGAGTCTGTTTCCTTGGAAACCCCTTCTACTATATCCATTATTATCAAGTATTGAAAAGTAATTGGGAAGATACTTTTCAGTCTCCCAAATGTTTTGAAGGTAACTTCATCCATATGATCAGATTCATCATAACTCAGTCAACTTCTACAGCTCCCAGAAGAGAAAATATAGAGAATCCACAACAACTCTGAAACAAAGATCCTATCTAGTTACTATACAGTACCTAATGTTACCTAGGAGATCTGTGAATACCTAGGGAATTTGACCATTTGTAAAGTGGTTCACTTTGTTACATTTGTGGATGGAATGTGAATCGTATTGGGAATGCTATATAATCTCACAAACTCTATGATATGCCATTGTGTTCTCAGGAATGTGATATGCCTGGGACTC
Organism: Myotis yumanensis; assembly: GCF_028538775.1. Lineage (NCBI taxonomy): Eukaryota > Metazoa > Chordata > Mammalia > Chiroptera > Vespertilionidae > Myotis > Myotis yumanensis. The sequence continues at coordinate 61,527,885 of NW_027223753.1, read as the reverse complement.
TCGTAATACCCAAAGGAAAGTGGCTGCAGCCAATTGGATATCATGAATAAACAGAGTATTTGAGAAATGAATGAGTGTCTATTCTCCCTGAAGGCCATTCTTTATCCATACACACCTGGTAAGATAGTTACCTTTCTATTTGTCAGATACTTACTCAGCCAGAGGCCATGCAAACAGTTGGTGTCTATACCAGAAAGATAGTGTCAGCTAAAAAATGACCCAACCAGGTAACACAACTCCTCTTACCTATATATAAGTACCCAGGTGAGAACCTAGCTCAACAAAACTACTTATGAATAGTTCCATAATACAACTTAGAGAAGCATGAGACATGAAGTAAATGTCTAAATTAGCTGTTTTCAACCTTTTTGAACTATTACCCTTTAGAATAACAAATGATGAAGGAATCTAAAGAGCTTTTGTTACAAGTTATACATATCAATATTTACCACATTAGAGATGAAAACTGAGAAATTATAAAATATTTATTAATTTTGAATTACAATAATAAACCCAGGACATAATTTAAATATTTTTTATTAAAAATATTTTTCCAAGACAAAAAATTTAGGGAGAAGAGTGCCATATTTTCCTTTGCATTCAGTCTTTTGTGATATATTCTTTAGAAGTATGTAAAGAAAATCTGGCCGCTCTGACCAGTTTGGCTCAGTGGATAGAGCGTCGGTCTGCGGAGAAAGGTCCCAGGTTCGATTCCGGCCAAGGGCATGTACCTTGGTTGCGGGCACATCCCCAGTCGGAGGTGTGCAGGAGGCAGCTGATCGATGTTACTCTCTCATTGATGTTTTTAACTCTCTATCCCTCTCCCTTCCTCTCTGTAAAAAATCAATAAAATATTTTTTTAAAAAAAGAAAGAAAATCTGGCCTTATGAAAATATGTAGTTCAAAAGGAAGGGATGTTTTAATGAACAGCTGTGCATATCCATCTTTGATATTATTCCATAGCTTGACATATGTTTAGTTTCTTAAGGTTAGTTGCAATGTGGAATCTAAAACCATATCATACACTATTCATACTCTATAAAATTATTGGATTAACTTGCATTTTGAATGGATCTTTTACCCATGCATGATTTTGTAACATCTTATACTAGAGGTTTGTAAAACATTGATTCATAGAGTAATGTAGATTTTCCAAACCTTGACACATTTCCTTATTCAATAAAAACACATTTATGAATACCCCCCGCCCATCTCATGGGAAAAATGTTTAGGAATTGGGAAGCTATCCAAATTAAAATTGTTCCCAAGCTCTAATTTTTGAAATTAGAGTTCTAAATTTCTTTTTCACTTGAAAACTCAGATCTGATCATTGCCAACAAATATTGTATATTTTCCTTGCAGTGACACATTTATTTGGTTCATTTTTGATAAAATGTCTGCCAAATATCCAAGAGCGAATAATCAAGTTTGTCTGCCAATTGTTCTCCTCAGTAAGAATGATGTTCCTAGAGAATGCAGATAGTTCAGCTCACAATTCAAACATCTGTACAAGTGCTTTCCTCTGAGACAACATCAGGCTGCGGTGTGCAGCAGAATCTTGTTTTGCTTACTTTCATGGTGTCACACTAAATACTAAAAGGAGGCAGAGTAGCCAAAACCGGTTTGGCTCAGTGGATAGAGCGTCGGCTTGCGGACTGAAAGGTCCCAAGTTCGATTCCGGTCAAGGGCATGTACCTGGGTTGCGAGCACATCCCCTGTGGGAGATGTGCGGGAGGCGGCTGATCGATGTTTCTCTCCCATCGATGTTTCTAACTATCTATCTCTCTCCCTTCCTCTCTGTAAAAAATCAATAAAATATATTAAAAAAAAAAAAAAAAAAAAGGAGGCAGAGTAAAGGGGAAGGCTTAATGAAATTAATAATTCTTACTTACACATCAAGATTTTTTTAGTGAAACTGGCATTTAAAAAGTTTTGTGTGTGTTGTGTTTTTTTACACCGAGTACCTGTCAGTGAAGGATATGATGACTACTATTGTAGTTTGGAACCATTGCTTTAATTCCTACCAGGGCCCCAGCAAATTTACCCACCATTGTTTTCACATTACCAGTGCAAAAGTCATACAGTGTAAACAAGAAATAACAACTTAGTATTTATATAAAAACTGTTTTGGCCTTGCAGACTCCTAAAAATGCCTCGGCTATACCCTGGGGGTCTGTGGCTCATATTTTGAAATCACCCTCCTCTGTTCCTATTTCCACCCAAATCACACATACAAAAACTGGGGTTGAAAGTAGGAATGAGTTTAATGGACATTAAGCTCAGCTTTATAAAAGATGCCCATTAAGCCTTTTTCTTTGATCTCTTCTGAAAGTAAAAAGGACCTATCTCCATAGCTGGCTCAGTCTTGTCAGCTTCCTGCCTCTACCATCAAGTAAATTCCCATTGTATTTCTGTCTTAGACATCTTGCAAAAAAAAGTATTTGCACCACATTTCTTCACAGAATGACTCTGTGGGGAACAACTCTTTTTCTCCCCCCAAATGTTTCTTTATATCTAACACAGATTTAAGGCTGTAGTGTACATGTCCCCTTTACTCTCTCATTAGAACCATGTGAACCAGCTAGTCAGCAAGCTTATTATAAGAACTAGGCAGATATTTAAACAAATATTAAGTCATCCTTTAGCCTTCTTTTTCTTTCCACCTAAACAGTCCTGGTTATTAACCTTTCCTCTCGGGTTCTATTTTCTCACTCTTTTATCATTTGTGTTACTCTTTGCTGGACTCTCTCCAGTTTTACGACATTCCCCTTAAAGTGTGGAGGACAAAACTAAACACCATCCTTTAATAAGGTCTTTACCAAGGGCCCGTACAGAGCAAACATTGCTTCCTGGACTTGGCAAGTCATCCCCCTGATAATATGTTAGCATGTTGGCCTTTAAATAACAGCACTGTTGTGCTGACTGGTATTTGCTCTTAGGTTTGCAATTACTGCCAACTTTCTGTTGTAGTGGTGCCTATGCAGACAGTCCCTTCCTTTAATCTCTGCATTTTGTTTCTGGCTTCTGATGTTAAATCTTGCCCTTGCCCTAGTTTTCTTTCCCCTAAGTTTTCCTGCCAATTTCCCTAATTGATCAAGCTCACACTGAACTATTCCAGCCTCCAAGATGTAAGCAATACCCACCACTTAGTGTCATTCACACATGCTCCTGATTCCATCATTCTAGACATTCATTTAAAAAAAAAGACCACTTGATTTTGGGGACATCATTTTGTAGTTATACAGGCAGGAATGCAGTAACTAAAATGGGCTTCCCAAAGTCATGTCCTTCCTACTTTTTCACTATTCAGAAAGAATACAAGTGCCATATGCCACTAAAAATAGAAATAAGTAAATCTCAGTTCTGTTATATAGTAGAAATCCTATCACTGGAAAGAGTTTAAAGCAGAACTAAGCTTCTGTTAAAAGAGACCAAAAGATACAGTTGCTCCTAGAAAATAGTAGTTAATCCTCTTTCTCATAATAGACCTCAGGTAAGCAGGCAGGTTAAAGGTGAAGGTCTGGACCTGGTTCATTCAGAGACACAGATTTCTTCCATGCTGTTGCTCTGCCATTCCCTGGAGTATTGTCCTTATCTTCAAGGTCCAAGCTGACTCATGTTCAGAAGAAGAAAAGAGCATGAAGGTTGCACCACAATGTCCACAGGCCCAGACTTAAAAATGGCATGTATCACTTCTACTCGAGCTCCATCTGCTGGAAACGAGTTATCCACAAGAGAAACTAGAAAGTATATGAGCGTCATTAGAAGATGAAAGAATGGATTTTGGGAGACCACTGCAGTTTCTGCCACCAAACATCTAGATGAATCTAAATTGTATGGTCTGTTATGCCCAGCATGGACCCTGCAGTGGACATGAAAAATAACCCTTCTCTCTGTGTTTACCAGCTTTATTCATGAGGCTTATCCTAAGCTTCATTTAAAACTACTTGCCTATAGCCGTGGTGGGGAAACAAAGTTGGTTCAAGCATATTATACTGATACACCAAGGTTGCGGGTTTGATCCCCGATCAGGGCACACACACAAAATCAACCAATAAGTGCATGGACAGATCGATGTTTCTCTCTCTCTCTCTCTTTCTCTTTCCCCCCTCCCTCTCTCTAAAATCAATTTTAAAACTTTAATAAAAATAAAACTACTTTCCTATAAAGGCCAAATCTCAATCTATACATGCTGTTAGCCATGGTCTCCCATTCTTGTTCCATGACATCATAAATAGAACCATCCACCCATTCACTCTTTCCTCAAGCTAATCATTTCATAACTTGCATTTGCTTTAAAGTCCCTAAAAGTGGGGGAGGTAAGCATCAGAATTAGCTTCATTGTGGTACATCTGCCATTAAAGAGAAAGCCTCAAGAATTTTGGCTGTGTGTTTTAAGCTCCATTCTGGGCCTTAAGGGAACAATTTGATTTTTGTTCTTTCAGTTTCATCACCTATAAAATAAAAATCATTTCACTTTTTCTAATGGTTTTGAGATGATTATATGTAGACAAAGTGTTAAAAACCCATGACCAAATGTTCGTATTATTCTAAAATAACCCATTCCAATTAGGTAAAAATATTAAAACAAAAGAACACAAAACACTTTAGACCGATTAGTCCCTGGACATTCTGTGTGCACTGCCCAGAACCCCTTTCTGGAATTAAGAAGAGGAATGATGAGGTTTGGGATGGGATGCCAATAAAGTAATAGCTGGTGTAGATTACGTGAAATAAGTACATTATTAATAGCTGCCAGAAACAGAGAGACCACATATTCACATGAGAAACACCAACTCCACAAAAGACTAGACTGCTGACCGCCTGGAGGAGTGTTGTGGACCACACTCTGTGAACCAGTGCTTTAGAATTACTAAAAAATGGATTTTAAAAAATCTTGTAGAGATGTGTCTGGCCTATTGTTTGAGCCCTTTCCAAGAAAAAATGACGGTGTATAATTACTTTTTGCATGCTAATTCAGCTGTTTTATTTTTTCTCCCGCCTTGCTTGGTCTTGCTTCTTAAAAGTGGTACTCATAATGCCCTGGGTTATACTGACCCAGTTATATTGGAGAATGGTGCTTTGGGCATACTCTGGCTCTTTCTATCGTATTCTTCCCACCTGATTAGCTCACCTAATTACACAGTAAGTCACTAATTCTATGACACATCTTCCCGAGCTAGTCAATTGATGCTTTTATTTCACTCAGGGAAAAGTTATCAAAGGAGACAAGGAGCCGTAAATGCAACAGATATTTGATGCTAGTGGTAAGCTTATATTGTTGCTGTAGCAACCTTGTCATTAAAGATGTTTCAGCTTTTCCTATTAACCTCTATTTTCAGAGGCTTATAACTTCTTGGTAAAAACTCCTGCAGGCTAAACTTTGGTATACATGATCTCAGCCATGCCAGGTGTCAATGAATAGATACGTACATAGCATCCATTTTCTCAAAGAAAATCTGGTGAATTTTCAAATGAATTATCTCGTTTTTCGTAGGGTACAAAGTCATTAAATTTAGTGTTAACTTGATTATTTTAAACTTGATTTGTGGCAATACAAGTAAGCACTTGTAAGATTTAGTGTTTGCTGTTGCTTTCTTTTCTTTTACCTCACTGGTTGGCATGGTCACAATGATTCATCTCAAATATCACCAAGAGAGACTGGACTGATTCAAGATCAGTTTTACATTCACATAAACAGAGGCAGTTAGAAGTGGATACTGAGTGAATGTAGAGTTTATATTTCACTTTTATCAGAGTATAGGGAATATAAAAAGAAACCTCACTGGTTTTGCAGGTAGAGGTGAGGGGTCATGGAAAAGGCAGGGGCTAAGAGCTAAATCCACCATCACCTTCTTTTTCTCTCATGAAAATGGGACCACATTTCCCATGATCCTAAGGAAGAACCCTGCATTCTCCCAAGGATTAGAAACCAATTCTGTCCTCCTACTTACTGTGCAGTTCTAGACTTGGGATAACACTATAGTCAAGGTTTAGTTATGTTTTGCTCAAGAGATTTGGTTTTGTTTTCTTTAAGGCAATGTCTTAATAATATATTTTTTAATTCCTTATTTTTCTTTTTCTTTAAAAATGTTTTAAACTCATAGAAGAGTTGGCAGAATAATGGAATAAATATCCATCTACCTCCTACATTAGCCAATTGTAAGCATTTGAGAGTTATTAACATTATTGTACTTCAGGCCCAAGTATTTCAGTAAGTATCTAAGAATAAGGACAACCTCCTATGTAGCCACAAAAAAACAATGATCACACCCAATATATTTAGCATTACTACAATTATCTAAAAGAATTCTTATGCAAATGTCCTCAGTTGCCCCACTTAGATCCTTTTAAGCATTGTTTTCCATCTAGAATCCAATCAAAGATTATGAATTACATTTAGTTGTCCTGTATATATGTTCTCCTTGAATTCTGAATATTTCTCCATTCAGTTTTGTCTTTCATAACATTGAATTTTTGAAGAGTTTATATTAATTGTATTAGAGTGCAGAACATTCCTCAATGGGTTTTTTTAAATTAGATTAAATACAGTTGTATTTGTGTATTGTTTTCTCCATGTCATACAATGCTCCCAACATCTAACTACATAAAGTTTTACATGATTTTTGTTTTGTTTCAATGGGACAGGGGTGAGAGTACTGTGTCAAAGAGTATATGCACAGATAACGGTTGCTTGATTGTTTAAAGGCTATAAGACATTTTTCACATACTCACCAATAATATAGGGTTGGTTGTTTTAATTTTTTTTTTTTTGCTTTTCCAGGTGTAAAATGATGATATCTCATTAACACTTACTGCCTTTTTGGACTAATGTCTTTGGGCAGCTTTATATGTTTATCATTTTGATTTGCTCATTTGAATTACCTTTTGACATCATAAGCTTACTTTTAAAAGAACTTTTATCCATATTAGTGAGTTTATAAATTATCTTTGAATATTACAGATACTATCCCCTGTATATCATCTATATGATTTTTTAAATGAATATTTTCCATTGATTTTATTTTTTGTATCATTTTCCTTACAAAGATCTTTAAAATATTTTATATAGTCAAATATGTCTTTCTTTTGCTTTTCAGCTTCTAAAGTTCCTGTCCGTTTTAGGAAGCAGATTACTCTCCCCTCCCCTTGGATTTTATATGTAATCTCCTAGATTATTTTACAGAATGCTTATTATTTTATATTTTTAAGAGTTTTATGCACTATAATTTAATTTATAATGTACAACATAGAGCTTAATTTATTACCTTCTAAGATTAACAATTGTTTAAAATAACAATTTATTAAATCATTTTTCCCACTAAATAGAAATGCATGTTAGTCATGTTAAATTTCCATATGTACTGAAATCAATTTTTCCATTTTAATTTTTTTTTACTGGTTTATTTGTCTCTACATATGTCTACATTATGTGAATTTGAATACATCTTTTCCCAGGTTAAGGTATCTATTTAAATTTATTGGTTGTTTAGTTGGCACCTGTTCTCAATTACTTTCTTAGGTTGTGGTACTCGGCTACTATTTTAAAAATTATTGCATATGCACAAAAATATTTTTTACCCAAATAGGTGCATAACAATTTGTCTGTTTATAGGACTATTGAAATACATTTCTGGCTATTAGAAATCCATAAGATATCTGTTGATACTGTTCTTTCTTGTAACTTGCAAATTTGCACATGTGAAGTCTGATGCTAGTCTAATTTTTTTTTGCCTTTGTCAGAAGTATCCTTTCTCTCCAGAAGCATGTGCCAGGTTTTCATGGTACATATTTTTAAGAATAAAAAAATGCCTATATAAGTCTATTTATGTTTCTTTTCTAATCATTCCTTCCTGGAACACATTGAGCCCTTTCAATTTACAATTTCAAGTCTTTTACCATCTTAGATAATTTCTTCATAATTTGTTTTAATTATTGCCCCATTATCCATTTGTTCCTTTTTAATTAATCTTTTCAGAATTTTTAGTAATGTCATATGAAGTTTGCTGGATCTATCCTGCAATTCTCATATCCTGCCTCACTTCATTCCTTTTATTTGTCGTTTTGTTAAGTCTTTTTTTCTTTGAACTTTAAAATTAAAATCTATTCTATTTGCTTTTCCAATCTACAAATTCACAGTTCAAAGATATCTATACTCTTCTTACAAATTATTCAGAGTGGAAATCATGATTTTATGTTCAGCAATCCCATGTATGTGCACGTATCTGTGCATATGTACACTTGAATGCAACATTTGCATTTTCTAAGGTGTTCTTATTGTTTTTCTTCATCACTTCATACCTATCTCCCCTGGAACAATTTGGAATCAATATGCATTGTGGTTTAATGGTCCTCATATTATTTCAGATTGCTGAGAACCTAGAGCAGTGGTTCTCAACCTTGGCTGCACATTAGAATCACCTGGGAAACTTTTTAAAATCCTGATTTCTGGGCCTCATCCTCCGGAAATTCTGTTTCTTTGTTACTAATGTTGTGGCCCCACCCCATAACAAAGAAACAGAATTTCTGGAGGATGAGGCCCAAAAATCAGGTTTTTAAAAAGATTCCCAGGTGATTCTAATGTGCAGCCAAGGTTGAGAACAGTGATGGCGAACCTTTTGAGCTCGGCGTGTCAGCATTTTGAAAAACCCTAACTTAACTCTGGTGCCGTGTCACATATAGGAATTTTTTGATATTTGCAACCATAGTAAAACAAAGACTTATACTTTTGATATTTATTTTATATATTTAAATGCCATTTAACAAAGAAAAATCAACCAAAAAAATGAGTTCGTGTCACCTCTGACACGCGTGTCATAGGTTCGCCATCACTGGTTGATAACCACTGACCTAGAGATATGTATATGGTTATTTTTCTTTCTAGAATGATTAGTAATTGATCTGGTTGTTATAGGATCTGAATTAGCAACACTCCCAAAGGTAAGAGAAAAGAAGTTTTTTTTGTTTGTTTGTTTGGTTTGTTTGTTTGTTTGTTTGTTTTAGAGAGAGAGAGGAAGGAAAGGGAATAGAGAGTTAGAAACATCGATGAGAGAGGAATATCATCATCAATCAGATGCTTCCTACATGTCCCCTACTGGGGATCAAGCCTGAAATCCAGGCATGTGCCCTGACAGGTGACCTCCTTGATCTTGGGTCAAAGCTCAACTGCTGAGCCACACTGGAGAAGTCAATTTTGAACTTTTGAGAGAGCTATACTCCTCTGAGGACCAAGTTATTACAAATATGCAATGCTGTATAACTTTCTTTGTAGGGCTATCTCATTTGAGTCTACATGTTCTTAACACCCCAAAAGAATAAAGCCCCATGTGAATCCTGTGTGTTGGAATTACAGTGGATTGCAGGAAAAGCAAATAGATTGGGATCAATAGAGGGGATGAAGCAAGACTGCCATATGCAGGTCACCACCTGCTGAGTCCTTTCTAGCTGCTTTTGCTACAGTGATTTTCATTTTTAATTGTACTAATGTTTACCTTAAGATTTTACAAACACCTGCTTAAATTTATATTAAATGTATCATTAAAATAAGTCTTAAATGTTCCACTTTCTTTGGAAAATGTGAAGTCTTTGAAATGTTTCCAACCATTCCCCAACACACATAACTTCCCAGTACTTGTTTCTCATTTGAAATGAAAAACTCTATGACTTTAACTTGTTTTTCAAATTGCAAAGATGAACTGTTATCAAGTTTTAATCAGATTTAAAATAATATTATAATTTCTCTCCATCTAGCTAACAGTTTTTATGGCTCAACCTGCCAGTTAACTTCAGCCACAAAGTCCTCATTATAATTTGATTTATGTTTCATCATTTCAGAATAGCTCTTCTGGCAATTTAAGTTTTTCCTGAAAAGAACATAGAATTGGGGGGTGGGGTAAGCTGTAGTTCATCAAGGAACCACTTTCTCCCGTCTTCATAAATGGTTAGAAATGGGTCAAAATATATATGTTTTTTCTGAATGCTAGAGTTGTTCCATTTTCTTTTATCTTTTTTTTATTTTTTCCTTATTTGATCACTTCCTGTGGGTCCTAAAAATTTTTCTTAAATTCTATCCAAAATTTTTTTTGGCCAAGTTCATACAATGTTCCTGGAAATAATCTTGTTTATCATCACAAGACAATCCTTTCTAATGGCATTTTTTTCTTTATTTTTTTTTTATTTTTATTTTTTTGGTCTGCTGGTTTTGGATTTCTTTGTTGCAGAGTAAATGACATTTAGTCATGTCCAAGAATATATGATGAAGCATTGAAATCTGAAGCCTGACAATGTCTACTTTATCATCTGCTTGAAACCTTGATGTAATGGCTGAAGCTCCATGTTGGTTCATGAAGTAATTTGGGATTTGGTTTAGGCCAGTGGAACACTGAGATGTAAGGAACCTCAGTCTCTAAGGATGTGGTAGAAAGAATTTACCCTGCTAGCTAAGAACTGCTCATTTCTAAAGTTTATGTATTAAAAAGAAATTTCTTCTTTTTGTTTAAGCCACTGTTATTTTTTACTTCTTTTAAATGTCTCTATAGTCATTATAGAGCTAGGCTGCTGAAATTTACATGACAGACAGCATTTCTTGTTAACTCATTTTGTGGTCTGTAGGCAAATTACTTAGGGTCTCTGTGCCTCAGTTTATTTGTCCATAAAAGGGAGATGCTAATAGTATCTATTTCAGCTTGTTAGGATTAAATAAATGACTGAGTTAAGTTGCTAGCATATTGTGATTACTATATAAGTGTGCCTATTATATATATATTTTTTAGTTTAACAGAACCTAGTTCTGTCTCACACATGGATTATTACAGAAAAGCTCCCACAGAGTTGTTTCTTTGCTGTGCCATTGGCTTTTTAGAGTAGTCTACACTGATAAGAAATCTGGGTCATGTCTCTACTTAGATCCAAAGGCTACGAAAGAGAGTTTAGCTAGCATGCTTCTGGACAGGCCATTACCCTGATATTATCTAAGTTCTTCTCTATTCACGATAACAATATTACAATGAAATTTTAGGGACTTCTACTTATTATCCAGGCTCTACAGTTTTCCTATAGAGTGGAACCTATGCCTTAACATCTAACTTTTAAATGTTAGCAGTAGGCAGCTAGCTGTTGACAAAAGAGAAGGGAACAAACCTGGCTAAACCTAAGCCTGATTAAGTCTGGAAGTTAGTTTCAAACAGCCCAGGGGACAGTGCATCCTTCATCAGGGGACTTAATCCCTGAGCAGGCCAATTTCAGTCTCCTCAGGGAATAACTATCTAGTCCATTCCTGCAGATTACTGAAGGGAGGAAGAACCAGTAAAGGGGGAATTCCTCTGCTGAGGCATGCACAGTAGGGGCCAAGAAGATGGCAACCTAGCCTGGGAAAGGATCGGAAGAGCCACGAAACCCCAAGATCTAGAAAAGAGATTGCTTAGACGAAGGCCTAGCACAACACCTTGAAGTGTCAGGAAAGAGACTGTTTAAAATAAAGCTGTGCTCTTTCAAGCCCCAGATAATATAATCAAAATTTAGCAAAGGCCCATCTCAGTAGCATGCATTAGTTCATTCCTTTGCTCTTTCATTTGTGTGCTCTCTCTCTGCAGCAACCTTGGGGCTCCAAGCAGGGACCTGTGTTCATCAGTGCAGCACCTCCAGAGTGCCGTGCAGAGGAACAGAGACTAAGCTAGCGGTTGGGGACAGAAACTGATCTGGACTAACCTTTGGCATGGACTGACCTAAACACAAAAGCTTCAGATGCCCCTCTGATGCCAGGCCAAAGGCACAGAATCTCTGGGCCCTGGTCCTCCTGGGCTTGATGAGGATAAGTGAGGGCTTGCAGCCCCAGAGGCTGGACTTCCTCCACGGCAGGACGGAGCTTAGCCACCTGGTCCTGGATGAGACGCCAGGACACCAGGCACCACCCGGGACAGTCCTTATTTTTGCTCCAATAAATCTTGAGCTACACCTCATCCTCCTATGCCTGGGTCCCAAAAATGCTTTTCTTGTAACTCCGTGGAAGAACTCAATTTGCATCGGCAACAGTAATAGTGCTATGAATTTTTAATTCTGTTCCTAGTTACTGCATATCCTGTAGAATATATATACATTCTAATGAAATGAGGTTTTCTAAAAAAAAAAATGCTGGTCAAATGGATTGAAGTCCATAATCAGGCCCTTAGGGCCCTGCCTTATAAGCTCTCATTAAGACATTGTCTTGATAAAAGGCTATCAGGTTGGAGGAAGATGATGACTGGCAAGACAGCAGGGAGAGAGATAGTGTGAGAGAATGAGGGAGCGGAAGGGGAGTGTGTGGACATGTGTGGTGAGTGTGTGTGTGAGCTAGGGACAGTTAGATCCTGCAGTACTTTCGGGGGCTGGCAGACTGGGCAGTCTTAGACTGTGAGACCATGCTGCTGCTGCAAACACTCCCAGGAAGCTGGCACTGTCACAGAAACCATGGCATCTTGAAGGGCAGAACTGGACCCCAGCCTCACCACCAGCCAGACTGGCCTCAGATGCAAACTGGGACCCTACAGCCACTCTGGATAAAGACCTGTCACCACAGCTGCAGACCCAGGGACACTGAGACTCCAGACATCCCAGCCGCAGATTTCTGTGAGTCACAGAGTGCATCCCCCTCCCCACTGGCCTGCTGCAACCGCATTGTGCCTGTGCTACCTGTGGTGCATTAGCAGGCCTCCCTCTAACACCTGGCGGTTGTGCAACCCCGCCCCCCTAGCAGGCCAGGGACTTTGATTATCGGCACATGAGCTGAAGGCCACACTGAGTGCCAGTGACTTTGATTCTCCACAAGTGCAAGTGGGGACTCTGTTTCTCGTTGTGCGTGTGCACAGGGATTCTGATTATTGGTGTGTGCAGACTGATTCTAGGCACCATACGAGGCCGCAATGAGCACCACTAACTTTGATTTTTGGTGCACACATGCAGGGACTCTGTTTCTCTTCATGCACGCATGGTGACCCTGATTCTCGGAGCACAGGCAAGGCTGCACGGGCACCAATTACTCTGATTCTCGATTCTCAGAATGCACACATGGGGACTCTGACTCCTGGCATGCACTTGGGGACTCTGATTCTCAATGCATGCATGCAGGGACTCTGTTTCTCATTGCATGAGTGCAGGGACCCTGATTCTAGGTGCGCGCTAGAAGCCACACCGAGTGACAGTGACTACAATTCTCAGTGAAGGCACATGGGGAATCTGATTATCAGCACACAGGGCTCTTGCTGGCCACGGCAGCTACATGTCTCAGTGTCTGAGCTCTTCAGTGATGCTCAGTAGGTGCAATACTCCAGCCACACATGGCTCAGGCCACCCCAACTCAATGCTTGGACCTTCTGGTGATAGCTAGAATGGGGAGACAATAAAACAATCCCCAATGGAAAGAAAAAGAGAAAGCACCATGAAAGGAAATAAGTGAAACAGAGGCATGCAATATGTCAGAAAAAGAATTCAGAGTAATGGTCATAGAGTTCATAAACTGGATGGATGAGAAAATCAACAACCCATACAAAAATCAAGAAGAAATAACCAGTGATATAGCTAAAATAAAAAATGTGATGGAAGGTTTCAACAGTAAAGTAGAAGAAGGGGAGGACGGAATTAGTGAGTTAGAAGATAAGGTAGAGAAACAAGCCCAATCTGAACAACTGGAGGAAAAAATTAAAAAGCAGGAGGAGACCTAAGGGAGCTTTGGGACAATATGAAGCAAAGTAAGATACATATAATAAGGGTGCCAGAAGGACAAGAAGAGCAGCAAGGATTAGAGAATCGATTTGAAGAAATAAGACAGAAAACTTCCCTGAAATGGGGAAGAAAAAAGTCACACAAGTACAGAGTCCCAAGCAAGATGAACTCCAAAAGACCCACACCAAGACACGTTGTAATTACAAACGTTAATGACAAAGAAAGACTCGACTCTTAAAGGTGCAAGAGACATAGAGTAACCTACAAAGGATCCCCCATATAATTATCAAATGATTTCTCAATGGAAACACATCACAGGAACTCATAGAACTTAACAAAAGGAAGATAAACAATCCAATCAAAAAATGGGCAAAAGACCTAAGTAGACACTTTTCAAAAGAAGACATACCAAAGGCCAGGAGACATATAAAAACATGCTCAAAGTCACTAATCATCTGAGAGATGAAAATCAAAACAACAGTGAGGTACCACCTCACACCTGTCAGAATGGCTACTATCAACAAATCAACAAACGACAAGTGATGAAGAGGACGAGGAGAAAATGAAACCCTCATGCACAGCTGGTGGGAATTCAGACTGGTGCAGCCACTGTGGAAAACAGTATTGCATTTCCTCAAAAAATTAAAATGGAACTTCCATTTGACCCAGTAATCCCACTTCTAGGAATGTATCCAAAAAAATCAGAAACACCAATCAGAAAGGGTATCTGCACCCCTATGTTCATAGCAGCACAATTTACAATAGCTAAGATTTGGAAACAGCCTAAATGCCCATCATCAGATAGTGGATTAGAAAACTATGGTATACCTACACAAAGGAATACTACACTGCTGTAAAAAAGAAGGAATTCTTACCATTTGCAATAGCATGTATGGAACTGGAGAGCATTATGCTAAGCAAAATAACCCAGTAAGAGAAGGATAAATATCACATGATCTCATTCATTTGTGGAATATAATGAACATCATAAACTGATGAACAACAATAGATAGAGAAAAAGACACATCAAACAGACTGTCAAACTACAGCGGGAAGACGGGGAGAGCTGAAAGGGAGTAAGAGATCAACTGAAGGACTTGAATGCATGCATATAAGGATAACCAATGGACACAGACACTGGGGAGTGAGGGCATGTGCCGGGGGATAGGTGAGGCCTGGGGGAGGTCAAGGGGGGAAAAGGAGACATTACAAAATGTGCTACTATTTGTAATACTATAAACAATAAAAATAAAAGACATTATCTATAATAATAAAAGTGTAATATGCTAATTAAACCAGACATCCTTCCTGATGTCCTTTTGGATGACCTTCTGGATGAAGCCACTGGGGCGGAGGCTGAGGCAGCCATCAGGGCAGCCATCATTCAAGCCCCTTGCATGAATTTCATGCATTGGGCCTCTAGTCTTCTTATAAGCACTTATCTATTTTGCATTTTTGTATGATATTGGGTTATCCTAGCTATAACTCAAAGTTATTTCCTTTGACAGCAGGCATATTACTTCTTGTAATTCCCTCATCCCCCCTCCCCAATTTTTGAGAGTTGACCATATCCAAGATTAACATAACCTAATCTTTAGTCTTATAGTTTTAGCTATATCTTGCCTCAAACTGGCAATAGCCTTTAACTATTTTAACTAGTTTAACTACAAGCAGCACTGTCATTTAATATCTATAGACTTTCTAAAAATAATCCTTAACAAACTGGATGTCCATGGATGTTAAGATAAAATATAATTTACTTTGCAATTTGAGAATGAGATGGGATACTGAAAGATTTTCTTAATTAAATCACATACTGTTAAATAGGTTTGATGCTCTGGCTGGTCCATCTATCCTAGAGAAACTCTCTCCTAATTATGCAAATCTGATTTTAATGTTTTGAGGTTCTATGACTTTTTGTTTTGGTTTGTTTTCTAGCCTTATTCTAATAATCATTGTGTTTTGAGCAGATCAATTCTGCTAATTAGAACCATTGATCCAGTAGTTGGGAAGTCATGGTAAAACAATTCTTGGCTCAGACATGGAGTAATATTTTAATCTGGGGCACAATTGAATGCTGAATTTTAAAGTCAAAAGCCTCAGACTATATAATATTAACAAATGTATTAAAGGATCGATCTACATGTGTTAGTCCTAGGGTGATGTCATAATTAAAGACTTAACCACCAAACTGGCAAACATGGGTTTGAGTCTTAAATCCCATATCTCAAAGGACATCAAATTGACTTTAGAACCCAAAGTTTGTATAATTTTCACATAATATAAAAGAAAATATAACAGTTTACCACCTTTGAAGATTAATTGTGTGTGTCCCCAGGACTGGCCACAGGGTGCTCAGATTTCACATTATTTCTGCATGTGTTGTGAGGGTATCTCTGAATGAAATTAACACTTTAATTCATAGACTCAGGGCAGGAGGTTTTCTTTCCAAAAGTGCATGGGTATCATTTAATTAATTAAGGGCCTAAAAAGAACAATAAAATGGAAGAAAGAAACTGTGGCCCTTCTTACCTGATTGCTTGAGTTGGGACATTATACTTCTCCTGTCCTTGACACTCCTGGTATTCAGGCCTTTGCACATAGAATGATTGACACCACATGCTTTCCAGGGTCTCCAGCAGTGGCAGACCATGGTACTTCTCAACCTCCTTAATTACACAAGTCAATTCCTTATAATATATTTATAAATGGAATATATTATATGTACTATATTTATACATAATATAGTATATGATATATCTAATCTAATAAAAGAGAAACAAGCAAATTAACCACACCTCTGCTATGCCCCAAGCCATGCCCACCAGCCAATCAGAGTGACTATATGCAAATCAACCCAACCAAGATGGTGGCCGGAAGCCACGGAGCTGGAGCAAGCAGGAAGCTTGGTTGCCCTGGCGATGGAAGAAGCCAAGCTTCCCACCTGCCCTGGCCGGCTGAGGCCTCCGCTCAAGGCAACAAAGTTTCAATTATAGAAGATAAATAAGTCCCAGATACCTGCTTCCAGCCAGCCTCCACTGGGAGCTTGGGTGGCAGGGGACAGTGGCCAGCCTTCTAACAGCCATCAGCCACTCACCCAGGAGGGCCACACTCTCATGGGGTGAGGGTCCCCGCTGGAGGGCTTGGTCAGCCTGCAAACAGCCATCAGCCCCTTACCCAGACTGGCCAGGCACCCCAGCAGGACCCCCCCACCTTGAAGGGCGTGTGACCAGCCTGCAAACAGCCATCAGCCACTCACCCAGGCTGGCCAGGCACCCCAGCAGGACCCCTACCCAGATCCAGGACACCATTCAGGGCAAACCAGCTGGCCCCCACATATGCACCAGGCCTCTATCCTCTATAATAAAAGGATAATATGCAAATTGACCCTAACAGCAGAAAGACTGGGAATGACTGGTCACTATGACACACACTGACCACCAGGGGGCAGACGCTCAATGCAGGAGCTGCCCCCTGGTGGTCAGTGCGCTCCCACAGGGGGAGCTCTGCTCAGCCACAAGCCAGGCTGATGGCAGCCAGTACAGCGATGGTGGTGGGAGCCTCTTCCGCCTCCTCAGCAGCACTAAGGATGTCCGACTGCAGCTTAGGCCTGCTCCCCACTGGTAAGTGGACATACCCCAAGGGCTCCCGGGCTGCCAGAGAGATGTCTGACTGCCAGCTTAGGCCCAATCCACTGGGGAGCGGGCCTAAGATAGCAGATGGACATCCCCTGAGGGGTCCCAGACTGTGAGAGGGCACAGGCCAGGCTGAGGGTCCCCCCGAGTGTCCAAATTTTTGGTCACCGGGCCTCTAGTTGCATATATTAAAGGCTAATATCCAAAATGTCCTTCGGGAGTTCGATCAGGAGACCAGGAGTTCAATTGCTCTCTATGAAGTGCACTGACCACCGGGGTGTAGTGCGGAACAAAGGAAGGCCCCGGCCGGCAGCTAGAAGGCCTTGATCTTTCCTGATCACCAAACACACCTAGGGACCCTACCCATGCATGAGTTTCTGCACCAAGCCTCTAATATATATATATATTATATATATATATAATATATATATATATTTAGAGAGAGAGAGATCTTAATACTTTTATAAAGATATCTTTTAAAAAATACACCACACAGAAATGTTAAAAAAAAACCAAATGGTATCTAATAATAGACAAACATGGTAATTGACTGTACCTTCGCTACACCTCCCATTGGCTAATCAGCACGATATGCAAATTAACCGCCAACAAAGATGGGGGCTAATTTGCATACTGCAGGCAGGGCGGGAGAGTGGGAGCCCGCCAGCGTGCCGCCATCCAGGGCAGGCCCGCCCCGCCTTGCAGCCCAGGACCTGATAGGCGGGTCCTGAGCGGCAAGGCAGCCCCACCCCAGAAGCCCCAGAAGCTGCCTGATATGGTAGTAACTCTGTCAGTAAGCACTCTGAAAGTCAGTGGCATAAATGCACCAATTAAAAGAGATTATGAGGGTGAATCAAAAACAAAAGCCACTTTAAATATAAAGACACATTTAGATTAAAAGTAAATGAATTAAGCTGCAGCCTGTTTTGTTCAGTGGATAGTGCATTAGCCCTTGGACTGAAGGGTCCCAGGTTCGATTCCAGTCAAGGGCATGTACCTCAGTTGCTGGCTTGATCCCCAGTCCCTATCAGAGCATGTGCAGGAGGCAACCAACCAATGTGTCTCTCCCTTTCCCTTAACTCTCTCTAAAATTCAATGGAAAAATATTCTGGGGTGAAGATTAACAAAAACAAAGTAAATGGATTAAGTAACATTAAAGAGATTATAAGAAAAATATGTTCCAAATTTTGTTAGTTGTATAATGGTTATGTTTAAATTATTAACACCTAAGAAATTGGGTGAAGGGTACATATAATATGCTGTAGTATTTTGTAGGTTTTTTTTTTTTACATGTATGAGATTATTTCAAATTAAAATATTAAAAAATTAAAAATTAATAAAATATTAATTGAAATGTATCTGCATTACATGAAAAATCTCCTAATTGCTTCTAGCATAATTTATTAAATTGTGCTAAAATTTACAAGGGTTCAATTAAAAATATTTTAATTCTAAATGATATAACAGAAAATATATAATAATGCAGTTATAAGCACTTATCTGAAAATAAAAATTTAAAGAAGTGAATTTAAAGAAGGGATTAGCCAAAGGAAATATATGCACAACCCATGGACACAGACAACAGTATGGTGATGGCAAGAGAGAAGTGGGGGGTGGGGGGCAAGAGCTGAGTAGAGGGGGCAAGAGTGGGGAAATAGGGACATCCTATATAATAATAATAAAAGGCTAATATGCACATTGACTGGCAGAATGACCGGTTGCTATGATGCGCACTGGCCACCAGGGGGCAGATGCTTAATACAACAGCTGCCCCCTGGTGGTCAGTGCACTTCCATATGGGGAGTGCCACTCAGCCAGAAGCTGGCTCATGGCTGGCAAGTGCAGTGGTGGTGGCAGGAGCCTCTCCCACCTTCGTGGCAGCACTAAGAATGTCCAACTAACAGTTTAGACCTGATCCCTTGGGGGCCTAAGCCTTTAGTCAGACATCCCCCGAGGGTTCCCTGGCTGCCAGAAGGATATCTGACTGCCTTAGGCCTGATCCCCCGGGGAGTGGGTCTAAGTTGACAGGTGGACATCCCCCAAGGGGTGCTGGACTGTGAATGGGCGCAGGCCGGGCTGAGGTACCCTCCCCCCTGAGTGCACAAATTTTTGTGCACCGGGCCCCTAGTATTGAATAATGAGAATATTTTTAAAAGAGATACATAATAGGAAAGACAAAAAATAGTTTTACATACTGTTTAGACATTAATAATAAACCATAGAACTAAAAGCTTTCCTAACTTAAGCATGAAAGGCCAAACACTCTTTGGTTTTCCTTATGTTCACTTGAAATTATGCTAGGTATTCAGGATGAGAAGTATTATCTGACACTTCATAGTCTCTTGCTTCATTTAAGTGCAGAGAAAACAAAAATATGCTATCTGGATGTTTAAGGGCGATATTAGTGAATATAAACTGCAATTATCACCATAATTTTTTTGAATTTCAAGAATAAGTCGGTCTTTATACACATCTATAGATTTCTGTGGCTTTTGCAACCTCTCTTCACAGCTTTTGGCAGCAAAATGGTGCTCCCCCCCTTTTTTTTTCAGCATGTTCTCCCTGGATATTTGCAATTAATACTTCAAAATCCTGCCATAGATATATAGATGGATAGATAGATGATAGATAGATAGATAGATAGATAGATAGATAGATAGATGATAGATAGATGATAGATGATAGATGATAGATTATAGATAGATAGATAGATAGATAGATAGATAGATGATAGATATAGATATATAGTATGTAGATATATAATAGAGGCCCAATGCACAAAATTCATGCATGGGAGGGGTGTCCCTCAGCCCAGCCTGCCCCCTCTCCAATCTGGGACCCCTTGGGGGATGTCCGACTGCCTCTCACAATCTGGAACTGCTGGCTCCTAACCATTTGCCTGCCTGCCTGCCTGATCACTCCTACCACCTGTGCCTTTCCCTGCACCTGGAACTCAGGATTCCCTCCTCCAGCCGGCCACAGGCACCCAGGACCCAGGCTTCCTTCACTCTGGCCAGCCACAGGCACCCAGGACCTGAGCTGTCTTCTTCTGGTCCGGCCACAGCCGCAGGAGACCGTGGGCGGGCGGCTTTGCCCGGGCCACAGCTGCAGATGCCTGGGACCATGGGGTGGGTGGTTTGTCTCTCCCCGGGGCCACAGCCCCAGCCGCTGGTGCCTGGGACTTTGGGGCGTGCGGCTTGTCCCTCTCCTGGGATGGGCTGCAGGCACAGGCATAGCCACTGGCCCCTGGGACTGCAGGGTGGGTAGCTTGTCCCTCACTTGGGCTGCAGCTCCAACCACTGGTGCCTGGGACCATGGGGCATGCAGCTGGTTCCTCTCCTGGGCTAGGCTGCAGGCGCAGGCACAGGTGCTGGCACCCAGGACAGTGGGGCCGCAGCCTGGCTGGTCCCCATTCCTCTCTTGCAAGCTCATTTGTGCCTGGCTGGTCCCGATTCCTCTCTCCCCAGTGTTGAGTGTCTGACCCATTATGGCGTGAGGGCATGAGGGCGTGAGGGTGTGACAACCATTTGCATATTAGCTCTTTATTTTATTTATATGGCAGGGTTTTGTTTTGTTTTGTTTAGTTTCTGTGAAGAATCCTGACTAATGCATCTGCCTGAAAAATTTTACAATGAGGTAAATAAAGTATTTTTAATAGTTAAAGTGATTTATTCACAGTCAGTCTTTTGATTTCTAAAATTGCTGCTTTTATGCTTTGGCATATAAGGCAATAGCCATGCAACCCCTGAGCTCTAGCTGCCACTTTAACATTTTTTATAGACTAGATCTCTAACTCTCATTAAGAACAACTATAGATCATAGCTGGGATGCTAGGATTCTTGAAGTTTAAAAATTTTAAAGAAGAATTTTAAAACATAATCTGAGTTAATAACTATTATCTGCTAACTAATATACCATTATGTTAATAAACAAATTTAATAGCAACACTTTCAGATACTCTTGAGTGTGAAAGGCAATATGATATTCCTAAAAGAGAACTACCAAGTTCTAATTTCCTAGATTCAAGT
This sequence comes from Myotis yumanensis, assembly GCF_028538775.1. Classification (NCBI taxonomy): domain Eukaryota; kingdom Metazoa; phylum Chordata; class Mammalia; order Chiroptera; family Vespertilionidae; genus Myotis; species Myotis yumanensis. Next base: position 61,506,527 of record NW_027223753.1, on the reverse strand, counting down.
CTCAGTTCTGCCAATTTAATTACCAACTAATCTTGACCAAGTTGTTTAATCTCTCAGAATATCAGCTTTCTCGTTTGTAAAATGAAGTTAAGATTGCTTTACTGTATTATACTAATATACAGCAGTGCTATGGAAGTAATCTTAACTTCTTTACTCTTTGCTACATTTTAAGTCAATTTCTGTGTTGTTTCTATATCTAATCCTCCTTTCTACAAAGAGTAACTGTTTACTTCTAAAAGATGGCAGCTTTCTCCCTTGAAGTTGTAGAATCAACACATCTAACAAGATTGTCTTATTCAGCAAAAGAGAATGGAAGTTTTATAAATGGTGTAGCTTATGTTATCCTCTAGTTATTTTTACTATCAAACATAAAAATAATCTCTAACTTGCTGAGTTATTTAGTGATTTATTTTAAATATTGTTTGGATTAACTTGAATGGTTCTATATTTACCCCCATCGCAAGAATTATTACAATTATGAAAAAGAACTCATTTGTGTTTCTTGTATGATCCAACCTATTGATATATACTTAGAGTATTGTATCAAAATATTTTACATTTTTCTAGCTACTTTTTTCCCCTCTAAACAATTTTAAATATTTTTATAAACATTTCAAGACTGACTTTTTGTTATGCTTTCAAATTAGTTCTCCCTGCCACCCACCTCAGACTCCATCTCCAATTTTCTCATGAAAGGTAAATTGGAAAAAGGATTCCATATGTAGAAACCACATGTAATTAACTTTTTAAATGAATATTTTTATCTGTCCCAAAGCCTAATTGATTTGGTGAGGTTTGTGCTAACAGAGGTGAGGAGTCATTCTTGCTCTCTCATTCTCCACAAATCATCCAAACCTGTTGTTAACACGCCACTGGAACACTTACACTTCTGCACACTAGTGCCACTTATTTTATTAAAACACTAGGCTTTTAATTGTTCTTGATGCCAGTTATAGGTTCTATTTCACTAAGACATTATTCCAAAACATAAATATGACAATTTCACTTTCCCTCTTAAGTGACCCCCAACGACCCTCAGGATTATATATACTTAAGAATGAGATTTAAACTTCTTTATACTCCTGATTTTCTCTTCAGCTTTCTTTATAACCTCTGCCTCTCTCCTTTCCTTCACAGTGTGCCCAGTGGTACTAAATATGGTTCCGTTTCTGTACTATAATGTGATCTTTGTTCTTCTAGAAAATATCTCATGCCTATCTCCCTCCTTGAGCTGGGTAACACCTATGTCTCAAGGATGATTTCCTTTAGATTTGACCTACTGGGGAAGATTTTTTGAGTTTCCTACGTTACTTTGTTGCTCATTTTCATGCGCCACGTGAACACCTGCTTCAGGGTGCTTGTTTATTCCTCTGCCTACCCACAAAATGACAAGCTCTGTGTAATATCACACATTCTGTCTCTAGCCCCTATATCTACCATTTGCCTTATGGATTCTCTCATAACCCTATAACCTTGCCCCTATATCCTGGAAACTGATCCATACAGGCCATATCAATGGGCTTTCTTGTCATGGCCTTCCGCTGGCTTCTGCCATACAATCAGAAGGAGAGTGAGGATGGGGTTTTGAGGCTCAATTCCCTCTGCTGGGTTACCTTGGGTCCATTGCTTCCCTCCGATAATAACCATAACTTATCTAGGCTCTTCTAGGATCTGGCAACCATTCCTGTCCATTTCGTCTTCAGATATAGAGATGAAAAACAATAAATATTTGTTTACTGAATTTAAATTTAAGTGTGAAATACTTCACACACAACCCCCCCACCCCTGTGGATATGTTTTCTAGAATAAAGAAAACAAATGAGTTTTCTCATATCTGGCCTCATAAATTGACCATTATATAGAACACTATTTCCCCTTCCACTTTTGGTATTTAGATGGCATATAGATTAAAATTTTGTATTTTAATAATTGCTTATTTAGCATATAGTAGAAAAACTATGGGTATTATAGAGGAATATATATTTTCCTTATTGAACACAATTAAGTGTTGATTGAAAGAAAAATACTAAGTAAATAACTTTCACTTAGTATTGGGAGAAATAGATATGACAAAATTATGGTATGTGTAACTGTCTGGAATTTGGGATATACTGACTGGCTTAAGAATTTTGAGGCTGTGTGTAACTCATGCAGAAAAGGTTGTGATCAATTGATGGTCTGTCACAGGTACCAGAGAGGCAAAAAGTACATGTTCCAGGTGTGCATCATGCCTGGAGTCTTGCTATTCTTTTACTTTGGTAATCCAGAGGAGATAATTTCTAGTTCTAATATCTTGCCTCACCTGTTCTACAGGGCCTGGATATCCTGTTACTGCTGCTAGGTACAAAGGTGGAATAATATACACTTTGCTTTTGATAGAAATCTGCCTGTTCCTATTACTGCAGAAGTTGAGTTGAAGCTCATTCAACTGCCCCAACTGAATTGTGTGAACAGAAACAGTATTGCTTTCATCTTGGGAGTTGATGACAATTGAAGATATTATCTACACTAATAAAAGAGAAAGATGCAAATTTGGCCATACCTTCACAACACCCACCAGCCAATCAGGATTGAGTATACAAATTAACCCAACAAAGATGGCCGGTTAATTTACATATGCAGGCATCGAGTGGCCAGGGATGGGGTGGGATGTAGGCGATCTGCACCGCCCCAGCCTCTCCAGGCCTCTGGGAAGTGTGGAAAGGCAGAAAGGCAGCTCCGGGCTGGAGCAAAGGTGGTGCCAGCAGCCAGGGGAAGGAAGGCCCATTCTTGCACGAATCTTTGGGCACCGGGCCTCTAGTCTATATATATAAAAGCCAAGTGACCAAACAGAGGAATGACCAGAATGACCTGTTGAACAGTTTCTATTACGCGCACTGACCACCAGGGGGCAGCCGCTCAATGCAGGAGCTGCCCCCTGGTGGTCAGTTCACTCCCATAGCTCGGCTGAACAAGATGAGAGTCTCTCCCATGGCTGCCGATCCCCGAAGGCCACACCCCCCACCAGTGCACAAATCCATGCACTGGGCTTCTAGTATGTTCATAATTTTGACATTAGTTAAAAATCTATATAGATTGTTAGAGTCATGGTTATAGGATTATGGAATGGAGATACTTTGGGGCAACTAAATTTTTTATAGGAACTGAATAATTAAAACCTATTTCCATGGCTATTCTCTTGGGTGGTGACTGGATTTATGACTGTAGGCACACCATACTGGGATTGAAACATTAAGTAGGTTTAATTCTGCAGAGAGAAGTATTTTATTTACTTATTTATGTATAATTTATACTCCACCTGCCTCCAAAACATATGTTACACCAAAGAAAAAATAATAATGTATATTTGATTGGTTTTGGTTGCATGGTAATGAGCTGTATTAATTAATTATACTTAGTATTTTCATCCTATTTAGTTTGTCTATGATCACCCAAGGACTACCACAGCTTAACGGATCCTAGAATAGCGCCAGACAAATAGAATCACAGAATAAGGTGGTCAAATTTAAACAAACAAACAAACTTGGGGACCTGATTGGTCCAATTAGCATATCTGCACTGATTCAGTCCACTCAATAATTCCAAGTGTCCTGTTTGTATGTAGTAAAAAGCAGCAGTAGACAAATACCTTAAGAACTCAAAGGATTAAAAAGGGTTTTTAGGGGTAAGGAAAACATAGTGAATATCCAAACCACCAGAAGTAGCCCCCACAAAGTGCTTGTCTAGTTTCTTACTGTGGTCTAACCCATTTAGGAGGATAAGATCAGACACAGCTATTCCCATTTTAAAAGACTTGGCGCTTGGTTTCTTAATTCTCATTACTCTATGTAGAAATCCATTTCTCTCTTTGCTGTCTCTTCAGGAAATCTTTGTTTAATAATGCTCAGTAAATTAGGCCTCCATAGGCTTGGCTTTATCCTACCCTGCCAGTGTCTTTTCCTTTTTGTACTTCTGTAAAATATCTGCTTAGAGTCTCTGATTTGAAATGTTAATTAAGGTGGGCCTGGCCTCAGGTTACAGTGTACATCCCTTTTTACATGCAAAGGGGATATGCTAAGTAGGTTACTTGGGATCTGGGGGCCAAAAGGGAGGCTTCAGAAGACAACAAAATCCTCCAAGAAGCAGGCACTTCTCAGCAACTCAGGAAGCAATCGGTAAGAGTGTTGGCTGAAATGAGTTAACTAGCACTCAGAAGGGTCTTGGGTTAATTTTGACCACTGTTTTCCTTTTGTAATCTCTTACTGTTGAGTTTGTATCCAGTTAACATAGATATAATATGATTTAATTAGATATTCCAAAAAGCCAGATATGTGAGTAATCCTATGTACTGATTTCAAACAGGTAAATAACATTCAATGTTTTTGAATTCAAGATGACAATCTCAAGATTTTTAAGGTTTCTGAAAGGGATAGTTATTTCAAATCTGGGCCACCCTGAAAATCTAGAGATGATGAGATAGTGTCTGTGTGTCTGTGAGCTTTATAATTGTGAGTGCTAGGCATGAATGGAATTGTGTGAAAATAGTGTGTATTGGAGTGTGAATACATTAAATGCACCACTCTCCTAGCTAGCAAGAGTTAGAAAGGCAAAATCTACATTTGAAAGCAAGGACACCCTAGATGTTAACTTTAAATCTTGTAAGATGCAGCACAAAGAAATAAATTAATATTCTTGTGTAAAAAGTACCCTAAATTAGCCTCCAGAGACATGAATAGCAAAGTAAGTGTAAAAGTTACACCTTTAATTACTGTGGTGGAACCTTTGAGATTTTGAGAAATTTGTATGAATCACTTTCATAGTTATTGTGAAAAAGATTTTCAAACTCTTTTGATTATAGTGTAGATGAGAAATGCTAGTTTCATTATTTTCATACTTTGAAAGGTGATGTTTAAAGTTCTCCCTTCTATTAGCATAAGCAGATTTCATCTGCTGAGCTATGGAGGACAGTCATTCTAGCACACATAAAAAGAAAGTATTTAGTAAGGAACATTTTCTCTTAGAGGTCAATCTTAACTCTCTCTTTCTCTCTCTTTTTTTTTCTTTCCAATAAAACAGTCTGTCTTCCTTGCTTTATAGCAAGAGTTCATTGTGTGTGCACTATACACCCTCCAATAGCCATAGATGCCATGGAATCATTCTGGTTTTGAATATAGCAGTCAATCATGTATTTCAGGCTTTCTCCTTAGTTCTTGAAGGTTGACTAGCGATCCCCTTCATGTGAAAGACATTATGGATAAAACATTTTAATGAATTGAACAGTTAGTATTTTGGGCAAATGTCTGTACAAAAAGAAAATGTAAAGCACCCAGTGACAGAAGAGAGCTTGTGGTTTTCACTACTCCCCTCCCCAACCCTTTATTGAGAATAACTTTGGAAATAAATAAACAAGTAAATAAATAAGCAAGCTGTGGTGGTGGGGTGGGAGTGGTGGGAGAGGGTTAGGTTTATAACAATGGCAGTAGACACATTGTACTGATGCGTTCAAAATGCTGTTCTAAAAAATCTACTTAGTTTAAATACAAAGTTTCAGCCCACAACCAGGAAAAGGAGCCCAATTTTGAAATGTATTAAAAGCTTCTTTTTAAAGGAGACCAAGAAGAGCAATTAAGAAAAGCGATGTTGACACCTAAAGAAATGCAAACTAATTTCTGACTGCAATTTATAATTGTTTTCTTTGAAAGCCTTACAGAAAGATTTCTTCCTTGCTGTATTATTTAATTAATAGTATGTTTGACTTAGCTAGCATGATTCTTTGCTTTACTTCTGGCTACTGCTGCAGATGCAATATAATATTTTCCACCAAATCAGAGGGAATAAAGTTTAGCACAGTCTAATTAGCTTGTGACTATCTGGAGCTTTGTCTTACTATTCTCCAAAACCAAAGAATAGCAGATTTAAATAAATAGGTAAAAATCCAGCAATCATCTTCTATCCACTCACTTAAAAATAGTATGTCAACACTGCTTTGTAAAATACTATTAGTGTAAGTCATTTGATATATGGTAAAATAAAGTCAGTCAAGACGGTTGACATCGACTCTATATATCCACACAACTATCATGTTCTTTTTAAAAGCTAGGAAAAAAATTCTCATTCTAAAGTAGGCCGTATTTCCAGAATGTAGAAGCTTAGTTCCCCTCCATGGCTTACACTGACTAGTTAGGCTATTACTTCCCCCGTTGCTGATAATAATGATATAGCCAGACTCATTCCACTTCAGAAAAAAAAAAATATTTAAATAAAGTATCTTCAAGCACAAATGAGATGCAGCATATTTACATTTTTATTTGATGAAGCCTGTCCCTGCTATCTTTGTTCTTAATTTGGTCTCAAAAGAATTAGCAGTAAGAGGAAAAATAGTCTGTAAATATGTATGAAATCAAATATAGAGGGTAAGCTAAAAGGTATTGACTGCCAACAGAGCTTAGCTGCAGGAGGCAAAATTTTCTCCATAGTTTTCTTCTTGGCTGGAAACACATTGCCTTCTATCTAGATTATTTAATCCTCAAAATGCACATCAAAGCTTCCCATCAGGTGGCACATGTCTTTATAGGCGGTTGAATGTCAAAGATCTAGCTTAAAGATTTTTAAAAAATGTAAAAACATAATAGATCCCAGATAATAACACAGCAGTGGAGCTTCTGTCGTATCCCTTCTAGCAAAGCACCAGCCTCCCAGGCTGTGGCTAATCTCTGTGGCCCGGGGAAGAGCACATTCTGCTGCCGGGGAATGTGTGACACGTCTCCAACTGCCAGGAGTGCAGCGCTTAAACTAGGTTCCAGCCCCAAATTAGTGTGTTACCAATTCCAGCCCCACTCCACACCTGTGGCTGAGGAGAACTCCGGACCATAAATTCTGTCCTGCTCTCATGCCCAATTAGGCAGTAAAACAACTTATACAAAAATATGTGAGAGGCATTTTTCTGTCCTTCTCTGTGAAGCAAAATGCAGGCTTCAGAGCTAGCTTTCCCCTTTTCCGACTCATTTTTCAATCTTTGGCAAGGACAAATTGCTTGTCATGATTACATCAACTCCTTTAAATGATTATATCATTGTGAGTTTAGTTTAAAAGCCCTTTAACACATTTATTTTGCACTTCAAAAGTTGGCTTTTATCTTAGAAAGACAGCGGAGCATATGGAAAGAGACAAAAGCCCCTATATTAGTTGGAATGTGCCATACACGAGGGACGAGGCAGTTTAGAAGGTCACATGCTAGGTGTAATAGAAACTGCCTGGAATAGTTCCATAGTGGGATCAGAGTTGTATTCGCTTACATCGAAAATGTTTAGAGGAACAGAGTCTCTGTCTTTTTCTTGAAAGATGTAACAAGGGGTTAACTCAGAGTCAACATTTTCATGCATATCATCATCATCATCATCATCACATCACCACCTAACACCTCTCCACCTCTTAGAGGGAAAATGTCTGGATGTTTTTTCACATTTGACAATTTTCTCTGGTGTGTAATTTGCCCACAGAATATGCTCTCTAATATTCTAAAGAAAATTAGAATCTCAGAGGAATGCCAGCTATCAAGCACCTCCCCTTAATTATGCTACCCCAAACCCCTTATCATAATCTGCCCAGCAACTAGACACTTCCAGCTCCCTCTGGGGAGAGATCATTATAGTGTATTAATTCAAGATTCCTAGTGATCTGGGACGCCATAACATCATGCGGTAGTTGTATTAAATACATTATTTAAGTCTGTAAAGTATTTGGGGATACATTTTGGCATAAAGACACTACATAAAATAAAGTTTTATTTTATTAACAGAGTCATATGGGAGAAATGGGCCATGATGTTCCAGGTTCAATTTTAAGTACGACTCTGCATTTGGCCAACAACCACGTTTTTCCTCCCCGGTTTTTCTCAGATGGCTGCCTAATTGCTTTCTAATGCTTACCAGGAAAGGAGAACAGGTTGAATATTTTTCAGGGCCCTTGATGTTTTGGGGTACTCCAGTGATTTATGGCAAAACTGCTCCCACGATGCTGTATTCTTTCTCCCTGCGAGCATTACTATACCGAGGGAAGAGGAATGGTTAGGAGGCCCTGTGTCTGACAGACACCAGCATTCTCACACGGATGGCTATTTGCATCTCTGCCCAGCTTGAAAATGTTGTCTGTTGTGCCAACACAGCTTCCTTACTTGTAAAAAATGCTTCTCTCTGTTGGAGGGCTCAGAAAGATATTCTTCATCCAAAATCCCCTTACAGAACCTCCAATCCCTGAGGGGCATATTCTGGTGGTTTATGGTAGTGATGAACTGTCATCGGTTCCTCCTTGGTCTGTGAGATTGGGATCCGTAGAAATGGCTGTGACTGTTACTTTACTCTTCGGAGATTTGCCCTTTTTTCATTTGGTTGGAGATTGAGACTGAGCTTTGTTACAGAGAATTATCCTGTGGCAGTGGGTTGGGGAGATAAGTCTTTGTTGAGACATAAAACACATACAGACAAAAGTGTGAAAAATTGAAATGACAAGGTGGCTGGGGTGTTGTTTCTTAAGTTCGGTCAAATGTTCAGACGGTGGATGCAAGGTACTTTCGGGCTTGCTGCTGTGAACTCAAGTGAGTGTATATTGCATGTTCCCAGAGTGGAGATGCTATATGATTATATCAGAGGCACATATGCCAGCCACTAATGCCGTGTCCAGGACTTACCTTATCTTAGTGTCTGTTCTGACTTGTATGATAGAGAAATAAGGTGAACGCTAACATAAAAGAAGCTGGGCAGAGAAATCAAAGGAAGTCCAAGTTTCTCACTAACTATTGTATAACAATTATTTGATTCTATTCTATACGGTTTCACACACAGCAGTAGCCATAGGGACTCTCTATGAAGAACAGAGGTGATATTTGTGTCTGACGTTTTTAAAATTCTCATTTACTTCAAATAAGACCGCTACATTTTTAGGCCTCAGGTTTAAGATTTCTGAAGTCCAAATGACATGAACTCACTTGCCGAGCAGAATGTGTTAAATACTAAAATACAAAATCAAATTATAATAAAAGCATTCAACATCTTCATTTTAGAAAGAAAGCAGTATTAGTATCTGCTTTACCTACTGGTATACCTAAACGTTTATAGAAAGAGCACATGTTAAATAATATCACTTACCTTTTAGACATGTTTAAAAAGTTGTGGTTTTATTATTTTCCCCTACCTGTAAGTAACTTTACCTTCATAAACCTGATTTGAAATATTGTTTATTTTAATTTTGAGGTTCTTCTAATTCTAAGAGCCAATATTAATAAATGCTATGAATGTATCATTTATATTGGATATTATATCAAGTATATTTTATGAAAACAGGGTTATTGTTGGTGTGTTCTTTTTAATACAAGGTTAACATATAGCAATTATTTCCTGAAAAGACAGAATTTTTATTTAAATACAGAAATTTTAATTAAAAAAACCTGAGGAGTGTTAACCAAAAACTAAATAGAAAACCATAAAGTGATATAAAACATTGGGATTTTTATTTTGCAATGACAAATAACAAAGCTACATCAAAATATTAATAAACACATGAGCATTCTAGTAGAAATATTCTACTAACAAATAAAAATATCTATTGGCATAAAGGTCAATTTAAGGTCTAGAGTACACAACTTTCTGATAAATTTTAGTATTATCTCTAACCTTTCTACTCTTAGATTTATTCAAATTTTAAGTCTTAAAATGGTATGTAGACACTGCTTTGTAAAATATTTTTAGTCTAAGTCAATAATTCTTCATTTGATATATGGTGAAATAAAGTCAGTCACGATGATTGTCATTGACTTTGTATATCCACATAACCATTTTATTTATTCAAATTTCAATGTTTTTTTTAATCGACAGAAATTATATTTAAATTTAAGTTTATTCTAATTTCAATGTTTTTTAATTGACAGGAATTGCATTTAATTTTTTTTTTTTCATTTTTCTGAAACTGCTGGCCTGAAATCCGAGATCAGGGTCTCATCCTGCTTTGTTCCTAATTTGCTAAGTACTAAGTCGGTTAACCTCTCTGGACCTAGATGTTCTCTTCTTCAACATTAGATGATTCAAATTAGATTTTTTAAACCTCTTTTCCATTCCCATAGTCTACGACTCTGATCTCTAATTTTCTTTGTCACATCCAGGCAATCTTTTGGACAGGGTGTTGTCCCCTTAATTCTTAGTATAAGAGAGTCTGCAATCTATTAGTTGTAATTTTAGTCTCTTAGTTATCACCTAATAAAACGATATCACAGTGATGGCAAGTCATCTCAAATTGACCTAAAAAGTTTTATACTGATTATATTCACTATCGGAAAAAAACGGAGACATTTACTAGTATATCTTGTGTTATGTTTTAAGGATTATCATTAACTTAATTTTATATCGTTTTAGTCATTTAAAATATGCCAATCATTAACAAAGTAACTCTTTGTGACATTTAACTTGTATATTTTAATTAAAAGTGATGGTAAATTCTTGCCCTAACTGGTTTGGCTCAGTGGATAGAGCATCGGCCCTCAGATTGAAGGTCCAAGTTTTTTTCTGATAGAGGGCATGTACCTTGGTTGCAGTCTCGGTTGCACATAGATGTTTCTCTCTCTCTGTCTCTCCCCCTCCCTTCCACTATCTCTAAAAATAGATGGAAAAATATCCTTGAGTGAGGACTACTAAAAAAAACACATTATGGTAAATTCTCACTGAAGACTCCTAAGTACTCTTAATAACAATATTGTTACATATTTGAAATTATTATTCATTATCTAAGTATATAGTTTACTTAGTTTTTATATGGCAGCTAGTTGACCATGAAAACTAGGTGAAATAAGTAAGTCAAAACTAAACAGAGAAATAAAAAAAAATCACTCTTGATTGAACAACATTTATTATTAAAGAATTATTATTACATACTCTTTTAGAAACTAGTAATATGAGTAGTTCATATCTCTAACCTTTTACATGTGCTATTTTATTTAATTCACAAAGCAACCTCATGAGGTACCACTAATATTCTATTATGCAGATGAGTGAGCTAAAGAGCAGAGAGGTTAAATTACCTATCCAGGGTCACACAACTAAGTGGAGAGCCCGGAATGCCATTCACAGTCTGGGCTCTGAATCACTTGCCTCTTACACAACCTCATACATTTTTAAAGAGTCTGCATTTACTAAAAGAGATAGGACCTTCCGGCTGTCTAAAATAAAATGGTTCAGTTCCCTAATAGATGCCTGGATAAATTGTAGGCAGTTAAAAAAAGAGACATTTTTGTGGGTTTTTTAATTTATTTTGTTTTAGCAGTAGGAAAGGGAGGCGTGTTTAAGGCTCAAAACAAATGCCCACTTCCTTGAGAAAATCCCACTGTTGTTGAAAGCCCCGAAATATAACTGATTCCATTTCCACGCGTGCTGACAGGACCAGGCAGTGTGGATAGTTGCAGATGAGAGTGGACTCTAGTGAAGTGGCCCGATGCCTAACTATGCCAGCAACAGGAGTTGTAGCTGTTTGTCTCTTGCTAGTTGGCAGCATTTACTAGTTCCTGGCTAGGATGCTATGCTTAAATTATATGCCCGTAATTTGTGTCAGGAGAGATAATCAAGGGGTGCCCCACAGTGGGTTTCGCTGACAAGATTAAAATGTTCCTCTTTTCTCTATTTCCCTCGGTTGCGCTTTTGTGAATCTCTTGGAGGACCATACAATTGTGTTTCCTAAACCATACGGTCTTTTAAAACTGTTTTGTTTTTTTTTTAATTTTTATTTAATGTTTCTTGTTGGCACAATTCCTTTGGAATGTCCTTATTCTTTTTGGACAATTACCCCAAATCAAATTTGAAACTACAGTATATATGCTACGGGCACCTTCTTTTCTGTTATTTTGTTGCTTTATAATATTCAAATTAATCAAAGAAAATAAACATTGAGTTGCACATATTTTTGTCTGGTGATAGTCCACTTTTAGTACTGTTTATAAATGGAATGTTTAAACTATTAATGTTTTCATAGCCATTGAAAACCAATTGTCTATTTTCTGCTATTTAGTTATTTTGTGAAGTCAGAGAGAAGTTTAGGCTCCTGGTCATAATTTATCATTGCAGAGAGCAAGTTCCAGTCTTGTGTCACAGTGAGGTTGGGTGGGATTGTGAGTAGAGACAGATTGCAACAAGGAGATAACCCCCCAACTTCAGTCTTTACGTGGTGAATTACATTGAGCTGTTGCTCAGAAACCTACAGGATTATTAGCAGGAGCATCACTTTCTTTTTTCCTCACACGCTAAGCATGATGAAACAAAAAATGTTCAAATAAAAATATGTGCTATAAATATTAGATCTCATGCAAAATAGTCACATTTGAAATATGGCCAAATCTCTTTTAGGGTAGTAATATATATTTCTTCAAATAATATCTTGCTTCAAACAGAATCAAATGGACATAACCCTTTTACATCTGAAAATGAAAGCACCGTGTCTCCTTTCTGACACATTTATTTTAAAAAAGACTGACTTGACCTATCTATGCAAATTCTCTCTGACTCTCTACCACTATATTCAAGTTGACCAGAAGTATAAAGCATACGAATACTGAGGCTGGCAGAGGTGGATTTGTAGGAAAGGTGATTTTGTTAGTGTGAAGAGAAGAGCTGATAAGAAACAAGACAGTCTTAGCCACTTGCACCAGATGAAATGGTTAAAAAAAAAAAAAGTTGCTAACTAATCAGCTTGGATTCTTTGGGAAAAAAAAAAAAAAGGAAATTGTAACTAGAAAGAGTATAGAACTTCTGTGAAACTTCAAAAGGTACAGCTGGCTGGAGAATGCACCAGTCCCTTGAGACTGAGGATAAAAACCTATAAATGCTCCCTCTAAAGTCTTTTCTCCTGACCTCATGCCAAGGTTAAGATAGAAGATTTTTTTTTTATGACTTTGAAACAGAGTTAAGGTGAAAGAATTTGATGAAAACAGATGAGAAGCGAGGGCCCGGTTCCATTACTCAGGGGAAGCATCTGAGTGAAAAGGCCAACTGCTGCCGCCCCAGTTTTCTCCCAGCTGCATCGGAGTTTGCGTGTGATTATTGTACTGGCACCTTTAACTCCTGCAATTATGCATGCAAATCGGTGAATTCTGACCGCGATGGAAAGGGGGGAAAATGCGAGAGCAGGCGAGTCGTGGAGCTTCCCGTGTTTCATTTACAGCATCTCTTCTTCAAAGCGGCCCTGTCCTCTGCCCTGTCTAAAATAAGTGCCAGGAAAATAGAGCAGAGATTTGTAAAGAACAAAAATATTGCAGCTAATTTCCAATGGAGGCTGAAGACGATCCGGTAATGTTTGCTGTGGGGCTGTCTGTGGCTACCACATGCACGGACACACTTCCTTTCATTCGGGATGCTGTGTTCAACAATAAAATGTCAGTGAAAGAACGACACCTCTTTAATCACATTCTGAACTGTATTTGTCTCCCCCCCACCCTCAGCTCTTTTAACCCTGTTCTTTTGAAACAGTGAAAATAAAACTAACAATTTTTTTTTAAGTTTACTAAAAGGAAGCTTTAATGATCCAAATGAGTGAGATTTATATATTCTTTCAGAGTCTAAATGTCTTTCTTAAAAAAAGCAAAACAAAATGATTATCCTAAATTTAGGCTTTTAAAACTTTGCCTTTGTAAATTATGTGATGTTCTTTAATCTTTTATATTGGGCTTCCCAGAAGGTCACTGACATGTGCTCCTAGAAGGATTCTGCCTGAATTTCATAGCTCCCCCTGGCTGCTCCTCCAACTCCCATCCCAGGTAATGTTCATAATTTTTTTGAGCCAATGGATTAAATCTGCCCATGTTATTACTCCCCATACAAATAACACGCATTTTAAAATCTAATGTAAAAAATATACACTGAACTATTATGACGGGGTTCAGGATAGAAAGCAAGCAGATGTCTAACAGAAATGGAAGAAAAAGGAAACCTGTATTAGAAGGGAGAAAGTAAGGTAAGCTTTTCCTTGTGATTTGTGTTTATTGAGGAAGATGCCTTTCCCACTTGGAGACAAGCCAGTAGGAAAATTTGCTAAGGAGACCCAGGGTGTATGCAAGGAGGTGTGTATTGTTATTTACTCTGGCGGGAGCTCAGCTGAACTGTATCCTGCAGATCCTCAAGAAGATCCCCTTCAACCTGCCGATGATACATTTTGCTTTCAAGATTTTGAAGCTTAACCAGTAAACAGTGCACACCCTGTCCCAGGATTTGATTTTTATTATGTGACTCATGCCAAGAAGGAAACATCCCTAACATTTTCTAAGGGTGGAGACCAAGCAAACCAAAGAAAAGGGGTACAAGGAATGGGAGATGACTAAATGAAGCAAAGAGAGGCGGACCTAAAAGAAAAAAGATAAGAAAAGAAAAAGAAAAAAGAAAAGGGAGGAGGGGAAGAAAAAATAGATCTGGCTTTAAACCAGTCTCCTTTCAAATAAGATCGGCGATTGTAGCACTTGAGTGAGCTTCAAGCCCCATGAGAGAGAGACACTGCCTGCCTTTAATTGTTAACCCTACATTACAGGAATCTTTGTCATAAAACTGAAAGCTGTTTGACTCAAAGCAGAAACTTTGCACATGAGATTGCACAGGTTGTGATGAGCCTGGAGACTTAATTACTTTCTTGCATCAATTGAAGGGGATTCTCTAGGTCAGGCTTATGGCATATTGATGGGAAGCAAAAGAAACCTTACACAGAATTAGCCTCCAGTGCGCTGGCTTCCCACACACCCAGGAAGGCTTGAGCTCTGTTCTACCTTTCACATTTTCTTACTACTCAGGAGCAATATATTTACCATGCACACTGATGCTGAGTCAGTAGGAGATAAGGGGGAGGGGGGGAGATGAGTAATGCAAAAGACTAGCTTGCAATTACTATGGTAAATTATTATTATTTTTTTTTTTGGGGGGGGGCAAACAAACAAAAACAACAACCACAAAGCCTAATCTGAATCAGTGGCCATACTTTCTAACATGAGAATGTTACTTTGTTACATTTGTTTTATTGTCCGGGGCTGTGTTTGCAATTGCCTGCCGTTTCAGGTAGGTATTTTGCTTCTCCTATTTAGTGTTCCTGGTGGTAAGTGTGTAGTACGATTACTTAGTCATAAAAGTGACTTGTTTAGCAAAGGCTCCTTTAATAACATTTGTGTAGTTTTATTTCACTAAATACAGAATAAATTTGGAGTTTGAGAAACGCTTTTTATTCAAAAATGATTACACAGTTCTAAATGCAGAATCCTTAAGACAAAAGATACTGTTGGGTAACTCCAGGAGAGTCAGGGAATGTTTGTTGATTTCACTAAGGGAAACAGGTGGGAGTTGCCCCTGATGCTGTTCTGTCTCCGTCACTCTCCCGCATTCTCTACGGCAGCACTCGGTCTGATCAGCTTTTGCAGCAGTTCTATATATTCTAAGGCGGAGGAAGCATGTCAAGGTTGTCATCTCTGGTCAGGAGAGTAGTTTGTCAGAAGAGTTTTCAACTATAAAAGCATCAGTAACTCATCAGAATATTTGTTGTGTGTTTTTGACAAAGGAGGCTAATGTCTGTCAAGAAAAATCTGGGGTTTTCCTTGCCTTCCCTGAGGAACTTGGAGTTCGCCTCGAATAGCCTTAGATTCCAGAAACCTTCTGTGCAAAATAGATGTATTGATTCCCGTAGAATCTTGCTACTTGTGACATGCAACAGTGTAAGTCGACATGACTTAGCCTGTTTGTTGCCATGTGTGAAACAGAATGTGCAGTTTTCAATAGTGAGGAGAATATTATGAGCTGAGGCTCTAATGGAGGTGTCATTAGAAACCCACAGAAGCACAATTCACACATAATAATTCGGCAAGAGACATCAGATGTTTAAAGGGACGCTCTAAATGGTTAACTGTTAATGTATTCATTGGATGTTTAAATTTTTTTCAAGAGCTAAAAATGCATACTCATGCTTATAAACAAACAAATCAGTTGCTTAAGGGTTATAAGAAATTTAAATGCAAATAGCACTTTGTAATGATACCCCAGAGACTGACATTGTAGTCAATTTCTTGAGAATGCATCATCGTAAACTTATTTTTTGCTATTGGTTTCCTTAGTAACTGGAACAACATATTGTTCAGGACATAAAATAATATCCTGTTTCAGCCACTGAGAACCTTGAACTAAAATGTAATTGATTTTGCATGAGGTACAGGATTATCATGTCCTCTCCATTTCGGTGAGGTATTACAGCACAAAATGTAACCTACTCAGAAAATTTTTTCAAACCAGCCATTTTGTTTCTAATCATCCCATTGTGAGAATACTAAAATTGCTAACAGTGTGGAATTTATACCTTTAAGAGGAACAGGTTATAAAATGGAATTATATAGTTGATGTATATTTCCCAATCATACCGAGATAATGTTTATTTCTCTTATCTCACATGTAGAAAGCAGCATAATATGGAGATATTTACATTACTATTAAATAATAGTGATGCTTACTTTGTAAGACCCTTACATAATTCAATACATACCCACTTAGATATTATAGAGAATGCTTATTTAAAAAGCCTGCTATCCAGTACAATTTTACAGCTGTAATTGGCACAAAGAGTCCAAAAATTCTATTCAATTTTCATTTCTGCAACTGGTCTACTATACTGCCTTAGGCAACTTATTAGATCTCTGGTGTCTCAGTAAGCTTATCTATAAAATGGGAATAATAACACCTGCATCGCAAGGGTGTTATGTGGATAATTACTTGATGTGTGCAAAGAGCTTTGAAGATATAACATGTTAAATCTTATGACTGTTTTAAACCACATAGAGAGCAGTGTGTTATAGGCATAAAATTGGAGAATAGTTTAATGACCTTAAAAAATTAGAGGCCCCTGATTTTGGAGAGGAATATCTAGAGATCTAGGAAAACTCTTATTTTGCTGTTTCTGCAAGTAGCATTTACTGGAGTGTTATGGCAATAGCAGAATTCTTGAGTGATTGATTTTTGATGATATCCTTCCTAGAAATTCTGAATTACCAAGGAGGTGATAATATCATGTTCTGGGCACCTCTAGTTCTAGTGAAGTTTGTTTATAGATTATTTTCCCCAGGCCATTGGGAAATTGATCTCTTTTCTAACAGATTTGGGGGCCTGCTTGATGGAGAGTTTCCATATGGTACACCTTGTTAACTTCTTTGCCAGCAGAGGGTCAGTCTCCCATCACATCAGCCATGACGGCTTTTCTATAAAGTAACAGCTTGCATGAGTTTTCTAGTTATTGCCAAAGGAAACATCCTGGACCTTAAGAGTGTTTTATTAATTCAGTCACTCATTAAACAAATATAGAAAGGCTACTATGAACTAGCTAATATTTTACATGGATTACAGTGCATTAAATTATCGTGCTGTCCTTCAGCTCTCTCTCAGTGCAGCAGGGGCAGTTACCATGTGTATACATAACTATGGTATAGTGTGGTGACTGTATCATAAACATTGCACAAAGAGCTCTGGTTGTTTTGAGGATGGCGAAGATAATCAACATGGATTCCAGGAGCAATGACATTTAGGTGGGAACTCAAGGAATAAGAATTTCAAAAGACAGTGAGAAGAAAGAAGAAAAGCTAAGGTATATAAGAAACACGTAACTACTATATTTTGAGAGGGAAAGGACAAAAGTTCAATAGCTCTCAAGCAATCCAACTTGGTGATAACATCAAGTACATGGAGGAGAGTAGTAGGAGGTAAGGGTACTTATGTTCTGTCGTATCACTTCTCATGAATACCACACTTATTATTTCATGGTTTGTAATAATACATCAATTTATTAATTGACTGATATCACTTCTTTCCTCCTCCCTCTGTGCCCACTCCAAATAGGCACGCTTTACTACATTATTCCTAGTTCATTAAATATTGTTGAATAAAAGCAGGCAAGGGTCAAGTTGTGAAGGGACTTGATGCCAGACTAAGGAGCCTAGATTTGTCCAGGGAGCAACATAAAGTTACTGGTGGTCTCTCTGCCTAGAAGGAAAGAACAGGAGGTAGTGAGCTAGTATAGCCTCAAGGTAAGAAAATCTATAAGGATGTTTTCGTATTAGTCAAAGGATGGGCCATAGGACTTTAAACCAGGGTGGTGGTGACATGAAGAAAGGCATCATGCCAAGAGAGAAGCAATGGCATTATAGTCTTTAACGGAACACTTAGGACCAATTAATCAGTCATAGGCAGGAACTGATTTGGTGGGGTAGCTGAAGTTATGTTATAAATAGGTTGAGTCTCAGATACCATTAGGGCACTCAGGTGGGAGTGTGTGGCAGATGTGTGAAAATGGAAGACTAAATCAAGAGAAAATATAGAAATAGAGATATATTTTCTGATATTATCTGTATAAAAACCATAGGGTCATCAAGAATGAGAACATGGAGAGAGGAAAGGACAAAGGAAACTGACTTTCCTTGAAATCTATCAGAGAGTTCTGGAGCAACACTAGACATAGATTTAGAAAGGCATAGACTTTCAAAAAGGACAAGCTGATACCCAAGGCACAAGTAGGAAGAGAATTAGAAAAAGTCATTGAATTTGATGAAAAAGTTCATTGGTTGATATTTAAGGGTTTCTTATGAGCCATTGGTACTGACATCTGACATTAAGTGATTGAGGAGTGAAAGAATGAGTATTGAAAAAGTAAATGCAATAATTGTAAAGCACTTCTTTTAAGGGCTAGCTGATGGCAGAGACTACCACAAGTATATCACTGTGAGTATTGCTGTCTGTGATGTTCCAAAACTGTGTATCTATTTCCAATACAGAAATATATGGCTGTTCTGTCTGGCTGCATACAATCCTATAATAATAACCTTAAAGTCATGATTTCTATGTCTTAGATAAAAACTCTTTCATAAACTCTTCATTGTCCTTGTTCAGAATAGAATAGTGTTCAAAGAAACCATAATTCTGACTCTGAAATCAACCTTTATGTTCTCGCCAAATGGTAACATAAAAAAAATAGATTAATCTATTTTCATATTTTATGAAATTAAAAAACTCAGTTTTTTCATATACATTATCAATACTAATAACATTAACAATGAAGCTTAACAATTAAGGCATCTGCAAATTGAATCTACCACTAAACTATCTGGGGGAAAAAAGATAACTTTATATAATTTCCTAGACTTGTTTTATAATTGAAAGTCACATTCCAATCACATTTCAATGTATTGTATATTTTTGTGCTGTTGGGGGACAATTCTCCATGGTCTTCCATGTTTCTGCACATCCTGTGGGTGAGGTACTAGATGCTTGTAGAATAGCCTTAGATAACAGAGATAATATCCATCTACAAATCAAAGATTTCAGTCTTGGAAGATAGAGATAGTGTTTCCTGCTAGAGTACAGGACACCCATGTTTACCGATCATTCTCCTGTAATAGCCTCCATTGGTTATAGAGGTATTATTTGGGCCTCTTGATAATGCCCTGAGGAAAATGGGGCTCAGGCAATCACTGCCAAAATGGTGATACCAGGGCTATGGGACTATGACTATTGATTGCTGTAACTAATAAGCTGCACTTTGTCTCTGACCTAGGGGTCTCATGTCTTCTACTCAAATGCATGAAATGTGGTGAACTAACTTGTTAGCTCCCAAAATGGGGTACATCTCAGACCCGTCTCAGTTTTTTCATATACATTATCAATACTAATAACATTAACAATAAAGCTTAAAAAATTAAGATGTACTGGGTACCAAATATACCAGATTCTATATTGAAACTTCATTCTCATTCATTCAATAAATAGTTATTTTGTTTCTAAAATAAACTAAAAAATATGCTAGGTTGGATATTAAACAGTAGTAAACAAAGTAAATATGAGACTTTCCATCATGGACTTTATGATCCATTTAATTCCCATAACATCTTTGTAAAATAGGAATATCACTATTTTAGAACTGAAAACATTGAAGTCAGCAAAATTAAATAACTTACCCAAAGTCATGGCAGGCTCTGGTTGGGTTAGGATTTGAAAGCACATCCTAACTGAATATGTCAGAGTTCTTTTCAGGGTAACATATGTTTTAAAATTGTTTTATAGGTTCTTTTTTACATTTGAATAAATATATTATTTTAAATATATATTTTATAGACCATATCTATCTATCTATATGGTACTTGGATAATATCTAATACAAGTGATTTTAAATGGACTCTTTAGCAATTAAGTAATCTTTTTAATAAAAAATATGCATTTATTTAAAACAGTAATGGCGAACCTATGACACGCGTGTCAGAGGTGACACGCGAACTCATTTTTTTGGTTGATTTTTCTTTGTTAAATGGCATTTAAATATATAAAATAAATATCAAAAATATAAGTCTTTGTTTTTTTTTTTTTATAAGTCTTTGTTTTACTATGGTTGCAAATATCAAAAAATGTCTATATGTGACACGGCACCAGAGTTAAGTTAGGGTTTTTCAAAATGCTGACACGCCGTACTCAAAAGGTTCGCCATCACTGATTTAAAATATCCTGTCAAAAATATTCCCTATACCATCCTTTCCCCAAAAAAGTTATATAGCCATGTTACAGTAAATTAGAAGTTAAAACCAACCTTTTTTTAACCCCTCTTTTCTTTATTTTTTTTTCAGTCAGCATTGGAAACTCTGTGGAGTTTGTATGTATTTTATTTTAAATATATACATATGTTTTCGGGTTTTGTTTTTTTTTTTTGAAGAGGGAGATAAACAGCCCTAACTGGTTTGGTTCAGTGGATAGAGCGTTGGCCTGTGGACTGAAGGGTCCCAGGTTTTATTCAGGTCAAGGGCACATGCCTGGGTTGTGGGCTCGATCCCCAGTAGAGGGGCATGTAAGAGGCAGCCGATCAGTGATTCTCTCTCATCATTCATGTTTCTATTTCTCTCTCCCTCTCCTAAATCAATAAAAATATATTTTTAAAAAAGAGAGAGAGATAAACATTAGTCAGCTGCCTCCTACATACTCCCACTGGGGATTGAGCCTGCAACCGGCATGGGCCTTGACCAGGAATTGAACCAGGGACCTCTTGGTTCATGGGTCAATGCTCAACCACTAAGCCACACTGGCCGGGCTGTGTGGATTTTGTTTAATTGATGCTGTTATGTGGTTAAATTGTATTTATACATAGAAATAGAGAATTTGTTGATGTGCAGACCCACATTTAGGTTAGCAGTTGATTTTACATAATTACTAAACATTTTTTCTACTGTCAACTTTTTGATGTGACTCAGGGATGCAAACAGAGGGGCAGTATTGTTTAGTAGTAAAGATCATAGGCTTTGAAGTCAGAAGCTATGCATCATATGCCTCTGGCCTCACAACTTACTCAACCTGTGTTTTGTGCAAGTTACTTTTTTTAAAAAAAATATATTTTACTGATTTTTCACAGAGAGGAAAGGAGAGAGATAGAGAGCCAGAAACATCGATGAGAGAGAAACATCAATCAGCTGCCTCCTGCACACCCCCTACTGGGGATGTGCCCGCAACCAAAGTACATGGCCTTGACTGGAATCGAACCTGGGACTCTTCAGTCTGCAGGCCAATGCTCCATCCACTGAACCAAACTGGCCAGGGCACAAATTACTTTTTTATTTCTCAATTTTCTCTTCAAGAAATTTGAATAATACTAGTACCTGTGGATAAGGCTATTGTGGCTTCATTGATTTAATAAACTCCATGCACCCAGCACAGTGCCTGCCATATCGTGCACACAAAGAATGTTTGCGGGATTTGTGACATCATACTGGGGATTCACTGCATAAATGTTTTAGCTAACGCCATAATTTTTAATATAATAATTGTTTAAGTCACTTTGCTCTAAACTTGGAGCTCTGAGGCTAAAGCCCTTGACTTTTCTATTTCTAAACTTAGGGCAGGCATATCAGTTCAATAATAATGATGTCTGACTTTTAAAAGTAAATGTCATCAGCCTCCACTGTGAACATAAGCAAGGTGAGTGGTCTAAAAGAGAATAAAGAATTAAAAAAAAAATTTGTCTCCTATTCTCAGCTCCATTATTAACTTACTAGGGCAGAATACATAAATCACAAATAAATAAATAAACAAATCACTTAACCTTTCTATCTTCCAGTGGTAGCCAAATGAGAGTGATAAGCTTTTGCTTTTTTAAGGGCTTCCAAAGCATTGGCTGAAAGGTGCTACAAGAGTGACAAGTGTTATTAACTTTCCAATATTTCAGTCTTACTTCTGCATACTCTGAATGTTTGCTTTTCATCTGGGGAATTAAATACTTCTTTAACATTGATATGTGGTAACTGCAAGGAATTAGTAAAATTTGCCAGCCCTCAGATAAAATCAGAGGACAAATAAGTCACGCAGTTAATTATGTGAAAGAATAGATTACGGGAAGGGAGAACAACTTCAACAGAAATGTCCTGATTGTTGTCCCAAGTTCAGGGTTACAACTTGGGAAGGTGATAGAGGGAGGGTGGAGGTTACAGAGATAAAAGGAGGAGGGGTCCTCTGTGTTTTGCAGTTAATCTTCCCGCGTGTTCTGCCTACACTTATTCCAGACTCCTGCATCCTTTGCCTGCACAGTGTGTGACCACTTCAATCAGATTCAAGCTGCTCTGTTTTGTATTTTTTAAGTAATTGCTGTTGCTTGATATGTCTCAAAAACCCATTTTATTTCAAAAGCCATATTCTTTGCCTATTAATTTTCTCCTTTGTTATTTGTAAACTCATTTTTGAAAGTGCAAACACATATCCCTTTATGTACATAGCTAGGTATGTACATAATTATATACACATATATTATTGTTGTAGGTAAGGGTGTTAGGGAGTTAAATAAATCTTCATTAATTTGTTATTAATCACCTATTATTATTCTTATTTTCTTAATTATTTTTAAATGACGGCCATTTGTAAATTTTTGAAATACGTGGAGCATTACCATTTTTGCTCCTGTTCATAAAGCAGACACAAAAGAGTTACAGTTTGTTGGCCAAATGAGATTTGCTGCGCTCCTCATAAATCTTTTATTTAATGTGTTTTTGTAGGAAATCGATATTACATTGGTGTAAAATACAGATAAAATATAGTTCACAATGCATTTTATAAAATAGGCTTTACTAGAGTATTTTTCTTATACATTTTAATATGTCACATTTTTATTTGAATGTAGAATTATATTTTCAACTATATGTGAATGTGTCTTTTCCTTCAAATGTGCAAACTCCATCAAATTTGCTTGTTGTATGTGCATATATTTGTGTGTATATGGATATAAAAATATATAGACTTTTTTCCAACAGTTTTTTTTCTGAAACATTTGCTGCACCTGGATTTTTGTTACATAACCATTCTCTAAGGGAATACTATAAACACATCAATAAGTTTCAGACATAACAATATATATTCAGGTATTATTCATGAATTACTAGTCTTTACAAGAAATCTTATAGTACTCCTGAATTTAAATATTTTTATATAAACCCTATAAATATAACGATTAACAATCAGTTGTGTTTACTATTCAGTACATGAGATGTCATATTTTCCTAATTACATAAACTAGTGTTGGAGGATATTACTGCAAAAGATTAAGTCTATTGTATTTACTCAATGCTGCTTTGTAGCTTTGCCTAGAAAACTCAGGCCTGCTGTATTGAATACTAGGAATTTGATTACGAGAGTAGTAGACTCTGCCAATCTTGGCTTGAGACAGCAGACTCAACTAATTGTCTATCAGCAGTGATTTAGCTGTATCATCCGTCTACAATCTTGCTATTGATGGGAGCATTTAAAATCTGATGAAAATTACTGTTTAATTATCAGGACTTGGAAAACCCACCTGGCAGATGCTGTCTTCCTATCTTTTTTTCCCTTACTTGTTTTTAAGGAAGAAGAAAATAAGTCAAGTTTCTCAGACTTAAAGTAAAGACTTGATTTTAAAAGAACATTTTAAAATCAGATTTTACAAATCTATTATCAAGGACAGGGGTATATTTTATTTATGTTGTTGTTCTTTGTTTGTCCTAGAGTTTCCATGAACACCATCGATTCTATATTATGTGTCCTACTTTTAGAACTGAAGAGGTCGCTCAGTTGTTAGGGTGGTGTTTAAGACTTCCAAGGCTACCTTTTTTTATTTCTCCTCTTGAAGTAGAGGAGTCACTAGCAGGTTTCTAATTGGGGGTGGATCGTAGAGAAAACTTTCAATTTATGCCCTTACGGGCCAGAGGTTGTACAACACTCCCGTATTGCTGCTCCACTCCTCTCAGTTTTTAGGTTCTGCTACATAATGTTTACTGGAGGCAGTAATTTAAAACATTAGCTAAGTGTGAATATATCTACTATTTTTCATACATTTAAGTATGAAAATTCAGATACTTTTAAAAATGATTTGTGCAGCAGAAATTCTCTTCCTTATGACAAATCTAATACATGTCCAAAAAATAGTATATTTCATTGTCTGTTCAAGAAGGGGACCATTTCACTTGTAGAGGAGAGGATTAAGACAATCTGAAATATTATATAATAAGTAAGAGTGGGCGGATGAGCTGAGCGCAAAGTCAATCAAAGCCTTGTTGCCAGGTTTGATGAAATAAATATTTAATAATTTGGGACATTTACATTCACTCACCACTCAAGTGAGCTTTGCAGAGTGTTTCCCTAAGATTAATATGGCATTTCTGTAAGTTGACAGTTCAATGCACAGCAGGAGTGACTTAAATGGTCTTCCATTTTTCCCTGAAGCAAAATTGCAATGAACATATGTAACAGTCTGTGCTCCTATGTGAATACCAATTGGTGTCATTTGGTGCCTGGAGTCTCAAGTTGCATTATCGAGGCATGATTTTCAGCGGGAGCAGGCTCATACATACCAGTGTCAGATCGTCACTGTGGGCTTCATAGTTTGATATTGTCTAAGTGATTGGTTCTGTTCTGGGAGCTTCCCTAGTCTTATCTATGTTGAGAAAGAGAGGATACTAATGTATTTTGTGCCCCTCCCCACCGCGCCCCCAGACTGTACTTCCATGAATCCCTTGTAGATGGACGTGAAGCATCAGTAGAAGCAGCAATACAGCAAAAGCTAGAACAAACAGCCATGATGTAGGTTTTATTCAGATATTTAAAGAATTTAATCAGAATAAATTATGTCTAGTAACTGAGAACAATAAGCGAATGAACTCCTGAGAATATCAAGGTTTCTGATTCCATACCACTTGTCATTAGGCAATGTGTTTGTACATTCTACATTCTCTACAGAACCATGATGACATAATTTTAGAGTGGGGTCTGTATTTGATTCCCTGATTTGCTATTTTGAGCTAGAAAAAATTAGAAAAGTCACTTATCTTAATCCCACTGTTCTTATTTCTATATGTAATACATCCTGTTTTTCTATGAGATAATATATCCAAAAATACTATCTAAATGATAAAATGCTACATAAATATAAATGATCAGAATTAATATGTTATTACCTGGTCCCTAGGAAGGCAGATTAGAATTTTTTGTTTTATTTTTTGTTTGCTTTTAATTTTCTAATACATTTTAATTGATTCTATAATTTTCTACATACGTTTATAGGAAATATCAACTATACAAAGTATAAGATGTTAATCTCTAAACAAACAACTCCTTGGTACATGAAAAATGTAATTGAGAGATTTTAGACTTAGGAAAATTAAATAAATTATTTGCTAATAAAACCATGTTATGTTGATTTTATATCTTAAAACAGATAAGAGGAGAAACCTTCCCACTATTCTTTCATAGAGAATAACCATTCTAGCTTGTGTGCAACCTTAGTGGATATATATATATATATATTTTTTTTAAATTTATTTTTATTAATTTCAGAGAGGAAGGAAGAGGTAGAGAGATATAGAAACATCAATGATGAAAGAGAATCATTGATCAGCTGCCTTCTGCATGCCCCCACCAGGGGCTGAGCCTATAATCTGGACATGTGCCCTGATGGGAATCCAACTGTGACCTCCTGGTTCATAGGTAGATGTTCAACCACTGAGTGACACCAGTTGGGTCTTCCTGGATATTTAAAATATATATTTAGAATGCAAAGGATACTGGTCAAATTGACAGGTCAAATTGCAACTTTAAGTTATCCTTAGATCAAATGTTAACAGTATGTAATAGAAAATTATTTCAAATAGTCAGCTTGCAGGCCATTGTCAAATTTATTATCACTAATCCACCTGATTCAGCCCAGAAGGATCATTATATTTTTTAATATCTTGCTTTAAAATGTTGTGTATCTTAGGAGATCAATGAGAGGATTATATAAATGATATTAGCCTGTTTCAACATATGTTTCATATATATATATATATATATATATATTTTTTTTTTTTTTTTCTCCCATAGGTGGTTGGATCTTATACAAATTCTGTTTTGCTCAAATTTTGTGTCCTACCATTTCTTTTTATGCCTATTTAGTAGTGAGTATGTATATTAAAAGTGTTACAGTCTTATTCCTATTTAATTTACCATCCCTTGTGATGAGTTACATACTGATCAGACATCTATCTCTGGAATTCTTCAAAATTAAAGGTGAAAACTAAGAGACTATGATGCATCATTTATAGTTTTTCATTAGAAAATATGGACTAGCACTGGAATTTTTCAAGATTTTTTTTTTTTTTTTTTTTTTTACTTTTTAAATGTAAGGTAACTTAACACTATTTTGAGGAATCCACTTTCTATTATTTTTTTCCATCATTAAAACTGAATAATCTGGACAAAGATTAAAGTGCACAGTCATTTGAATTTTAAACTAAGACTAATTATTACTACTGGTTTTAAAATAGAAGAGCTTTTGAAAGGTAGTAAGATCACTGCATCTTAAAATATGTCCACGAGAAAAAATTTTGACAAATAAAATGTTAATTATGAAACTTGGTTGTAATAGTACAAGTTAATTATTATGACATGAATTGGGTATCAGCAGGAGCTGGGATAATTGATGTCAGATGAATGTGGAAACTCCCTAGGATGAACTCAGTCCCAGATGAAGTGACGATTGGAAAAATATAAAAGCTGTTATGATGCATGTACTCATCCCCTGATGGAAGCCGATTAATTCCAAAAGTTGACATTAAGTCAGTAGGGGGAAAATCTATAGAGATCCTTTTACAAAAGTTTGAATAGAAACAGGCCATTTTCTATTGGTAAGGTATGAAAAATGTCAATTGTTTGGGTGGATATTTTGCTACTCTTCATTAAAGGGTCCATTGAGTCTTACATTCTCCACCTTCCTCTTCATATAATTGTTTCATATCCCATGATACAAAGTGTAATTTGTTCTTTTATTTTTTTATTGTCTTCCTATTGTATGAAAGTAGAAGCACATGCATTTTAGAGTCTTTTGTTTCATTACACGACAAATGTGCAGCACTTCCACTAGCCTGGTTTTGATATTTCATTAATTGTAGGAATAGCAGTGAGTAGCAGAATGTGGCACCAAAATGCAGGAAGCAAAGCCAAATCGGTCTCCTGCTTTTGTTCTCAACATTTGAGCCATTAGCTGTGGGAGGAAAAATCTCCATTGAATGAAGCAGGAGATTTTTACCCCGCCAGTTATCCAGTCTCATTTACAGTCTTTACTGATTCACTGTGGCATGTTTGTTCCTATGCTTATAGTTCCAACAGACCAGTGGACAAAGGTTAGATATATCACAAAATTCCCAACAAATATTATTATTTTAAAATATATTTTATTGATTTCAGAGAGGAAGGGAGAGAGAGAGAGATAGAGAGAGATAGAGAGAGAGAGAGAAACATCAGTGATGAGAGAGGATTTTTGATCTGCTGCCTCCTGCATGCCTCACAACTCAGGCATGTGCCCTGACCAGGAATTGAACCATGACCTCCTGGTTCATAGGTTGATACTCAACCACTGAGCAACACTGGCTGAGCCCAACAATTTTTTATACTCTGAATTAAGGGATCTAAGTGGATCAAATAATTGATGTTCTGCCTTTCTGATCTTTTGATTTAACCTGGATACCACACTAACTTTTGTGTTGTTTCATGTATGCATCTTAACCTTTTCAATCTGACTGGTTTGACAATGCTTCATGAAGAATGTCAAAGGTAGACCTGGACAGTGTGGCTCAGTTGGTTGGAGCATCATTCTATACACCAAAAGGTGATGGGTTTTATTCTAGATCAGGGCTCATACCCAGGTTTCGGGGTTTTATCTCCAGTTGGGGCAAATGCAGGAGACAACCAATTGATGTTTCTCTCTCTCTCTCTCTCTCTCTCTCTCTCTCTGTATCTCCCTTTCTCTGTCTAAACCAGTGGTTCCCACCCTGTTTGGGGAATGCCCCACCTAAGCATCTCTAAAATCCTGATGCCCCCCATGACATATAATTCTTATTATTCAAAAAGTGAACTCCTGCCCTAGCCAGTTTAGCTCAGTGGATAGAGTGTCAGCCTGTAAACTGAAGGGTCCCAGGTTCGATTTCAGCCAAGGGCACATGCCCAGGGTGTGGGCTCGATCCTAAGTGTGGGGCGTGCAGGAGGCAGCTCTCTCATCATTGATGTTTCTATCTCTCTCTCCCTCTCCCTTCCTCTCTGAAATCAATAAAGATATATATATATTTTAAAGTGAACTCCTATTCACATGGAGGAAGCCTGAAAGCCATTAACGTGGTCTAAACAAGATTCCAAAAAACATGGCATCCATGAAAGAGAAAAATAAAAGAACGAAAGGACAGTTGAAGTACTGAGGAAGAAATCACTAAGAAGTTCTTTTAAAAATAATAATAATAATATGAAATGATATGAAAAATGGCAAATAAAGTTTCAAAACATATAATAGAGAACTGAAATGCATAAATATGTCACAATATATATTTATATACTATATATGAGGCCCCTAGAACCATAAGAAATGCAAAAATTTCACTGTTAATAATTCATTCTCGAATTGCCTCCCTTAAAAATCAAATTGCCCCCCTGTAGGACGTGTGCCCCACGTTGGGAACCACTGGTATAAACTCAATAATAATAAAAAAAAGAATGTCAAAGGTAGCTCCAACAGTGATACGAACAGAAGAAAATGTGTATTCATCAAACCTATCTTTCTTACAAAAAAGGGAAATCAACAACCAAGAAGATATTCATCAGGATCTCAATTCATTAAAAATCTCCTCTGTGATTACCTTCTGTGGATTTTTTTCTTTAGTCTCTAACTCTCAAATACACTTCTGAGTATGTCTTTAATTTCCACACTATTCCTCTTCTGAAGATATTTAGGGTCACTCCTTAGAACAGTGTCTGAGTCTGCAATTGTCTGTAAACTCAGCTTATTACATTTTGTTGAACGGTTATTCTCTTTCATGATGTCTCTTTTGTTCAGGCCTTAAACACTATTACAACTTCCAGACACTGTCTAGTATTGTTTTTGCTTATTTTTGTTTCAATTGTATTTGGCTTCAGTGGACAATAATAAAAGGCATTTCATTGTTAGTGCTTGACAAAATTTTGTTATATACAGACATTACTGCAGTGACTGGTTAAAAAAGGAATTGATCTTGAGTTTCTGTAAATTATTTCATCGTGACCCTAGTCTTTTCTAAATAAAAAAAATATACATGTTTACTCACAGATCATATATTATTCAATCATTTCATAATTTTGCTCGTGTCCTTCTACTGCCAAAAAGATTCCATGATATTATTTTATCCTTAACTCGTGACCATGTACTTTATGATCTTCCTTGCTTCACATCTTCACCTCCTTCTTAGAAAAAAAAAAGCAATCTTTTGTTCAAAGCTACTGCTGTTCTAGAGTCAGTTTCCTTCACCTGGTAATTCCCCATTAAAAAGGCCTGTGCTTTGCCTACAGGCTGCCAATTATTCTCCTTCCATAACTGGGGCTCCTTTTAGAGAAAGCTTTTGTTGTTGTTTTCTATTGGATTAACATACCTGTTAAAGTTATAGAGTTATGACCCAAAATTTTCTAAAACTTCACTAAAGAAAAGGAAATATATCATAATATCATGAAATGAATCTACTTAAACAGAATATGGTTTATTTCATCATATGGTATCTTTTCACTTATCCAATTTCTTTGGTGGAATAAAGTGTCTCTTGTAAGTTTTCCCAATAAAAAAGGCACTATTTATGTGCCCATTTTTAATATATAAATTTGATTAAAATGATATTAAACGAACAGCATGTTTTTGTATCTTGTATTTTGTAGTAAAATATGGCCAACATGATTTAACATTTTTTTAATGACTTGACAGTCTTTGTTATAGAAATCAATTGTTCTGTTCTATATTATCCTTGGGGTTCCTGCCCTGCGTGCCCTTGTATTAAATGCCTACAGACAGTTGAGGTTTTATTGTTGGTTTGTTTGGGTTTTGCATTGTTCTTCTATGTTAGCTCTCTGCTCTCACTTTGCAAATATCATGTCAGTTAACAAAACACCAAAGATGTTAGGATAAATATACAGCACCTAATTAATTACAATTTGAGAAAACTTTGAGAATATTTTTTATTATTCCTATTTCATCAGCTTTTTTGTTCATTTTATTCAGATTCTTTTGTCTTTGATCCATTCAGAAGAATACAGTATGGGGGAAGAAATAGAGAAGTTGTGATTGTACCTGAATTATCGTATTCAATGACAGAAGCAGCTTCTCTTTTGGGGGCAAAGAATGGCTTTCAAAAGGATGAGATTCCTGACTTTTTTGATG
Organism: Myotis yumanensis; assembly: GCF_028538775.1. Classification (NCBI taxonomy): domain Eukaryota; kingdom Metazoa; phylum Chordata; class Mammalia; order Chiroptera; family Vespertilionidae; genus Myotis; species Myotis yumanensis. The sequence continues at coordinate 61,475,819 of NW_027223753.1, read as the reverse complement.
GTACTAGAAAAGACATGAGCTGTGAATCTATTTTCCTAGAAACTTAGAAAACTATCCTCATTGCAATGGTATCTCCTCATGAAATACAAGGCCTTTGTGGACAGAGGCTCTACCTTTTCACAAGCTATTAGATATTTGTGGGCTGACTGGCCGACTGACTGACAAGACGGCAGAAGTAAAGGAGTAAAGTCTCAATAAGGAGAAAGGCAGATTGGCAAACATCTCCTTAGCAAAAATGCGACCTTAGCTCCTCATTCACTACCCAAGCTACTAAGACATATGAAAGTGCTTGACAACAAACATGATTTCTGTATTTCAGTTAAGAAGTAAGAACATCAAGGCCAGTTTCTCCATTTGAGGGGAAGGCAAAAACCTAAAACCTAAAATACAAATACAATGTCAATCAAAAATTCTTTCTTTTTTTTTTTTTTTTTTGGCCTTTGCTATGGTAATATGAGCCATATTCTCTATTGCTTTTTTTGTTTTTAAACACAACTAGATCTGGTAGTTTGGCAGCCTTTTCTTCTTCTTCTTCTTTTTTTCCCCTTTAACAAAGACAGTGCCTTCAAACTCTTTTCATAGTGAGGCAGCAAATCCTGCCAGGTGAAAAAAAAATGTTATTGAAAACCTTTCTCCCCTTATAGGCCGGTTTTGACAGGAAATCTTTGAGAGGCAGCAGCAATGAAGTGCCCAGAGATTTCATCTGTCTTCTTTTGCTTCAGGAAATGCTGAGCACAAGGCTCTCTATTAGGCAAATAGAAGGAGTACCAAAGCTCCTTAACAATCATGGGCAGCTCCGGGGTTGACAGCTCTCTGTGTCCTAGACTGCCAGACAAGCCAGGATCACATTACCGGGCCCACTGTAGAAGCTTTTGACAATAATTTACAAAAAAACTATTATATTGTTTCTGTTTTCTGGTTATATGGCAGCACAAATTTTGCATGGGCTAATCAGAATAAAATCTATACCAGGAAGACATTAATTTGTAGTCTTTTTTTTTCCACCCTCAATTGTTTTGACATAAAATTTCTTTCTGGGTGTTTTTGCACTGTCATCCTGTGTGATTGGTTAAATTTCAGCAGTCATTAGATGCTGTATTAGAATATCCAATAGAATAATAGTGTGTTTGTTGTTTTGTTTCTTTGACAGATGCTAAATCTAAATTTTAAATAATTCTTTCAGAAATCAAAATGCCAGCTTGTAGCAACACTATCAAAGTCTAAGCAGATATACTTTAAAATATAATTAGGATTAGGTAGAATGGGTGAAGTTCACAGTGGAAGTTAAAAAAAATCTTTAATTTTAGGCAGACAATTTAGATTTGCTTATGAATTTTCTGTTACTTCAGAACTATATTTAACTACACATTACCTAGAAACTTTACACAAAAATGCCTAAATTTAAAAGTTTAAATAAATTTGTGAGTATTTTTTATAAAAGTTTAATAGAGAATGGAATGTATGTGTATTTTATGCTGTGTGTGAACTAATTATATTGTAGATCTAAACATCATTTAAATAACAGGCTATGTTCAAGGAAATAGAAGCAGGGAGAAATGAGATATCATTTCTAAAACATTCCCTGAACTAAATTAGATGGCAAAGATATGATTTTTGGTCTAAAATATGTCAGTTGTAAAAAGGATGATCACTATTGTCTAACAGTGGGCTTCATATAATTTGCATTACCTAGGCTTACATTTTGGCAATTAACATTCAAAATAGGACAATACATGCAAGGGATTTCTAGTTACAAGACTCTGAAGGCAGAAAATAGAACATCCTAAATGGACTCTGAGTCTCTATCCCTGGTCTTCACAATCTAGTCACCAAACAGCTATCCCTAAGTGATATTCTTCTTCTTCTTCATCTTTTAATCCTCACTTAAGAATATTTTTTCCATCGATTTTTAGAGAAAGTGGAAGAAAGAGGGAAAGACAGACAGAAACATTGATGTGAGAGAAACACATCCATTGGTTGCCTCCTGCATGAGCCCTGACTAGGGCCAGGGCTGGGGAGGAGCCTGCAACTGAGGTACGTGTCCTCGACCAGAATCAAACCCAGGACCCTTCAGACTGTAGGCCAATGCTCTATCCACTGGGCGAAACCAGCTAGGGCCTTAAGTGATATTCCTAAAATCCAAGATGTATTGTTACTCCCCTATCTAAAATGCTTTAACAATTTCCAATACATAAAACCAACATCCTCATTTCTCACAATGTCATGTAAAACTTTCTTTTATCTTGCTCATGCCTTCCTCTCTGTGCTCATGCTCTCAACATAAATATCTTCATTATCATGGTTCACTCACTAAAGTTTGTCAAATGCCTTTATGGTACAGTGACTTGAATATATTGTTATATACTGATTGGTTGATTAGCATTCATGATTCAATTTCTCCTTTTCTTTTGTTTTTAATTCTCAACTGAGGATATGCTTTATTGATTTTTTGTTAGAGAGAGAAGGGAAAGGAGAGAGAGAGAGAAAGAAACATTGATCTGAGAGAGAAATATTGATTAGCTGCTTCCCATATGTGCCCCAACCTGGGATGAATGCACAACCTAGATATGTGCCCTGACCTGGAACTGAACCCATAACCTTTTGATGTAAAGGAGGACATTCCATCCAACTGAGCCACACCAGCCAGGGCTCTCTTTTTTTTAAAGACTTTCAAATTTGTTGAGGCACCTTCTCTTCCCCTTACAACCTTTGTGATGCCATGGAAGTTCGTACATGGTTACTTTCACTTGCCTATGCAAATTAGAGCAATGCCACCCGTCTTTGTGTTGGCATGCATCTGTGATGTCACAAGAGATTTGTTGAGCCAATGAACTATGAGGAGATATTTGTTGGGGGAATTCCTTTTTTGTATATCTTATAAAGTGTTCCCAAGAATGAATGATTTTCTGCTGTCCCTAGTGCTTCTGACTCTGATTACTATCTTTATTTGCAAAATGGCAGAAGAGTGAGATAGAGTGGAACATTCTACAAGGCAGAAGAATAAACATTAGATGCTATTGTTTTAAATAATTTTATTGATTTCAGAAAGGAAGGGAGAGGGAGAGAGAGATCGAAACATCAATGATGAAAGAGAATCATTGATCGGCTGCCTCTGGCATGCCCCCCATTGGGGATCAAGCTTGCAACCCAGGCATGTGCCCTTGACCGGAATCAATCCTGGGACCTTCCAGTTTGCAGGCTGACACTCTATCCACTGAGCCAGCTAGGACTAGATGCTATTTTTGATAAAGTCCACTCATAAAATTATAGATTTTATATGATTTTTTGAGTAGTAAAGTATTAAAAAACTAAAGGCCCAGTGCACAAAAATTTGTGCACTCGGGGGGGGGGGGGGAGGGGGGGAGGGTCCCACAGCCCGGCCTGTGCCCTCTCGCAGTCTGGGACCCCTCAGGGGATGACCACCTGCTGGCTTAGGTTCGCTCCCCAGGGGACCGGGCCTAAGCTGGTAGTCAGACATCCCTCTGGCAGCCGGGGAGCCCTCGGGGGATGTCCACTTGCCAGCGGGGAACAGGCCTAAGCTGCAGTCAGATATCCTTAGCACTGCTGAGGAGGCAGGAGAGTCTCCCACCACCACCGCTGTGCTGGCAGCCGTCAGCCTGGCTTGTGGCTGAGCAGAGCTCCCCCTGTGGAAGCGCACTGACTACCAGGGGGGAGCTCCTGCATTGAGCATCTGCCCCCTGGTGGTCAGTGTGTGTCATAGTGACCAGTCATTCCCAGTCTTTCTGCTTTTAGGGTCAATTTGCATATTATTCTTTTATTATAGAGGATAGAGGCCTGGTGCACAGGTGGGGGCCAGCTGGTTTGCCCTGAAACGTGTCCCAGTCAGGGTGGTGGTCCCGTTGGGGTGCCTGGCCAGCCTGGGTGAGGGGCTGAGGGCCGTTTTCAGGCTGGCCACACCCCCTTCAGGAAGGGGGGTTCCTGCTGGGTGCCTGGCTGTTTGCAGGCTGTTCACAACCCCTTCTGGGTGGGGGTCCCTGCTGGGATCTGGCCAGCCTGGGTGAGGGGCTGATGGCTGTTTTCAGGCTGGCCACACCCCCTTCAGGGTGGGGGGTCCTGCTGGAGTGCCTGGCCAGTCTGGGTAAGGGGCTGATGGCTGTTTGCAGGCTGGCCAAGCCCCCCAGTGGTGACCCTCATACCATGAGGGTGTGGCCATCCTGGGTGAGGGACTGATGGCTGTTTGCAGGTTGGCCACAGCCCCCCAGCCACCCAAGCTCCCAGTGGAGGCTGGCTGGAAACAGGTATCTGGGATTTATTTATCTTCTATTAATTGAAACTTTGCTGCCTTGAGCAGAGGCCCCAGCCAGCCGGGGCAGGTGGGAAGCTTGGCTTCCTCCATCGCCGGGGCAACCAAGCCTCCTGCTTGCTCCAGCTCCGTGTCTGCTGGCTGTAATCTTGGTTGGGTTAATTCGCATATAGTAGCTCTGATTGGCTGGTAGGCGTGGCCATGGGGCATAACAGAGGTGTGATCAATTTGCATGTTTCTCTTTTATTAGATTAGATTCCACAAATTATACATAGAAAATCTGAAATGTAACTATAATTAACATTAATAGATGCCCTTTCACTTACAGATCTGAAGAATATTCTAGTTCTTCAGCACAATTAAAAAGTACTAGAACTTACCTTTCAATTCAGAAAGGTTAATGTAATATGGCTATTTTTGCGTTTTATTTACCCTCGTGTCTGTTATAATGCCAGTAATAGAATTTTAAAAGATACCACAATCAGAGAACACAAAGGCAACCAGGGGTTGAGGGGAATTTTCAATATATCTCAGCAAGGCAGGAGGCTGATGGAAGCTAATGGCTGGTGAAGCAGAAAGGGGGAAATAATTAGAACTTTCTCTGGCTTCTTGATCATTAATTCCCCAGCCCCAATAATTGAGCCTGCCGTTCCAAAGGAAAACAAAACAAAACAAAGAAATTAACTTACTGAGCAATAAATGAATGTGCAAATTCAGTTAAAAGGTGAAAGTTTACCTTCAAATTTCAAACCTGTGTTTTTAATAAACTAGAGACAAAGTGCAGGAATTCATGCAGAGGTGGAATCCCTCAGCCTGGCCTGTAATGGAGACCTATAAGGGGGCCAGCTGGCCAGGGGCAGGGACCCCAGGAGGTTGGCTGGCTGGCCCCCGATTGGAACCAAGGGGGGGGTGGCAGCCGGCTGGGGGGAGGGGGGCTGCATGAGATTGGCAGATGGGGGGAGGGGCTGTGGGACGTTGGCTGTGGGAGTGCATTGACCAGGGGGCAGCTCCTGCATTGAGCGTCTGCCCCCTGATGGTTAGTGCACTTCATAGTGACTGGTCGACTGGGTGATCAGGTCGTTTGGTTGTACTGGTCGCTTAGGCTTTTACATATATAGGTAACAAAAAACAGTCAATCTTTTCTCAACTGAATTGACCTGTTAGGCTTTGTATGCCAGATTGTTAGCATTATTCACTTTTTACACATACCAGAGGAAGTCTGGGAACTACATTTCCCAATGGCCATTGCCAGCAGTATTCCAGGTTAGTTTGTAGAAAGAGGATCACTCACAAGGGATTTGGAAGGAAAAGCAAAGTCAGAAGCCATATTTTTGCTTCCCTGGCAGTGGTTGAGAGATGTGTGAATTTTCACATGTGGAATTTTGCAACAGCTTCTGTGTGTTTAGTTTTAAATCTGTCACATTTCTGGAGCAACTGTGACCATCATTGGTGATTTCATAAAGCTGCTTTAGCTCCCAAACTATCTGAATGCTTCATTGCAAGTTGATAATTATTAGTATCTTCACATGGCATGTACTTTTTAGTCATTCTATTGCTTTTTGTTTTAAATTTCTATTTTCAAACAGTTTTAAACGTATAGACAGTTGTAAAAATAGTATAGCCAACCCTGCATACTCTTCACCTAAAGATGCTCTTCAAGTTTCAACAATATCTCTCATGATGTAATTTATGACAGAGGGGTTGTGCTCTGCATCTAGTTGTCTTTCTAGTCTCTTTCCTTTTGGAACAGGGTCTTAGACTTTCATTTTCTTCACCTGGATGTTTTTGAAGATTATAGGGAAGCAATTTTGTAGAATGCTCCTCAATTAGATTTGTCTGATGTCTCTTCATGATTAGACCTAAGTTGTGCATTTTTGGCAAGAATAGCACAGAAGTAATGCAGTGTTCTTCTCATTATATCCTATTTGCTAGCATGCAATGTTGATGTGTTCCATTGTGGGAGGTTTAAATTTTGGTCACTAGAATAAGATTGTGAATATCAAGATTCTCCACTATAAAACTGTGTTTGTTTTTACTTTGTAAAAAATAAATGTTTCCTATGAAAATATTTGAGATTAAATAAATATCCCTTTCCACATTTTACCTTCACCTGAGTTCTAATAGTTTTAGAACTCATTGCTATTTCATGTCTAAATTAGCACTGTGATGATAACAAAATGATATTTTTTATGTAATTTATTCTGAGATTTATTAATTGACATACCTGTAAGGAACATCTTCCCCTTCCTCCCACCCCCCCAATTATTTATCCATATAATGGACTTCTATTTTATTTAATAAATTAAAATCCATTACTATCATTTGTTTTGAAGATTATACTTCTATTTTGTTGTTGTTGTTGTTTTGTTTTTTGTTAATCCTCACCCAAGGATATTTTTCCATTGATTTTTAGAGAGAGTGGAAGGGAGGGGAGAGACAGATAGAGAGAAACTTTGATGTGAGAGAGACATATCTATTGGTTGCCTCCCACACGAGCCCTAACCAGGGCCAGGAATCAGGCCTACAACCAAGGTATATGCCCTTGACCAGAATTAAACCTGGGACCCTTCATTCTACATGCCAATGCTCTATACACTGAGCCAAACCAACTAGGTTGAATTATACTTCTTAAATTTGGCCAGTGGAAGCCCCTTCAAGCTGGTTTCTTTGTCCTTTTGATTTGCCTTCAAAACTCTTTTATTCTTTGAGTATTTCATTATTTATTTACATACTTCATCATTATTAGGCATGTCTTGTTGTTTTTGAAATCCAGTTTTAGAATCTTCTATTTCTCCAGGAGCCTACATTCATTTTATTAAAGAGTTATATTTAGAAACTAAGATCTTGGTGCTGGAATTGCTCATTGCTACTAGGCTGTTATATCCAGAAATTCTTATTGGACAGGCTAAAAAGTCTATTTACTTAGACCTATATACCCATTCACATACACACAAAACACATACACCCACATCCACTCTTTTATGTCTTTACTAGAGGCCAGATACATGAAATTCATGCACTGGGGGCCAGGGGGTGTCCCTCAGCCCAGCCTGCACCCTCTACAATCTGGGATCCTTCTGGGGATGTCTGGCAGTTGGACATCTCTCACAATCCAGGACTGTTGGCTCCCAACTGCTTCTGCCTGCCAGCCTGATCACCCCCTAACCACTCCACTACCAGCCTGATCAAAGCCTAACTGCTCCCCTGCCAGCCCGGTCACCCCTAACTGCCCTCTCCTGCCAGCCTGGTCACCCCTAACTGCCCTCCTCTGCTGGCCTGGTTGCCCAAAACTGCCCTCCCCTGATGGCCATCTTGTGGCGACCACCTTGTGACGACATGGGGGCAGCCATCTTATGACCACATGGGGACAGCTATCTTGTGACCACATGGGGACAGCCATCTTGTGTGAGGGTGTGACAGTCCATTTGCATATTACTTCTATTATATAGGATTTTTACATCTACCTATCATCTATTTACTGACTATCCATCTATCTATCCATCAATTACCTATCTACCTATTGTAACTATCTATGTTAAAAACCATTAGTTTACAACAATAGCTCCAATTTGAATCTATCACCATAGGATTTATTTCAGCTTCTTAATTTCCATATTTGTACCTTCCTTCTCCCTCGGCGAGGAACCTGCCCCCACTACTTTCAATACATTTGCTTAGTTGCTTAATTCCCTCAATGCAGCTAATTACTGAGCATGCCAAACTGCCTTTCTCCAATTAATCAAATTCTCTTAAGCTCCCATCACTGGGACATTCCTTCCATGCTGCTCCAACATGCTGTTCTAATGTGAACCTTGTACAAACTGTCATTAGTGGCTGCCTCCAGACTACTCTAACTTCCTGTCCCAAGATACCATCCTCCCACAGGTGACTCTTGCCTAGTATCTTTTAGAAGACAGAGGAAGGAGGCCAAGTAGCCATAGTGCATGTTTTTAATTCTAACCCCCTGTATTAAATACCTTTCTATTTGATATACCTATAATGTTTTTTGTTTCTTTTACCAAAAACTAATCATTATATATATATATATATATATATATATATATATATATATATATATTAGAGGTCCGGTGCATGAAAATTCATGCACTGGAGGGGGGTCCCTCAGCCCGGCCTGCCCCCTCTCACAGTCTGGGAGCCGTCAGGGGCGGGAGGCAACCCGACAATCAGGGGAAGGTGATGCCCCATCACACCTCTGCTGCTGCCACTGCCGGCAGCACAAGCCTCGGCCGGCCCTGGTTACCTGAGCCTCGGACAGCCCTGAGCAGCTGGGAAGCTGACATCTGAGGTTTGCCTGTGCTTTGGGCCAGCCCTGGGCAGCTGGGGGGCTGAGGGTACTGGGGGACTCTGGAGGCAGGTGCCCTGGTGGGACTGAGGGAACTGGGTGCCACCATCTTGTGGCTGTGGGCACCACCATCTTTGAGGGAGGGCAGTCAATTAGCATATTCATTCCTTATTGGCTGTGGGCGCCACCATCTTTGAGGGCGGAGCAGTCAATTAGCATGTTTCCTCCTTATTAAATAGGATTTTATATATATACTAGTGGCCCGTTGCACTTAGATTCACACAATAGGCCTTCCTTCCCCTGGCTTCCGGCACCCGGGACCCAGGCCTTTGGTCCGGCCGCAGCAGTGAGGCTTTTCTTTGCTCTGGCTTCTCCCAGCCCCTCCTTTTTTTTTCCAGCTCCTCCAACGGATCCAAGGGTGACTGGAAGCCTGGGTTGCCCAGGCCCCCAGCCCCTCCTTGAGCAGAACCTAGGGCGGACTGGAAGCCTGGGTTGCCTCTGGTGACCCAAGCCCCCAGCCACTCCTTGAGTGGAGTACAGGGTGGGCGGGAAGCTTGGCTTTCTCCATCACTGGGAGCAACCCAAGCCTCCTGATCACTCCAGTTCTGTGGCCACTGCCATCTTCAATCATCTTCAGTCTTTGCTCTGTGCCTATGTATACAAATTAACTGCCATCTTTGTTGGGTTAATTTGCATAGTTGCTCTGATTGGCTGGTGGGTGTATAGGAGTGGTGGAGTGATGGAGTGATGGTTAATTTGCATGTTTATTTTTTATTAGTGTATATGTATATATATATATATATATATATATATATATACCAAATATATTGTTATTTTGCTTACCAAATAAATCAAACTGTTCATAAAAGTCAAAATAAGGAATAATATATGCCAAAAAAAAATCTTGACTAAGTTTTTAATGTGAAAATGGAAAATTTTAGAAATTTTGGAATTTTAAACTTAAAATATTTGAAGAACTCTGATTATAATAGGTATTGCTATTTCTAACCTTGCAAATGTTCAAACACCTTGTTGTTATGTGTTTTTCACTTATAGTACTTAGGTGGAGCTTCCAATTTTGTCCTGATAAACTGGTTTAGGATCAGAGTTAAGTAGAAAATGTCAGACTATTTTACTGTTAGATATATATCAGAAACATAAAGTCCTAAGAAATATCAGGTGACAAATTTTAGAAGATTATTTTACTAAATAACGTTTTCCTTTAGCATTGAACACGTGCTGAGTGTTATTTTATTTTCAGGGAATGGTGTCTAGAATAAAAGTTTCTGACCAAAAAAAAAAAAGTGACTACATTAAAGAACATATTCATTATCTGCATGTCAGAATTTAACTAGCTGGAGGCCCAAGCTATACATTGTATGAAAGAAAGCTTTTTTTTCTCAATCCTGCACTTATAACCTTCTACCTGTTCATCTTGTGTCACTTGGTAGATAAAAATGTAACCTGAGAAAAAACAAACTTCTGCTTTGAAATATTTCTGCTAAGCCAAGTTTGCTCATCTGGCATATTTGCTCCTAAGGAGTAAGGCCCCCAGCAGTGTCTCCATATCTTTCTCTTATGGGTTTAAAATCCTTGAGGTGTTAAAATGTTAAAATGAGAAGAAAATGTATGCATTCAGTTAATATTGTAATTTGAAAAATACGTCTCATTTTTCATAAAATTAAATATAAAATTAAATAAAAGCACCAGGAAAAGTACTTTTAGCTTTCCCAATCCTCCTATGTGTGAGTGGAAAAAGGAGCTATGTAGTAAATCCACAAGCTCAGGGGGCCACATGGCAGGCCTTGCAAACTCAGTGACTGGAAGTCATAGCATAGGATGGTCCATCTGATCACAAATTCCTAACTGGGCAGGTCAGAGCAGGTAGTCATGTCCCAGGTCTATAGCTTCACTAGCAAAGATCAGTCTACTCGAAGTGAATCCTGTCCATTGTTCTTATGCATCTAGGATAATACACCTTTGAAATGTCAAAGCAATTTTCTTTTTTAGACCCCTTGGGGCCCAACCGCAGGCACCAGAGCACAAGATCACTAGAGCAAGAGACTATAGAACCACACATTTTTATATTGTTCCCAACATACCATCTCTATGTGCTGTAAATGTTAATTATTAACTCTCCTGTACCTACCAGAGTGAAAGAAGTGTGTTTCTCCGTTTTGTTTTTTATCTAACCCTACAGATTTCTCCCCTTTGCTTTCTCCAACCTCCTTAATCTACCACCAGTGAATTCCATGTACCTTACTTATTTTCGCTCTTTGATTCTAAATGCATGAATTTAGAGCATTTTCTCAATCCATTGAGATCTTGCTTTTGGGCATGTCCTTAAAAACGTAGCTCAAATAAACTTTTATATAACTTTTCTTTCATTTTGGATATTCTTTAATCGATACATGATATAAATTGAATTAAGAATTAAAAAAATGCTTGACTTATGTGTACAGCCTATATCTTTTATATACTTAAATTCATTCTTAGTTCACCTGTTACTAAATCCTATCATGGGCACACTTTAAAAATAAAAAACTAAACCAGGGCTAACTTTTGGCCAGTATATTAAATAGCATGAGGAAATTTTAGTTATTTATTTTGATTTAGTAAATATTCATTTGGAGGTTTCAATATTCTAGGTATTAAATGAATCATAGGTTAGGTATTAAGATAGTTACAAAATAAATCTAAAATTAGTGCAATCTGGAGCCCTAAAATGTTTTCAGTCAATAGTTGGAGATGTAGGGGCAGGGAATTGACACAGGTCAGGATAGCACATGTCAGCAGCTTTTTATAAATGCGTTTCCTCTCAGTGGTGTAGACTGTTATATTTCCTCTCTCATTGCATCTATATCTTGGAATTTGGATTGACACATTAATACACAGGTTATACGTATATGGACACTGTGAAATAACTACAGGACACAAAAAGCACTTAAGACATTTGAGACTTGGTAGTGACATGCTAAAATGCATGGAACAGTATGCTAGAGCAACTCTTCCCAAACGATGCTCAAAGGGGAATGTAGTGGATGCTGGGAAGGAGAAATAAAAGGAAAGTATTTCATGGTCAGTGAGTTTGGAAAATGCTGGGTTAATTAAAGTTAAACCAATTTCTTTCCTGCAGAATGTCTCTCTGTGTAAGAAGTTTTCATGAGGGACTATAATATGCTGGGACACATTTTGGGAAATTCTATGCTCCTGAAAATAGGCAGAATTAGCATGCAAAATAACCATCTAAAATAAAAATTCAACTAACTGCTTTGATTTCCTGTGCTCTTTTTTAAACATCTAACTCAAACGCTGCTTGTAGCTTAGCCAATATCATTCTGTGTTTTCTGTGGCCACATTTAAACACTGGAAACAAATGCATCAAAATGCCTGGTATCTTTTTATCCCTTACAGATGTCTTTGCTCCCTGGTAAAGAACCCATTGGAATGTTGCCATTTTAATTAGGCTTAGCTACCAAAGAGTCTTAATCTGCCATTGAGATGTATATTTGCCTGTTCTATTAAAGCTTAGGGGAGGTGGAAGAGAGTTCTAAGTTTATAAAAATTATGTAATAATACAAACAAACATTTCCAAGGCAATTTTATAACTTACAGTGATTTTAAAATATAATTGATGATTTTTGAGACTGTTGCCAAAATAAAGAACAGCTTTATTTTGTGTTATTTTTTTTTTTTAATATATTTTATTGATTTTTTACAGAGAGGAAGGGAGAGAGATAGAGAGTCAGAAACATCGATGAGAGAGAAACATCGATCAGCCGCCTCCTGCACATCTCCCACTGGGGATGTGCCCGAAACCCAGGTACATGCCCTTGACCGGAATCGAACCTGGGACCCTTCAGTCCGCAGGCTGATGCTCTATCCACTGAGCCAAACCGGTCTTGGCTATTTTGTGTTATTTTTAATTACCAGGATTTTGTTTTTTACCATTATTAACATGATTATTTCTTGGAACAGTGTCAGGTTGTATAATTTTTCATGTTAAAAAGAATCTCCCAGTTATATACCAGATACTTTCATTAGCATAAATATCATAAGCTCTTAATTAAGAAGAAATAAAATTGGGAAAACAGCTTGTATAAGAGAGCTATTAGCTTGCTATAATATAACTAGAGGCCCACCCTGATGCCCTGATCTGGGCTGATCAGGCCAGGATGGAGGGCAAGGGAGGGGTCGAGGATTATTGTTGGGCTGGCTCTGCCCCTGATGGGGTGGGTGGGGCTGATCGGGGACGGGGCTGGCCTGAGAGAGGTGCCAGCCTGTGGAAGGGGCTGCAGGTAGTTGGCCAGCTGGCCCCGTCTCCTGGTCGAATTCCCAGTCAAGGGGACAATTTGCATATTAGCCTTTTATCATATAGTATATTTCTCTGACTTTTCCTTTAAGTAAAGTATTATAAGGACTATTAAAATGGTTTCTACCCTTCTCATTGTAAGGATCCTTAAAAATAAATTTTGAATATATTCAGTCAGAATTATTTTATGTTTACAGATTTGTTTGGGTGCTACACTTTGTTTAATCTTATAAATATTTATTTAAATGTAAAAGAACATGAAGAGGAAGTGTGCCATAAACATGGATACATCAGACATTTAAAAAAATGAGCCCAATGCCTATTTTGGAACATGTATTTCCATATTATTATTATTACTATTATTATTAATTATTTTAATATTTTAATTTCAGAGAGGAAGGGAGAGGAATAGAGAGATAGAAACATCAATGATGAGAGAGAATCATTGATTGGCTACCTCCTGCACACCCCTAACTGGGGATTCAGCCCAAAAGTTGGGCATGTGCCCTGACAGGGAATCAAACCATGACCTCCTGGATGATAGGTTGACACTCAGCCACTGAGCCACTATGGCCAGGCTGTATCTCCATTTTAATACTCCAGCTTTTAAAAAATACTGTGTTTATTATTTATTCAATGTGCTAATACCTTAGTTAAAATAGAGCATGCAGTACTGATAAGGAGCGTGGACCACAGCTAGACTGGTGGGAATTAAACCTTTTACCATTTTCCAAGGATGTGTGTCCTTGGAAAATCTCCTAACTTTTCTGTGCCTCATTTTCTTCATCTAAAAGATTAAAATGATAATTGCATCTACATCAAAGCATTGCTGTGAGGATTAAATGAGTTAATATTGAAGTAAATACTTAAGTGTTTGAGGCATGAAGTCCCTAAAACAATGCTTGTCTATCATTAAATACATTTGGTTTGCCTCCACAAACCTACATTTTATTTCAAGAGTAGTTAGTCTCACCTTAAAAATTTCAATCCAATCTCTTTCCTTTGACTGCTTTGGTTGCCTTTGGCTATTATTAATGAAAGTTCTACTAAGAATTAGTAAGACATCGGAGACAGCAAACTCTTTACGGTTTTAAATGATAATTTCTCATGAGTGCTGGACCTAAAAGTATCAAAATCTCCACGAAAGTTTAATGAAACAAAAATACCATGTTCTACTTCTAAACAAACTAATGAGGTAATAGCTGGTTTTTCTTCTAAAAAAAATTATTAAAGGAAAGTTTAGGTTAATGTTGTATGGAACAAACAAAACTTTCCCAACTAATTCTGCCACGAACAAATACCTGAATGAAAAAATACTACTCTATACACTACACAACACCTTAAAAAAATGAAACAAAAACTTCAGAACACTTAGCATAGTGTCTTCCCCATATTAATTATCCTCCTATATAATAAAAGGGTAATATGCAAATAGACTGAACGGTCAAACAACTGGAATGCCTGTGGCCCCTTGCCTTGCCTGGCCTGACCACAAGTGGGCACCCCACCCCGATTGGGGGTGGGGCTGGCCGGCAAACTGCCCGCGGCCCCTCACCCTGGCAGGCCCTCCTTCAATCACCTCCCCTGCCCTAGCTGGCCCACCTCCAATGGCCTCTATCAGGGGTGGGCCAGCTGGACCCTACCAGTGTACGAATTCGTTCACCAGTCCTCTAGTTTTTTACACATTTGGGAGTTTTTTTTGCAGAAAATTATAAAATTAAATTGAAATTTCAGTTTGACATTAAAGTACTGGAAAACAGGTGTTTAAAATATCACCTTTGACAATATGGAAATATCCAGTGTCTTTAAGATTTCTGATGTAAGTCAGAGTTTCCTTGGTTTTGTCTTCACCTGTACTTGCTGTACTCTTATCCCCAGATGTTCAGTAAGCTTCATCAACCTTGTCTTTATGTTTTATTTCTACCCACACCTGACCTCATCTTATGCCATAGAATTTATCTTGAATCTCCCTTTACTTATAAATTTATCTTCTTTACTACTTGTAATGGGTACCTACTGGGTCACCCTTCCAGCCATACACTAATGGCTGGACTTTTCTTCAGATGTTACTCTTCATGTAAGCATCAGCCACCATTGGTCAGGCATATAGGCAATGACACCACACCTAATGATAGCTTATTAGCACAGATGTTCATCTGTTCCATGTTGGGACAATTATATTTTTCATTCTTAGGGAGTTGGAACTGAAATGAAGGCTTTGTTTATGAATGCACCTGTACATTGAAAGTTAGAATTTTGGGGAGCCACTGTTTCATCACATGGACTAAATTGTTGAGAAGAGTCTGTAAGGAAAAGACTAAGCCAACAGTCGGAAAGAGTAAAATTGTTGTCAACTGATTTGGTTGTTGGCACCAATTCAATCCCAACAGGAATCCCTCATTTGGGGTGCAGTGAAGAAGGAAACTTTATTCAGTTCAAACAGCTGAATTGTGACATAGCACAGTTGTGAGAATAACATGATTATGGAACAGCTCTCAATAGTGAGGACAGTATGGCTGTGGAACATCAAGGCTATAAGGCGGCTCTGGGGTGAGGTGGCGTTGGGGCAAAGCCCCTCTCTGACTAGACAGCAGTAAGTCTGGCTGGTCTGTTTTGCCCTGCTCTACTACCCTTGCTCTGCTGTGCTCTGGTCCAGTGAGATGTCTTTAGTGTTTCGGTTCCACTTGGGGAAATGCATCCTTAGTCTTTGCTGTAAAGGGAAAGTTTTTCTCTCTGAGCCAGAGGGGAGCTGACTTATATAAACAGATGTCCATACCCCATCTCTGATTAGGGCATCCTTATGCAAATAAGGACTCCAAATCCATGAAATTTGAGTGGTTCAAAGGCACTGTCCTGATTGCTCAATGAAGATGCTGATGGAGAATGTGGCCACACAGCTCCAATCGGGCAGGGAAAGTCTCAGTCCTATTGGTTGAAATACATCCCAGGAACTCTTTTATAAGGTTGGCTCAGACTCTAGGCACACAGTGCAAGCAGGCAGTTCAGGGCAGGAGGCAGTTTAGTGCAGGTTTCTTCTTGAATTGTAATTTGCATGAGAAGCCCCTCCTTAGAAAAGACTGCAAGGCTTTGTTTTGTTGTTGTTGTTGTTGTTGTTTTGTTTGTTTTTGTTTTTTGTTGTTGTTTTTTCACCGTTAGTGACCAGGAGCCCTTCTTGGTAGGTTTCTTCTCTCTCAGAGTATGCAATGTAAACCTCAGACTAAGAATAGGCTTCTAGTTCCCATCTTCAGCTTGTCTGTTGGGTTTGGGTCTATTTATTCATTTGGGCTCTGGGATGCATCTCTTTTAAAAAAAATCCTATTTTGCTAGTGATGGAAGAGCCAAAGAAAATTTTTGAGAAAGCCAGATTCTTTGTATTCCTAAAACATTTTCTATGAAATAGCCTGGTTCTATAATAATACAAACTTGAATTTTATCATAAGGGCCAACAGGCATGAATACAGGATCAAAATAGCAATCCTTAATACCAAAGTATTTAAGATTTATAGAACAAACACCTATACATGGGTTGTCATTAAGTTAAGTATCAATAGTTAAAAGCAACTTGTATAATTAAAATCTCAAGCAACAATCTATTCAAATGTAAATGAAAACCCCACAAAAACCTTGTACTATCAAAAATAACTCACATTTCAGGTCATTTAAATCCTTATATTATATCTTTAAGTGCAGTGAGGGTTGTCAGTTTTAGCAAATCAAAATACACGACATTCTCAAATTTGAATTTGAGATAACAAATACTAAAAAATGTTTAGTCAACATAAAGATATATATATACTAAAATGTTTTTTGTTCTTTATATAAAATTCAGATTTAACTGTGTATCCTGTATATAATCTGGCAACTCTAAGTAAATGATATGCAATGACAGGCATAGGAAAAATAATTTAATTTTCCCAGTATGCATTTTTAGTGGTAAGACTTGTCTCTTGGCAATTAAATTGACCAAGATGCAAAATGGCAATTTCTATCAAAATGTTCTTTCAATAAATTGTATAGATGGGTTAACTGTAGATGTACGATAGGTCTTATTTGAGGCTCATTCAATTTCTTTTGTAGGAAGTGTTGGGGAAATGAAAGGACATTATACTTGTTAAATGTTAGCAATTTAAAAAATTTCTGGTATTAATAACAATGGAAAAGCTAATATTTTAAAACATGAAATAACAAGGGAAGAAAGTAGAAATAAAACATAAAGATAAGGTGATTAAAGCTGATTTTTTGTTTGTTTGTTTGTTTTTGGCTGTCCGTTTGCTTTGGCAAGTCCAATTGGTAATAGTGATTTGACTGAAAAAAATAGAATTTAACTAGTATATAATAACAAAAATTGATACTGCTTCTGTTAGAAAAATACATCAATTATACTGAGATTTATATCATATTACATTGATGTTGTCTTTTGCTCTCTGAAAATGTTTCTTCCTCTCACTTTTCCTTTCCACAAAAGAAAATAATATACCAGCATAAAGTGTGAAAAAATACTATGTTCAGGAAGGCTTGGCTAAAAAACAAGAGCCAGGAAAGGAAAAAAGGAAGGAATTTTATTCTATTGTGGGGGAGTTTGGCTTCTTGGTGGAACAGATAGTGTACAGTGGTGATGTGTGGGAATATCCTTTGTAAATGCCCCCTTAATATGAACCAAAGCTACAGCAGTTCACCAGACATCATCTAGTATGCTGAGTTGTATTTCAGGAAATATAATTTATCTGCCTGAATTCATGCAATAATGAACTATGATAGTAAGGAATATTAATTAAATTAAGATAGAAAAGATCACTGTACTTTGGACTCAAGAATGCTGTATATTTGGCAATAACATTATAACATTTGAGCATGACATCCATCTCAACTATTTCACTAATAAAATAAGGCATTGCATTCTTAGAAATAATTGAGACTCTTCTAAACCAAGGCAGAAGATCCATAAAGAAAAATCCAGCAACATGACTTGCTCTCACTCAGTGCATATCAAAATTCTCCTTGTGGTAGCTCTTGGAAAGATCATCTTTTTTATTTTATGATTAGAACAGGGAATATAGGTGTCTTGCTGACTACATTGCTCTCTCTGATGTCTGATGTACCCACCCACTATGTCAAACTCTCTAGTACTAATATGTAGGTCCCTTTAAACCAGTAGGTTACACATCAAACTTCAGGTTTGAAGCTCTGGAAGATTCTCTAGGATCACAGGTTAAAAATCTCCCTGGGTCCAACGCAACCTTTCATTCTTCCAGAAGGGATAAATCAATCAGCACATACTTCACTGTGTTAGGGTGTTTCAGATGAGAACTTATAAACTTAGACTCCTTTGCTTTGTAATGACATTAAAGATCTCATGGGGTGTTTGTTCTAAGGTTTGAAGACCTTCCTAAAACCTTGAGTAGTTTTTGCTCATACTTGAAGTCTGCACTATGAAGAGGCTTGAACAGTCTTATACGTTATTAAGGTTTTGTATACCTTATTAAGTTATGAAAATTAAATTCATCTTTAAAAAGTACTTGCAGAATTGGCATTATCAGAGATTACCGCGTACGTGGGAGGATTTGAACATCACAGTAGCTCTGTTTTCATCTCGTGTATGTCACATAAGAATTTTATACACCTTTCAGCAAAATAGCATGACAATGTCTGTTTTTTAATAAGCCACGGCCTATTGGTGTGAGACTCAGTTCTAGAATAATGACATATAACACATTGAGGCCTCTGGTGACTTCTTTGTATCTAAGGCCCCAAAGACTTTTTTGAAGACTATTTTAATAAAGTCACTCTCATTGCCTTGTGTCTGATCGAGTCCGCCTGGATTACCCCCTGCCCTGCACTATATTATAAACATTCATCTTTTGATTTCAATTCCTCTTTTCATGATTTCTTTTTCTTTATTGCTTTTAAACTGCCATTCCCTCCATTGTTTATGATTAGTTGATCTTTCTGGCAAACAAATAAACAAGGAGAAGAGTGAAGGAGCATCCCGTGAATGTGTGAATATAGATAAAGGAAACAAATATTCATAATCAGCATTCAGATATTGCCCTTGATTTTAGAATTCGTTTTAGAAATCTCTGAGTGCTATCTATAATACTTTGTGTCATATATTTTTGCTTCATTTTTCTTGTTTGATTGAAAGCCACTTAGAGGGTTCATTTTCATTTCATTGTGAAGCATGATCCTCTGGGATCATTCTATCAGAAAAATTTCCACACACTGCTCACAAATCCCTGTAGGGATGGTGTCCTGTTGGAGACACCCAAAGAATTGTGGGAAGATATAGAAAAACATGCAGTTATATTTTAAATTTACATGAAATTACCTGAGGAAATTTATTTTTTATGTAAAAACCAAACGTACTCCATCTCTAAACTCTCTGAATAATTCCTCCTGGACAGTCTTTTACAAACCCCAAATGGAGACGTTTCTTCCATTCTATTCATTTCCTAATACATTTGCAGCCCCATGGAAACACCTCTTCTTTTCCCTTCACATATAATCATAATTAATTCCATAAGCTTCTTCCAGCTTGAGAATTTAATTTTTATTTTAATAGAAGTTAATAGCATTGTAATATAGCAAATGCAGGGAATCGTTCCTATGAATGGAGATGCCACATTTTTATGTACAAAAATGAATCTCCCTTTTGTGTTTAGTATGACCCATGTTCTCTGCCAGAAATTTTAATATCATCTCATTCATCACTCAGCTTGCTTAGTTTCCTTTGTCTATCTTGTTCATTACCTACCCTCCCCCCCAAAAAAAATCACTTGCTAATGGAGCATAATTATCACTATGGTGTTTCAGTATTTTCAGGTTATTTTTTCTTTGAAAAATAGTACAATTGAGATGAGTAAATAATATATCTTTGTGATTTCATTTGAATGCTTGGTTCTAAGTAAATATAGCAGTGTGACATTTTGGATCTCTATGGTCTGGATAAACATCAAACAGAGGCACGCATACACAAACATTTCATGAGGCAAAGATCTTTAGTGTCTTATTTATTGTTTTATCTCTTGGGCCAAAATCAGTGTCAAACACATAGGCACAGCCAACAAATAATTGTTGAACAAATGAAATTACACATTAATCAATGTATATGTATTTTTAAATACATATTAAAATATTTGAATTTTTTATATTTCAAAAAATAAATGTTTGTAATCAGTGTGATGAGTTAAAACAAGACATGATAAAATACCAGTCAACTCATTTTCCACAACTAGAGCAGTTGGTGCTTTTCAGTTCAATCATTCTCTCAAAGTTCACAGTAGCTTTAAGGTAAACTCTCCCTAATTACAAAACCCCATATGAAGAGTCTCATGATATCAAAGTTTGCTATGCACAAAGAATATATGCATATGTTTTCTTATTAATCCGGTAATAAGGTAATAGTCTCTCTAAGTTGAAAGAGAAACTCTAGACTAAAAAACAGTTAAGTATTTAAATGAAAATATAATAATTAGTAAGAAGTAATACTTTTAGGAGACAAAGTCTGGTCTTTCCACATCTGAGTCCTTTGATCTATCCACTGCACTACCATTCCTTGTGTGGAGTACTGTTGGGATTACCAAGTGTGATGAGTTCCTGCTTTTTTCTTCACTAGCATGGAGTTCCCCATCTTCTGCTTTGAGGACTGAGAGATAGGCATATACTGATATTATCATAAACTCAAATTTTTTAAAAAATATTTTCTTTGAAAATTTCATACAAATTCAATATTTATATTTTTCCTAACTCTATGTGTATTTATATCATAAAGCAAAATATGTAATGACCTTCCTATCAAGCCCTGCAAGAGGTTCCTAATCCTGTCTAGTTTATTTACCCAGTGTGGTGAATAAATGTGATTTCTCTTTTTCTGTTTACCAATATGTTGGCAAGCACTATAGTAAGGGATATAGAATTTAGGAAATTATTATAATACAAATGCAGTATCAATAGGTGTCATAATGACTACTCTGAAAGTTTAGAGGAGAGATTGACCATTTAATTCATTCATTCAACTACTGTGCACCTGAAATTATTATACACGCTAAGGATACAAAAGTGTCCAAAATTATATACCTTCCCACCCATATGGTATTTACATATTCCTTCCAAAAGTGGTTTTTCACAAATCATCTCTAATACTAGTCTTCTGCTTTTTACCCCATTTTTATATTAAGAGGTATTGGAATAGCATCTCAATAACCATTTTGCCCACTCTTCATTCATCCTTAATAATTTCTAAAATATGGATATGATTATTACTTAATTAAAATATTTCTTTTTTCTTATATAATAAAGCCAATATTCCATTTTAGTACAGATCCTACAAAATGTAGGCCCCATAACGTGTGTAGCTGACTCCCCCATCATTCTCTCCCTCTTGCTCTACAATTTAGACTCACTGGAATCTTGGCCCATTCAGGAAGACATGAGCTTATTATTCTGTTTCATCTCACTGGTATATCACTTCTCACTCTTTCTACCTTATAAACTACTACCCACCTTTTAAGATGCATTTCAAATGGGATTCCTTTAACACTTTTCCATTTATAACTTTTCCCATCCTTAATATTTATCACATTGGAAGTTCTTCATCACTGCTTCTTGAACTGAGTTCTGAATTTGGAGTCAGGAGAATTAGGGATATGGACTATATTTAAATAACAGAGAACACTCAAACATATGCCACGAGAAGAAAATAAGTTTACTGCAGGTGGATGAAATAATATGAAGGACCAGAAATGGAGAAGCACTAAGCAAGAAAAGAAAGCTATGTGGCCAAAACTCTGGATATATAATTAAGAGTAGTGGAGAGATCAGGCTTGAAGGACTTTGAATGAATATAAAGTCTTAAGGCTTTATCTTATAGGTAAAAGAAAACTGAAGTAAAAAGGTTCATTGCCCTCCCCATATACTCCTGGAAGCTACCATTTTTGTATCTGCTGGGTCCCATTTCCCTGCCTGAGGGCTTTCTTGGCCTTTGGTGTTGTGTGTGTGTAGGGCAGAAAGGGAACAGAACACAAGTGTCAGGGAAGTTATGCCAACCTGGTTGCCATACTCACACTTAATCCATGACTGGTGGACATTGAGATAGTAAATTAATATCCCTGCTTGCTCAACCTACAGGTGGAGTAACTCTGAGACACATGTCCTATAGTTTCTCTCTTAGATTAAGCTTGCTGCCCAAGTTAACACCTTTGATGATCTTCTCTCCTTTCTCTGAATCACTTCTTTACTCCCCTATAGTGTTTCCTGGTATCACTCTTACAAATAAACTACTTGAACATGAATCCTAATCTCAGAGTCTGCTTCAAAAGGATAAAATGAAAACAGTTGATATTGAAAGTAGTCCTAATGAAACAGAGTCTTAGACTGTGATTTCTGGAATTGGATCTTTTGCTGGCTGCCTAGAATAAAGGCATCAGTACCATTGATGAGTAGGGTGGTGATAAAGCCTGGCGTGTTATAACACCACCTATAGTGAGATGAGATGCATATAAAAGGGAATGCCCTGTCATATATTTCAGAGATATGGTGAAGATGATGATTACAAAAACTCCAGAAGGGTTAGTTTTTCTTAACTTCCCTCAAAGCGCTGAAGGAAGAAAATAACAGATTTAAGTCATCCAGCTGCCTAAAGCATGGGGTAAAAGCCCAAAATGTATGGCTGCATTTAAAGGGACCCAAATCCCTATTTTTTGGAGGAGAGATTTCTAAAAATCATGATGAGGATTTGATTAGGAGAGTAGTAAATTTACCACAAAAAGCCCCAACCAACCAAGCATAGCCCCAGTAAGCTTCCTGCACTTGTTTAGGGCACTCATAGGGAGCCCGAAACCTTAGATGCAGACATCTGGATTGACACACTTGAAAATCTTGAACCCCCATATATTCAGGAACCCTTTGGGTTGACATGCATGCCCCACTTACTGGGAGAGATTGTCCCCTCTCTGGAGGTCACAAATACCAGTAGGCTGCCCCTGAGGTGATTGCCTCACATGATGACGTTTGGTTTCCTCAAGGTCTGTGCTTGCTGCCCTTGTTGCCTTTAGAGCAATAACTAAAGACAAGTCTCAGCATGATTCCACTGGGGAAGTACTATTTGTGTTATGGGAAGAAGGGGATTATTCAATAAAACATCTAAAAGATTTGGCTAATATGTTGCCAATGGCACTGCAATATGCCTAGAAAATAGATCTTGAGTGTTCTTGACTAGGAATGGGAGTGAATTTAAGGCTGGATTTAGAAGGCTTTGAGAGATGCAGCATGCAAGCATGGGTTCACTGTATTAGACCTGAGAACCCCCAGATAACTGTTTTCTTGGGAGGCTTAGAGCACACTCACTTCATTAAAGCAATGTGCATGTGACTTGGGGTGGTAAGCACACAATACAATATACAGATGATGTCCTGTAGAATTGTGTACCTGAAACCTGTATAATTTTATTAATCAATGTCACTCCAATAAATTCAGTTAAAAACAAAAAGAAATACTGGTATGCAAGTGAGGAGGCATCCACATGCTGAGAGGCTCAGTGGTAGTTGTCTTATATAAGGCAGTGTGGGCTAGCAGAAATGCTGACATGGACCCCCTGGAGTCAATGGGGATCATAGGATTCTGGAGCAGCAGAGGCCAGGTAAATCCCATAATTATCAAAACCGTAATAGATGTAAGTTAAAGGGAAAAAACAAAAACAAAAAACAACTAACAACATCCTACAGGCTTTGAAACACAGGGTAGTATTGGCTGCATAATTTGCAGGACCCAGTGCAAAATAAAAATGCAGACTCCTTGTTCAAAAATTACTAAAAATTTAGGATAGCAATGGCAGAGCACTGAACCAATCTGGCAGCCTTCTGAGCATGGAGCCCTCTTCCACTGCACACCCACAAAGCCACCTCTGATACAGGGATTCATGGCGATGCTAATAGCCCATGTTCCTAATGCTAAGATAGATGGACAATCAACAAAGATATTGTTTGACTTATATAACAAAAAATGTGACAAGCATAGCTAAGAAAAGGACATATATTAATCACTATAGTGAGTAAATCAGAAGAATCTCTCACCCAGTTATCAGACTAAGGACACTCAATTGTAGAAGAGTCTGAGTCCCCTAAAGCAAAGACTGAAAAGCCTCAATCTAAGCTGAGCATGACTAATAACTAATTTTGGAGACCTGATACTCTGTATTTAGAACACTGGCATTGAATAAAAGTGACAAAATACTAGAACAACGTTTTGAAAAATGACTTCAAACCCCTTCTTGCTCTGGCTTCCAGCTCTCTTTCCAATCTTGCTTCCTATCTTTGTCTACACCCATCTGCTCACAGTCGGTATACTATACAAGCAACACTACTACCTTCCATCCTTGTGTTCCTCTTTCTCCCTCCTACTCATCCGACATGCTCTTTCCTCCTTTTAGAATACTCCTTCTCTGTCTATTCTACTTCTCCTTCTACCTACTGGTTAGCCAGTACTCATCTTTAGTTATAAAATTTAAAACCATGACCACAGGCTAGCTTAGATTAATTTAACCACTACTTTCTCTCAGGCTCATGTGCTGTATTCATGAGATTATTTTTGGATAAATAATAACAAACTCATTTTCAACTTTAATTTTCCTCTTACTTAAATAGATTTAATTCCAAATTTTATTTTAAGTCTATTTTGTTTTTACAGGAGGTATTTTAAGAATCAATAAGTCAGGAGAGTTAGGGAGTTAAAGGGATCATAGATGGTACCAACTTTGGTTTAATGAAGATGTTTATCTTCTAAGTATTATAATTCCTTGTTCATTCTTTCATATAAATTAAAAATAGGCATTAAGTGCAGAAAAGGCAAAGCATCGTGAGAAAGCTTAACTTACTATTCCTTTAAAAGATTTTGTTGACTAGTAATATTTATAGTTCTTATAAGACTGTTATTTACTAGCCACCTCCAATGTCAAGGAAGAAAAGGGAACTGAGAAAAAAATCTGGAGGATGAATTTTCTTTGGAGTGTATTTATTGAAAATATTACAAGCTATTAGAGCTGGGAACTAAGAGCTCTAGTGTTGTGTTTTGACTTAATATCAGAATCTTCCCTGTAGCTTTTAACTCTGTGTAACTAAAGTCAAGACAGCAGTGACCTAGGATAAAAAAAAGTGTGCGTGTGCAATTTTCAAGTGTGTGCATAAATGTTCCCTGTGTGCATTTTTCTTGTAATCCTAGGTTTGAGATATGTATGCATTTTTGGCAATGCAGAGAAGTATAAAAGATTACTACTGAGGCGGTGTCTTGGCATTATTTTTTTCTGCAATCTTTGTACTCTCCAGCAGTAATTTCTAAAATGTACCTTGTTCTGAATGTGATGGCTGGGAACACACCTGTTCTGCAGATCATATACAAGTCTCTGAAAACCCCTTACTTATCTGAAAAAAAATGGATCAAAACTAGATAAAAAATGTAACCAAAAAAATCACTCAAGATAAAAATTTAAATTAAAGTGGCCACTCATTTCCAGGGTTCACCACAGACCAGGAATCATATTCGAAGAGTGTTTACCCTTCTGCTCTGGTTACTGGCTTAAGTGAATTTGGGCAATTCACTTAACCTTTCCATGCCCCCATTTTCTTCTTCTGGCCTCTGACCCTGGTAGTGAATTTCCTCGCAGTAATGTGACAATTACCCGATTAATGTCTATTAAACTCTGACGATACAGCGCAAGAAACTGCTTAATAGAATGGTAAATAAGAGGAGAAATGGACAGTAAACTGCCTGTAGCCACAATTGGAAACATTATGAAGGTTGCTTAAAGAGGAACAGTGAGAGATAGACAACTCCTAACACTGTCTAATTGCTGGCTGCCTGGTCTTATAACTCAGAGCGTGGCCTAAGCTTTTATGGAGCAGGACAACAGGGAATTCCACACCCACTTCCTGGCGAGGCTTCCATCATAGCCGAGTTCCCAGACGCAGCAGCATCTGAACTTTCTCCCTAAGAGTTACTTTCATTTCATTGATGCCTGTTAAAAAACTAAACTTTTTTTTTTTGCAAAGATAGAACACTAAGTCATTTTTCTCTCCAGAGCAAACTTGCCCTCTCTTCTCTCTAGAATGGCTTTACCTCTGTAGTTTCCTATATTTCAAAGGCAGGAATAGGACATAATGGGATTTGGCTGAAGGGTTATAATTCTAAGAATTCCAAAACTTTTATCGAAGGCCCATTTATAAAGAGAGCTTTTATCCATTGGCAATTTCAGCTGAGAGCTATTCATTCTGACTCAGGAGGCTTCACATAAAGGGCAGAAAGAGAGGTTCTATGTGGTGTTTCATGGCCCATTTGTAACAGCATTCATCCAAAGGAGGAATAGCCTAGAGCTAACCTGCTAGGAGTCAGGAGGCTATTTCCTGGGCCAAATCTGTTATCAGATCAGCCCCCCACCCTTCTCTACCCACTAAAAGAGGCCTTAACATTTTGTACTAGTCGGGCTCAGCTAGGGAGGCATATAATATTGATTCAGGGGTTTATTTTCATCCGGGAGGGCAGACTGACCATGGGGAAGAGGAGAAGGTGCTTTGTGACCCAAATGTCTGCAGGGACGTGATCACACAATACACACACACACACATACACACTCAGGCTTTGCCAACTCATCTTTTCCCATTTCAAGGAAACAATGAGAAAAATCGCCTTTCTATGGAAAAGCTGAATGTATCCATAGAGGTTCAATGTGTGCTTCTGGCTCTAGGCCATACCTGGCCCTTCATGGCTATAACCATATTTCTCTGCCAGCCCTTATTCAGAATGAATAGGGAGGCTTCTGAGCAGTTAATTTTTCCCATTAGAGTAGGAACATGTTCACATAGAACAGTAACTTTGAGAAATACCTTTGTAGTATCTAGTGAGTTGTACACATTTCCATTGTCTTAGGAGGGCGTAAGAGTAATTTATTTCTATGTAATCCCAAGCCTTTTAGGTTAAACAATGAGTTCTCCCCAAGTACTTAGAGAAAAGGGAAATAAGGCTGCCTTGTGGGAATTAAATGACTAGAAAACAACAGTTAGCAAAATGTTTTCTAGTTCCATGGGAACATACTTGACTATCACTTAATTAGTGAGATTGTGGCATCTGCAGACAGCATACATCATCTAAAGGGATCAGCCAGCCATGTAGCGAATTGGCTTCAGAGGTCCCACTGCCTATGCAACTGGGAGACAAGAAGAGAGACCAGCAAGTCTTGAGCCCCCTGGTCAGCAGGACTCTGGAGGATTGGATGAGCCGTCCTCAAGACTTTTGACCACTCTCTGTTCTGATTCTGCAATTACTCAGCAGTCCTTTGATTTAATAATTCCTCCTACCAGATACTTATGTATAGAAAAAAACCAAGACCCTGAAATTATAGGAAATGTAAGCACCCAAGTCACCAAAAAGTAATAGTTCATGTTTATAAATTAATTATTTGGCTTTCTAGTTCACCTAATTTCAAGTAAATCTAATTATAAGTTTGTCCTTATTTCTGTGTATACTTACGAAAGCCTATTTTCAAACCTAAGACTAAGGGCTATGGTAAATTTGTTAAGGTAATACCACCTAGGGAGGAATCTTGGGGGTCAGCCTCCAGCATCCTGGAGATCATTCCTAGCTATTCCACTTACATGAATGTTTTCTGTTTTAACTTTAATAATTTCCAGTTTCTGTAGATATGGTGAAAAATCTCTAGAAATTAAAATAATCCTCATGTTTCCCTAACATATGAAACTGATATTTGTTATTGTTGTTTATGAAGTTGAGTCTTTTCTTATGGAATGTTCATACCTCCTTTTAGGAATCTGGTTCCCAGCCATGCAAGGAATGATGACACTTAGACATTCCCACAGTTAAAGGGCATCATAAACAACCAACTCCACTTTAACCACATAGGAGTGATTAGGCCTGGCTGGTATGGCTAAGTGGTTGAGCGTCGATCCATGAACCAGGGGTCATGGTTCCATTCCTGGTCAGGGCACATGCCCAGGTTGTGGGCTCAATCCCCAGTAGAGGGCATGCAGAAGGCAGCTAGCTGATCAATGATTCCCTCTCATCCTTGATGTTTCTATCTATCTCCTCTTCTCCCTTCCTTGCCCTGATATATATTTAAGTAGGAGTGATTAGGACATAAGACGTGAACTAATTTACTATAAAATTTTTTATTAAAATACACTCCTTTCAGTTATTTATTCAATATATATTTTTTCAAATGCCCAATACTTGTTAGCATTTGTTAGTTTATGGAGACACATTGGTGAACAAGGCAAACCCTTACAGAGATTTGTGATCTAGTAGAAAAGGTAAGCATTAAGACAAACATTCCTAAGATAATTCATTGATAGAAATTGTAAGAATGTTAAGTTCCATGAAAAACACAAACAAGATGTTATATTGAACACAGTGGGGCTGATCAAGAAAAGATTCTGTGACAAAGTAGCATTTCTGCTTAGCTCTAAAGAACAAGGAGGGACCAATCAGGAAAGACCCTGAGGAAGAGCCTCTAAGCATAGATAGAAATATGGACATAATCTTAGGATCAAAAAGAGAATGGTATCCTGCAAGAATTTGAAGAAAGCCAGAATAGCTGAAACTGAGAACCATGAGAATGGAGGCTAGACAGTACTCTGATCCTGCATAATATAGCAGCGAGGGAGGCAAACCGCAAATAAGCACATTTGTAGTATGTCAGAGGCATTTCATACTGTGAAGAATGATAAAACAGGAAAACAAGGAGCATGAGGGTTGAAGTTTGGTTACTGCTTACATAAGGTACTAAAGTATAACCTTACTGATAAGGTGGTGGTTGAGCAGAGAGGCAAATTAAATTTGAGAGAATAAGGCAAGGGGACATCTGCGGGAAAAGCAGGTAGAGGGAAAGGAGTACAAAGGCCCTAAGGTGAGAGCATAATTGAAGTGTGTAAAGGACAGCAAGGTGGCCAGTATGACCCAAGTAATTAAGAGAGGAGGAGGAGATGAGATCAGAGAGAAAGTGTGCATGTGGGGTCCATTGTAAAGGTTCCTAGGCCACTGTAAGACTCTTGCTCTGAGTGAAAAGAAACTGTGAGCAGGTTTTGAGCAGAGGAGTCTCATGATTCTATTCCCATTTAAACTGCTCATTTTGGCTTTTGTGTTGAACTAGATAGTAGTGGGAAGTAGGAGGAGGGAAGTGGCAAGGAGACCACTTAGAAAGCTATCACCTTTATCCTGAATTTAAAATAATTAAAGAGTTTAAATTGGAAAGTTATACTTTATTAAAATAGCATACTCTATATTCTAATTATAAAGCTGTTTAACAATTAATTAAAAATACAAACATCTTAGTAAAATTAAGTCCTTTCCATCTTAAACATCCATATCAAGTAATTATGGCTAAACTTCACTTTGACTTTTCTTGTTACCTCTAAATCTCAATCATGTGTCCTGGGTGTATCTTCCAACTAACTCTTTTCTGATTTTGGAATAAACTAGATGACACCTAGCTCCAATTTTTATCCTATAAAGAAAACATTTAGGCCATGGATCCTCAAACTACGGCCTGCAGGCCACATGCAAATACAAATATTGTATTTGTTCCTATTTTGTTTTTTTACTTCAAAATAAGACATGTGCAGTGTACATAGGAATTTGTTCATAGTTTTTTTTTTAAACTATAGTCTGGCCCTCCAACCGTCTGAGGGACAGTGAACTGGCCTCCTGTTTAAAAAGTTTGAGGACCCCTGATTTAGGCAGTGTTTTTCCAGCCTATGGAAATGCTTTGCATTCTTGAGTTTCTTTGTGTAACAAATATTATAACAATGAAGTACAATAAGAAGCTGGCTCATCACTATTGTCAAGAATTCTAATATCACTCATTCTGGGATTTCTGGTCCCTCCACTGGATTGTACAAAATTCCCAGAATTATGGTTGCCATAGAACAAAGATATTTCCATATCACCCTGGCCACATGGTGCGTGGCTTCCTTCTTGAGCTCCCATGGGCAGGTTGAGTGGAGATGACACTAGTTGATAGCACCCACTTTCTCAGTCATGAGACCACTTCAGCTCAGCAGCCAAAGCTTTGGTCTTTTGTGTCCATGCTACTATACTTGTGTCTGGTTTCTTGCTAGCTCACTGTTTTATATTCAAAAGAACTAGTCATGAGCACTCTCAGAAGGTGGAAAGCTGTAGTCTTCTTTTCCAGAGAACCAATAGTTTTCCGGGTGTCAGATGCAGATTCCCAGAAGCTACAAATCTGGAGTGTGAGTATTTCTGGGTTTAAATGTCTCTGCACTTGTCAGATCAAAGCATCTGTCTGGTTTCAAAGACAAGCGTAAGAATGACTCCAGATTTGTCTAAAAATACAGTTTACTTCAATTTTCTACTAAGTCAGTTAATAAGCTGTGCAAAGAGTATGGATGAAACATGAGTGGACATTCCTCACCCCCTCTATATGTGACATCTATATTGTTCACAGTGGCTTGCCAGTGTTGACCTTAAACAAATAGACACTCACATTTCTCCAGCAAAATAGGTTTATTCGGGAACAACAAAGAATAGCAACATGGGGCATGCAGTCTAATGGTGAACTGTGCACTAGTCCAGAGAAATGAAGGGGGGGATCACTCTTATGGACTTTGGAAGGGCTCTTGTAAACAGAGTTCATTGGAGGAAACTGAAAGTTTAAAGTATGGTGACTTTTTATTGGATGAGTCACAGCCTCTCCCATTGACTGAGCTGTTACTGAGCAAGTATAATTTCCTGTCAGAGATGCAAGTACCTCTCTTCCTGTTGGGGTCAGTAATGCCCATTGAGTGACAAATGCTTGCGCATTTGCCTTCTAGCTTCCCAACTCCATTTTAAATGAGATTTCTCCTTTTGCTCAAGATTTTCTCCTTTTGCTCAAGATTTTTCTTCAAAAACTTCACTGATCAAGAGTCAGGTTTACTTGGATTCAGCGGCCTTGTGTCCTTCGGTGCCATGAAAGACCTTTCAGAGGTGTCTTTTCCTAAGTCAAAAAGGAAAATGCACAGGCTGGAAACCTACCGTGGTCACATTGGAGTCACAAGACAGGGTAGGAGGAAGATCTCTCAGGCACTTCCTGTCTAAAGGCTCTATCTTAGAGAATGAATATGGCAAAAGCACACTCAAAACTGAATTTAACAAGAGTTTCGGGAAGATACAATGCAGAAATAAAACAAAGAAATCACAGTTTTGTTAGCTCAAAAAGAACTGTTTGGAACAAAATGTCTTATCAATAATGCCTGTATGTTGCAAATTCAGAGACTATATAAATTTGAATGAGAATCCAGAGTCAGTTAATAGACAGACTTCTGTGGAATGTAAACCTTCTAACTGACCAGGTCTGAACATCTTGGGAAATCTATCTCATCAGGTGTCCTCTGCTTCAGTTTTGGAAAATCTTTACCTTTAGGGCATGCAGGTCCACTTAGCATTAGGTGTTTTCTTTGGTTGTGTCATGTGATTCAGGAGTCTGTTCTCTGGAGTTTGGCAGCACCAGGGTCGGTCAGCAATACCTGAAAGTGGCCTGTGCAGCCAGGTGGAAGAGAATTGTTATGGGGGTATCTTTTACAACAGATGAAATCTGCAGGTTTCAAAGTGTGTTCCTTAAGGTCTTCATCAACCTGGAGCACTGTGAAAAGACTGCTCTCCCAGAACATGGTTAATTTTGATAAAAGCAATTAAGGCTTTACAATATGGGATATATCTCCTTTTAGCAGATGTAGCTCAAAAGAGACAGGGCCCAGGTGCAGTGGGCCCTGTGACTATAACGGATGAGAGTTTATGAGTTGCCAAGGGGGTAGAACTAAGATTTAAAAGGACCAATTGCAATACTGTGCCCAAAGTATTTGGAGGGCCTCTACACATTTTGCCAATAGAGTCTTAATAATACCATTAGTACACTTGACTAAACTTGAGGATTGAAGGGAGTAAGCATCCTGAAAGCACTGTGAGACTGTTTTATTGCATGTTAATCACTGAGACAGACATAAGGCAAACACTGATAAACACAAAATCATGTTGCCAAACTTCATGGAACATGGAGTAAAATAAGTGAGAACTAGATAGAGTAAAATATCTTATAAAAATGTTGAGAAGAAACTATAATATGTTCTGTGAAGAAGAATGCCATTGTGCCATTCAATCATAGAATAAGGACTTAACTCACTTGTGAAGTCAGGGAAGAAGTGACAGTGGACCTGGGAACTCATTGAAGGTTTTAAGCATGTGGGGAAAATATGACCTGGGCAATCACTGTTCTGAAAAGAACGAAGAGCTACTGTGTAAAGGGCAGATTGTGTTTCTCTTTTTGAACAGTCTCCTAGGAAGCATGGACCAAATTTTCAGTCCACTTTTTCCCAACTCTGTAACATCTGATGGCATTGATTTCAGTCACTGACTTTACCCCTGATCTATATTACTCTTCCTTCTCTTAATTTCCATTGCCTCATTTTTCTTGCTTAGCAATTTTAATTGCTTGTAATCCATAGATTGTTTTGACTGTTTGTGTATGTATTTTTTTTGGGGGGGGTGGGGGGTGGATGATGGGTTAAGATACTAATAAATAAATGAAAGAAAAATGTCCTAGTTCTGAAAATGTTTACAACATATTTGAAAAATTAGAGAGTGTGAAAGAAATAGTTGTGAACAATGCAAAAGACAGATAAGAGAATAGGTTTATAGATTATTTTACTCACCAGAGGCCCGGAGCATGAGATTTGTGCACTCGGGGGTCCCGCAGCCTGGCCTGTGCCCTCTCACAATCTGGGAGCCCTCAGGGGATGTCCGATTGATGAATTAGGTCCACTCCCCATGGGGCACGGGCCTAAGTCAGTAGTCGAACATGCTTAGCACTGCTGTGGAGGTGGGAGAGGCTCCCGCCACCACTGCTGTGCTTGCCAGCCGTGAGCCTGTCTTCTGACTGAGCAGCACTTCCCCTGTGGGAGCGCACTGACCACCAGGGGGCAGCTCCTGCATTGAGCATCTACCCCCTGATGGTCAGTGCACATCATAGCAACTGGCCATTTTGCCTTTTGGTCAATTTGCATATTAGCCTTTTATTATATAGGACTAGAGGCCCGATGCACGAAAATTCATGCAAGAGTAGGCCTTCCTTCCCCCTGCTGCTGGTACCAGTTTTCCTCTGGCACACAGGACCTGGGCTTCTCGCCTCCAGCCGCCAGCAGGCACCCGGGACCAGGGCTGACTTCCCTTGGGCTGCCCACAGGCACCCGGGACTTGGGCTGGCTTCCCTTCACCCCTGTTTCATCAGGAAGGATGTCTGGAAGATGTCTGGTCTAATTAGCATATTACCCTTTTATTACTATAGACTAAAGGCCCGGTGCACAAAAATTTGTGCACTTAGGGGAGGTCCCTCAGCCCGGCCTGTGCCCTCTTGCAGTCTGGGACCCATTGGGGAATGTCCACCTTCTGGCTTAGGCCTGCTCTCTGGGGGAATGGGCCTAAGCTGGCACTCGACATCCCTCTGGCAGCCCGGGAGCCCTCAAGGGATGTCCACTTGCCAGCGGGGAGCAGGCCTAAGCTGCAGTCGGACATCCTTAGTGCTTCTGAGGAGGCGGGAAAGGCTCCTGCCACCGCTGCTGTGCTGGCAGCCCTCAGCTTAGCTTGTGGCTGAGCAGAGCTCCCCCTGTGGGAGCACACTGACCACCAGGAGGCAGTTCCTGCATTGAGCGTCCGCCCCCTGGTGGTCAGTGTGTGTCATAGTGACCAGTCATTCCCAGTCGTTCTGCTTTTAGGGTCAATTTGCATATTACCCTTTTATTATAGAGGATAGAGGCCTGGTGCACAGGTGGGGCCCGGCTGGTTTTCCCTGAAGGGTGTCCCAGATCAGGGTGGGGGTCCCGCTGGGGTGCCTGGCCAGCCTGGGTGAGGGGCTAATGGTTGTTTGCAGGCTGGTCAAGCCCCCCAGTGTGAACCCTCACCCCAAGGGGGTGTGGCCATCCTGGATGAGGGGTTGAGAGCCGTTTTCAGGTTGCCCACAGCCCCTTCAGGGTGGGGGGAGGGTCCTGCTGGGGTGCCTGGCCAGCCTAGGTGAGGGGTTGATGGCCATTTTCAGGCTGGCCACTCACCAACGGTGACCCAAGCTCTCAACCTCTCCTTTTTTTCTTTCTTTTTTTTTTTTTTCAGCGCCTCCTTGAGCAGAGGCCAGGGAGGGCTGGAAGCAGGTATCTGGGATTTATTTATTTCAGCACCTCCTTGAGCAGAGGCTACAGCGGGCTGGAAGTAGGTATCTGGGATTGAAACTTTGTAGCCTTGAGCGGAGCCCATGGCCGGCCAGGGCAGGCTGTAAGCTTGGCTTCCTCCATTGCCCGGGGCAACCCAAGCCTCCTGCTCACTCCAGCTCCATGGCTGCTGCCATCTTGGTTTGGTTAATTTGCATACTTGCTCCTGATTGGCTGGTGGGCATGGCTTGTGGGTGTAGCAGAGTGAGGACCAATTTGCATGTGTTTTTTTTATTAGATAGGATAAGGGAACTTCATTTTTAAACTAGATAGACTTGGACCAGTCAGTGTCTTTGAGATCTCAAGCAAACTCTGTTGAGTATTTATTTCAATATAGATACATTTTTGTCTCTCATATCTTTCTCTTTTGTTCTTTTAATCTTGGGACTCCTGTTCTTTTGATTGTTGTTAGGCAGTTAATTTATGGTGGGAAGAGATCTTGCCTTTCATTTGTTTATTTTTCTTTAACTCTGTCTTCCTGCCCCCAACTCTCTGTAAGACCCCGTACAATACTATGAGTCTTTTTACAAAGTAATTTATAGCTATGCATTCTAAAAAGCATTCATTCTTTCTCATAGTTTACACCTGTTAATGGTAAGGCTGGCCTCTGCATTTCCAGGCATTGACATGTGAAGTTAAATATTGCCATTACTATTTCTTCTACTCCCCTTATGGTCATTATCATCTGGCAGTGAGTGAGCAGTGAGTTCCTATATAAAATGCTGATGACTGCCACCGCTAGCTTAGCTAAGAAAATAGCAGGAAAGAGACGTCCATATTATTTTTTCTATCTTCTGCTTAAATGTTTTAAATTTTATCCCAGTGTTTTGTGTAGAAAACATTATCATGTAAGCATACAGGCAAATTCCCTTTCATAAGTTAGCCTATTATAGCTACCAGGTCTGATAAGGCCGCCTTTTAAAAAACAAATGAAAGGAGCCCTGCAGAGGCTGATGAGGAGGTAAATAACCCTATGTCTCAGAAGCTGGCGGTGGTTAACCTTCAGGCCAGTGAAAAATACTAAGCCCTGGGAAAGTGGATGGAGAGAATTTAGGGTCTTTCTGGACGGTTTTCTTTTTTCCCCTGTGAAAGCAACTTTAACCTTGTAAAAGATCTACTTTTGTCTTGTTAACCTGGCTTTGAAGAGGAATGACCCTGAGAGGAAAACAATAGCAGGCCCAGAGTATAAAGGGTTGTAAACTCCCTAGGAGCCTTTTTACTATCTTCAGAGTCTAGTTTGGGGCAATATTAAGGCATACCCCTTAAGAAAAAGGCAGTGAGAGCAATAGAATACATCCCTTCTCTCTTCTCTTTTCAAGATTGTTCTCTGTGTTCACTAACCCTTTGGCTGAGGCGGGGGAGGGGGAGGGCTTTCTGTCATCCCACCTCAACAGAAAGGCATTTTTCTTTTTCTTTATTCTTGGAATATTTCCTTCCTTTTCTTGCTTCCTTTTTCTTGCTTTCTTTCCCTTAATTCTCCCTTTCCTTTTAAGACTGCCCTAAGAGACTGTCAAATGGCAGCAGCTCAGAAGGCCAGAAGGGAGCTACGTGAAGGTTGAGAGGAGAGGCACCCTGTCTGCGGAGCTCTGGGAGCACTGGGAAAGGCTTCCACCTGAGCAGACTTGGAGGTGCAGGTGCAGCGCTAGGTGCTTTCTTATTAGTAGCTACAAATCCTTGGTTGAAATTTAAAATCTAACAATTATATGAGCATGGACTCTGGATTAGAATTCATCAACATCATAATCATTTGCTTTAATCTGGGTGACAGGTGTGTATTATCTGGACTTTATATATTTCAAATAATGTTTATTGACCTATAGACATGACATATATATTTAGTATATATGTGGACTGTGTGTATGTGTGTGGAAATCTATCTATCTATCTATCTATCTATCTATCTATCATCTATCTATCTATCTATCTATCTATCTATCTAGGAAGTTAGACTTGAGCGGCTGGGGGTGGGGCCTGCCCTGAGGTCCCTGGAGTCGGACCAACATTGCCTTCAGACCGCCTCTCTATGGGCGGCCCAGCAGCCAGCAGACTACCAGCAGGCAAGCTCAGAGGAAAATGATATGACCTCAATGTGACCTTACTAGGATCCTGGACTAAAATTATAATATAATTTGCATTTTTATTTCGACACGCCCCCATAGGTTTTTTCTGTATGCATATGGGTAAGGGTATGCCCTGAAGAAATATAGTTATGTAACCCTTTTCTTTCTGTCAATCATCCCTGAATGCAAATGAGAGTCTCCACCCAGAAAATCCCTCTATTAAACTTTGGGGCCATTGTCTCTTTCGCTACTGGCCCACTCCTAGTTTGGAGTGTATCTTCAATAAATCCCACTTTGCTTTACTTTCTCTTTTGTTGACCTTGAAATCTTTTCTAATCAATGATAAAAAACCAAGATCCCCAAACGGTAGCATATCTATCTATCTATCTATCTATCTATCTATCATCTACCTACCTATCTACATATCTGGCATCCCAAAGGATTTGTCTGGCCTTCTTCCCCTTGCTAATACCCCTCCAAGTGGAATCCCTCTTCTGATTTGGAACACCGTGGATTTGTTTTGCCTGTTTTTTTGCCCTTGTATCAATGCCTGGATCCTTACACTCAACATCAGGTTTGTGAGATTTGTACATACTGTGGTGGTAGCTGTAGATTGTTCATTCTCATTATGTGTCACAGTGACCTCAAAATGTGCTTTCAGATCATTAGTATAAGCACTGTAGAAACTTGTGAGTAATGCAAATTTCTGAGCAAACTCTTGAATCCCCACCTTGACCTGCTGAATCAGAAACTCTGAGGGTATGGTACACTTTCTGTACTTTAACAAACCCTCATATGATTCTGATACACACTAATTATCAGAGACATTGCTACATAGTATTCCATTCTATGAATATATTGTTATGTATTTATCATTCTACTGCTGATGGAAATTTGGTCTGTTTTCAGTGTAAGACTAGTATGAAGAGCTAAGAATATTCTAGTGCATGTCTTTTGGTGATTGTTGAAATGCATTTATTGTGGGTCTATATCTTGGAGTATAATTTCTGGGTCATAGGATACAGTTTTGTTCAGATTGAGTAGATATTTGTCTACTAAACTCATTTATCTAAAAGGTTATACTATTTATATTCCCCAGTTGTGTACAAGAGTTATAGTTTCTTAATATCCTCACCAAACATATACTTGGTAATTGTTAAATAAAATAAACCCTGTCAGTTGGTTGGTTACTTTATTTTTAGCCATTCTGATGGGTGATATGTATCTTGTTTATGTTTTAATATGCATTTCTCTAATGACCAGTGAAATCGAGCACCTCGTCATATACTCATTACCCACTTAAATATCTTCTTTATTGGAGTGTACATTAAAATCTTTTCTCATTTTTCTATTAAGTTGTCTATTTTTATCTCATTGATTTTTAGATGTGAGTCTGTCATATAAATGTATTGCAAATATCTTTTTGGGCTTGTGGAATGCAAGGCAATTATATTTTTGATAACAAACATTCCCATAGTGTAAGTATGAACTAAAAGCCTGCCTTGTAAGGTATAGATTTTTTTTCAACACACTTCCCATTTCGGGATTGTGTGTCCATTATCTTTGTTAATGAAACAAGGTGCATGGAGTAGCAGAGCTTTGTCTCATTGTTTACACTGCTGAGGAGATGCTGGTAAAACCACACAGAAAGCTATATGGGATACTTGGGGCAGGTCGGTGTCTCACAGCCAACTGTAATTACTCTAAGGCGTAGGCATGTATGTCCTCATTGTTTTATGTATCTCACAATCACTTGTTCCTTCTTTTAAATATGGTTCCTGGGTGACTGGCAAGTAGCCCAGTAATAGACCATGGATGATAAAGGAGGCTCCACAAATCTGTGAGGAGAGGAAAAATTATTAAATAAATAAACCCAGGGCAATTGGTTGGTTATTTGGATAAAAATCCATTCAGTTTCTGATCTCAAGCCATTTGTAAAAGAAAATATCTTCTCCAAGTGGAACAAAAGCTAAATATACAAATCCCAACCACAAAGAACTAGAAGATAATATTTGTGAATAGTTTTCTGATTTCTTAATATGAAAGGAAATAGCAAAGGGAAAGATATATAGATATATTGCAATTTAAACTTGAACATCTAAATTCAAACCGAATTCCACAGGAAAAAGCAAATTGAACCAAATATTTTCAAGAACAATGACAGAGTTCATATTCTTAATCTTAAATTCTTAACATATAAAGATCATGAACAGTTAGGAAAAGCAAAATCCTTAAACCTTGCAGAAAATTTACAAAAAAAAACCCCACAAAAGCATATTTATGAGACATAAAATTCAACTGCCTAACCAAATTAATAGTTGGTTAAGTATATTTAAAAAAAAAGGAAAGGAGGAAAAAGTTCAAATTCACACATAGTCAAAGAAACACAAACTAATATATTTGCTTAATTGCATTTTAAATATTTTGGAGAATTTGGATCAGATGTATGCTCAAATGTAGTTTGAATTAAGAAAATAAATCACGGAGAAGCAAAAATTCGTTTTCTTTGTAGCAAGATGTAAGTGAGGAGAGAAAAGGGAGGTGATTATGCATTTGTTAGCCAATGAAGAAAGAAAGTCTTCCACCAGCTTGCTGGCAGCCCTGAGAGCATGCCCATCAAAAGAAAACTACAACTGTAATAACAAGAGGAAATAAAACAGCAATGAGTCTGAAGAAGTTCAGACTTCAAGGGTGTCGTTAATTCGCATTGAAAGTGAAAGTGCTGAACAAAGAACAGCGCACATTGGTACAGTGTGGTTAAAAAGATCAGTTATTTATTGTGTTCAAAATGATTCTGGTGCTGTGGTTAGTAAGATGAATGTAGCCCACCCCTGCCTTCAAGGAGCTTAGATGAGTGATATGATCATTTGAACTATTGTTGAAGCATCATGAGCATATTGAATAGGATTTTATTAAATTTGCCTGAGACACTTCAACCTAGTGCCCTTGAAAACTAGCTGTTTCTGATGTGTGTGTGTGTGTGTGTGTGTGTGTGTGTGTGTTTCAGTTCATCCTAACAACTGATACTTATAATGACAATCCTGGTTTATAAGAACTGGTGAAATTGCCTGATAATGATAACAGAGAATGCAGGATATATTTTAGAGAGATTTACAGAAAAACTAATTTTTAAAACAATTCTGGCTCTGATGGAGTTAATGTGCAACTATCTCTGAGTCAAAGGAGAGCTCAGCAGAGCTGAAAATGTACTTGTGCCCCCTTCAGTACATAGGATTGACTGAAATATTAAGATGAGCTGCTTAGTTCTCTACCTTTGGGAGTACAATCCAAAATAAAGAGGGATAGCTGGGAGAAATAGGCACTTATTTAATTTTTACAGCACACAAATATTCTAGTGCCAGTTGCTTTTGGAAAAGTCATACAGAAGTGAGGATAAACACAGGATATTACAGACACCACAAAATTCTTTTGTTTCTGTGAATGATTAGCATAATTTAGATTGTTTTTTGCTTGACTCCTCTAAGTAATTACTTCAAACCTCTGCTTTATTTTTAATCTCATGCTCTAGTTTATTATTGTTCTACCTGAAGAAATCAGTAAAACATTGTACAGCTCCTTTGTTTTTTGCAAACTTAAATCTTTGGTTTTGTATTATAAATACTACATTTGGTAATAAATACCATCAAACACATCACTTTTTTTCTAGAATGAGAAACAGTACTGACAAAAAGAAATATGAAAGTGTGCTGATTAAAAAAAAGTTTTCTGCTTCATGTAACTGATTCTCTGAGAAATTTCATGACAAATTTTCATCCATTGTTTTTGTAGTAATCATTGCATCGTGAAATTAAAACAGACTCAATATTATGCATTTTAAAAATAATTATCCAGCAATGAAATTATTATGCAAGGTGAGTCAAAAGTAGCTTTATAGTTGTGAGTGCACAAAACAGTTTATTATTGTATTATATATATTAATTATCATATTATTTTCCTCACCCACAACTGTAAACCTACTTTTGTCCCACCCTGTATATTTTATTTTTTTTAAAGAACAGGTTGTATCCTATGCACATTTATGTGAAAAATGGCTGAACTTTTTTATTCAGTTCTGCAGCAACATTCATGAGTCTCGCTTTTTAATTTCTGCAGTTGGTGTATGTGAAATGCAAGGCTGTGCTGGGGGTTCAGGATATGAGCACGTGTATGTGATTCCTCCTGATCAAGAGTAGAGCTGACCCCTGTCCCCAACCGGTTTTTCCCCTTTTGTGCCTGTGTGTTCGGAACAGCCTTTCGGAATATAGTCCCACATTGCAACGATGTCCCAAATCGCAGGATTAATGTGTCTACGAACAGACCTCTTATGCCTCCAAAATGAAGTACTCCTTGCTAATTTCTCTTCAAGACACCAGCTTAATTGCATTTTAAACAAATGGGCTGCTTTGCTGGCCAACTTTTAAATGAGATAACAGCAATGTTCACTCTCCAGCAGTGATGAGTGCCTTGCAGTAGATTCAAAACTCTGTTCAATAACAGGTTTAATCTCACACCAGCAGATTTACTGCAGAATAAACTGCCACCGAGCTCATAATTAGTAAAACAACAACAGCAAAAAATCCAACCTACTAAATATTATTTTCCAAAGCAGCAGGCAGTGTTTTAGTGGAAAATTTCAGTCCTGTTCTTTGTGTGTTTTATTGATTTTATGTATGATATTGGGAATTCATGCTATGATTTAAGATAATGTTCTTTATCGATCACTTAAGCAGTTGTTCAGCTATCCAGTAACAAAATGATGCCCTCATTCACAGAATATGTGACATACACAGCCGGGTAGAATACAGTGTTTCTCTCTTTAATGTTTATTTCTTCTTTCCCCCCCCCCCCCCTAACAGCATATTCACTTCTGGAAAACAACAGCCAAAAAACATTTGTATTTTAGAAACAATCTTCTCATAATTTTCTTTGTTGAAGCTATTAGTGGCCAATTGTGATTCAGTGAAAACCCCGTTCAACAAACAGATGTTACAAAGTATATTCTCTGCTTGCTGCATCTAAACAAATATTAATGAGGTAATTGGAACTATTAAGGAAAAAGAGAGTGCTTAGTATGTATTTATGGTCTTATGTATGAGGCTATCCCCTTCAAAAATTTCTCATTTATGTTGCACCATCGTAAGATATAGTTATAATGACACACCAAGGGACACATTTTTCATAATTGTCTTAACTATCTGTGCAAAAACCCTGTATTACACAATTTTGAAAAGCTCATCTGTGTAGCTAAGGGTGAACAAAAGCTTTTGTGCAAGTTGAGGAAAGCAAATATATGTATGTTTTTAAAAATCAACCTCATTATACACAGATTTTTTTTTTAAAATCTTAATTTTTTTGTGTAAAAATAAAATGTATGATAGCCAAAAAACTATTATCAAATAGCTTCTAAATATTTAAGCAATGTGCTTCTTCTGACATTTTTCAAGCAGAAATAAGTTGTCTTTAGTACAAGCACTAGCT
The DNA here is from genome assembly GCF_028538775.1 of Myotis yumanensis. Classification (NCBI taxonomy): domain Eukaryota; kingdom Metazoa; phylum Chordata; class Mammalia; order Chiroptera; family Vespertilionidae; genus Myotis; species Myotis yumanensis. The sequence goes on along the minus strand of NW_027223753.1, from coordinate 61,434,154 downwards.
CACCTCCCATCACTCACACATGTAGTAATGGTATGTGAGGCTAGCTTTATTTCTGGCATTAGCTTTTGGTAATGAGTGCTACATCAAATGGAATTTCAGGAATCTAATGGTACTGCTGTGTGGTTTACTTTTTTTAAGACCCCCAAAGCAAATTAAAACTCAGTGAATCAGACATCATATTTAAGACAATAGCAGTTTTAAGAAATAACTAAAAAATACCAATTTACAAACAAAGCTTTTAACTGTATAGATTCTCCAAGTGATGATTCAAAGAAAAATCACTCATTCTTTTCTTCATTTAAATGGTCCCTAATTAGTACTGATCCTGAAGAGTGAACGTTTTAGAAAAAGGAAGAAAATAAAAGAAAGTATTTCCAGTTCTATTGATGTGTAATTATCATGATATTTCTAAGTCATAGACACAAAGAATTTTAGAAGGGAAAGGCCTCAGGAATGACCCAATTCCCATAACTGACAAAGGGGGAAACTGATGTTCAGAAGAGTGATGTGATAGGCCCGAGGGCGCATTCCTCATTTGTCTCATCATTTTATAGGAGCAATGTTTACTCTTCTATCACATACCTAATAAGTATTCTAGTCTGTACTTGGGACCATTAGATTTCAGATTTCAAAGTCATCACTTCTAACCACACATATGGAATGACCTCATCCGAAATATGACTGCCTTATGGATCTTATACAAGACCCCATTCTTCTTTTCCTGATCACTTTAATTCCAGCCTCCACACTGCTGGAGAAAACATTGTTATGTCAATAAGGGTTTTTAAAAACTTTATTGAAATATAATGTACATGTAATAAAATGCACCCATTAATGAGTACACAATTTGATGAACTTTGACAAACACCTGTGTAACCACTACCCCAACCAAGATTTTGAACATTGCACGCATTTCAAGACTTTCCATCCTAACACTTTGTAAAGCAAATCCGCCCCCATCACTCACCATTGGAAATCACCAATCTGATTTCTATCACAATAGGTAAGTTTTGCCTGTTTTAGAACATCATATAAATGGAAACACAATTTTATTTATTAATCTGATTGGCACTTACTTATATAGAGCTTATTATGTGCCAGACCCCAAGTGCTATACAAATCTCATAACCATCACGAACTGAGGTGGGTCTTATTATCCTGATTTATAGATAGTAAAGTAGAAGCCCAGAGAGGTTAAGTCAGAGTCTAAGATCACACAGCTGGTAAATGGTGGACCTGCAATTTTAGTCTGGTTCCAGAGCCTGTGCCCTAACCATTACATAATGCAGCATGGGAACTGATAATAAAGATAATAGGCACATCTTATTCTCTGCCGGCCACTCTTCTACTCTCCTAAGCGCTTATGCATATTAGCTCATTACAACAATCTTTTAATGTAGATAATATTGCATTCTTCACAGATGAGAAAATGGAGGCCGAGGGAGGCACAGGATGGTTATAAAGCCAAGAACTTAATATATGTTAAGTCTGAATCTCCAGGGTTTGGAAAAGTGGTGTGTGGTAGTGTTCAATAACACACACATTATATATAACATACTATCTGACTTTAAATATGTAATATACTCTTTATAATCTATATTTTACATAAACATATACATTCAAAATAAATCTATAATATATATCATTTATATATTATTGAATCTACTTGATACATGAATTTATTTGCAATGATTTTATTAGTATCCTCATTCTATAAACAAGAAAATAAGACTCATAAATTTGGCAAGAAAAAGTTAATAATATTCAAATTTGGAAACCTAGTGAATGGATTGCTTGACTTTTAACCGTCAGTTTCCAAAGTGCACACATTTTCACTGCATTTCCCCACCCATTTTTCAATACTCTGCTAGGTACATGTACCACCTAATTCTTCTCCTAATTGTCACAATGACCCTATGTAGAAGGCATTCTCACCACTTTGCATGTTAGATAACAACACATAGGCATAGGAAACAAATTCTCCATGCTCACCTAGCTGGGGATGTTTATTCTCTATGTTTAAATCCAAATTGGGAGTTGAGTTTGATGTAAAAAAATTGAAAATCTCCATGGTGTGAGTGACACTTTGGAAGGGCATGAGAATACTGAAACAGGATGAAAAGGGAGAAAACGAAGTTCATAAAAGTGTGAGTACCTCCCGGTGCCAGGAATTTTATACACTGCATTTTATTCAGTCTGAGTTACCATCATTTGTAAGACATGTCCTGATTTCTGATTTGTTAAAATGTGAAAGCCATCGATGACATGAAATCAATGAGACAGAGTATCCTATCTAATTCCTATCATGATTATTATCTCAAGCAGGAAGGGTGAGCACCTATGGGCCCAGAGTCTGGACTTGGTGGCTCTGGAGCCTGTCCCTCTGTGAGCCCTGCCTCATCTGTCATTATTTGCTGCTCTGCCAGATTGTTTTGCATGTGTGGGCACTGCTCCTGCAAACTGAAATTGGTTAGATACAGAATTTTTAGAAAGCATTCACTCCAAGGGAAGTTTACCACAGTGGTAATCCAAACTATTGCCTTCTTGAACTTTTGAACTATTTTTTAATTAATATTGTACCATACTACATACTATTGTTTATAGTTTCACAAGACCTCACATTTTTGCTTTTGTGGTTAGCACAGACATATTCTTCATTGATTAAATCTAACTTCTTTTCCAGAAGATCACCGTCTCTCCTATACTAACTGCTAAGTCACTACGCCAACAGTGAAGTGTTGTGTTTTGGCAACATGTTCTCTTCCATGTATTTTATTTTTATAGTGGGGTGTTGTAAGATTTCAGTAAAAGCATTTAGTCAAATAATTGTATAAAATAAATAGGTTCACATGTCCCAATGACACTTTTTAATTTTACAGCAGTGTAAACTGAAAGTTTCCCACAGGCAATCCACTGGAGGAATTAAGTTTGCTATGCCCACTCACATTCCCATTTTGAGCTCTCACATCTGAATTCACGTCTCCTTGTTACTTTTACGTGTAACAAGACATGTTCATCTGATTCTGGACAGGACATTTTTATGAAGTCACAGCAATGACTTTTGTTCCATTTGTGAAAACCCCCTGTAATGTAAATGACTAGATTCCTGAGGGGACTTACTTCATATCAAATTAAAAGTTTCTTAGAAAGAGACATATGTGATTTTGTGGGAATAAAACCCTGACAAATAACTGACTATTACCAAGGACTAAATGATTTGGTTACCATCCATAGGAAAACTGGCTTCCTAGACATTTTTGTACTTTAAACAAATGAAAAATAACAATTCTTTATTTTTCTTCCCAGAAAACTTCCAATTATCCACAACCTATGAAATTTAAAATGTGTGGTAAAAGGACTTTCTAGACTTAATTTTTTAAAAATTTTACTTAAATAAAGTAAAAAGAAAATATTTTTATTTTACTCCCTCTGTCTCACCAGCTGTAGCTTATGAACCCAAATAAAAGAAAAAAAATATCTCCAAATACAGCAAATTTCAACTGGATATTTTATGTGGGCTTTTTTAATCCTTTAGGGATAAATTGCTCCTTTACATACTAGTATGCAACCTTTGAAAGTTGCCAATGCATTTAAACCTTCCTTGCTTCACTTAGTCTCCACAACCACCTTAAGACACAGTCAGAATAACGACTATTAGTTCTTACAACTGGTTTCAGGGGCATGTGACCAGGACTCAACACCTTGCTTATCTCTGCTGTCATTGTCTTGAAATTCTTAATAATCATTTATTTATTTTTACTTTGTACTAGGCCCCACAAAGTATGTAACTGGTACTGTGAGTTACCCCCATATAATAGACCAGAGGCCCGGTGCATGAATTCATGTACAAGTGGGGTTCCTCTGCCTGGCTGGTGATCGGGGCCAATCGGGGCCATCTTACCCAGTCCCGATCAGGCCAGTGGCTGGAGAGGGACTGTGGGAGGGCTCCTGGGTGTGTCTGGCCCTGTCTCACCCAGTCCCAATTGGCCAGACCCCAGCAGCAAGCTAACCTACCGGTCAGAGCATCTGCCCCCTGGTGGTCAGTGACTGCCATAGCGACTGGTCGGTTGACCACTTGATTGGACACTTAGCATATTAGGTTTTTATATAGAGAGATTATAACTCATGGCACAGGATGTTAGAACCCACTTTCCCTCCAGCTCCTGGTCTTGGAGAGCTCATGTCCTTCCAAGGTTCTGCTCACCCTCTTCAGCTTCCACACGAAGTAAATTGCATTGTGTGCATGGAAACCCTTTGTAGGCTCCATGGGTGTGTCTGTACTTTGCTGCAGTTCCTATTACCCTATAAGGAGAGACACCTCGTTATCAGGTAACACCATGTGGTAAGACCCCTGCTCAGCCTACTGCAGCGGTTTTAAATAGGCCATGGTTCATCCTAGATGGTTTGGCTCAGTGGATAGAGCCACAGCCTGTGGACTGAAGGGTCTGGGTTCGATTCCAGTCAAGAGCACATTCCTAGGTTGCAGGCTCAATCCGCAGTAAGGGGTGTGTGGGAGGCAGCAGATCGATTCTCTCTCATCATTGATGTTTCCATCTGTCTTTCCCTCTGCCTTCCTCTCTGAGATCAATAAAAATATATTAACAAAAATAAAAATAAATAGGCCATGAGTCAAACATCGCTGCTCTCCATCCATCCAGTCCCCTAACACACTCTTCATCCCTCTCCACCCACACACACTCTGCTGGGGTCTGTAAAATGGGGTCAGGATTTCTACTTCAACCAAGGGTGATGCTTCCACATGGCCCTCCTTCCCCACCTATCTCTGTCCCCAGCCCTGTGGGGTCTCTCCCTCCCTCCTCTTCATCTAATTTGGTGCGCCCTGCTCTTCCCCCTCCTGTCTGCAGCCTCCCTCTTTCTCCTCCAGGGGCATAGTTTCCCAAAGGCCTGTGGGGTGGGGCAGGGGAGGCAGTGAGGGGCGGTGCTGTGCAGGCAGTGCAGCAATGCGGAGCTGTGCGGGGTGAGCGCAGGCAGGGCCTCGAAAGTAAGCTGAGGTGACCAGTCACGGGGAGAAGGAGGGAGGGAGTGGAGCCTGTCCCATTGGAGAGGCATCAGTCTCCTTGGCTGCCCCACCCAGCAGCTTTTCTAGGCCCCTATGCAGCTGTCACCCTCCACCTCTCGCTGTCTCCCGCTTCCTTTCAAGTTTGGACTCAGTTTCTGCGACTCAGCCCCACCCCCCTCTCTGCTGAGTCCCTGGAAGCCCAAGGCCACCTCTTGGCCTTGGGCAGGTGTGCCTGGCCCCTCCTCCCATAATAGTGCTACCCACTCTCCTGGAGTAGTTAGTGAAACTTAACAAAAAAAGAAATAGCTCTGAAGATTATAAATTGCACACTGAGAAAGCCACAGGATGCAGAGGACTGCACAGTTCACAGCTCTCCGATCATGCATAGCAGCCTCCCATGCCACCTGGTCCCTCCTGGCTCCCGACCCCGCCCACCTCCACCAGGGCTCGGGCCCACCCCTGGGAGCTTCCTGACAGCTCTCACCTCACACCTCACTTTCCAGTCCAGCCCACCAGCAACAGCAGCAAGCTAGCCTATGGGTTGGAGCGTCTGCCCCCTGGTGGTCAGTGAACATCACAGGGACTGGTCCAGTGGTTGAACTCCCAGCAGAACTCCTATCAGGGGACAATTTGCATATTAGGCTTTTATTATATAGGACAGGATTATATTTCTCTCTGCTCCACAGTAGAGGGTTAGCTAGCATAAAGGAACCAAGAGAAGGACAGTTAAAGACCTTATTAAATAGTGTTATGTTTGGGCTTTATATCTTGAAATGTAAATTTATAAATTTTAGACATATTCATGTTCAATTATCATCTGACAAATATAAGCCATTTTTTTATCACTGAAAAATCTATACCCTAAAAAGCATGTATTGGAGCCCTGGCAAGTTTGGCTCTGTGATTAGAGTATAGGCCCATGGACCAAAGGGCCTTGGGTTCAATTTCTGGTCAAGAGCACATACCTTGGTTACCGGCTCAATTCCTAGCCCTGGTTGGGGCATGTGCAGGAGGCAACCAGCCAATCAGTTAAAAAAAAGAGGCAAATTCATTTAGCTATTCTTGGACAAATTATCTCACATCTGTAAGTGTTGGATCTCACTGTAAAGAAAATTTGAGTTTAAATTTTGGACTCCTATGGAGGGCTTCCTTTTTTAAAAATAAATTTTTAAATATGATAAAAATGTACCTTTAGGATAATTGAAAAACATATAGTAGAATAGTTTGTGAATAGATACTTACAACTGGAAATAATATTTCTAGTGACAACATCACATATAGATCCAGAATGAATTACAACAACTTTGACAGAAACTGTGCTCTAAAAGATTGAGGGAGATGCTCAAAAGAGGATTCTAGTGATGGGGAAGTCACCAATGTGGAAAATCATGTGAACAGTTGGATAAAATTATTCCATAAAATTCAAGTGTAGGAACATTTTATAAATTCACATTGTTTTATAAAATGTTTACACTTAAACTTTTATACATAAATTATTAAATATTACAAGTACTCACCAGATTACTTGAGGTACATGCCTCAAAGTTTATATATTATCCCCAAAAAATCTTTGAGTTGGAAAAATGAGGTATTTCCAGTTATTCAAGTTTGTCTTACCTTTAAATATTTGGGGTGATAATCATAAACCTTTCAAAATCACCTACTAAAGTAAGGTGTTATTTCTGCTATTTTGTGTTATTTGCTCTTTATACAGTGTGGAGGGTTGATTAGCATAGTTAATTGAAAGTTGAACGGATTTAGGCATTATCGTTTGAAAGAGTCTTTACAGCTACAGAGTGCCAAATTGAATTATTTTCATCTCTCTAGTCCAAACCCACGGCTGTGAATCTCACCTGGACAGCTCTGCTGAGATTTATTACACGCACACATCTGTAATCCCTCCAAATTTTTCATTCCTGCTCAAATGAAGAGGGAGTCCGATTGCTTACCTCCCTCCCCCTTATTCCCTAGACCCATACTAGAGAGGAAATAGTTATAACTAAAAGCAAGAATCCTGGGAATTTAAATCTGCCTTAAAACAAACAAACAAAAATGAAATGAATCCTACGTACTCTACACACATTGCCTTCTGTTACTGCTTTAATTAAAAACATTTTTTCCTGAATGCTTCTATTCTTATCTCTCACATCTTTCGCTTCCTTCCCATCTCTACTTCTACAAGCTTATCACAAAATGTTTTCACTCCCTGTCTAGATTTCTTTCCTGCAGTTAGTTTTCTCCTTCATATTTTTTACTCTCCATTTCAACATGCAGTACCTGCTGCCTTGGGTGCTCTTTCAAGTACCTGATTAATGCCATCTTAACTCGTACACAATTTCTGTGGCTCCTGACTGCTTATGAATAAAATTACATTTTCTTATTTCAGCATTTCAAACCCACTAAACTCTGATCTCAACTTACTTTTTCAACTTTGTTTCTTACTGTTAGCAATCTAAACTCAACCAAGAAATACCTAATGTTGTTCTTTAACATAATTGTTAATCATATTACTTTGTTGTAATTTATGTGCTCTCATGGGATACTTTAAGTCTCGTCTAGAACAAGGTAGAATTTAAAAATTTAAAATTTAAATACCATAACTTTGAAATATTATAGCTCCCTGTTTTTGTTCATGCTGTTCCCTCTGGAGTACTCTCTGATCCTGGTATTTGTTCTCTAAATTCTATCCATGCTTCATGGAGGCCCAGCCCCTATGTTATTTCCTGCTAGATGAATTTCCTAATCAATTCAAAGTCAGGCTCTTTCCCTCCCTCCTGCCCTTGCACTCTGCAGAAGCTTCATATGATGGCTCATATAGTCTGGTATCGCTAGTAACCAAATTCTATTTACTAAATTAGATACTGATTACACATAAGCTTTTCAGCTTTTAGTGTTAAAGAAAGTCCAGCACAATATGTTGCACAAAGGGGACACTCTATAAACAAATGTTGACAGAATGAATGAAGAAAGAGAGTTAAATAAGTTTTATGTCCCCAAGTTTGAGTTTAAATTATGGACTGCTATGGAGGGCTTCCTTTTTCTAGTAAATCCCTTGTTTAAAAAAAAAATGTAATTTCAGGAAGTGAGCCACTTGATGACATTAGTATCATGGGAAGAGTTCTACTTAGGGAGACATTCATTCGCTGTTATTTCCTAGTTGTGCAATGGTAGGCAAGTCACTTAAGTCTTGGATCTTCCTTTCATAATTGCAAATAATAAATAATGACTAACATTTACATAGTTCTTACTGTAGGTCAGAAACTGTTGTAACATTTTATTTATATTACTTCATTTAACCCTCAACAATACCTTTAAGGTAGATGCTATTATTATTACCCTTTTACAGAATAGAAGCCAGTTGAGTTTCCCAAACTCACATAGGTATAGGTGAAAAAGATGAGATTTGCCCTGGCTGGTTTGGCTCAGTGGATAGAGTGTTGGCCTGTGGACTGAATGGTCCTAGGTTTGATTCTGGTCAAGGGCACATGCTCAGGTTGCAGGCTTGATCCCCAGTGGGGGGCATGCAGGAAGCGGCCGATCAGTGATTCTCTCTCATCAATATTTCTGTCTCCCCCCTCTCCCTTTATCTCTGAAATTAATAAATATATATATATTTTTAAAAAGAGATAAAATTTGAACCCACTTATTTAGGCTGCAAAATCAGTGTGTTCTATATAGTCAAGTGGTATTTAAAGAAATAAGTGTCCTTTTTACATCAATCTAAAGAAAAGCTATGATTATACAGATATCATGCTTTGCTTCAGACCTTAAGTAAGATGAAAATGTAAGGCACTATTCTTGAACTTTAGTAAAATCTTTTGTTATTTTGGTTAAAAATCAAAGATTGGTGCAAGATTAGCCTCTTGAGAGCATATAATCTATGCAATTGCACAGGCTGTGAACTTAAAAGGGCCCCACACTTGGTTTCATGGATCCTGAAATCCTAAATAATTTTTGAACAAGTGCTCCAGAATTTCCTTTTTTACGGGGCCCCACAAATTATATAGCTGTTCCTATTTCAATGTTTTTGAGACAAATATAAATATTTTTTCAGTACGTTAAACTAAATATTAAAGGCGTATCCCTTCCACTCTCACTTCCCTTTCCTTCAAACACACCTAAAAAGGTATGGAATCATGATCTTAAAATAACTAAAGATCTCATTTATATGAAAGCAGTAGAATTTCCTGAATAAAATGTTAATATTAGTAGGTCCATCTGGTAGACAGATGGAATATTTGCCTCCCTTTCCTCATCCTGGTTTAGTTCAGAATTGCCCCTGTTTCCCATGAACCAAGATACATGGATATGCATGTTTCCTTCTTCTGTGTAATTTCTGTATCTGCTTTTTGCTCATTTTCATTCTCTGGTCCACTCCCCTTGGCCAGCTTTCTCCCCTCGCCCTCGGCAATCTCTGGACTATTTACTATTGAGACTCGTGCCAATTCTTTTGGCTTAAACTCGGTTGAGTCTCTACTGCAGTGGAGAAAGAGGAACATTGAGATGAGGTGACACCTGACTGTGTAGTCTGGCTTCCCATTTATCAGAAAAGGTACAAAATGCATTTGAAGGATGGCCCATGATGAATAATATTCTGCAATATGAGCCTGATCCACACAAGAAACACAGACTGGGTCATGAAGTGCTAAAGAGATGAAGATGAAGTCTAGACAGTTCCTGTCTTCTGACAGCTCCCCGTGTAAAGAGGAGATAGTTATGCACTTAGTGGTCATACATTGACAAATGCGATAATGTAAATGGGACACAAACAAATGAGAGCAGAACAGATAGTATGTGGGTTTCCTTTGACGATGGGGAAGGGCAGTCTTTGCAGCAAATTCAAAAGACAAAGCCATGAAACTGCAGCATTCATTTGTAGAAATGAGTCATCTGCTGTGACTAGGCCTAGACCTGAGCTATAGGTGGGGACAGATGTACCATGCAAAAGGTAGGATGATATTTTGTTAAAAGGGATGAAACAATAATAATAAGTTTTAAGGAGTAAAGAGATTTAATAGAAATATATGTTTAACACAAATTATATATATGGAAGGCTGAATAATGACTCCTCCCTTTCTCCCACAAAGACATCCATAGTCTAATATCTGGAACCTGGATATATTCATTCACTTAGGAAATGGGGAATTAAGGTTGTAGATGGAATTAAAGTTACTAATCAGCTAATCTTGAGTCTAAAATAATCACAAGGTTCCTTATAAGTGGAAGAGAGAGGCAGAAGAGAAATAACCAGAGAAATGGACGCATGAAAAGAATTCAGCCAGATGTTGCTTGCTTTGAAGATGGAGGAATGTGGCCATAAAGCAAGGAATGCAGGTGGCCTCTGGAAGCTGGAAAAGGGCAAGGAAATGGATTCTTTCCTTCAGCCTCCAGAAGCCCTGCTGACAACTTGATTTTAATGAGGCCAGTGAGTCCAATGTTATATTTCTGACCCCCAGAACTTTAACATAACAAATTTGTGGGACTTCTGCTTCTGGCTTAACATGGCAACATGGGAAGATATTGAACTTACTTCTTCCCATAGACACACTTAATCTAGAGCAGTGATGGTGAACCTTTTGAGCTCAGCGTGTCAGCATTTTGAAAAACCCTAACTTAACTCTGGAGCCGTGTCACATACAGAAATTTTTTTGATATTTGCAACCATAGTAAAACAAAGACTTATATTTTTGATATTTATTTTATATGTTTAAATGACACTTAACAAAGAAAAATCAACCAAAAAAATGAGTTTGCATGTCACCTCTGACACGCATGTCATAGGTTCGCCATCACTGATCCAGAGCTACATATGGAATAATTTCCTCTAGGAAAAGCAAACTAAACACTGGCCAGCGTAAACCCTTCTCTTTGGAAAACGAGAGGGAAACCACATGAAGCAAGCAGGAAAGGCTGAGACACAGTCTCGCCATAAACCCCACCCCCAGTGCAATGACTCAAAATTGTTAGAGAACTACAGACCTGGAGCTTCTTCCTGAAGAGCAAAGAATTTGTACCCCACATTGAGCACCCCAACTTTTAAAACTGGCACCTGAGAGATAAGACTCCAAAACATATGGCTTTGAAACAAATGGTGCTTGTGGAAGAGACACCATGGGCTTGGCCAACTGAGGAAAGGTCTTGAAGAGCTGCAAGCAGACCACCTGCCTCAGGGCTCAGCCCAGAAGTAGCCCTTTGTAAAACACTCAGCCTTTAGGTGAATGAAACTCATTTCATAAATTTAAAGTGTGAGTCTGAGGGGCAGACGCCTGCTGGCATATGGGCTTGACCAACTGAGGAAAGGTCTTGAAGAGCTGCAAGCAGACCACCTGCCTCAGGGCTCAGCCCAGAAGTAGCCCTTTGTAAAACACTCAGCCTTTAGGTGAATGAAACTCATTTCATAAATTTAAAGTGTGAGTCTGAGGGGCAGACGCCTGCTGGCATATTCTCTGGGGTTGGCGGCTGATGGGCACCACCTTCCTGCTCTCCCTTAGCCTTGCTAAAGATGGCAGGCACCATCTTCTCCTCCCCCCGTTTCCTTACTTTTCTTCTACTTCCTTTTTTCTTTTCTTTTTCCTTGATTTCAGCCAATGCTGTGCTCAGAGAACTTCTGCCTCAGTTTTTATGTCTGATGACTTGGTTTTGCAGCTGCTATCCAGGGAATACACCTTAATCTCCTGGCCCTGGAAGCTGGCAGGGTGGTGAGGCACTTGGGTTCCTAGGTCCCATGAAACTATAAAAATCAAGACAATTCTTGAGAGACAACCACTCCCAGGACACTGCATACCAATGGTCTTTCTGAGAAAAAGACCTATTTGCTTGTCCAGGACATTTTGTCAGAGGGACAGTTTTCTGGTTTGGCAAACATATAGAAACTGATAGCAAAGCTCTCAGGGAACAGAGGCTATTGGACATACTCTTTGTGCCCTCCCTCTGCCTTGTTCCAGCTTGCTGGTATCTTGCAGAAAGGAGCTTATACCCTTGTCTGGTGCCCTGATTTTCGTGGCTGTTACCAGCTGACATTTACATTCCATGGCTCTGATGACCAGCAAAGCATATACTTTTGTGTCCTACAGGACTATAACCAATAGAGAAAAAGTTTTTAAATAGCAACCACATCCAGGGCACAGCAAGAAGCAACAGACACAAGAGTTTAATCTTTCTGTAAAAGAGGAGTATTAGCTAACTAGAGGCCCGGTGCATGAAATTCGTGCACTGGAGGGGGGGGGGTGTCCCTCAGCCCAGCCTGCACCCCCTCCAATCTGGGACCCCTCGGGGGATGTCCTACTGCCAGTGTTTAATTATAAGCCTGCTCCTTAGGCTGCATCTATGATGATCCTATATAATAAAGAGATAATATGCAAATTGACCATCATGCCCTCACACAAGATGACCACTCCCTTGTGGTCAAAGATGGCTGCCCCCATGTGGTCACAAGACAGCCACCAGCAGGGGAGGGCAGTTAGGAGCAACCAGGCCTGCAGGGGAGGGCAGTTGGGGGTGACCATGCTGGCAGGGGAGAGCAGTTGAGTGCAATTGGACTGACAGGGGAGCAGTTAGGCATCAATCAGGCTGGCAGGGAAGTGGTTAGGGGGTGATCAGGCTGACAGGCAGAAGCGGTTAGGGGCAATCAGGCAGGCATGCAGGCGAGTGGTTAGGAGCCAGCAGTCCCGATTGTGAGAGGGGTCCCAGATTGGAGAGGGTGCAGGCTGGGCTGAAGGACACCCCCCTCAATTGCATGAATTTTGTGCACTGGGCCTCTAGTTAAAAATAAAGCATGCTGCTTATTCAATCACAAAGGTGTAAAAGATAACCAAAAGGTAGGGCAGGGTTAAACAGTAAGGTTCATATCCTACACAAAGCAACCCTTAAAGACTGGGAGAGGTGGCTTTTTCCTCTTCTGTATAGAAACCAACACAAGGAGCAAAGCAAAATAAAGAAACAAAAAAATATATTCCAAACAACAACAGAGATAAACCTCAGAAAAATGTCTTAATGAAACAGAGATAAATAATTTACCTGAAGAGAAGTTTAGTAATAGTCATAAAGATGCTCTCTAAACTTGGGAGAAAAATGGATGAACGCAATAAGAACTTCAAAAGAGGAAAGTACAGAGTGAAGCAAAGGTAGGTTTACAGTTGTTCATATGGAAACAATACAATAATTAATAAATAACAATATGAGAATAAACTGTGCTTAGTGTACTCACAATTGTAAACCTACTTTTTCCCAAACAGAAGTCACAGAACTGAAAAATACAACTGAATTGGAAATTGCAGGACAGGGGTTCAACAGCAGACTAAATGAAACAGAAAAAAGAACCAGTGATTTCAAAGAAAGGGCAGAGGAACTCACCCAATCAGCACAATTAGAAAATTAAATAATAATAATAATAATAATAACTTAAGGATATTATGGGATACTTATGGGATAACATCAAGTGAACTGACATTCACATGATAGGAGTGCCAGAAGGAGAAGAGAGACAGAAAGGGGCAGAACATTTATTTAAAGAAATCATGGCTGAAAACTTTGCTAACCTGAAGAAAGAAAGAAACATCCAGATATGGGAAGCACAGAGAGTTCCAAAGAAGATGAAACCAAAGAGACCCAGAATACAAATTATTAGAATGAAATGTCAAAATTTAAACACAAGCCCTAGCTGGTTTGGCTCAGTAGATAGTGCTTCAGTCTGTGGACTGAAGGGTCCCAGGTTTGATTCTGGTCAAGGGCACATGCCTGGGTTAGGGGCTGGATCCCCAGTGGGGGCTGGAGGGGCATGCAGGAGGCAGCCAATCAATGATTCTCTCTCATCATTGATGTTTCTATCTTTCTCCCTCTCCCTTACTCTGAAATCAATAAAAATATATTTTAAAAAATTGAACATGAGAAGAATATCTTAAACAAAGCAAGAAAAAAATCAATTTGTTACATACAAGGAGACACCCATAAGATTATTAGCAGATTTTTCAGCAGAAGTTTTACAGATCAGAGATAGTAGCATGATATATTCAAAATGCTGAAAGGAAGCACTTCAAACCAATAATACTTTCCCCAGCAAAGTTATCATTCAGAATGGAAGAAGATAGTTTCCCAGAAATAACAAAAGCTAAAGGAGTTCATCACTAAAAGCAATTTTATAAGAAATGATAAAACAACGTCTTTAAGCTGAAAAAATGGTGTTTATTATTAATAAGAAAATATGAAAGTCTAAATCTTACTGGTAAGGTAAACATATAATCAAAGCAGTGGATCAATTACCTCTAAAGCTAGTATGAAGTTTAAAAGACAAAATCAGTAAAAATAATCATAATTGCAATAATTAGGTAAAGGATACTTAAGATAATAAGATGTAACATATAACATCAAAAAGATAAAATGTGGGGGTTGGGGAAGAATAAAAATGTAAAGCTTTAGAATGTATTCAAATAAGTTTTTATCAACTTGAAATAGAATGTTATATATGATTTGTTTAATATAAATATAATTTGTCATAGTAATCACAAAGCAAAAACCTATAGTACATATACAGAAGATAATAAGAAAGTAATCTAAACATACCACCTAAGAAAGTCTTCAAACCAATATTCCTGATAAACATAGAAGCACAAATTATCAACAAAATATTAGCAAAACCAAATTCAATATATTTTAAAACTATCATACAACATGAACAAGTAGGATTTATTCCAGGTATGCAAGAATGGTCCCACATCCACAGATCAATCAATGTGATGCACAATATGAACAAAATAAAGAATCCTATCTAATAATAGACAAAAATGGTAATTGACTGTACCTTTGCTATGCCTCCCATTGGCTAATCAGCGAGATATGCAAATTAACCCAACCAAGATGGCGGCCGGCAGCCACGCAGCTAAAGCGAGCAGGAGGCTTGCTTGCTCCAATGATGGAGGAAGCCAAGGTTCCCCGCCTGCCACAGCCCAGCTCTGAACTCCAAAAACAACAAAGTTTCAATTATAGAAGCTAAACAAACCCCAGATACCTTCTTTCAGCAGGCCGTGGCCTCAGAGTTGTAGCGAGCAGGAGCCCGGCTCTCAGCTCCAGTGACGGCAACAAAGTTTCAATTATAGAAGGTAAATAAATCCCAGAATAAAAAAAGAAAAGAAAAAAAGGAGAGGCTGGGAGCTTCAGTCGCTGGCCAGCCTGAAAACGGCCCTCAGTCCCTCACCCAGACTGGCCAGGCACCCCAGTGGGGACCCCCACCCTGAAGGGGGTGTGACCAGCTGCAAACAGCCATCAGCCCCTCACCCAGGCTGGCCAGGCACCCAAGCGGGACCCCCACCCTGATCCGGGACACCCTTCAGGGCAAACCAGCTGGCCCCCATCCATGCACCAGGCCTCTATCCTATATAGTAAAAGGGTAATATGCAAACTGACCCTAACAGCAGAAAGACTGGGAATGACTGGTCACTATGACACACACTGACCATCAGGGGGCAGATGCTCAATGCAGGAGCTGCCCTCTGGTGGTCAGTGCGCTCCCCCATGGGGGAGCTCTGCTCAGCCACAAGCCAGGCTGATGGCTGCCAGTACAGTGGTGGTGGTGGGAGCCTCTTCTGCCTCCTCAGCAGCACTAAGGATGTCTGACTGCAGCTTAGGTCTGCTCCCCATTGGCAAGTGGACATCCCCCAAGGGCTGCTGGGCTGCCTCTCCCTTCCTCTCTGAAATCAATATATATTATTAAAAGAAAAAGGCTACATATTGTATTTTTAAAAACTTGTAAATTAAAAATAAATAATTATAACTATCTCTATTTTGCAGAAAGAATGATGCTATGTATAGAAAATTCATAACACTCCACTAAGAAAACTTAGAAACTATAAATGAATTCAGTAAAGTTGCAGAATAGAAAATTAATATGCAGAAATTGGTTGCATCTCTATATACCAATAAACTATCAGAAAAGGAAATTAATAAAATAATCCTATTTATAATTGTGTAAATAAAATACCTAGAAATAAATTTAAACAAGTAGGTGAAAATCTATACACTAAAAACTATAAGTCATTGATAAAAAATTGAAGAAAACACAAATAAATGAAAACATAATCTGTGTTCATTGACTGGATGAATTAATAGTGTTAAAATGTCCATAGTACCCAAAACAATCTACAGATTCAATGGCAAAATTCCAATGGCAATTTTCACCACATTAAAACAAACAAATCTAAAATGTGTATGGAACCACAAATGATTCCCAAATAGCCAAAGCAATCTTCAGGAAGATCAAAGCTGGAGGCATTATGCTTTCTGATTTTAAACTATATTACAAAGCTATAGTAATTAAAATGGTATGGTATTGGTATAAAAACAGACACATGGATGATTGGAACAGAATAAAGAGCCTATAAATAAATCTATGATTATATGGTCCATTAATTTACAACAAAGGAGCCAAGAATATATAATGGGGGAAAGGATAGTCCTTTAAATAAATGATTGTTGGGAAAACTGGACAGTCACATGCAAAATAATGAAACTTTATCACGATCTTACACCATACACTAATATTAACTCAAAGTGAATTAAAAATTTCTGGGCATATATCTTAAGAAACACAAAACACTATTTTGAAAGAATATATGCATACCTATGTTCATTGCACTGTTATTTATAATAGCCAAGATCTGGAAACAGCCCATGTACCCATTAGTAAATGAGAAGATAAAAAAGTTGTGGTACATTTACACATGGAATATTATGTGGCTATAAAAAGAAGGAAATCTTACCTTTTGTGACAGCATGGATGGACCAGGAGATTATTATGCTAAATGAAATAAACCAATCAGAGAAAGAAAAATACCATATGATCTCACTTATATGTGGAATCTGATTAATAAAATAAACTGATTTAAAAAATAGAAATTTAGGTATGGATACATGGAACAAACTGACAGAGGGAGGGAGTTTGGGGGACTGGATGCAAGAGGAGAAGGGATTAACCAAAATATATATATATAACACATAGGCAGAGACAATAGTATGGTGACAGACAGAGGGAAAGGGGGATGAGGAGAGGTGGAGGTAGGCAAAGGGGCAGGGGTGAAGTGTGGTTGGAAAAAGACTTTGCCTGAGGTAGTGAGTGCACGATGCAGTGTGCAGATGATATTCTATTGAGTTGTATAGCTGAAACCTGTATGGTTTTGTAAACCAATGTCATCTAAATCAATTCAATAAGAAATATGTATATATACTTTAGTGTAAGATGTGAAACCATAAAACTCATAGAAGAAAACATAGGTAGCAAACTCCTTGACATCAGTCTTGTTGATAATTTTCTGGATTTGACACCAAAAGAAGAATCAACAAAATTAAAAATCATTAAGTAGGATTACATCACACTAAAAAGCTTCTGCACAACAACAACAACAACAAACATAGAGGCAATGAAAAAGCAACCTACTGAATGGAAGAAAGTATTTGTAAATCATATATCTGATAAAGGGTTAATATCCAAAATATATGAAGAACTCATACAACTCAATATAAAAAACAAACAAACCAGATAATCCAATCAACAACTGGGCAGATGATCTGAATAGACAATTTTTCAAGAAGACATGCAGAAGGCCAACAGAAACATGAAAAGATGCTCAGCATCACATATCATCAGGGAAATGCAAATTGAAACCATAAAGAGATATCACCTCACACCTGTTAAACTATTATAAAAAAGACAAATAATATAATAAATGTTGACAAGGATATGAAGAAATGTAACCATCATGCACTGTCTTGGGGCTATAAATTGGCGTAGCCACTATGAAAAACAGAATGGAGTTTCCTAAAATAATTAAAAATAACACTACCATATGATTCAGCAATTTCACTTCTGGGCATTTATCTGAAGAAAATAAAAACTGTAACTTCAAAAAGTATATGTACCCCCATGTTCATTGAGGCATTGTTTACAAAAACCAAGTGACAAACTAACTTAGTCATATTACTCAGGCATAAAAATAATGTCTTGATATTTGCAACAACATGAATGGACCTCATACGTCATTGTGCTAAGTGAAATAAGTCAGAAAGAGAAAGACAAATATCATATGATCTCACTTATACATGGAATCTAAAATAGAAAACCTAACATAACCCCAAAACAAACAAAAAAAGCTGATAAGTTCTGAGAACAGATGGCACTTGCCAGAGGTAGGTAGAGGTGGGGATGGGCAAAATTGGTGATGGAAGTCAAGAGTCACAAACTTCCAGTTATAAAATAAAATATCTTGCCAAAGCCGGTTTGGCTCAGTGGATAGAGCATCGGCCTGCGGACTGAAAGGTCCCAGGTTCGATTCCGGTCAAGGGCATGTACCTTGGTTGTGGGCATATCCCCGGTAGGAGATGTGCAGGAGGCAGCTGATCGATGTTTCTCTCTCATCGATGTTTCTAACTCTCTATCTCTCTCCCTTCCTCTCTGTAAAAAATCAATAAAATATATTTAAAAAAATGAAATAAATAAAATAAAATATCTTGAGGATATAATGTACAGCATGGTGACTACATTTTATAATATAGTATTGTAGATTTGAATGTTGTAAGAGAGTAAATCTTAAAAGTTGTCATCACAAGAAAAATATTAAAAATGGTGTATGGTGATAGATATTAATTAGACTTCTTGAGGTGATCACTTCACAACATATAGAAATATCAAACCATTATGCTATACATCTGAAACTAATATAGTGCTGTATATCAATTATACCTGAACAAAAAAATAAAGTTGTGTCATTTTAAAATAAACAATTATTCAAGTTAAAGTTGTATAAGATAATAAAGTTGAGCTATGGTGTTTCAGCAGCCATAGGAAACTGGTACAATACTGCATATCTATAATAATAAAAGGGTAATATGCTAATTAATCTGGACATCATTCTGGACGTCCTTCCTGACGAAGCCAGGGCTGGAGGGAAGCCAGCCTGGGTCCTGGGTGCTGGAGGGAAGCCGGTGCCGGCAGCCCAGGGAAGGAAGGCCTACTCTTGTGCGAATTTTCATGCATCGGGCCTCTAGTTCAATTCATAATAATAAAAAGAAATCATTGAAAGTCAACTTTAAAATATGATTTAATAAACAGTAAACATATTCTACCATCTCTATACCTTCTCCTAATTTTCATAGATCTTGGCATACATTTCTCGGTGCTCCTTACTTATGCCTGCTGCCTTCTACTGATTCCAGATTACTTAGATTTGTAATCACAACCTTCTGCTTCCAGCTACATTCAGAACAGAAGCATAAATACCAATGCGTATTACAACCTAGCCTCAAGCTAATACAAAGGAGAGGTTGTTACAGAGTTTTTAGGCACATCACCACTGTCCTTCTCTTGCACAGGAAACACTAATGTTGCTTACATTGTTCTGTGCCTCGTTTTGTATTTTTATTTGTATCAAATTTAAAATAATTTGGATATGGCAAAAAATTTTTTTTAAAGGTCAGAAAGGCCCTGTATCTGAGATGCTTGACACACTGCCAAATCCGTAATTACAGATTTTGTTTATGCTGTTCCTTTGACATAGGGTAACACAGCTGTATAAAAACTCATTTACTTTAGGATGACAATTCTGTTTAGATTAATTGGCTAGGGAGATTAATATTTACTTTACTTCTCTATCACTGTTGAAATGTGAACTATATTGTATAAAATCCATTAAAGACTAAGTCATACTTTTCAAAGTGCAATATGTTGACTTACTTCTAACATGCAGCTCATATGGTTGCAAATGGCAGGAAATCTTTGCATCTTTTAAAGGGCAAATGATTTCATTTGAGCATCAGGAACATAACTAGTGGGAATTGAGCTTGGAATCATTTATCCTTGTAGTGTGATGACCAAAGCTCTTCCACTCCTGAAAGCTGACCACTTTCAGAGAATTTGCTAGTTCTCTAAGGTTGCCTCATCTGGAGAAGGCTACCAGTACCTGTTTCCCCACCAGAGTGAAAAGGAGAGCCATGTGTTCCCATGTGCCTACATCAGTTCCTCATTGTGAATTGGGTGCCCCAGATCGGAAAGGTTTGTTCTATAGGAAAACCTTGAACTAATTGCTCTTGGTTCTTAGCAACAGTCCCTCAAAGCCAAGCTTAAGGGAGACCTCTAAGGCGCCTGCCACCTGTCCACGTCTTTGGAAAATCAAATGTTCTTTGACTGAATTAGACACCATCAACTAGTCACTTTCACTCCACTGTTATACCTTTCACTTTTATCAAATGCAACTACAAAAATGGCTATATAATTCTAATTTCTGCTCTTTCCAAACAATTTGGATGCTATTGCCCACTACAGTGCACATTGTCCTCTATAAAATGTTTCAGGTGATAAGTCTCTCTCAGAATTTAGGACCAGTAAATTTTCTTGAGAAACTTGCTTCCTTTTTTCAATAATGAGAATGATGTATTTTCTATATTTTCTTCTGCATGTCTTATCACACTGCTGTCACTCATCATTTGACTATCAGGATGCCGAGAATCAGAAGAGATGCTCATTCACACAATTTAACATATAGATCTGTAGTTGGATATTTGCATGTATCCTTTACTTTTTTATCCTTATCTCCAGTTTAACAAAAGGAAAATAATCCATAAATTAGTGCATTAGTATTTTTTATTTGGGAAGTTACTTAAGGCTAAGTAAGATGGAGAAGTTAAAATCTTTGGAATGACATTCTAAGTCGTAGATAAAGAAGTCTATATACACAATATCAACATCAGAGTATTCTGTAAAAAATAACCACTTAATTTTTGGTATGGTGGCAGGAGTTAAACTAATAAAACTTAGTTAAATGTAACCATTAACTCATCCAACAATATTTATCAGGGCTTTCCTATATGTATGACACATTTCTTGCCCTTAAGGAATTTTCTGTCATGAGTGTGAACAGGCAATTTAACTGTATAACATTTGCAATTTTAGAATAAATACAGCAAGCACTTGTGATTTGAATGTAGGGTGGACTTGAAGAGGAAGAAAGGTTAAAATAAAGACCCAAAGGAAGACAACAAAGGAAGGTGTTCAGAGGAAGAGGGAAGGGAAGAAAGCTTCAAGATAAAGACAAAGAATTATCAAGGACACCATAACCCGGGAGAACGCAAACCTGTTAAACAATGGGTTAGCCAGCACCTCCCAGAGACATTGAGGTTAATCTACCCTTTAGGAGCCATGGCTACACACCTAGTGTTAATAGTAATTACCTGATTAATGGTGACTGCATTATTCAGACAGTAAAAATGCACTCACATTTAATCTACAGTGGTTACAAAACATAGAGTATGTTCAGCGGTTATAGAACATACTCTATTCCCAATGATGTGTATTTGCATGTATGTATATATCTACAACTATGACCTAAAAATAGTGACCTGTGGAGGACAGAATCTTATTTCTGTTTCACATAAAGCTCTGGACACCATCAGCCCAGGGCTGCTGTGCCTCCCAGTGCCAGGGACCTATGCTGTCAGTGGCCTCCATTCTCCATATTCAATCATGGTAGGATGGCGGGCTGGTCCAGGATCTGAAAGAGAAACAAAGAGACATTTTTTGTTTTAAAAGGTTGCTATGGTTTGAGGCTGAAAATTAGTCATTATTCAAGGTCACCAGGAGACTTAATAAAAAAAAGTTCATATTTAAAAAGGGGACAACAGATTCTAACAGATCACTCGCAGTTTTTGACACATTCTCTCTCAGCGGTTTGAGAAGTAGCACAGAGATACCTTGCAATAGCAAACTGAAGATTTAATTTACCTGGAACATAAATGATTAATGTTAAGAGGTGTGGATGGCTATTAACCACCCATATAATCACCTTATTTTCCAAGGGTACAGTTTCCTTCATATCCATATATGATATCTATGGAAATCTGTGGAAATAAGTAGCTCATGTTCTCTTTAGATGGAATGACATTTCTCAAAGGTATTGTGACAATTACCGAAGGAACCCAGGTAATTTTTTAATAGTTTGGCTTTTATAGTTTTAATGAAAATATGTTTTAGACCTAAATTACTGAATAATTGTATATGTGTTTATTTCTTTTTAAAGTGGGACTATCACAATACAACAAAATCTATGTAAGATTAAGGGAAACAGAAACACAGTGATTACATATGGTGGTATTGTTTGTAAGAGCCAAATAAAAAAAGGAGCCATTTTTAAATTTTCTATACAGATTTGATTAAAAGACAAATTTTTACTGTTGCTTCGGTAAAGCAAATTTCTTATCTCTTTACCTCCAAATTTTTACTAATCTGGGTCATTTCATTTTTCTATGAAAGAATATAATTCCCTTTTTATAGCAGAAGCCCATGGTGGGAAGGGGTGAGTAGTATATAAAAAGGGTGTTTCACTCCTGGAGCCTTTTCTCTTCAACAACTTGAGTGTCCAACCATAGATTTTATCTTTTAAAAACTTGCATATGTACCCTAGCCAGTTTGGATCAATGCATAGAGCGTTGGCCTGCAGACCAAAGGGTCCTGGGTTTGATTCCAGTCAAGGGCACGTACCTTGGTTGCAGGATCCTCCCCAACCCAGGCCCTGGTCAGGGCTCCTGCAGGAGGCAACCAATTGATTTGTTTCTCTCACATCAATGTTTCTCTCTGTCTTTCCCTCTCTCTTCCACTCTCCCTAAAAATCAATGGAAAAATATCCTTGGTGAGGATTAACAACAAAAACATAAAAACTTGCATATGCAAAAGTAAGCAATTAGATTATATTAAACCAAAAAGCTTCTGCACAGCAATAGAAATCATCAATGAAAATGAAAAGGCAAACTATTGAATGGGAGAAAATATTTACAAACCTTATACCTGGTAAGTAATTATCCAAAATATACAAAAACTCATACAACTCAATAACAAAAAAATATGATTAAAAATGAGCAGAGGATCTGAATAGATATTTTTTAAAAATGCAGATGACCAACAGACATATGAAAAGATGCTCAACATCACTAATCATCCAGAAAATGCTAATAAAAACCACAGTGAGATATTACCTTACACCTGTTAGAATGGCTATTATCAAAATGACAAAAAGAAACAAATGCTGGTGAGAATGTGAGAAAAAAGTAACCCTTGTGCACTGTTGGTGAGAATTCAAATTGGTGCTGCCACTGTGGAAATCAGTGTGGAGGTTCCTAAGAAAATTAAAATAGAACTGCAACATGATTCAGCAGTTGCTCTTCTGGAATCTAGCCAAAGAAAATACAACATTAATTTAAAAATATATATCTTGGCTGGTGTGGCTCAGTTGGTTGAGCATTGTCCCATGCACTAAGAGGTCACTGGTTTGATTCCCAGTCAGGGCATAAATGCCTAGGTTGTGGGCTCAATCTGCAGCAGGGGGCATGTGGGAGGCAGCCAACTGATGTTTCTCTCATAGATGTTTCTATCTCTCTCTACCTCTCCTTCCTCTTTTCTCTCTAAAATCAATAAAAATATATTTTAAAAATAAAATAAACTTGTATGCAGATATGCATATAACCCATGGACACAGACAATAAGGTGGTGGAGGCCTGGGGGGGGGGGGCGGTGTTGGGGGCAGGATATAAGGGGTCAAAGGGATAAATTACATAATTTTTTTCAATAATAAAGTTAAAAAAACATTTTATATAAAAAATTTCAAAATTTAACTTAAATGCATTTAGTGATTCTCTCAGATCATCTTTAACACTGAAATCTGTACATGCAGCAATCACGCTATTCATAACGTTCTCCTGAACATGTCACTAAGAGGAAAACTACCCACCCTGGAGCATTGCTATAAACATATTGTCATCTGGGAAAACAATAATGCATAAAAATCAGCTTCAGGCAAAGTGAAGTTCTACTGAAATACACCCAGTTTTTACATGCTAATGTCTTAAATGTTTCATTGAAATGTTTCAAGAATGAGTTAGCAAGGAACACTGCTCCTGGTCTCATAACCCAGATAATGCTATAATCAAAATAGTTTCTGAATTAAATGAGTTTTTCATCTCAGATAAAAAAAATTAAACTAAAAAAGATAATATGTGCCTTCCTGTTCATTGCAGAATTATTTATAATAGCCAAGACATGGAACCAACCTGAGTGTCTATCAGTATATAAGTGAATAAAGACATATATATATGAATAAAAAATGAAATCTTACTATGTGTGATACACAGATGAACTTTTAGGATATTATGATGAGAGAAAAAAGTCAAAACAAAAACAACAACAAAATCCCCAGCTTATTGATAACGAGAACAGATTTGTGGTTGTCTGAGATGGGGCTGGGCAACATGGGTGAAGGTGGTCAAGAGGTACAAATTTTCTTTCCTTTTTTTCCATTAATCCTCAGCCAAGGATTTTTTTTTTCATTGATTTGTAGAGAGTGGATGGGAGGATGAGAGACACACAGAGAGAAATATCAATGTGAGAGGGACTCATTGATTAGTTGCCTCCCATATGCACCCCAACCAGAGCCAGGGATTGAGCCTGCAATCGAGGT
Source organism: Myotis yumanensis (assembly GCF_028538775.1). NCBI lineage: Eukaryota > Metazoa > Chordata > Mammalia > Chiroptera > Vespertilionidae > Myotis > Myotis yumanensis. The sequence continues at coordinate 61,409,650 of NW_027223753.1, read as the reverse complement.
ATGCACCCTCAACCATAAACAAACCCGCAACCCTTCAGTGGGTGTGCCAATGCTCTAACTATTGAGCCAAACCAGCTAGGGCAAGAGGTACAAATTTTCAGTTATAAAATGAATAAAGTACAAGAATGTAATGTATAGCATTGTTAATAATACCGTATTGCAAATTGAAAATAGCTAAGGAATTGGATCTTGAAAGTTCCCATAATGAAAAAAAAATATTGTACCTATGTATGGTGACATATTAACTTGACTTACTGTGGGGATCACTTTGCAATATATATAAGCATCAAGTCATTACATTGTACACTTGAAAGTAATACAATGTTGTGTAAGTTATACATCAATAAAAAAGGAAAACAATAACAATTACATAATAGCAAGTATCAGAGAAAAAAAGTGTTTTACAACCTAATATGTATAATTTTAATCACATTTTGTAATCTATCATATTTTCAAATCTTGAAAATGCATTGTGCCTTTGATGTTTGGGATGTAGGGGAGAATTGTGTGAGTGTGACCATATGGGGTGGATCTCCTGGTAATAAGCTGTTGTTTTCTGCTGTATACACATAACCTGGCTGAGACTTTGATGCTCACAAAGCTAAGATGGCATTTTTAATATATTCTGATATCTTCTCATCAATATTTGGACACAACAATTTGTGGTGATGTCTTTATTGCTAAGAGATAAATCTAGGTAATTATTCAATCTAACACTTGACTATGTTTCAGTAGACAAATTCTTTGAACAATTCTATCGATTCTCTACTTTGCTTTGATAAGTATAAAGCACATAATATAGGAAGCACAAAATAAACTTGGCAATTATTCTGTGCATTAGGGGTATGTAGTTAGTCAAACCATGAAATTAAAAGACAATATAGTCACTTTTGGACCTAAATGATTTGTATTGATTTCTCCTATCAGTTAAATGCACCATAAAATGGCCAGTTTTTCACATTACTTCAGGTTCTATAAATCTGAATAAAGAGAAATTTTAAACAGAAAGTGGTGGAAATAATATTTGAAAGGTCACAGGGGACATGGCATGAATGGTTTAAAAATTATTACCTTCTGTATTTTTCTCAAATTGGAAATCAGGACTTGTAGTCTACTAGTATTTGTATTAGAAGGTGGGGAAACTTATATTACAAGTTTCATAACCAGTAGAATGGTGTAACGATAAACTTACCTGCCTGAGGACACATAATGCCTTATTTTGTGATTCATTAGAGCTATAAGAAATGGTCAGCAAAGTACTGTAAACCTCATGTCTCAAATCCAGCCCTACACTTAGATGTGTCAATAAAGTTTTGTCAAAACACAGTCCTGCCTCCTTGTTATGTATTGTCTATGGTCACTTGCATGCTACAATGGCAGAGTTGAGTAATTGCAACAGACACAAAGTGGACCACAAAGCCAAAATTAGTTGCAATCTGGTTCTTTCCAGACTAAATTCACTGGGCCCTGCTATCCCAGCTGTACTATTGTCATTTTGAACACATCCTGCCATGGATGGGTAGCAGTTTCTGATAATTAGTCATGTGTTTTGTTTGAGATCACCATACCCTCTGAATGTGCTTGAATCCAACATTGGAAAATGTTTCTAAGTAAGGGAGTAGAGCTCTAGCTGGTTTTATTAGACCTGTTAAACAAATAGGAAGCAGATTTCTCATGGGCAATCAGTTTGCCATCTTCTGTGAGCATGAAATTCATTTTATCATTTTAGAGAGGAAAATGTGATCTTAAGCATGGGAAAAAGTTTTAAAATATATTCTGTAATATGACCTACCTTCCCACTGTTTGTTTCAACTCAATAATAAAATATAACTCCCAAATGTGAAGAACTTTCCTGGGCTGTGAAATTGATAAGATCCAGACTCTTCATCTGGACAATTTTCTCAATCCTCTTCCCTCCCAATTTTTACCTCCACTTGGCTTCTGCAAATTTTAAAGGAAAGAATGTTACTTTAAATATGGGCACTGATAGTTGCATATGTGCTCATTTATTTTTTTTGTAAAACAAAGTTCACACACTTATTTAACAAAGAATTACAATAAATTTAATAGTAGCATATAGCAAATAAAAGGAAACCTGTATCAGACTGATCACAGACCCTTCTAGGTAAAAAACAACATCTAATTTTTCCAAATTGGGTACACCATAGTAATAGTGTTGCATGTAAAATTAATTTTAAAGCAAAAAAAAAATATTTGCTGTTGTGAACTATTGCATTCTCCTCTTGGTTCTGAATACTCTGTTGACTTATTTCTTCATTCAGTAGAGGATCACGTCCCATTATTTAATTTTTCTGCACCATTCCCAGAGGCAATTGCTTATCATTTCACAACTGTGTGAATGCTCCTCGGGTGTTCCTCTTCCTTCCTAGGCTACTATCAGAGACAGAGAAGCATTGATCAGACTGTCAAACCTCAGAGGGAAGTTAGGGGAGGGTGGGGGTAAGGAGGAGAGATCCACCAAAGGACTTATATGCATGCATATAAGCCTAACCAACGGACACAGACAACAGGGGGGTGAGGGCATGAGTGAAGGTGTTAATGGGGGTTGAGGACACATATGTAATACTTTAATCAATAAAGAAATTAAAAAAAAAAATCTAAGTGGTACCCCAACAGTTATTTTGTTGTGTGATTCAATCTTAACCTAGATCTCTTAGCATGCTCTATATTAAACTAAGTGTAAACTAGTTTTGCTAAAAGATTAACAGCAACCTTATTTAAGTAAAAAAAAATGGGGTATTAAGCAAGATGGTGCAAGAAATCCATGCTGTGACGCATCCTCCTGAATCCTAAATGGACTAGAAATAAAACACAGAAAACAAGGCTGAAGTCACATGCCTCCTTATATTTAGACCAGAGTAATACAGTGGTACTGGGAATTTGGCATGTGCTTAATACTGAGAACCAATGGAGCCCCATGCCTAATTCGGGATGGGAACTTGAAGCTGAAAGTTATGGACTAGAATGTGGCCCAGAACTACAGCTGTAAAGGACTCTATGGGACTTGGGAAACCTAAGGACAAGAAGGAATTGAGCTAAGCCACCTGCTGGCCCAGTGACTGCATGTGTGGTATCCAATTTTGATTCTGTAAAAAATGTTTCTTTAATATCTTTAAAAAATTAGGTTATTCTTTAAAGGAGCAGATGTACAATGTTTAGTTTCTAGCAGTAGAAGAAAACCAAGGGGGTTAATAGAGATAACCTCATCAACTCCAAGAAGACACAGGAAAGGATAGGAGGAGGAGAAAGTGTTGAAGAAGAGAAGGAGGAAGAAGAGGAAATAGAAAGGCTAGCAGACTGAAAGCACAAAATAGTAATTATAGAAATACAAGTATTCAACTAAAAATAATATAAACAATTAAACCTACTTATAAAGACCAAAAATATTTCATTGTTTTTTAAAAAAGAATCTAGTTGTATGCTATATACTTGATTCACACCTAAAAGGACCCTCCTCCACAAAAGAGCAACAATAAAGGAATGAAAATAAAAACACCTGTCAAATACTATGGAAAAAGTAAGTTGCTTAAATATTACTTTCAAGTAAATTATAATTAAGAGGGACATTGCATAATAATTAAAGGAACCACATACTAGAATATCTAAAAATTGCAATGTGTCCTAATCATATTAGCTGAATTTTGTTAAGCAAAAAAGGAGAAAATTACAAAAAGAATTTACTAAATTCACAATCTGTTTGTGGTTTTTAACATGTAATATTAGGAACAGTAGAACAAGTCAATAAATATAGGATAATTTTGAACAAATTAATAAGCTCACCATATATATGTATACATATACATATACATATACATATGTATATATGTGTGTATACACCAGGCCTCTAGTGTATATATATATATATATATATATATATATATACACACACACATATATATATATATATACATATATATATATATATATATATATATATATATATATACACTAGAGGCCTGGTGCACAAACATTTGTGCACTCGGGGCGGTCCCTCAGCCCAGCCTGTGCCCTTTCGCAGTCTGGGACGCCTCGGGGAATAACCACCTGCTGGCTTAGGCCCGCTCCCTGGGAGATTGGGCCTAAGCTGGCAGTCAGACATCCCTCTGGCAGCCTGGGAGCCCTCAGGGGATGTCCACTTGCCAGTGGGGAGCACGCCTAAACTGCAGTCGGACATCCTTAGCACTGCTGAGAGGTGAGAGAGGCTCCCACCACCACCACTGTACTGGCAGCCATCAGCCTGGCTTGTGGCTGAGCAGAGTTCCCCCTGTGAGAGCACACTGACCACCAGAGGGCAGCTCCTGCATTAAGCATCTGGCCCTTGGTGGTCAGTGTGTGTCATAGTGACCAGTTGTTCTGCTGTTAGGGGCAATTTGCACATTACCCTTTTATTATAAAGGATAGAGGCCTGGTGCACAGGTGGGGGCTGGCTGGTTTGCCCTGAAGGGTGTCCCAGATCAGGGTGGGGGTCCCGCTGGGGTGCCTAGCCAGCCTGAATGAGGGGCTGATGGCTGTGTGCAGCTGGTCACAGCCCATTCAGTGTGGGGGTCCCTACTGGGGTGCCTGGCCAGCCTAGGTGAGGGGCTGGTGTCTGTTTTCAGGCTGGCCAAACCCCCTTTAGGGTGGGGGATCCCCACTGAGGTGCCTGGCCAGTCTGTTTGAGGGGCTGAGGGCCATTTTCAGGCTGGCCAAGCCCCCCTCCCCAGAAACGGAAGCTCCCAGCTTTTCTTTTTTTTTTATTCTGGGATTTATTTACCTTCTATAATTGAAACTTTGTAGCCTGAGGTGGAGCTCAGAGCCGCTCAGGAGGGAAGCTTGGCTTCCTCCATCACTATGGGCAACCCAAGGCTCCAGCTCCATGTCCAAGGCCCGCTGAAAGCAGGTATCTTGGGTTTATTTATCTTCTATAATTGAAACTTTGTTGCTTTGAGTGGAGCTCAGAGCCAGCAGCGGCAAGCGGGAAGCTTTGCTTCCTCCATCATTGGGGCAACCAAGCCTCCTGCTTGCTCCAGCTCCATGGCTGCTGCCTGCTTATCTTGGTTGGGTTAATTTGCATATAGTCGCTCTGATTGGCTGGTGGGTGTGGCTTAAGGTATAGCAAAGGTATGGTCAATTTGCATATTTTTTTTTAGTGTAGATATATACACATTGTAATAGTTCTCAGCCATAATAAAGATTAAATATTGCCACTTATGACAACATGAGTGGATCTTGAGGAATTATGTTGAGTAAAGTAAATCAGGCGGAGAAAGACAAATACTGTAATGATCTCATGTATAATGTAAAACTTGAAAAGTCAGACTAATAGAAACAGATATACAGAGATGGTGGTTGCCAGAACTAGGTGGAGGGGGAAGTGGTGTGTGAATAAAGGAAACGGGTATAGGTGTTCAATGGGTACAAATTTCTAGTTATAAGATGAGTAAGTTTTGGGGATTCAATCCTATATAATAAAAGCCTAATATGCTAAGTGTCCGGTTGTCTGGTCGGCTGTTCAACCAATCAAAGCATAATATGCTAATGATATGCTAAGGCCACTCAACCGCTCACTATGACATGCACTGACTACCAGGGGGCAGATGCTCGAATCAGTAGGTTAGCTTGCTGCTGGGGTCCAGCCGATTATTACCATCCCTTAGGATTGAGTGAGACAGACTGAACACTCCCTGGAGCCCTCCCATGGTCCCTCCCCAGCTGGCCAACCTCCCACATCCCTCTCTGGCCCCAATCATGCACCAGTGGGGTCCCTCAGCCTAGCCTGTGCCCTCTCGTAATCTGGGACCCCTCAGGAGTTTTTAGAGAGACGTTTTTGGCCCAATTCTGCAGGCCAGACCTAGGGTCCCCACTGGTGCATGAATTTGTGCACCAAGCCTCTAGTGTACTATATAATGACTATAGGTAACAATACTACATTATATACTTGGAGTTTTCTAAAAGAGTATATTTAAAAAATTGTCACCATAAAAAATGTCAAAGAAAAAAATATATGGATGTATTAACTAGCATTATTGTGGTGGTAATTCTACAATATATAGAGATATCAAATCATCACATGCACCTTAAATTTACAAAATGTTATATTTCAATTATATCTCAATAAATATGAGGGAGGGGGGAGAAAGAATAAAGAGAAAAGTTGGTTATCCTAGAAGACAGGTAAAACAGATAAGCTTCCAGTAAAGTTGATTCTATCTGTTCAGAGCAACCAGAACAAATACCTAAGATGTAGATCTATATACCATCTACCTCTAAATCCATGTCTATCTCTATCTCTATCTCTATCTCTATCTCTATCTCTATCTCTATCTCTATAACTCTACCTACACCTACACCTACATCTATATATATCTATATCTATTTTTATATCTAATCATATATATGTCTATATCTACCTATATCTGTATCTGTACCTGTATCAAAACCTGTACCTATACCTATATCTATACCTGTACGTATACATATCTGTATCTATATCTATATCTATATCTATATCTATATCTATATTTATCTATCTATCTATCTATATCTATATCTATATCTATATCTATATCTGTATCTATATCTGTATCTACTAGGTGTAGCAGTTAATGTGGATATTTTTCAATAGATGAAGTTACACATATGTTGATATATATGCGATTTGATATGTATGCTATTTTATTGTATTGACAAGTTTCAAAACTTCATATGTCAAATTTTCTGAAGGTGTTAACATCATAAATAGTTTTACTCTTAAAAATGTAGAATTTTGTGCCAAAAAAAGGAGCATTTGCAGGAACTTTTAATTAATTACTTTATTTTGAAGAAAAGTGCTGCTGAATACTTCAGGAAGATTATGGTGAACATGCTCTATCTCAGGATAGTACTTGTGAACGCTGGTTTAAATGTTTTAAAAGTGATGATTTCGATGTGAAAGACAAAGAACGTCCAAGTCAACTAAAAAAGTTTGAAGACCAACACTTATAAGCATTATTGGAGGAAGATGCATGTCAACCTCAAAAACAACTTTCAGAAAGATTAAACGGTGCTCAGCAAACACTTTCCGATCATTTACAAGCAATAGGAAATATTTTAAAAGAAGGAAAATGAGTGCCACATCAACTGAACGAAAGACAAATGGAAAACCGAAAAGTCATCAGTAAAATGTTGCTTCAATGGCATGAAAGGAAGTCTTTTTTGCATCGAATTGTGATTGGCGATGAAAAGTGGATTTATTTTGACAATCCCAAATGCACAAAATCATGGGTTGATCCCAGGTCAACCATCAACATCGACTGCAAGGCCAAATCGCTTCAGAAAGAAGACAATGCTCTGTGTTTGGTGGGATCAGGAAGGTGTGCTGTGTTATGAGCTTCTAAAACCAGGTGAAACTATTAATACTGATTGCTACCAACAACAAATAATCAACTTGAACCATGCTTTGATCGTGAAATGACCATAATGTGCCAGAAGACAGGGCAAAGTAATTTTGCTTCATGATGATGCACCATCACACAGTTAAATACAGGTTAAAAAGTCTTGCTTGGGAAGTATTAACCCACCTGCTGTATTCACCAGACCTTGCTCCTTCAAATTACCACTAGTTCTGATTGATAGCACAGGCACTTTCTGAGCAGTACTTCAAAACATATGAAGAAGTGGAAAATTGGGTCTCTGAATGGTTTGCCTCAAAACAAGAAAAGTTATATTGGGACAGGACGGTATCCACAAATTACTTGAAAGATGGGAAAAATGTGTAGCTAAAAATAGACATTACTTTGAATAAAGCACTTTTAATGTTTCTCTTGAAATTATCGTGCTTTCTTTGATTACAAAATCTGGCATTATTAACCAGTACACCTAGTATATCTATCTGTATCTATCTCTATCTCTATCTCTATCTATCTCTATCTCTATCTATCTCTATCTCTACCTATCCTATATAATAAAAGGCTAATATGCAAATCAACCAAACAGCGGAATGACTGGTCGCTATGATGTGCACTGACCACCACGGGGCAGATGCTCAACACAGGAGCTGCCCCCAACGCACAGGCCCCAAGACATCCAAACTGGGTGCCAGCAGGGCCCCCTCTCCCACATTGCCCCGCTGATCACCCCACAGATGGGCCCTGATCGCCAGCCAGGCCTAAGGATTCTACTCATGCATGAATTTCATGCACCAGGCCTCTAGTATATCTATATGAGGACTATACTTTGCATTTTAGAATGTTTAGCAGAATCATTGATTTCAACCCTCTAGATGCCAGTGGCATCCCGTTCTTCCCAAGAGGAGAAAAACTTTCCTTCAGACATTACCAAGTGTTCCCTGGGAGACAAAATAATTCCCGATGAGAACCGCTGTCATTTATATTATCTATAGTTACAGATGTGTAAACTGTATCTTTATCTTCTATTGTCCCAGTAAAAGATCTTAGCGATAAGAAACCAGAGTTTTCACATAGTATTTGATTAATGATTTACCCCACCTATGATGAAGATTTTTTTTTGTTAAATGGTGACGGTAATTTCTGCCTTATCTTCTGTGTGGGTTGTTTAGGTGCTAAGAGGATATAGTAGATATGAAAATCTTTTAAAAATCTGTGCTAACAAGACAAAGATAAAATAATAGTAGATGATAATAAAATAATTTATTACTGTAGTTATTGAACTAACACAGAAATTAATGTTATGTGTACATTGAAATGGTTTATTAAAGATAAGAAGTAAAGTCAAGAGACGATATAGAATAATAATATGCTACTTGGTGATAGATATAAATGGGAAAAATCACTTATTTCATAATTTCAAAGTTTCCATTCTTAATTGCTAACATGAGAATAATAGTAGCCCAGACCTAGAAGAATTGTGGGAAGAGATAAGTCCATTGTCATAAGTGGCTAAAAATACTGGCTCATAAGAGGTATGTGAAGAAATATTTGTAGACTCCAAATCCATGCCCCTTTCTCATGATATTCTGGGGCATATTCTTCTGAAGCCTGACTTTTTCTGTAGTCCTTTTGATTAAATATTGTGGGCTTTCTCTATTCCATTTTCTTCAACACTTAGCAATCTAACACACTACTCCTTCCCCTGTTTGTGGCCCTAAGTTTCTATTCTCTATCAGTAATATCTTCTACACCCTTGTCATCCACAAGGATACATTTCCCCTATTTGCAAATTTTGGAGAGGCTTCTCAAGGACAGCACACTTAGAAATAGCATCAGCTCTAGTAATCAACCAAATTAGCTTTTGTAAATAGCTAGTACATACCATGTATTAAAATATTAATAATTCAAACCCAAATATGTCTCTCTTTGAAGAAACATATTCCTGCAGTGGCTACTAACAGTTAAACCTATTATGTTTATACTATAAATCTTTTGTTTTAAAAGTCAATGTCTCAGCTGTGAAAATTCTCCTTGTGGTTAAACTTGGCAGAAAGGTTGACACTCCAGAGTGATATGTTCCTCTCCTCAAGTTTAGAGGAGCCATTAGTTTATTTTTAAGATCCTAACAGGAAGACAAGAAGAGAGAGTGCCAGCCGAGATGTCTCAGATGATTTTTATTGCTAGAAAATTGAATAACCAGTTGGCTTTACTTTAAGCCATAAGGTAACATGAACACTCACTTTTGACGTGGGAGGATTCTCTTCCATATATGATGCCACCAGCCAATCTAGCTGATTTTAAGTTTCTTTTTGAACACTGAAAAGGGATTCTGGCCCATGCGCAGTTGCTCATTTTCTTCAGAAATTTCATAAGGATTTTTAGCATGGAAAGTTATTGAGCATGCAAGGCTCTGCGGATGAAAAGCTCCCTAAGCATGCATTGACAAGGAGGACCCGGGTTGTTACAGTTTGTTGTGTCAATGATTTGCAAATAATGGGTCTCCGGGAGATTTTTAAATTGCAGCTTTCACTCCAGGCCTTGGTGCTTTTTAGGATGAGCAGAGTTGCTCTGAGGCTTGGCACTCTTCAATGCACCTTAGGCAGGGCTCTAATACTTCCATTGAGATCATAACAGCTGGCCATTATTATCAATCTCAATGACATATTTTTCTTGTATTTTTTCTTTTAATAAAAAAAAAAAAAAACAGAAAAAAGCACAGTCAAAAGACAATATTCAAGTTGTAACTTTAGCCAACTACAGTGAAGAGCTTTCACTGAATGCCTTGTACACCATGAATCAAGTCTTTACAGAACCATATCAAAGCCACACATTGATATATAGACAGTAGTTTTAAAGAGGGTGAATTTTAACTGGTCAAACTGTCTAACTCAGGATTCCTGAAATTAACATAGAATTCTAGAAGTGAGGAAATTAAGAGAATTTATCCAATTATTACCATCCCTTAGGTTAGGATTTGACAGCCTGAAGGATGTTCCTGTAGAAGGGTGATATACAGGAATACTCCATGGATATAACACTGACTCATCCATGTAAAATACAAATTTTAGAAAGCACATTTTTAAAAAGTATATTTTATTGATTTTTCACAGAGAGTAAGGGCGAGGGATAGAGAATTAGAAACATCGATGAGAGAGAAACATTGATCAGCTGCCTCCTGCACACCCACTACTGGGGAGGTGCCCGCAACCAAGGTACATGCCCTTGACTGGAATGGAACCTGGGACCCTTCAGTTCGCAGGGCGACGCTCTATCCACTGAGCCAAACCAGTCAGGGCAAAAGCACATTTTTTTATATTAGATTATCCAACTAGGTGTAATTTCACTTTATGAAATACTAAAGAACTGATATTTATCTATAAATATTACTTTTGAACATGAAAATTCATATAATGTGTTTACAATTTTCAAGGATTCTTACAGGGCTGTCTTAGTTTTAGTAGAAAGTTGTAAGCTTCTGCATTATAAAGATATCTCTTATGTTATTTATCATTCACTCAGCATCTATCATTAGCCTGGCACAGTGGACAACAACTATTTGTTGAATTGTGAGTTATTGTTGACTGACTATTGTGCCTATGCTAAAACTTCTGTTAACATTTCCAAACAGCTCTGGTCAAAATTGAAAAGGGAGTTTGAGAATTACTCAGAAAGTTAGAATGAGCCAATATAAATCAGATACTGAATGCTGTCCACAAACTGATATAAAAATCACCCATAGATTTTTGAGAAATGTCAAGCAATAGACATTAAGTGAAGAGTAAACTGATAATCAGGAGAGCATGAATTGTTGAAAGGGGGATGACTAACTTACTATTGGGCAAAACCAAGAAAGAGCTCCCTCTCCCAGAAGACAGCAAGAGATGTTATAAAATAGGGGAAAAATCACAGAAAGAATAAGGAGGGATTAAGGATTTTCATTAACTGGAATAATGTAAATGTATGAGAAATGTATTTAAATCTTATAGGAGAAAAAACAAGATTGGATTAGGGTAACTAACAAAATAGGTGAGTTGTCATTTTGCTTGCATTCTTTTCTTCCTAGAACATTTCTTTGTGTGTGTTTTTTTTTCAAACCTTTGGAAAGGATTTCATATATTTTCCATTCCTACCTGGCAGTGGACAGAGGTGTCAGTAACATGTTAAAGGATACTAGTGGAGTTGAATGATGAAAATAGGAAATCCTGGCTGGTGGCAAAGTTTGAGATAATGAAACATTATCTAACATCCAGAAGGGGGAAAACGCCTCCAGATTTGACTTGATGAGAGGTGGAGTCAACCAGGACAAAGTGGAAGGGGTAGATAGGCAGACTTGGTGTTACAAAAAAGAAAAGAAATAGAACCAGGGATATGTTCCCCAAAAAATAAAATTCAGACACTGGATAAGGGGGAGAGGACATAGAATAATTTATTCTATTCATTTTTAATACATTTGACACATAAAAATCATAATAGAATTACTTTCTTCAATCAATGTTTCAAGGTTTCCCAGCAGAAAAAAACTATGGAACCATCTCATTTTCAAAGCCATCTGGGCATGGTCTTAGTTTAAGGTTGAAGATCTACATCAATGTGTTGAGCAGGGTTAAAGAGGAATGCTTTTGTTAGAGCTCTGGTCCCTCTCCAACCTCTGGAAGTCTAAGCAAGTGTATCAGTTGAGTATTTTTTTTTTCTTTTTCTCCTCTTCTTATTTTCTAAAATGTTGTCTATCTTTATGTCTACATCCTGGGATAATTCTCTAAGAGTCAGAAACCAGTAACAAGCCTTTTGGGGATGATACATATACTCAGCTGCTTTACATTAACTATGAACAAGCTGCCATTCAATGCAATTAGTCCTAGCAAGGTGCACCTGGAGGCAATGGGGCCACCTTGTAACTACATTAAGTAATTTCTACTAGTTGGCATTTCAAGCAATTGATTTGACTTTTGATTTTGATGCTGACTGGCATAAAGAATTTCCTGGTTCAGCAGCCAACTTTCCTGAATATGGTGCTGTGACCAATGTTTAAAAACTAATTAATAAATTAAATGAGAGGAAAGCCTTTCTAGGAACTATGGGGACTTGATGTTAACAAGTATGAGAATTAAACTGTAGAGTGAGAAGAACTTTTCCTCTTATTATATTGATTTTCAGATTTTTTTCATATCTCAAATAATTTTGGAGTTCAGGCTAAACTTCACAAAGATAAAATTTTGTCTACTACAGTATTATAGAAACAGCAAATAATAATAATAATAATAATAATAATAATATAGAAACACCAACACATATTGGAGGAGACAAATTTTCTAAAAGCAAATGTAACTCATCACATTTGTCTATTAAGGGTGAAGGTGATTTTAAGGAATGTGATTTGGTCTCTTTAAGCTCTCTATAAATACATCAAGGGGTCTAATTATATCAGAATGTCCTCTTTAAATCAACACAACCATGAAGTGTACAATATGCAGTTCAATGTGGGTGTCAAAGTCAACATCAGTAGGTTATTACCCCATTTTTAGCATTTCCTTCCCAGAAGAATTTGAAGGAGAGTGCTTATTTTTCTAGAGGGCTTAAATACGACTTAATCCAGAGAAGCCTGTGACTAGGTGTTGGCAAGCTAATGTTTTGACAAGAAATAAATCAATGCATGTGGACATGGGTGATGCATGAGTCTCCCCAATAAAACATTTCCTCAAAATATGTCTTTCAAACCAATGTGTCTGTCATAATTCCTGGGCCAAATGTTTAATGAACAGTTCATCTAAACACTACTGTCAAGAGAGAATGTTATTGGCTGTCAGCTTCCCATATGTAAGTGATTAATAAAATGACAAATTCAAGATCAAAGCTCCCAAGGTCTAGGACAGATTTAGTAGTGAATGTGTAAGACCTAGGTTTTGAACAGGAATTGTTCAAAATATCTGCTCAGGTGAACATCCTATCCATTATTAAATATGGTCGCTCCATTCTGTCATTTTAAAGGTTGCATAAAAGGTTTGAGGATACCAATTGGATATTAAAAGATAGTTTCTCACCATGTTGCTGGACTCAAAGAGAAGATAATTCAAATGTGTACTAACCAGGAATTGCAGGCTAATTGCTGATCTAGAATCAGAAATGATGGTAAATATTTTTATATTTATAAATTAAAAAGTATATTTATTTTTTTCTAATTTTATACCCAATATTGTTAAAGTATATAGAAACATTTTTATGCTGTGAGTATATGAAATTCAAAATCTCAGAGATTGTCAAAGAAATGTTAATGTCTTCTTGATAAGAATGAATAACAATATTTTTTCTAAATGTTCAAGTCGACAACTTTCAAATTTTGAAAATTATTATTTAATGTTAGTAAGTAGTCACTAACTTTAAACATTTTGAAAATGTAGATTTGAATTCAAAGCCTTTTCTAAGTATGTCAATGTATTATTTATGACATTAATGACACCTAGAAGTTAATAACCAATATATATTTATTTATGAAAAATATGTGCATGATTAAGATAAAAATTATACCAACTTTATGATTAATATATGGAACATGCCAGTTGTACAACTATATTTTTGTTTATATTCAGAGAATAGAGATTTCTAACTGTTTAAATATGCTAAGTTGTATTTTAAATAATTAATCTAAGAGTATATAAAGAGTTGCTTTATATGAAATAAACAACTATTTTGTTGCCGGCTGCTATTATGTAAGCTATGTAGAATGATGTCTCAAAAAAAATAAAAATTTATGTGTCTAATATACCATTTTTTATTTATAGATACATTGAGTTTGGATTGAAATGGCTAACTCTATCAATCCAGTTTCATGTGAATACATTAATGACATTAAACTATATTGTCCTTTGTAATTACAAGAGAGACATAGTGACAAAGGTCACTGATTTCACAATATATAATAAATAAATGCAATAGAAAATAAATTATTTAATTAACTTAATAGTATCATTTAAATTATTTTTGTTCCAATTCAAATGAAGTCAAATTAATGGCATTTTAAGTCTACTCATTCTACTGAAAAGATATTTTATGTGGCATGTACTTATTTGAATAAAGGTAATGTTACATCAACTTAAAACTAAAAAAGCTAAAGGATTTGAATGGATAGAGTGGGGAAAAGGCTAGGTTTTAAAATTGCTTTTGTTATGAAACTCTCCTTCACCTGTCCCTCTCTCTCATCAGGGGTAAGGACCTTGTGAATCCTGGCTATCACTGGTCTGGAAAAAGACAGCAACCGATGGACCATTCAGGACAATAAGCGCTGGCCTCATGTGCCGAGGGTCCAAAAGAAATCAGGCATTAGGCCTAATAAGAATCAGGTAATGTACCTAATAAAAGTTAGGCAACAGGCCTAATGATTCTTAGGCAGTGAGACTCATGAAAGCCAGGCAGTGGGCCTAATGAGAGAGGCAACTGGCCTAATGAAAATTAGGCAAAGAGCCTAATGAGAAATGGCATGGAGTTCTTTCTGGTTTGTCTCTCCTTGAAAGTTTGTATGGTGTGCTTTAAGTGGAGCCACTTAGAAACATACCTGGGGAGTATTTGTCTAAGTGCAAAGCAGTAGAAAAAGGAACTGTTAGTAGTAAAAAAGTAGAGCCACTGCATAGTGTATGTGCTTTATTGAATTTTTTAAGCACAGTGAATTTGAAAACCATCAAGGATGGCAGACACCATCCCAGCAGTGGTTTTTAGTAAATATGTCATAGTTCTAATTTGAGATTTCTCCTGAGTTTCTGTCTTGTTACTATGCCCTAGACAGCCTCTTTTCAGGTATTTATCCATTTATTGATAGTAATGTATTAAATCATTTAATTAGCATTTAGGAGGATCTACATCCCAGTTATAGACCTGGTCCTAACAGGAAACAAACAAACAAACAAACAATACAGCCTCTAAACTTTCTAATATTTGATATTTAGAAGAACAGATAATCACTTATAACATTTCCATGGTCCTCGGTTCTAAAAGAATATGCAGAAATTCTAAAAGAATATGCAAAATGCAGGAGAGATGTCAGCCTTTCATTAATTTTTTCAGACAGTCTTTGGATGGCTATGTGTAAGGTACTTAGTGAGAGTGGCGAAGAAACATACATGAGCCCCTCCCTGGTGGAATTTTTAGTCCAGTAGGGTAAACAGACAATAAATGAAAAAACTGTAAAGCTACAACTAATGAAAAGTGCTAGGAAGAAAACAAACAGGTGATAAAGAGTGTTGGGGCAAGAGGTCCGAGGTCTGCTTGTGTGGTCAGGGATGAAAAGATGTGCTACAAATTGCATGAGCAGGAGCAAACATTCCTGACCCAGAGACCAGCCTGAACAAAGCTAGTGTGGTTGAGGGACTAAAAGACCAGTAGAGGTTACCAATTGTCAGCAAAATGGGCAATGTGAGATATACGTTAAGGACTGTAAAGACACACATGCCACAGTTTAATTCCTAGTTCTGGCATTAATATATATATCCTATATAATAAAGAGCTAATATGCAAATGGTTGTCATGCCCACATGCCCCCGCGCCCTTATGCCAGGGCCGGGGGACCTGAGGCTGTGCCAGGGGATCTGAGGCCATGCCCCCAGCCCCAGTGCTGTGCAGGGGACCTGAGGCCAGGCCCCTACCCAGTGGGGCTTGACAGGGGACCTGCGGCTGTACTCCCCGCCCAGCAGGGCTTGATGGGGGACCTGAGGCTGCACCCCCTGCCCTGCGGGGCTTGACGCGGGTGGGACTGGCCGGGTCTGAGTCTCGCACAATTTCGAGGCACGTACGGGTAGGTGGGGACTTGACTCTGGGTCCCGCAGGGTGCCCCAGAATCTGACAGGAGGGAGATTTTCATATACATTTTACTAATTTTCTTTCATCTCTGACACTTTTATTACAGAAAAAGGGCAAATAGCAATATTAAAGTATTTCCTGTAATTAATTCCCTTTTAATGTGCACAATTTCGTGCACCGGGCCACTAGTATATATATTTAATTCTCACCCGGGGATATGTTTACTGATTTTAGAAAGAGAAGAAGAAGGAGGGAATTGGAAGGGATGGAAGAGAGAGAGAGAAAGAGAGAGAGAGAGAGAGAGAGAGAGAGAGAGAGAGAGAAACACATCAATGTATAAGAGAAACATCTTATTGGTTGCCTCCCTTCTGGGATCGAATCCAAAACCTAGATATATGCTCTGATCAGGAATCTAACTGGACAACCTTTGAGTGCATGCAGTGTTGCTTTAACCAACTGAGCCACACTGGCCTGGGCCATTTAGTAATTTATAATCAAAGGGAACATGTATATATTTTCTTTTAACTTTATATTCTTGCATATAATACAATATATAATGCTAGAACCTGTAAAACTTACTTATCATAAATAAGGACTGAAGAAATATATTCTGGTATTCTTTCACTTATACATTTCAATTTGATATAAATTTAAAAAATTTTTTTATTTTAGTGCCAAATATAAATATACCATTATTAAAGCAATATGGTAGTGAATATCAATCATGAAAATGAAAAATACATTTAAAACATACTATGATAAAATTTAATCACTTTAATTTTAAAATGAGTTTAGTGTCAGTATTCTAACAACAGAATTAAATATTTTGGTTGTTTGCAAATGTGACCTAGCACCATATAATAATATGTATTATAAGTATAATGTGTCGAATTTTATGGTATTTTAATTATATTAGTCAATCTAATTTTGGTTGCATTATTTATAGAATTAATATCAGATAAAAACAACAGCAACTGTTAAGAACATGATTCTTTCTTTTTTTATCTAAAGTTGAATTAGAATAAATCCCACAATAACACAGTATAATATGTCTGATGTGGTTTTCCTTCAGGAAATACTGAGATTTTAGATTTTTACAAAATCCCATGAAAGCTTCATGGTTCTTAGAATGCCTGGAGTCAAATTTGAGCAACTTGGCAGTTTACTATAGGGAATCTTAATTCAAATTCAACAAAACACTGAAAAAAGGAATGCTTTGGGGCCATTAGTTTTCTCCAAGGACATAAATATGACATCCCTGATGGGACCAATGAAGATGTAAATAATATATCTGTGATACTTCAATATGTTAAATGGTGTTAACGATAAAAATTATAAGTAAAAACTTAATCCTTATTCATTTCATTGAGAAAATTGGGACTACATCTAAAGACCAAACGAAAGTATATGATATCTTAACAATTAAAAAAAACTATTTAAAGCTTATTTACAAATTTATTGTAAAGTATTTCATTTGTTTAATGTATAATGTTGTGACTTGTATAAATTGATCAGTGACAGAAAGTAAATGACTTGTGTTTATAGTTTTAATAATGCTCTGTGTCCACATTAAATCAATCATTCACTCATCCATTCATTTATTCATTAAGTAAATATTTATTTAGGGTATACTATGTGTCATATATTATAATCATTGTGGGGATACAGTGATGACCAAAAGAATCAAAATTAGCTGCTCCCTTCCCCTTTTTTCCCAAACCTAGTTCATAAATAGTATTGTATACTTCCTGTTGCATTATTCTGTGATAGATATGGTATTTTAACAATGTTAATATTGATCACTGGACTCAGATGTTTTCAGCTTGACCTGTTCATTATAAAGTTTTTCATTGGCTTTTATTTCATGGTTTAAGAGTGATAATGATTATTGCCTACAATCCATTAATTCATTAGTTGTTATAAAATAACTAGAGGCCCAGCACACAAAATCATGTGCAGGTAGGGTCCCTAGGCCTAGCCTGTGATCAGGGCCATCTTCCGCCCGCTCGCCAGTCCCCAGTCCTGCCCCGCTACCACCCACCCCGGCTCCCGTAGTTCCCTATTCACCATGATCAAAGCCTGCAGGCCATGGGGAGGGACCAAGAGGTTGGCTGTTCCACCTGCTCGCCAGTTCCCAGTCCCCACCCTGCCGTCACCCACCCCAATTCCCCGTGGTTCCCCATTGGCCATCCAGTGATCAGAGCCTGCAGGATGGGGGGAGGGATCGAGAGGTGGTCAATGCACCTCATACGACTGGTCGATCGGTCGTTCTGGTTTTTATGCCGCTATGGTCACTGGCCTTTTATTATATAGGATAATTTCAATTCTTATATTATTTCTGCATTTTATAGATTTTTTTAAAAGAACAAATATCTTTTCAATTAGTTTGTTTTCATGAAAAGAATTTTGTCAGGAAAGATAGATTAAATATGTTTGTTCAGAAAAGATGGGATGCTTAATTCCTACCCTATATTTATGTTTGCAGAATAATGAGTTGATTCCCTGAGACAGGGAACTGAAGTTAAAGTTCATTTTTCTTTCAGTATCATTATAAATACAGGAATTTTAACACACAGGGGTGGGTCAAAGTAGGTTTATAATTGTGAGTATGCAAAACACAGAGTTTTTGGTGCATTCTTATTTATTAATTATTGCATTATTTGTTTGTATTATAATTGTAAACCTACTTTTGCCTACCTCTGTATTTGATGTTTAAATCCATTTCTCTCCTTGCTCTTTCAATGGTCAAATTGTTCACTTTTCAAAGTTGGCTTCTAGAACAGTCAAAAAATCCTAGAGATCTTAGCTCCCTTTCTTTCAGTGAAATAGGACTTTTTAGTCTTATAGAATTTTTGCTCCAAGTCTGGGGTAACTTGCTTTTCTAGGGACCATTGTCTTCTTTTGTTACACGTGGTGTTCAGAGACCACATTACAAGTGCTAGGTGCATTCATTGCTACATGAATGGCTTTTAGAAGACAAACCTAGCAACAACAATGTTGATTTTGTTTCTAAAAATTAATAATACATTCATATTGTTACTTGTGTTTCAGATTTAAGATTAAAGGATTTTTAATTTTAAATAGGTGGTTACTCCTCACCCATCTCATTTTGGTTGCATTATTTATAGAATTAATATTAGAGGAAAATAACAGCAACTGTTGGGGACATGATACTGGTGTGGCTCAGGGGTTGAATGTCGGCCCATGCACATAGAGGTCAAGGCACATCCTACATTTGCGGGCTCAATCCCTAGGGCAGTGATGGCGAACTTTTTGAGCTCGGTGTGTCAGCATTTTGAAAAACCCTAACTTAACTCTGGTGCCGTGTCACATATAGAAATTTTTTGATATTTGCAACCATAGTAAAACAAAGACTTATATTTTCGATATTTATTTTATATATTTAAATGCCATTTTACAAAGAAAAATCAACCAAAAAAATGAGTTCGTGTGTCACCTCTGACACGCATGTTATAGGTTCTCCATCACTGCCCTAGGGGATATGGGTGTTGCAGAAGGCAGCTGATCTATATATCTCTCTCATTGATTTTTCTATCTCTCACTTCCACTCCCTTACTCTCGCTCTCTAAAATCAATGAAAACATTTTTCTTTTAAGTGGTTTCCTGTCATTCTTTTATTCTTAGTGGTGGAGATAGACAATTCAGGAGACTCTAGCAAAGTACTACATTTTACTTAATTAATAATTACCCTTTGTATTAGAAGTAGAAATATAACCTAATTCTTGAAGGTGCTTATAATTTTCCTTTAATCACACATTATTTTCAACTCTTCTTATATAAAATACATTTTTTCAGAAATAACACTCTCTTCTAACTAATATTTTATGACAAGAGAGCCAGTCAATTAAACATGATTGTGCCACCTTTAATCTTTTAAATCCTACAAAAATAAGTATTTCATTTGGATGTCATTATCATTTTAGATTCATAATGGCCAAGCAAACCTCTCATAACGATGACAGAATTTCTGCTAATTATCTAAAAAAAACTGTAATGAATAGACTTACAACAATTTATCTTAAATTTCTTTCTGAGTAATTATCATGTGATTCACTAAGAGGAAGAGGAAAAAAGAGAAGACATTTTTTATCATATCCCACTGTCATTTACTTCTTGAGATATTTAGTCATAACATAAATTATTTTAATGTGGATATTTAATTTAATGAAATGAAAATTGTAATGATGACAAATGCATAAGATTTTAACTGCAAGTAATAAAACTCAACAAAAAACTTTTATTAAAGTATGTAAATCGCCATCTTGAATGATAATACCATGGAAAATTGTGACATTACTTCACCATTAGAAACACTCACTCTATAATTTGCATGAGTGCTGTCAAATAAGGTGGTATTGCTTATTGTAGATATTACAGAAAATAAATTACAAAGGCATTTTTTCTCTTTAAAGTTAAATATATTGCTATATATTAGCTGTCAAAAGTCAAAACCATAGAGAAATATTTTCAAATGTATAAAATGTGTCAAATATTGAATATAAATATAGTATTATATTAAATATATGTATTGGGAGTTAAGCAACCAATATATTGACACATATGGACCCATTGGATATAAATCTTAGTTTCCCACACGCTTAAATTTTGCCTACGTTTAAATAACAATGAGTTTCCCGGACTAAGAGAAACATATTTTTGGGTAGTTGGAGGAAATGGGCCAAGATAACTTTCCAACATTTATGTTGCCCTTTCTGTTACTATGAAGGCCAGAAAATTAACTTTTGATACCAAAAATAATCAAACTCATAGAGACCAAGAATAGAATGGTCACTTCCAAAGGCTGTGGCAAAGGGGAAATGGGAAGTTGCTATTCAATGGGTATGAAACTTCAGTTATAGGAGATGAATAATTTATAGGGATCTGCTGTAGAACAGCATGCCTATAATAAACAATGACATATTGTACAACTCAAAGTTTGTTAAGAGGGTAGGCTCATGTCACATGCTCTTATAATAAACAACCTCGATGTAGTCTCATCTTGGAGAGCTGAGCTTGGGTCAAGAAGGCTGTCTGCTCCCAGTGCTGTGTGTCCTCAATCTACAGGTCTTGCACTACAGGCTGTTGCTTTTCACTTTATACCTTGTATTTTTCTCTTTTTCTAAAAAATATATTTTATTGATTTTTTACCGAGAGGGAGGGAGAGGGATAGAAAGCTAGAAACATCAATGAGAGAGAAACATCGATCAGCTGCCTCCTGCATGCCCCCTACTGGGGATGTGCCCGCAACCAAGGTACATGCCCTTGGCCGGAATCAAACCTCGGACCCTTGAGTCCACAGGCCGACGCTCTATCCATTGAGCCAAACCAGTTAGGGCGTATTTTTCTCTTAAGACACTTGTTGAGATTGGTCTCCTCAAGACCACTAACAGCTCCCCTCTCTTCAGTTATCTAAAACTTTTGTGTTACTCCCAAATTTCTTTTCATACTCTATTTGAACTCTGCTCTTAGCAATTTTCCCTCCAGGGTAAGGCTCTGTCCCTTGGGATCAGAGAAGGAAGCCCACACCTAGCAGAAGGGCTAAAATGAAAGACATGCGTTCTTGGTGTTGTCTAGAATGTGGAACAACCAAGCTTGAATGCAATGTAAGTTATTATAACGGCATCGGAAAACTCTCTGGAAGTATCAAAGACCCCTGGATACGTGCATGGCTAGTGATTCTACTCCTAAGCATATGCCCAACATAAATCCATTTATTTGTTCCCAAAATGATTTGCACAAGAATGTGTGTCAAGAATGTGTATAGCAGCACTATTCCTAATAGTTCACAAAACTGGAAATCACCAAAATGTCCATCAATATTAAAATGAATATATCGTAGTCCATAAAAACAATAGAAGATAGCAATTGATAATTTTGAATGCATTCAATAATGTGGGAGATCTCTTAAACAAGATTTTGGGCAAAAGAAAGCAGGCCCAAAAAAGTAGACCCGGTATGGTCCAATTTACATAAATTTAAAAACAGCAAAAGTAATGTCTGGTGTTAGAAGTCAAAATAGCAGTTGCCACTGCAAAAATGTTATTTTGTTTCTTGATCTTGACACTGATTGTGTGTTAATTCTGAAGATCTAGTCCTCAGTCCATATATAATCTTTAAATAATATTTCCAAAAAAGTTTACTTAAAAATACAAATAATAATCAGGGAGCTGGTTATGGTCATAGTGTGGCTCAATGGTAAAATCTGTTTGATCTTGGTAAAAAATGCATATTTCAACTGTGCTGGGGATACAGGGGAAAAATTACGCTGCTTCTGTAGTCCTGGAGTAACTGGAAGTGATATAATTACTTTTTAAAATTTGAACATACCCTTTGGATGCATGCAGATCCACTCTTGGGAAATGTTTATTTGTAGAGGTCACATGTTCATTACTTTGGGCCAAAACCCATTGCACTTTTGGTATTATTTAATAAGAGTATTGCTTTTCTGTTGAGAAAGGTTAGACATTGCTAATTAAATAGAATTAAACTCAATGCTATCTGCCGTCTCTGCTGTCAGAACCCATTCTCTGCCCTATGAAAAGACTCATGAAATAGCAGCTAGTCTTCACTAACTTATTTCATTCAATTAAAATTAAATCACACAGCTGAACTATTTTTCTCCCCCCTCCCCCCTAATAGAACATTTTTGTTAATTGCTTAATTAAAACAGAAGCTTGACATTTGTTTCTCTTTAGGAAAAAAAGAAAACACACTCACTGCTACTTTCTGATTCAGTTATTCTACAGGAAGCTCTGGAAATTACCTTCTATCGCCAAAGAAAGAAGTATATTACATGTTTCCATGAAAATGTTTATTAAAAAGACACAAGCATGCTAGTTATTAAGTTCACTGTCAGGTTCCAGTTTATAGGAAAACATTTAAAATGTAACCATATTCAACAGTATCTCTAGTTTTCACTTCACACACACACACAAACACACACACTTTTCAGGAATACTATCTGTATTTTCCTTAGTATTTTCTTCATTTTCCAGTAGTGATTTTGCATATGAAAATAGTGACTATTTATTGGTAGTAATATATATTACTGTTGTTCCAAAAATCTAATCTATACTAATAATAGAGGAATATGCAAATTATCCAGGACACCATCACAGTAACAGTAATGACCAAACAGCAGGCTGTGTGGGGCAACCAGGATGGCAGGGGCGTTAGTGAGGGATGATCAAACTACAGAACAGCAGGTTGTGTGGGGCGAGCAGGCCGGCAGGGGGGCAGTTGGGGGTAACCAGGCTGGCCGGGGGGGCAGTGAGGGGCAATCAGGCAGGCAGGCAGGTGAGCAGTTAGAAACCAGTGGTCCCAGATTGTGAGAGGGATGTCCAACTGCCGGTTTAGGCCCATCCTCCGAGGGATCCTGGATTGGAGAGGGTGCAGACTGAGCTTAGTAGACACCCCCATGCACGAATTTTGTGCACCAGGCCTCTAGTCCTATATAATAAAAGGCTAACATGCAAATCGACCAAATGGTGGAATGACCACCAGGGAAAAGACACTCAACACAGGAGCTGCCCCCTGGTGGTCAGTGCACTGTCACAGGGTGCATGTATCTTAGCCAGAAGCTGGTTAACAGCTACTGAGCGCAGTGGCAGTTGCAGGAGCCTCTCCTGCCTTCACAGCAGCACCAAGGACCCCTCGGCGGACATCCCCTTAGGAGTCCTGGACTGTGAGAGGGCATAAGCAGGGCTGAGAGACCCCTCACCCCCAGTGCATGAATGTTGTGCACCGGGCCTCTAGTAGTCTCCAATATAATGACTACCATTTGTACAGTGACTACTATTTTGGCATTGTCAAATTGTTTTGTGTATATTAACTCATTTAATATTTGTAACATCCTATGAAATAGGTACTATTATGTACTTTCTGTAAATGAGAATACTGAGGTACAGTATAGTTAAGTGATTTATCCACGAATATACAGCTAGTAAGTGACAGAGCTGGAATTTTCATCCAGAATTTCATTTAATTATATTAATTTGTCTGTGGTAATCACACTTTTAACCACTATAATGCCTCCAAAAATATTTACATAGGTCAATAGGTAAGTCAAAATTTTTTTCTATTAATTTACAGCTATTTGATTCTACAATATGTGTTTCTGATGTGCTAGGTAAACATCAGTGAGCAAAACTGGTATAGTCTTTGCCCTTATGAAACCTAAAGACAATAAACATATAGCTGTTAACTGAACTTATAGTGGTAAGCATATCACAGCATATGTAAGTCAAAGCATTAAACTTTAAATTTATGCAGTGCTGTATATCAAATATATCTCAATAAAACTGAAAGAAAAAAAGACAACAACATGTGAAAATACATGAATAAACATGCAACTAAAGAGAAAAGACAGTTAATCACAGGTAGCTCTGGGTTTGCACAAATTTCAGTTACTGCATTTACATAAATAAAGTCAATTCCTCAACAACATGGTTCAAAATTCAGTTACCATACTATATTAACCATGAGTATTTCATATAGTACAAAACAGCCTGCTGACTCTTCAGTCCATAAATTGCTACAGAAATACCAGATGCACGCTACCTGGTGAATAGAGCGTTGGCCCATGGACTGAGGGGTTCGATTCTGGTCAAGGGCACCTCAGTTGCAGGCTTGATCCCGGTGCAGAAGGCAACCAATCGATGTTTCTTTCTCACATGGATGTTTCTCTATCTTTGTCTCTCCCCCTCCACACTCTCTAAAAATCAATGGGAAAAAATCCTCAGGTGAGGATTAACAAAATAAGAAAAGAAGAAGAAATATCAGATGCACATTATAATCAGTAAGCATTCACATCACTTCTTTCATTTGTTATTCAGTTCATTTATATACAGCAAAGCCTCTCCATATGTTGCTTCTTTGTCTCCCAGTGATAAAACCCATGTGGCAGCATACAAATATGAGTAAGTGAAAGGGGCAATTGGCAACAAAGATGAATATGCAGCACAGTTCCAAAGCGCGATAATGCCGACAGTGAAATTAAAATTGAATGTAAGTGGAGTTGTAGAAGAAACAGCTGATCACGTTGACAGTGTTGCCATTTCAGAAACTCAGGATATGCAGCCATGGGAACTTAGCAAAGGTGAATTTATTGACAAAAATGGGAAAAATGATTTTGACATGAAAGACAAAGATGTCCCAGAATAGGTGACTTGAGCAAAAATCTTCACATTAAAAAACTCTTGAACATATTTCATGACATTGAAAAGCACATCAGATAAAGTGTTAGGAAGTAATCCAAACTGAGAAAAAAGTATGATAATTTGTCAAGACATAAAAAAGGTGCTTGTGTTGTAAATTACATGATGAGAAGGCAAGTCATGTGCCATAATTTTTGATAACATTTTTAAGAAAGATAAAACACTGTAAATAATAATGTTTCTGATGTATTAATTTACAGTGTATTAAATAAATGTAAGTTGTATTATATTTTTCATTTTCCCTCCATTGATAACTGAAAAGAAGAGTTTTAATGTTTGATCAAAAATTTTAAATGTTATGGAACAATTATAATTTTGCTATCTATTATTTAAATAGCTTCACATGATTTCAGCTTTCATGCTCATTTTTAGAATCCTACTATTGTGTAAAGCAAAAATCACGGGTACAAAAATAATCCACAAATTTGTACTCCCCAACCAATGTGTTTTTCCTTATTATTACTCTATTTGTGAAATAATTAAAATAATATTTCTATAGCTCTTTTCCTAGACTGTCAATTTTAAACCAGTGACAGATTTATCTATTTCTTGCAATGAATTTTGCTTAGGTTCACTTTTCCTCTTCTTTCTTGTCCTAGTATAGTATGCCTCCATTTTTACTTCAGCTGAAATTTATTAATTTTTTTAAGTTATAAATAATACAACCCCACATTTATTTCCTTTTTCCTAAGCTATAGATAATATGTTTTGACTCTGCAAATTGAAAAATACAAACTCAAGACCCTACCCATTCCTCTCCCAGCTCTCAACTGCCAACTCTGGAATTTCGAAATGTTTACATCTACATCATCTAGGTTAATTAAAACTATTCAGCTGTATAGTCATATATAGTATTACAGTGCATATCTGGTGATAATCACTTTTTCAACTTTTATGTCTAAAAAAGCCTATATCTTCATTGTTTGAAAGATATCTTTGGTAAATAAAGAATTCTAAGTTAAGGTTAAAAAAATAATAATAAAGATGTTGCTCCACTGTCTTTTAGCTTGTGTTGTTTCTGACAAGAACTGCTGTCATCCTTATCTTTGTTTCTCTGTAAGTAATATCTTTTCCCTCCTATGTCTTTATGATTTTCTTTTTACCACACATTTTAAGTAATTTGTTTATGGTGTGATTTGATGTAAAATTTTTTGTATGTTTTTCCCAAGCTTTGTGCTTGGGTATATTTGAGCCTCTTAGATCAATAATCTTTCTCTAATTTGGAGATTTTTTTAGCCATTATTTCTTCAAATACATTTTGCCTCTCACTTACTTTGGAGACTTTAGTAGATGTAGTAGACCACTTGCAGTTATCCCACATTTGACTGAAGCTCTTTTTTCATTTTCTGTTTCATTTTTTATCATTTTATTGCTATGTTTTCAAGTCACTACTATTTTCTTCTGCAATCTACCATTAATCCCGTACAGTGTAATTTTCATCTCAGACATAAAAGGTTCTAAAAGCTTGATTTTGCTGTTTATATTTTTATGTATTTATTTTAATTTTTGAATTTGTGGAATACATTTATATGTTTTAATGTCATTGTCTACTAAGTGATATTTGGTACCTCTTTTATGTAATTTGATTGATTAATTATTCCTCATTATTATGATAGTTCTTTTCTGTTTGAATTTCTTATAGTCTGAGTGGATATGAGCCATTGGGAATTTTACCTTGTTTGTGTTTATACAAATACTAGTGGCCTGGTGCATGAATTCGTGCACATTGAAAGGAAATGATTTAGAAGAAATATTGTAATATCTCTTTTTGCCCTTTCTCTATAATAGAAGTGTCAACCAAATTGATCGACAATGACAGATGGAAACACATACACATGTGATTGGCACCAGTGAGAGCTTTATATGTATTGTGCATGCGCGAGTCAACTTAATCTTTTATAGATATAGAATAAACTTGCTTAATGAGACCTGCTTTCTGATTTAGCTAAACTCTTTCCAGCCCAGTGAAGCACCCCAACTTCTCTTTCAGGTAATTGTCAGCCACACAGCAGTAAATATCATCACGAAGCAGATTATTATTATAGATCACACAGGAAGAACAAAGGGTGAAATATTTAACTGCAGCCGTGTTTGACTATATTGTGCGCAGTGAGAAAACCTGAAGTCGTTTCCAAGGTCCACCATTTATTCTCTTCAGTCGGGTCAAGTTTCTAAGCTTTCTAAATCTCCATTTTCTGGCTAATGAAAAGAAAATAGGATTCTACTGAGTCTCCTATCTACCTACTCCAGGACTTCTGTGAGGATCAAATGAGATGAGGCATGTGAAAACGCTTCACAGACATTTGTTTACAGTATGAAATGTTTCCACCTGGCTATAAAGAAAGTTGTGTTCTTGGGCTGAAGAAACTGCAAGGAGGGTAGTCACTAGGGAGAGGAAGCTGGGCATTGCTACATGTCATCATTACCCAGACAGTCAGACACTTAGCATATTAGCTATGTATATATATTCATTCCTGTGACTTGTTTGGGATTTTTCCTGTGATTTGTTTGGGAGGTTAAGTTACTTGGAATTAGTCTGGTCCTTTTAGTTTTTATTTTCAGGTAGAATTGAAGCTGAGTTTAATCTAGGGTTACTTAACACCCACTTCCTTACTAAGAAGGTATAACCTTTTCTTAGTATTCTTATCAATACCTCCTAAATTATGAGGTTATCTGCACTAATTACTGGAAATTTCTGGAATTATATGAGCTGGGGAGCACTGTTCCTCTCTCAATATTTTTTAGTGGTTCTATACCATCCTAGGGCAGTTTCTTCACACAATTGTATTGATCATTTCTCAAGCGAATCCAACAGAAGAAACCTCTGCAGATCTGCTGAGTTCCTCTTTGTGTAGCTCTCATATCTGTTACTCTGACCTGTGACTTCACTTCTCTTTCTAAACTGGTCTCCTAGCTTTACCTTCTTAGTTCAGGAAAACCCTGGAGCTTCCCCCTCCTTGCACCACAATCTGGAAACTTTCTCCAAGCAGGAAGCTGGGGCAATCACAGGACTCATCTTATTTGATTCAAAATTACTCAAGAACTATTGTCCTTCATTGCCTGATACTGATGACTTGAATCCTGTTATTTTACTCCCCTCCCAACCCGTTTTTAATAATTTCAAGCATGGGAGTAAATTTTATTTCTTCTCCATGGCCATTATTTGAACTAGTATTTGTCAAACACCAAATATTTATAATATTATCATAGAAATGCAATAGAAAATTAATAATCAGAAAACAAAAAACCCTTAATATTGAAAGTTTTATATTTCCTGAGAAATAAACATATTCAAGACAATTATGCAAACAGATGGCAAAGTTTAAGATAAAAGTATCAACTCTTCAACCTCATTTATAAAGGTGCATCATTCAAACAAATGAAACATTTCTTTAATTCATAAAGACATTAGAAACCCTTATCAAAAGGACAGTGTAAACTTTACTAGTTTGGCTCCTTAAGTTGAAAATGGACTTGGAAAAGGACATGGGGTGTTAGATAGGTCATAATCAGAACAATTAGCAATTGATTATGTCTCTGGAGCTCCCTAGAAAAGGAAATCTCAGTTGAAATTGTTGAACCCAAAATGGTATTGATTTGCTTAGCTAAATCATAATTCAGTAACCAACTATGCTTTTGTACACGAAAACAAATAGTACTCAAGCCTCCTTTATCTAAATTTGTAAGTTAATTTTAGAAGTATATACATGTTATACAAGTTACACATTTGGATGAGGATTTGTAGATGCCTGAAACTGTCATTTTATAGAAAGGCTAACTATAGAGGGCACTCCAAATTCAGCTCATTGGTTGACTTTAGTAAAGCATACATATTTTAAATTATTGGCTTATAGAAAACATTCTGAACTTCTGAGTACAGCTCAACTAAATCATATTTAAATCTTAACTACCAATTTCTCTTCTTCTTTGAATTGTATTTTAATGTTTTATATTACTGTCACCAGTTTTAAAATTTAATTTGTTTTTAAGAATATGCTTTAAAACACTGTACTCAGTCTCAGAACTTTTAGATTAGGAAGTTAGTCTCTTTGACACTCTGAACCTCAGTTTCTGTGAAATGTGACTAAAAATATTTGTTATTTTTACTTTCCTAATAATATATCATGTCATAAAGCCTTTAAGTGTGAGTTTCCTATTTTTTATTGTTGGTCTTTTAGAATATGGTGCTATTTCTGAGTGTGTAAATTTGAATATAAACAAAAATTTGAGGACATAGATTTTCAAAATTCCATTCTGTTATTCTGCACAAGTACAACAGACATTTTCCTATTTTATTTACCTTATAAAGATAGGGAGATCTAGCAGTGATCTAAGTTTAAGAGAAAAACAAAATACTGGAGTGACATGCTTTCAGATCTATAACCAGGGAGCAGCATGGAATCTCAAAAAGCAGACAATAGGGACCTGAAAAAGATCACTTAGAAAGAGAAATTTTTACCCAGTGATCCCACTTCTAGGAATATATACTAAAGAATCCCTCAACACCAGAAAGAATATATGCACTCCCATGGTTATAACAACACTATTTACAATAGCTAAGATCTGAAACAGCCCAAGTGCCCATCAGTAGATAAGTGGATAAAAAACTGTGGTACATTTATACAAAGAAATACTATGCAGCAGTAAAACTCACCCTTTAAGACAGCATGGAGGGACCTGGAGAGTATTATGCTAAACAAAATAAGCCAGTCAGAGGAAGACAAATATCACATGCATGACCTCACTTATATGTGTAATCTAATGAAGAAAATAAAATAACAGACAAAATAGATCCAGAGGCAGGGAAACATGCAATGGACTGAAGAATCTGAAGGAAGGGGTGGAGGCAGGAAGACATTAACCAAAGAACTTATATGCATACATGCATAAGCCATGGACACAGACAATAGTGCAGGGAAAGCCTGGAGAGGGGGCAAGAGTGTGGTGGTGGGAGTCAATGGGGGAAAACATGGGGGCATCTGTAATACTTTTAACAATAAAGATAACTTTTTTAAAAAGAAAGAGAAAGAGGAAGAGGAAGAGGAAGAGAAAGAGAAAGAGAAAGAGAAAGAGAAAGAGAAAGAGGAAGAGGAAGAGAAAGAGAAGGAGAAAGAGAAAGAGAAAGAGAAAGAGAAAGAGAAAGAGAAGGAGGAACAAAGAGAAATCATTATTAAGTAAACTATTTTAATCTAACTAGGAAAATAATGGTAGATGGAACAGCATAAAAAATCAAGGATCAGAGCAGGATTGGATTTAAATTCATGATTATACTCTACCTTATCAATAAGGTGACATAAATTAAAGTTATTTTTGTGTCAGACAATGCTTTGCCATATTATCTTATCTAATAAAGAGGGAATATGCAAATTGACTATCATGTCATAATGGTCAAGATGGCTGTGCCCACAGCGAAGGCAGGGATTCTATAATACAACATGGCTGCACCCACAGTGGAGGCCAAGTTCCTGTAAGGAGACTTAACGAGCAATCAGCAGGGACCTGAGGCTGTGTGGCGCTGGGCTGGGGCAGGGGGCCTCAGGCCATGTCCCCCGCCCAGCAAGGCTTGACAGGCAACCTCAGGCCGTTCCTGCCATCCCAGCACCAGGCTGGGGGAACTCAGGCCGCACCCTCCACACAGCAGGGCTTGATAGGGGACCTCAGGCAGCATCCATCACCTGGTGGAACTTGACAGAAGACCTCAGGACGTGCCCCCCACGTCAGTGTTGGGCCAGAGGACCTCAGGCCACATCCCCAGCCCCAGTGCCAGGCTGGAGGACCTGAGGCTGCACCCCCACCATGTGAGGCTTGACAGGGAACCTCAGGCTGTGCCCCCCACCTGCGGGGCTTGACAGGGGACCTCAGGTTGTGCACCCTGCCCTGGGCTGGGGGACTGGAGGCTACACCCCCTGGCCTGGGGACCTCAAGGCTCACCCCCCAGCTCAGGCTGGGGGACCTCAGGCCATGCCTCCCCCCCACCCCGGCACCAGGCCAGGTGATCTGAGGCCACACCCCCCACCCGGTGGGGCTTGATGGGTGGGGCTGGCCAGGTCTGGATCTAGTTCAATGGGAGTGGGGTCAGCCTGGTCTAGGTCTCGTGCAATTTCATGCACATGTGTGTGGGCGAAGACTTGACTCTGGTTCTCATAGCACACCCCAGATTCTGACAGGAGGAAGATTTTCATATACATTTTATTAATTTTCTTTCATCTCTGTCAATTCTATTATAGAGAAAGGGCAAGTACCAATATTAAAATATTTCTTCTAATTAATTGCCTTTTAATGTGCATGAATTTC
Organism: Myotis yumanensis; assembly: GCF_028538775.1. Taxonomy (NCBI): domain Eukaryota; kingdom Metazoa; phylum Chordata; class Mammalia; order Chiroptera; family Vespertilionidae; genus Myotis; species Myotis yumanensis. The sequence continues at coordinate 61,377,948 of NW_027223753.1, read as the reverse complement.
ATGCGCCAGTTTACTAGTTTTGTTATAAGAACCAATGTTCATTTTCCTATCTAACCCTAGGTGGCTATAAGGTATTAGGTCTTTATTTTTATCAAAGAAGACCTGTTAGTTAAAATATTCTGCATTCATATGGTTTGGGTTAAAACATCTGTTCAGGATATTAGATAATATTAAGAAATCATTGTTTATTTTTATAGGTGTGGTAAAAGTAATGGGGTTATATATTTTTAAAGGATCCTTATCTCTTAGAGCTAGATTCTAAAATATTTACAGTTAAAATATATGCTAGGGGAATTTGCTTCAAAATAAGCCAAAGGATGGTGAGAGTGTAGGGGTTTGGATAAAATAAGACTGGTCAATGAACAGATAATTATTGAAACCAGACCATGAGTTCATATTATTATTCTCGCTACTTTTTAATTCTATGAAATTAAAGAGAAACAAAACAAAATTTTTTTCATCATATAAGTGCTCTGTGACTTTACACAAGCTATTTAACAGTTCACCACTTATAAAGAAAGAAAATAAGTTATTTGTTGTTTCAAAGACTAAATAAGTTAATAGCTGTAACTAATGCACATAGACTATTGCCTATCTCATTAGAGATCTTGCATAAATATTAACTCAAAAAATTTCTTCATTTCATGTCCACTTTTTAAATTGGAACTTTTTATTTGGGGATAATTGTGGATTCACCTGTAGCTGTAAAAATGAGAAATTTGTGTTTATTACCCAGTTTCTCCCAGTGGTAGCATCTTGCACAACTATAGTAAAATATCACAACCAGGATATTAATATTAATACAATCAAGATTCAGGATATTTCCATTACTACAAAGATCCCTCACATTTCCCTTTTCTAACTACACCACTTCTATCCCCCTCCTTATCCCTCCCTGACTACCACCAATCTGTTCTCCATTACTGTAATTCAGTCATTTTAAGAATGCTATATAAATGAAGTCATACTGTACATAACATTCTGGGATTGACTTTATTTTTTATGCAGCATAATTCTCTGGAGAGTCATTCAGATTGTTGTGTATATTAATAGTTCATTACTTCTAATTGCTGAGAAGAATTCCATTATATGGTTATTCCAGTTTCTTTAGACACTCACTGTTCACTAAAAAATATGTGGTTTATTTCAAGTACTTGGCTATTCTAAATTAAGCTTTTTAAAACATTTGTGTACAGATTTTTCCTTAAACATAACTTCTCATTTCTTTGGGATAAATGCCCAGGAGTACAATGGTTGGGTCATGTTGTAATTTCATATTTAGTTTTTTAGATACTGCCAAAATGTTTTCCAGAGTAGCTTTAACTTTTGAAAGTCCCAAAGCAATGAATGAGTGATCCAGTTTCTCCACATTCTTTCTAGCAGAATGGTGATTTTACTAGTTTTTATTTTAGCCATTGTGATAGGTGTGTAGTGGTAGTTCATGCAAATTTAATTTTTTGGGGGGATCTTTCATATGCTTATTTACCATCTGTGTATTCTGTGCATGTCTGTTGCCCATTTTATAATTGGGTTGTTTATTTTTCAATGTGAGATTTAAAATATTTTATTATTATTTATTTAACATGTAACAAATATGTATTGTACAATGCTAAGTGTCAGAGCCTGTTCTAGGTATATCAATGAATGAAACATTGATCTCAGCTTTTACTAAAGTTACATTTGAGGAGGGGGAGAGCAACAATGACATATATGGAATATGTTAGAAAGTTACATGTAATGCAGGAAAAAATAGAGCAGGGAAAGTGGGATGGAGGAATCATGAACAGGTTACAATCTCAAGCAATTAGTTCATGCTTAAACATGTTTGCATATGCAGACACATTTGTCTTTTGAATACTAGAAAGAAAATGGAAACATTAAGAACAAGATTACTGATGTGCTTTTAAAAATGGTTTGCTGGATTTGTAGTATGTAGAACTGTGGGGTTTATAATAGTTAAGATTTATTGAATGCTAAGTACCACTCACTGCATTTTACTTATACCATCTCACTTTTGCCTGGCTCTTTTGCCTCTGTATTGCTGGTTTCTCCATATTCATGTATTGGCTTAATGGAGACCCTTCTGGCTATCAATCAACAATCCATGCCATCTCAATTATCTTTTAAAATTTTGGCAAAGTATCTGCAGAAGTCTTCTTAATTGGTTATTGTCATAGAACTCTACTTGACTAGGCAAGTTTCATTCACTATAGTATTCCCAGTACTTGTTTTTTATTTTTTTATTTTTATTGATTAAGGTATTACAAATGTGTGGTTATCCCTCCATTGCCCCCCACCCACCAATCCTGTCCTCACCCTCAACCTCTATTGTCTGCGACCATTGTTTATGCTTATATGCATACATACAAGTCTCTTGGTTGATCTCTCTCCCTTACCCCCACCCTCCACTACCTTCCCTCTGAGGTTTCTTTCAGCATCTGATCAATATTTCTCTGTCTCTGGATCTGTTTTTGTCCATCGGTTTATGTTGTTCATTATAATCCACAAACGAGTGAGATCATGTAATATTTATCTTTCCCTGACTGATTTATTTCACTTAGCATAATACTCTCCAGCTCCATCCATGCTGTTGCAAATGGTAGGAGTTCCTTCCTTTTTACAGCAGCATAGTATTCCATTATGTAGATGTATCAAAGTTTTTTAATCCACTCATCTGCTAATGGGCACTTAGGCTGATTCCAAATGTTAGCTATGGTAAATTGTGCTGATATGAACATAGGGGTGCATATACCCTTTCTGATTGGTGTTTCTAGTTTCTTGGCATATATTCCTAGAAGTGGAATTGCTGGGTCAAATAGAAGTTCCATTTTTAGTTTTTTGAGAAAACTCCATACTGTTCTTCACAATGGCTGCACAAGTGTGCATTCCCACCAGCAGTGCATGAGGGTTCCTTTTTCTCTGCATCCTCGCCAGCACTTGTCATTAATTGATTTGTTGATGATAGCCATTCAGACAGGTGTGAGATGGTAACTTTTGATTTGCATTTTTTGATTTGCATTTATCAGATGATTAGAGACTTTGAACATGCTTTCATATGTCTTTAGGTCTTCTTTAGAAAAGTATCTATTTAGGTCAGTTGCCCATTTTTTGATTGGGTTGTTTATCTTCCTTTTGTTAAGTTGTATGAGTTCCCTGTAAATGTTGGGGATTAAACCCTTATCGGTGATAGCATTGGCAAATATGTTCTCCCATGCAGTGGGTTTTCTTGTTGTTTTGTTGATGGTTTCTTTTGCTGTACAAAAGCTTTTATTTTGATGTAGTCCCATTTGTTTATTTTCTCTTTAGTTTCCAATGCCCTAGGAGCTATATGGGTGAAGAAAGTGCTTCGGCATATGTCTGGGATTTTGTTGCCTTTGGATTCCTCTAGTATTTTTATAGTTTCCTGTCTTACATATAAGTTTTTTTTAATCCATTTTGAGTTTATTTTTGTGTGTGGTGTACGTTGGTGGTCTAATTTCATTTTTTTGCATGTATCTGTCCAATTTTCCCAACACCATTTATTGAAGAGACTGTCTTGACTCCATTGTATGTTCTTGCCTCCTTTGTCAAATATTAATTGAGCATAGTGGTTTGGGTTGATTTCTGGGTCCTCTATTGTATACCACTGATCTATATGTCTGTTCTTGTGCCAGTACCAGGCAGTTTTGAGAACAGTGGCTTTGTAATACAGCTTGATATCTGGCATTGAGATCCCTCCTACTTTGTTCTTCTTTCTCAGGATTGCTGCAGCTATTCAGGGTCTTTTTTTATTCCAGATGCATTTTTGGAGAGTTTGTTCAAGTCTTTGAAATATGCCATTGGTATTTTAATTGGGATTGCATTGAATCTGTAGATTGCTTTGGGTAATATGGACATTTTAATGATGTTGAGTCTACCAATCCATGAACATGGTATGTTCTTCCATCTCTTTATGTCTTCCTCTATCTCTTTGTTCAATGTCCTGTAGTTTTCTGAGTAGAGGTCTTTTACCTCCTTACTTAAGTTTATTCCTAGGTATCTTAATTTTTTTGTGCAATGGTAAATGAGATTGTTTTTTAATCTCACTTTCTGTAAGCTTGCTGTTGGTGTATAAAAATGCCATTGATTTCTTGGCATTAATTTTGTATCCTGCTACATTGCCAAATTCATTTATTAAGTCTAATAATTTTTGATGGAGTCATTAGGGTTTTCTATGTACAGTATCATGTCATCTGCGAATAATGACAGTTTTACTTCTTCTTTTCCAATTTGGATGCCTCTTATTTCTTCTTCTTGTCTGATTGCATTGGCTAGCACTTCCACTACTGTGTTGAACAGGAGTGGTGAGAGTGGGTATCCCTGTCTTTTTCCTATTCTTAAGGGAAATGGTTTTAGTTTTTGCCCACTGAGTATGATGTTGGCTGTAGGTTTATCATATATGGCTTTTATTATGTTGAGGTATGATCCTTCTATTTCCACTTTGCTGAGCGATTTTATCAGAAAATGGTGTTAGCTTTTGTCAAATGCCTTTTTCTGCATCAATTTATATGATTATGTGATTTTGTCTCTCAATTTGTTTATATGATGTATCACATTTATTGATTTGCGGATATTGTACCAGCCTTGCATCGCTGGAATAAATCCCACTTGGTCATGGTGTATGATCTTTCTAATGTAATGCTGGATCTGGTTTGCTAGAATTTTGTTGAAGATTTTAGCATCTATGTTCATCAAGGATATTGGCCTGTAATTCTCTTTCTTTGTGGTGTCTTTATCTGGTGTTGGGATTAGGGTAATACTGGCTATATAGAAAGGGCTTGGAAGTGTGCCTTCCTCTTGAATTTTTTGGAATAGTCTGAGAAGGATTGGTTTTAGTTCTTCTTTGAATGTTCGGTAAAACTCCCATGTGAAGCCATCTGGTCCAGGGCTTTTGATTGCTGGAAGCTTTTTGATTACTGTTTCAATTTCATGCATAGTTTTTCAACCCATTCAGGTTTTTTTTATTCTTCCTGATTGAGTTTTGGAAGCTTGTATTTTTCTAGGAATGTGTCCATTTCATCAAGGTTGTCCAGTTTGTTGGAGTAGAGGTGTTCACAGTATTTTTTACAATCCTTTGTATATCAATGGGTCAGTTGTTACTTCACCTCTTTCATTGGATCATCCTCTTTGTTTCTTGGTGAGCCTGGCCAGAGGTTCATCAATCTTGTTTATCCTTTTGAAGAACCAGCTCTTGGTTTCATTGATCTTTTGTTTTGTATTGTTTTTTTGGTCTCTATGTCATTTATTTCTGCTCTGATCTTTATTATCTCCTTCCTTCTGGACGTTTCTTGTTGCTCTCTTTCTAATTCTTAATTCTTTAAGTTGCAGGGTTAGACATTTAATTACCATTTTTTCTAGTTTTTTGAGATAAACTTGTAGAGCTATGAATTCCCTATCTGGACTGCTTTCATTGTGTACCTTAGATTTTGGATTGTTGTGTTTTCATTATCATTTGTTTCCAGGATGCTTTTTATTTCTTCTTTGATCTCTTTGGTAACCCAATCATTGTTTAATAATATGCTATTTAGCCTCCAAGTGTTTGATTTTTTTCATTGTTTTTATTGTAGTTGATTTCTAGTTTTATGCCATTGTGATCTGAGAAGATGCTTGTTATGATTTCTATCCTATTGAATTTGAAGAGACTTTGCCTGTGTCCTAATATGTGGTCTATCTTTGAAAATGTCCCATGTGCACTGGAGAAGAATGTGTATTCTGTGGCTTTGGGGTGAAATATTCTGAAGATGTCAATTAAGTCCATCTGATCCAGTGAGCATTTAGGATTGCTGTTTCCTTGCTGATTTTTTGTTTAGAGGATTTATCCAGTGGTGTCAGTGAGGTATTAAAGTTCCCTACTATGACTGTATTGCTATCGATCTCTCCCTTGATATCTTCCAGAAGCTGTTTTATATATTTGGGTGCTCCTGTATTGGGTGCATATATGTTTACCAGAGTTATATCTTCTTGTTGAATTGCTCCCTTTAGTATTATGTAGTGGCCTTCCTAATCTCTTGTTATGGCATTTGCTTTGAGGTCTATTCTGTCAGATATAAGTATTGCAACCCCAGATTTTTTCACATTTCCATTTGCCTGAAAAATTATTTTTCATCCCTTCACTTTCAGTCTGTGTGAATCCTTTGTTCTGAGGTGGGTCTCTTGCAGACAGCAAATATATGGGTCATGTTTTCTTATCCATTCAGTTACCCTATGTCTTTTAATTGGGACATTCAATCCATTTAAGTTTAATGTTATTATTGATAAGTACTTGTTTGTCATCATTTTTATTCTTAATATTTGTGTTTCTTCTTGACTTTCTGTTTCTTGTTTTTTCAGCAGTCCCTTTAGCATTTCTTGCATTGTTGGCTTGGTGATAATAAACTCTCTTAGCCCTTTTTATGTCTGTGAAGCTGCTGATTCCACCTTCAATTTTGAATGATAGCTTTGATGGGTATAGTATTCTTGGATTCAAACCCTTCCTTTGCATGACTTTGTATATTTCATTCCATTCCCTTCTGGCCTGATGTGTTTCTGTTGAGAAATCTGTCAATATTTTAATGGGAGATCCCTTGTATGTAACTTTCTGTCTTTCTCTGGCAGCTTTTAAGATTCTTATTTTGTCATTGATGTTTGCCAGTTTAATTATGATGTGTCTTGGTGTTGGTCTTTTTGGGTTCATCTTGTTTGGGACTCTATGTGCTTCTTGGACTTGCGTAGTTTTTATCTTGCCAATATCAGGGAAGTTTTCTGTCATTATTTCTTCAAACAAGTTTTCTGATCCTTGCTTCCTTTCCTCTCCTTCTGGTACCCCTATTATGCAGATGTTGTTTCTCTTTGTGTTGTACCAAAGCTCCCTTAGACTCTCCTTTTGCTTTTCAAATTTTCTTTCCATTTGCTATTGTGTTTGTGTGTTTTTTCCTACCTTGTCTTCTTATTCGCTGATGCGGTACTCAGCCTCTTTTTGTCTACTGTTGAAGGCTTCCATTGTGTTCTTTATTGCAGCTATGTCGTTCTTCATTTTCTCTTGGTTCCTTTACATGTTGGTGACATTCTCATTCAGCTCCCTATAATTCTCATTGAGCTGTGTGTATTTGTCATTGAGTTGTGTGTATTTGTCATCCAGCCATTTGAGCATCCTTATAACCATTACTCTGAATTCTTTCTCTGAGATGTTCCTTGCCTCCTTTTCATTTAACTCCCTCTCTGATGATTTCTCTTTTTCTCTCCTTTGGGGATTGATTTTTTTGTCTCCCCATGTTTCACTGTAACGTTTTAATTGTTTCTGTGTCCTAGATCTGACTGTTTTGCTGCCCAAGTTCTTTTGGGGATGGTTCTGCTGGTGTGATCTTTCGGGTCTCCTGGGCTTGGTAATCTAGCGTAGCTCCCTGAGCTATTTGGGTTTTCTTGATGTAGGCCTGTGAGCTGGAAAGGTGCAACTGTAATGTCCAGATATCAGCATTTGGGGAAAGGGATGTCCCAATTTTTGCTGCCTGGCATCCTTGGTTGAAATCACACATGCCTAGGGGGTGGGAGGTCTCACAGAGGTACCCAGGATCTGTCTGTTAGGGTGGTAGGGTTCAGGAGGCCTGTGCTCTGGAGAGGCACGACTGTGGTGTCCAGAGTTCTGTAGCTGTCCTGTAGCCTCCCAGGTCTTACTCTGAAGTTCTTGTAAGTTGGGGTCCTCAAAATGCAATGTCCCAGTGCTTGTTTTTTGAATGAAAAAAATATGAATACACCAACTAATAAGAGTGCCTTAACTCTATGTGGTAGCTTTAAAATATTTCATATTTCACTGTTTGAAACTTCTACAATATTACTTATTTGTTTATGTACAATGCTTTTCACTAAGTTAAATATTTTTCTAATACTGAAATATCTCCCTCCAATTTTCCCCTTCCTTCCATTTATGACCTCTTCTTCAGTCCATTTTCTAAAAACAATTTGACATTCCTTTCCCAACCTTCCCTTTTTACCAGATGTCTATGACTTCATTTAGATTCAGTCAAACAATGACTGCAGCTACACTTCCAAAGACCCAGCACTTGTGCACTGTCTTAAACCTTGGCCAATTTCCTGGTGCCTGGCCACTAAACTCCAAGTCCTTAAGTCCTAGGAGCTTTTCCTGAGCTCCAGGCCTCTACTTAATTATATCATAGGTTCTATGGGTCCAAAACAATTGTTTTTACTAAGATATGGGCACTAAAACATTTTGGGATTTTGGGGAAAAAGAAAACAAGACTCACTTTACTGAATTTATGAAAACATTGATTGTCTTGACTATGACTCATTTAAATCTGAGCTTGGGAGTCATTTGTGCAGCTGTAAAGGGAAAAGGATCACGTATGCAGCCTAACTATTTAGGTTAGATGAAATGCTATTGTTTTTTACACTAAGTTCATTTGCTCAGTGTTTGACCAGTATTAAACCAGATTTAGTTTTATCAACAACTTCTTTCTTCCATAACCTTGGTTGGTCAAAAACTTTTTCTACTTATTCTACTATGCTATCATCTCCTTCTTTCTCCACCATTTAGTATATCATTCTCTTTTGTTTAGCTTACTAATGAAAAAGGTAGAATTTTCAAAATTATATTTTATACCAAGATTAAATGTTCCATAATTTGATTTATAATCAGACTATCATTTTATTGCCTAGATTTTCTCCTAATAAGTTTGATTTTCTACCTTGCTTCTATCTTCTTGATTCTAGAAATACTTAATTTCCTGTACAAAAGCATGGCATGGTATTCCATATCTATTTTTAGTGTTGTCATCAGTTGCCAAATTGAGTGATCTCTCCATAAAAACTTTACTAAGGATTTCTTTGCAAGTGTCAACATAAGGCTATGAAAGTTTAGAACTTTTCTAAGATTAATCATCTATTATATGGAAGAACATGATTTTCAACCAAAGCATGATTTCAAACTACATGCTCTCTTCACTTTGTTATATTGCCACAAGCTCATGAAGAGACAAGAAATATAGCCAACTGCCTCTAAGGATAATTTATAAGGGTTAAAAATAGTAATTTATTGCTAAGATAACATTAGGAAGATGGAGAAAATTCTATTTCACAGAGTTCCTGTCAAGGATAGCAGTACACATTGTTAGAAGAAATACTTGATAGGCCATTTGCAGTGCTTTCAAGAATGGGGTGTGCAAACGTGGAACCATGGTTAAAATATGCAGAACAAGGGAGCAGACTCCACTGTCAGCCCTGCACAGAATTCAGCCGTTGCTCTAAAGTCATGGTGATAAAGTATTTAAGAAATATCAGTTTGAAAAAATAAAAGTGATTAGTTTATTGGGAACTGACATTTGTCCCAGCATGCCTGTAACTAGCACTTTACTTTTTAGGTTATGAGAAATTATCATCTAAAGAAATTCACCCAGGTATACAACCTTATTAAAGATTTTTTTATTCTGAAGGCTGAAACAACTTGGCCAAAATGAAAGGTTAAATAAAACGGAAAACTATTAGGTCATCAGTAATACAGTATATGGTATATGTTTGAAGTTCTGAAGAAGACAGGTTCTTGTAAGTTTTGATATAAGAATGCTGCAGTTTCAAGGATCACATTTGCAGATTGAATGGTGGTGCTGAGAATGCTTTAACTTCTTCCAGCATACTAAGAGCATAAATATTGGAGTAGAACCCACTTTCAATGATTTATGAAAATAGTAGGATCAGACTTTGGGAAAAATCTGTCAAACTAGACTTTCTTCTCCAACACAAGGTTTTCACAGCAAATCGTGGAAGAAAAAGTGACAGCCTTCCTACCTTGAAAAATGACGATCTTAAAGAGTGATAAAACAAAAAATATTTCAGTGTTCATTGTGGACAAAGCCAAGATTTATTTTTGGTATTAGAAATAGGTCACTCTAAACATAAAGACATTTAAATTCACTGACAGATATTCAAATACAGAAATATTAAAGAAATGTGCACATGCCTACATCCCTATTAAAGATTTTGCACATTTGTAGGAGAAAGAAATTCTGAATACACACACATATATGCTGGAAAAGACCATTTTTAAAATTTTAGGTTGAATTTCATAAGGAAAATATTGAACTTAGCTGTCCACTCCTAGATACCTACAATAAAAATCACCACAGCAATTCCTCTATGCTTCCATTTTCTATTTTAGTAATAATATTTTCAGTCACAAAATTCAGGTTGATGCCCTCAAGTGAAATTTAGAATTGAAATAATTGCATAGATAATTTATACTAAAAATATCTTTCCTTAACTGAGACTTCCATGTTATTGAGATTTATTTTGATTAGAATCAGGCAAATGAGACCTATCTTCTCAAAACGTAGGCATTATTTGCACATTTAGTGACTACCAATAGCATCTTGAAAAGTCTCTTTAGTGGCTCCATTTATTTACTTCCATATTTTACAAGATAATTGAGAATGAAAAAAGAATTCTGGATTTCATGCTGCATTTCCAAAGGCATAAGTGACATGAGACTAAAAGCTGACAGTTTTGCTACACACCTTTGCCCAGTGACATTTAACCTAATATAAGTGAAAACATATTTGTGGTGAAATCATCATAATAAAGGTTGATAGAAATTCCAGTAAGTATGGTAGTTCTATTTTCCAAAGTGTGGTCTCACAATTGAACACAAGATAATAAGCTTAGCATAATATTTTGATTACTTATTTTATTAGTGGAAATTCTCCTTAGCTCAATTTCTAACAGGATTTGGGTTACTTTGACTCCATTGCTGTAGAACATTTCACTCTCAGTAACTTTTCCAATCTTGGTAATGAAAGTATTTGGGTACTCACACTTGCACCATTCCTTGAACTCTTGCCCATTAGTTTGCTTGAACCTCATAAAATGTTAACTTGAGTTGTGTGCAGTAAGGAGACCAATAAAACACCATATGTTTGGTGACTAAACCATTAAAAAATGTCCCAGCACCTCTTCCATAATAGTCTGTGACATATAGGAATTTCAGATTTGACTGTTCATAACAATAAGGATGAAATATTCTTTCTACTCATTATAACTTATTATTCTTTGAAAGAGACATTTCTCACACTTGTAAGAAAAAGAAACCCTGGATTCTGGTTTCACTGATTTATATTAAGAAATAAATTTGGAGGAAATTTTGCTTATTTTACTTCCATGCCTTATTTATCTTTTTAGTGATCAACAGGTGATTACTCACAAGGAACCAAAATATAAAAACAAGTGTTCCATTCATCTTCAATGCTGAGAAAATAAAACCTTCTTCATAAAAGTGTGTAAACAGGAAATAAATGCATACTCAACCAACTTTCTAAGTTACAGTTTCTTTTAGGTAGAAAATTTAAACAAGAAAAACAAAATTATCCTTGAACAAGATAAAAAACTATGAGATATGAAAATTGAAGAATTTCAATTTAAAACTCAAATTAGTCTGCTAATCATGACAACATTACTAAACTAAATTGCAATCCACGGAGTAAAGAGAGAAATCAATTGAAAACCAAACCAAACCAAAACAAAGCAAACAGAAATAAACCTAGAATTAGTAGGCAAAACCATAGAGGTTTTCTACTTCTACTAAATATCTTTTTTGAAAAATATATTTTAATTGAATGAAGAAGAAGAAGAAGAAGAAGAAGAGGAAGAAGAAGAAGAAGAAGAAGGAGAAGGAGAAGGAGAAGAGAGAGAAAAACATCAGCAATGAAAGAGAATCATTGATCAACTGCCTCTTGCACACCCCACACTGAGGATTGAACCCATAACCCAGGCATATGCTCTGACTGAGAATTAAACTGTGACCTCTTGGTTTATAGGTAGATGCTTAACCACTGAGTCATGCTGGGCCAGGCTCTACTCAACATCTTTTGCTCCACATATTGATGGGGCCCCTCTCCTGAGTAAACCAAAGGGGAAAAAGAAAGAAAGAAAAGAAAAGAAAAGAAAACCCCCAAACAACAACAAAAAATCTTTAAAACACCAAAATATGTGAATATGAAAATCAATGGTAAGCAAGTTTACAGAAGAAGCTAGTCAATATCTCATGGCCAATTCAAACTTTCTTTCTATAAAAGCACTCAATTTCAGTTTCATTTGATCAGTGCAATTCAATAGTAGTTTGAAGACAGATATATATCTACTTCAATATTTTGGTGATTGATGGGTCCAAAATACCAATGTCTCTAAAAGTAGATCACTAAATACAAAGAACATAGCCTGCTGTGATTGGCTATTCTTGTACTGAGGTTCGACCTTGGTGCATAGAATGTATGTAGAATTGGGGAGAGGGAGGAAGGAAAGTTATAGTTTTAATTTAAAAAATGCAAAGCATGGCTTTTTCAAATTGCCTAGCACTTCCTATCTCTTCTCATATCCCCACCCCCACATTCTAGTTAGAATGTTAGCCAAGCTCCTCTTTCTAGTGCCAAATATATCTCCCTGCTCTGCAGATGGATAAAAGAAAACAAGTTAAAAACAAGCAATCAAATGTTTAAAACTCATTTTTTTATATTTGTGACAAAGTCTCCTTATAACTTAACAGTAAATATGTAAATTCCTTTGGATTTGAGTGTTGAGTTGTTTCATATTTTAGCCCATCTACCAACTCACTATTAAAGCAATATTAAAGCAATACCTCAATTTCACCATCAGTTTGCATATGTTAAAGACACTGGACAGGGAGTGAGATATGCAAATAAATATTTATAAAGAACTCTGAAACCCCTTGGTAAAAAATGACATGGGTGTCTGAAGTATTATTGTAATTATTGGGAAAAAAAATCCAATGCAAATATTCAATTTTGTAATACTTAACAATTTGGTAGGCTAAATCATAACTTTTAGCTGCATTCAATTTTGCACTGAAGTTGATATCCAATCTAAATACTCTTAAGCATGATATATACAGCTGTGGTAGTAATAATGCTCTTAGAATTTTTATATGATATTTGAGGGATCACATAACATATTCAATGGCATTGATTTGGGGATGCACTCAATTTCCACACATCATGCAACTCTTCATAAAGGTTACAAGAAAGGTGGGAGAATAGATCAAAAGAAACTGAAGGAGCTCAATAGCTTGGCATACAATGCCATACTATTCCCCACTTAGGGCATGAGTCAATATAGTTGTGCTCCCCTTGTTACTCCCCTGTTTACTCCCCTTGTTAAACAAGAGTAGAGAAGGACATCTCATGTTAGGAGATTTCACAACATTCTTATTTCTTATAACTCTTTGTACATTTTTTTATGGAGAGAGATATGTTTTTATGAAGTATGAATAATTTCAAATGCACAAATTAGCTTTCAACAAAATGATCCTCATACTCAAACATTTGAAAATGTCACCACTTAGAGGCTAAGAATGTTGCTCTGACCCTGTTCGACTCTTGAATGTATTCTGAGTCAACAGCTAAGAGCAAGACATATGCACCAGTCTTGACTCAAATGGCCTACAGAGAATAGGGTCAATGGCATGCCAAGGTCTCTTCTGCAGCCCAAGCATTGCTTTAGAAAATTGCACTGCTGCTCGTCCTAGTTTACCAGAACTTTCTGTAAAAACATGGAATAAAGTAGAAAAGTAAAAACTCATTCGTCATGTTATCTAAGCCTTTTAATTATATTATTACTAGAGGCCCGGTGCACAGATTCATGCACTGGTGGGGTCCCTTGGCCTGGCCTGTGCCCTCTGCAATCCAGGACGCTTCAAGGGATGTTGGACTGTCGGTTTTGGCCTGATCCTTGCAGGCCAGGCCAAGGGACCCCACCAATGCACAAACCCGTGCACTGGGCCTCTAGTATGCATATAAAATCTTTGGTTAATCTCTTCCCACTCTCCTCCCTCTCCGCTTCCTTCTGAGATTCATCAGTCTGTTCCATGTTTCCATGCCTGTGCATTGAACGTCTTCCCCCGGTGGTCAGTGCGTGTCATAGTTACTGTTCAAACGGTTGAACGGTCGCTTAGTCTTTTATATATATAGATATTCAAAGTTACCACCAAATGTTTTGAAGATCATTAATGATAATTTCTGAAACAATTAAAGGAAGGCCATCAAGAACTGAATAATTAATACATGATCAATTTTAGCAAAGCAGGTATAAAATTTATTCACATAGGATAAAGACCAATTATTTGGTTACTATTAATTTTGATTAATTTCAACTGAGTAATCATTGAACATAATGTTGGGTTTATATCCAGCATTCATCTCTTTAAAATATACATATTTGAGCAAATTTTGGTCTGTTGATTGGCCAAAAACCTTTAAAAAGGGGCATTTTATTTAAGAAATAATTTCATTTAAAAATTGGTTATACATGAAAAGGAAATTTGTAGTAAGCTTAAGGAGCTGAGCCATTGAAGGAATATGGCACATTGGATTCTAGAAAGATTAATATTAGCTGAAATGTTTTAAAGTATTTTTTATATAACTAATACTTGTATCTTGACTATTACTTCTCCTGTAAAATATTCCAATGTTCTATCTAAGAATAATAAATAGCATTAGACCAGAATTCTAGCCTACTTAGTAAGATCTTATTCTGTGACCTGAAACAAAATTCCTTTGTGATTTCCACTGAAAATTGCCTTTATACTTCCTGATGTTCTCTGGGCTGCCCAGGGGCAGTTATGTTACAAACCAGAAACAATGAGGTAAGTGAGGTGAAATTATATGACTTAGTGTATAAATTCAGGAATATTTGTTCAGAATGCCTGTATTTACAAGTTGCCCACAGAGCCAGTTCTATTCTTAACAATTCGTAGGGCTATGGTATCCTGACTCTAACAACAAGGTGATAAATTGACACATATTTTCTTCTAAATCAAATTGAATCTTGATCAGCATTTGCCCTAAAGAACACTACTATAACCTGTACTTATCCATGTTAGTCCAGCTTAACCATACAAGACTAGGGGTGTTTTGTCCTGGATTTTTTTTTTTTTTGACATGGATCATGTTGCCTTACATTAGTATTTAACGATTTATATTTAGGCTATCTTTATGCCAGTTAAACAGTAAGTTTGCTATAGGCTATGACTCTGCTGTTATATTTTTATGTATTGTTAGTCTCTGAACAAAAGCTTTTTAAAGTGGTCAGTGCCTAATATGAACAGTTTAACTACAGAATATCTTTATTACTCTTAAAACCCTAGAGCTGGAAATAGCACTTCTGGAATGACAAAGAAAGATCCTCCATAAATCTCCTCATTAAAAACAATGGAAACACTGGCAAAATGGTCAAAATCAACTTTTTAAAATTCCAGAAATGAGCCAAAGATTTGTAAAATATGAGGAGTGTTTATTCAAGAAAAACTGTTGATACTGGTAAGAACAATAGGATTTATTGCATTATAACTTTGTCTTCCCATTCCCAACACTATAGAATCCTTAAAAATCAATAGCCTTGCAACCATAGTAGCTGTCAAAACCAGAAAGTATGCAAATATTGGAAAGGGAAGACCAAGTTTGGACCTCAAATAGGTCCATCTGTAGAGTATTGTCACCATTTGACCTATCTGACCTCTTCCTGGAAAAGTCCCATTCATAGTGTGTTGTCATTAGTTTATCTGGTTGGGAGCTTCCTCTGCAGGAAAAGACCTATCCCCAGAGAGTTTTTGGAAAAAAATTAAGCAATTATTAACATGGCAGTTGCCTGGGCTGCTTCTAATTTCAAAACTTACTAAAATGTTGCAATAACTGGCCTGAGAATAACTATGGAGATCAATGGAATAGAATTTAAAGTCCAGAAATAATATCTTCCATTATGATGAATTGAATTTTTTGACAATGATATGAAGACATTTTAATGTGAAAAGAATAGTCTTTTTAACAAATGGTGCCAGGACAAGTGATTATCTCCATGAAAAAAATGAATTTGGACTCATACTTTACATCATACATAACACTGAACTCAAAATGGATTATGGAAATATATGTAAGAGCTAAAACTATAAAAGAAATCTTAGAGGAAAACACAGAGGCAAAACTTTATGACCTTGGATAACTAATAGTTTCTTAGATATGAGACCAAAAGCACAAGTGACAGAACACAGATAAAATAATTAGATTTCATTAGAATTAAATATTTCTGTGCTTTAATTGTCACAATAAAAAATTTAAAAAGACAACCGAGAAAATGAGAGAAAATATTAACAAATTATATATTTAATAAGGGACGTGTATTTAAAATGTAGAAAGAACACTTTATATATTACTTGGTGTATATACTCAATAATAAAAAACAACGTTAAAAGAGAACACAATTAATAAAAGGGCAAATATGTGAGTAGAAATTTTTCCAAAGAAGATATGTAATTTGCTAGGAACCTCATGAAAAAATCTTCAACATCATTATTCATTATTGAAATGCAAATTAAAACTGGAACATACCATTTTATACCCACTAGGAAGATTACGATGAAAAAAAACACAAAACAATACAGACAGCCCTGGCTGATGTCACTCAGTAGTTAGAGCGTCAAGGGCATGTACCTGAGTTGCAAGTCTGATCCCTGTCCCCAGTTGGGACACATGTGGGAGGCAACCAATAGATGTGACAGACACATCGATATTTCTCTCTTTCCTCCCTCTTTCTTTCTCTCCCTCCCCTCTCCATTTCACTCTCTCTAAAAATCAATGGGAAAATAATATCCTCACTCCTCGGGTGAGGATTAAAACAAAACAAAACAAAACAAAACACAGACAATACAAATGCTGCTGAGGATGAGGGGGAAATAGAACTCTAATACATTGCTCATGGGACTGTAAACTTTTGCATCCTCTTGGGAGAATAGTTTAGCAGTTTCTCAGAATGTTAAACATGATCTTGCATTTCAACTTTTAACTATATCCTCAAATAAATTGAAAGTATATATCTACACAAAATCTTGTACACAAATGTTCATAGTGGCAATTCAGAATAGCCAAAGGGGGAAAACAACCCAAATCTCAATCAAACAAATTGTTGTATATCCATACAACGAAATATTGTCAATAAAAATGAATAAAATACCAATACTTGCCATAACATGGATGAACCCTGAAGATATACTACATGAAAGAAACCATTCAGATATTATATGATTCCATGTATAGAAAATGTCCTGATTGGGAACATTTATAGAGACAGAAAATAGGTTAGTAGTTGCCTGGAGCAAGGCAATTGGAAAAATAGGAAATGGCTGCCAATAGGTATAAGGTTTCATTTTGACGTGATAATATGTTCCCAAATTATATTTTCTTAATGCTTGCATAACTATAGGAATATGCTTTTAAAAGTCATTAAAATGTATCTTTAAATGGGTGCATTTAGTGGTATGGTATCTCAATAAACTCTTAAAAAAAACTGGTGTAACTCTTCTGTCCCATTGGGTCTTGTAAGATTCCTATACAACTCTTAAATTTTGATATTCAGAGAAGAAAGGTAAAACTATTTCATAAGGATGGGGAGATTAGGATGACAAAGTATGGTGGTTACTAAATGAAGGGATTCTTTATAGAAAGTGAGTAGTCTAATTTGGCAAAATGTTGAATAGAGAAAGATACTAATTAAAGAATTAAATATGAAAAATGGGTTTAAAGCCATCAGGTGGAAAAACTAGACTCCTAGAGAATAAATGCCTTATTTATTAATAAATTGTAAGAATAATATAATTGCAAAGCAAGAGCTACAGGCATCCATTTTCTTTAATAAAAAGATAGGGAAAGGAAAAAGTATCATGAAATTTTGGGTCTGTATAATACCATAAATCACTGCCATCAATTGATCTTTTGAGAGAGTGGGACATATCCATTAGTGACCTACAGAAGAGACTGGAGAAAATTACATGAAGGAAAAGTAACTGTCCAGTTTTGGGAGACAAAGATCACCCTTTAATAACTTAGCATTATGGAGCAGAAGAAAAGTTAGTTATGCAGCAGACATATTTGTTATGTAAACATAATTTGGTTCTAGGTTGTAACACAGTTTGAGTTCTAAGTCCATCACCTAATACATGTCCAAAGTCATGCCACTTACCCTGATAAGCAATCATTATTACACATGCAAATTTTTATTATAATGTCACCTACTTTATGTGTTTTTAGAGGCATAATGACTTAACAGAGTACCAGGTTATTAGTATAATTTAAAATAATCACACAGATTTCCTACTGCCCTGGGTAAAAGTCACAATTTCCACTTACCCTGCACCAGAGATATCACAATACAAGCTGTAGGAAAATAATTATAAGAAGGTTATTATCAGAAATGATCATCCAGCTTCTTCTAAAGGGCGGAATTTCCCAAATCCCCCTTTAAGCATAAAGTGTGATTTAATCCTATTAAAATCCTGAGTGAGATTCACTATCCTTTCCTCTGGTGAATTTCCATCAATGTCCCACCCATGCAATAGTAAAAAAAAAAAAAAAAGGAGAATAAAAATATTTAAAAAGTGATAATTAGAAAATGAAAGAAAAATGAAAGAAAAAAATCTTTTCAATTGCTATGATTGTTTACCAAGACAATCTTAGAGAATCAATATAATTTAATAAAAGAGAAAAATGCAAATTGACCCCACCTCTGCTACGCCCCAAGCCATGGCCACCAGATGATCAGAACAACTATATGCAAATTAACCCAACCAAGATGGCGGTCGGCAACCACAGAGCTGGAGCAAGCAGGAGGCTCGGTTGCCCCTGCGAAGGAGGAAGCCAAGCTTCCCACCTACCCTGGCCGGCTGTGGCCTCCACTCAAGGCAACAAAGTTTCAATTATAGAAGATAAATAAATCCCAAAAACCTGCTTCCAGCCAGCCTCCACTGGGAGCTTGGGTGGCTGGGGGCCGTGGCCAGCCTGCAAATAGCCATTAGCCCCTCACCCAGGCTGGCTAGGCACCCCAGCGGGGACCCCCACCCTGAAGGGGCTGTGGCCAGCCTGAAAACAGCTATCAGCCCCTCACCCAGGCTGGCCACACCCTCATGACACATACTGACCACCAGGGGGCAAACGTTCAATGTAGGAGCTGCCCCGTGGTGGTCAGCGTGCTCCCACAGGGGGAGCTATGCTCAGCCACAAGCCAGGCTGATGGCTGCCAGTACAGCAGTGGTAGTGGGAGCCTCTCCCGCCTCCTCAGCAGTGCTAAGGATGTCTGACTGCAACTTAGGCCTGCTCCCTGCTGGCAAATGGACATCCCCCAAGGGCTCCTGGGCTGCCAGAGGGATGTCTGACTGCCAGCTTAGGCCCAATCCCCTGGAGAGTGGGCCTAAGCCAGCAGGTGGTCATCCCCTGAGGGGTCCCAGACTGTGAGAGGGCACAGGCCGAGCTGAGGAACCCCCCCCTCCCAAGTGCACAAATTTTTGTGTGCCGGGCCTCTAGTAGAAAAATAAATAAATCTAACAAGTGAGTTTGTCAAAATTAGCAAATGCATGTGAACAGCATTCCTATATTGTCAATAAACATTTAGGAACTGATGGACAAAAAGAAATTACATTCACAACATCAATGAAACATATATTGAACTAATTCTAAAATATATTTTTTTCTAAAATATGTTTTTCTTTATATAAGACTAATTCTAAAATATATTTTTATTTATAAAATAAAAGATTATAGAGACTAATAAAAAAAACATCTAAATATAAGAAGAGATATTTCAAGTCAGGGAATAGAAAAGTAAATTTTTTTAAAGAACCAGATTTGTTGAAGTTAGTTCATAAATTTAATGCAATCTCAATCAAAATTTCTGTAAATGTTTTGTGAAACTTTATAAGCCAATTCTAAAATGTATATACCAAAGAGAAAAAAAATAAAGGATAACAAGAAATACTTTTAATAATAATAATACAGTGAATTCTTTATAAGTAGCAAAACAATTTAAGGCCTTAAACATTAAGACAATAAGGTATTTATTTTGGAATAGATGGGCAGACTGGTAGAACTTTAAAAGATCTATTTTGCGCATATGAAATCTAAATATATGATGGCGATAGCACAGGAGAAAACAGCAACTATTCAGTAAGTGGTTATGGGTCAATTGGTTATCTGTATCACAAACCATACAGGGAAAATGAATTTTATTTGTAAATTGAAAAGCAAAATTTTAAACTTTTAAAATAACCTAGGGAATATCTTTTTAAACTGAAAATATAAAAAGGATTTTGAAACAATCAGAAACCACAGCTATAAAAGAAATTGTTGATATATTTGATGACATTTAAATAAAATAATAGTAACCAAAAGAAAAGTGCACCATAGTCATGGATATAGCCTGGGAGAAAATATTTCCACATCATATAACCAACAAAGAACAATATCCAGACTATATGAAGAACTTCTATAAATCAAAAGCAAAAGACAAACAATCTAATCAAAAGAATGGGCCAAGAATTTGAAGGGTATTACACAGATAATGTTGACTTCTCTTGTCACTAGGAAACTGCAAAGTTAAAAGTACAATATTATATTCATCATTTTGGAAAAGAACACAGACCAGATGGAGAGGATGTGAAAAACACAAACTTATCTACCCAGAGAGTAGACGTGTCTGTTTACAGTAGTAAGGAATTTGGCAATATGCAGAAAAACTGGAGCATACACTTCAACCCAATAACCTTACTTCTAGAAACTCAGGGCAGCATTTCTACAAGGAAGCATGAACAAGACCATTAATCACAACATTGTACAAAAAAGGTCAAAACTGGAACAATGAATCCTCAAGAGAAAAATGAATAAATAAATTGTGACAACTGCATGTAATTAAATATCATAAAACTATTAAACTGAAGAAACTAGAACTGTGCATATCCATATGGATAAATTTCACAAAAACAAAGTCAAATGAAAAATAAACTTACTATCTATATATATATATAAAAGCTTAAGCGACTGAACGACTAAACAACCGAACGACTGAATGACTGGATGACTGGTGGGTATGATGAGCACTGACCACCAGAGGGCAGAGGCTCAACGCTGGAGCTGCCCCCTGGTGGTCAGTGTGCTCCCACAGCGGGAGCCCTGCTCAACTGACGGATGGGCTCCAGACACACAGCTCATGGCTGGCTGCCGCAGCCCAGAGACTGCACCAGAGGAGCCTACTGAGCAGCAGTGGCAGGTGCAGTGGGGCTGGGATGAGCTGGAGGAGCAGGCAGAGGGGCAGGTGGCATTGGACTGCTGGTTTTGACCCGATCCCCACAGGCTATACAGAGGGACCCCACCAATGCATAAATCCATGCACCAGGCCACTAGAATAAAATAATACATTTAGTGTGATAAAGAAAAAGTATCTAAATTTGAGAAGATGCAAATCAATAATATGCATTATTATGGCTATACAAATATATGGTAAAGGTAGAAACTTACATGTGTGAATAGTATACATACACCAAAGTTAGGATGATGGGTGTGATGGAGGAAGAAAGGAAGGCAAAATGGGATTGCAAAGAGGTGCATATGGACTTTCCAAATACACCTGCAATGTTTTTATTTCTGAAAAAGAAGATCTGGAGAAAATATGACAAATAATAAAATTTTACAAAGCTAAGTATTGAGATACCAGCATTTATTAAATAATTATTTACACCTTTTGGTATTTTGAAGTTTTCTAGTGTAAAAGTAGAAAAAAGATGAGATGAACTTGAGGCTTTGAGGTGGGAAAAAAAAGCAGCAATAAGGATATACAAGGATTTTAAAATACCAAAAAAAAATAGTTGCAGTGTTTAAGATGAACATCTTCCCCCCAACCCCCACCAAAAGATAAAGCTTAAATGAATGATAATTTTTGGAATTTTATATGGTCTTGCTTTGTTTCTAGTTCTAACCTTAATTTCTTAGTTTTATTATATTATTCTTTCAGAACATTATCCAAACTCTAGCATCGTTACTGGTTTCTAGACTTCCATACACTTTTAAAATATATGCAAAATCTGGTTTTATAAATATCAAACTGGCCATGCCTCAAATGACTGGAATGTTGTAGTAACATGCCCCTTTATAGCTTACAGGGATTAATGAGATATGTGAAGGTTTTCAAATGTAGATTTAAAAATGTATAACATACTTGAGGAGATTAAAAATGTATTATCCTTTGAAAAACATTGACCTAGACAATTCAGGGGAATATTTGAGTCTCTGACCAAATGAAGATATACTGAACAAATTGGCTTGGTAGAAAAGCATCACTATAAGTGATAAGAAAAATAGGCTCTGGCACATTGAACTGGATGAAGAGAGTGCATATTTATGCACCTGCCATGAGTCATTTGTGTGAGACTGCTCTGTGAATGTCATTTGGAATCAGCTTTAATGCTGAAGTTGTTCAAATTATATATACATAACATATATATATATAAAACTTATATATAAAACACACATATATATAAGTTTTATATATATAAAACATAATATATAATATAAAAATATATAATATATAATATATAAATTTTATATAATATATAAAATACATATAATATATAAAATATATATAATATAAAACATATATATATGTTTTTGAAATTTAATGCTGAAGTTTTTCAAATTATATATAACTCTTCTATGACTTAAAAGGGGAAACTATCAAGTTTTATGATCTAAACTTAATATATATGATGTTACTTAAAGTGGCTTATTACTTGGAGAGTTAATGAATGGAGTGAATGAAGCAGAAGCCAAATTTAATAAGAAATAAATTAGGTTCAAAGAACACAATGAGTAGCAGGAAATAGTTGTAATGTGTTGTCTCCAAAGATGGATTAAATTCAAGAGAAAAAGGACAGGCAATAGCAATGATGCTCAAATCAGAAAGCTAAGAAGACAGGAGGCATGTGCCAGATAAAATTAGCTGCCTGTCAGAGTTCATGGAATATACAGAGTTTAATCCCAAAGCCCTAATGAGTTCTGTTCTTAAAAAGGAAATTGAGGGAATCAAGACTCACAGGTAACAAACACCCTAAAGTGTAGAAACACATGCATTATGGACCTTACTTGTTTGTTTTGATGTAGAAGACCAGATGAAAATATCAATGAAATATAATTTGCCCTATATCCCGAGAAAATAACCTTTTAATTGTGCAATGAAAATGCTGGAGAATAGGAATGACAGTGAGAAAACCAGAAATGTTTTCTAAGTCCCCTTTTAGACTTAAGCTTTTACAACTACTGTGAAATAAATATAAAGCAATATAGCACTTTGTATATTTGCATTATGGAGTTTAGTTTATAAGTGCATAGAAGGCTTTGAATAAATTCTCAACAAAAGGTAACATTATTTATTCACTTAGCAAACACTTTTATTATACAACTAGAGGCTCAGTGCACAAAATTCATGCACAGGTAGAGTCCTAGAGCAGCGGTTCTCAACCTGTGGGTCACGACCCCTTTGGGGGTCGAACGACCCTTTCACAGGGGTCGCCTAAGACCATTGGAAAACACATATATAATTACATATTGTTTTTGTGATTAATCACTATGCTTTAATTATGTTCAATTTGTAACAATGAAATTGGGTGTCACCACAACATGAGGAACTGTATTAAAGGGTCACGGCATTAGGAAGGTTGACAACCACTGCCAGCTGCCAGCCAGAGCCTCCCTTCGCATCTGCTTTGGCCTGATGCCACCTGCTCACTTGCTCCACCATCCCGCCACAGTCCCGCTCTTGTGGGGGCCCATTTGGGCCGGCAGCGCCTCCACTGCCACCCGCTGCCAGCACTGATGCCCACCATGTTCTGCACTAGCCCCTAGTCAGACACATCTAACTCCCCATCTGTCGAACTCCTGCCCATGGGGACAATTTTCACATTAGCCTTTTAATATATAGGATGTTCCAGGTTCTGATGTAAATGCTTTAAAAATATTTGTTTTCCTAATTCTTATCACAACCTTTTTAGGCAGTTATAATTGTCACCTGAAAGAAGGGTAACTGAGCTAAAATAGGCTTAAGTAGCTTGTCCAAAGTCACACAGCTGAAAAGGCAGACTTATGCAAATTCATGATTCTAACTCTCTCTCTTTCTCTCTCTCTCTCTCTCACTCTCTCTCTCTCTCAGTTTTGGAAAGAAATGAATTCAGAAATGGGTAGAGCCAGCTGGCATAGCTCAGTGGTTGAGCATTGACCCATGAACCAGGAGATCACAGTTTGAATCCCGGGTAGGGCACAGGCCCAGGTAGCAGGCTCAATCTCTGATGGGGGTTGTATAGGGGGCAGCCGGTTGATGATTCTCTCTCATCAATGATGTTTCTATCTCTCTCTCCCTCTTCCCTCTTCTCTGAAATCACTTAAAATTTATATAATAAAGAGACAGAGAAATGGGTAGAGATGTACTAGACAGAAGAAAAACAAAAGATTGATTTGTTTATCTTCCTTTGGTTAAGTTGTATGAGTTCCTTATAGATTTTGGAGGTTAACCCCTTATCAGATGTATCATTGGCAAATATGTTCTATCATAGAGTGAGTTCTCTTGTTGTTTTGTTGATGATTTCTTTTGCTGTGAAAAAGCTCTTCATTTGATGTAGTCTCATTTGTTTATTTTCTCCTTAATTTCCATTATCCTAGGAGATATATCCGTAAGGACATCTAGCTCCGAGAGATATCTGAGATTTTGCTGCCAATGGTTTCCAATTAGAAAATGGGCAAAGGACCTCAATAGACACTTCTCTAAAATGGACATACTGAAGGCCAAAAGACATATGAAAAAATGCTCAAAGTCATTAATCATCAGAGAGATGAAAATCAAAATGACAATGAGGTACCACATACACCTGTTAGAATAGCTATCATGGCCAATCAACAAAGGACAAGTCCTGGCAAGGATGTAGAGAAAAGGGAATCCTTGTATACTGCTGGTAAGAATGCAATCTAGTTCAGCCACTGGAAAACAGTTTGGAATTTCCTCAAAAAATTAAAAATGGAACTACCATTTGACCCAGTGATCCCACTTCTAGGAATATATCCCAAGAATCCAGAAACACCCATCAGAAAGAATATATGAACCCCTATGGTCATAGCAGCATAATTTACAATAGCTAAGATTTGGAAACAGCCTAAGTGCCCATCAGCAGATGAATGGATTAAAATGCTGTGATACATCTATAAAATGGAATACTATGCAGCTATAAAAAAAGAAAGAATTCTTACCATTTGCAACAGCATGGATGGACCTAGAGAACATTATTCAAAGTGAAATAAGCCAGTCAGAGAAAGATAAGTATCACATGATCTCACTGATATGTGGAATCTAATGAACAACATAAACTCATGAACAAAAATAGACCCAGAGACGTAGAAACATCAAACAGACTGTCAAACCTGAGAGGAAAGGCAGGGAAGGGCAGGGGGGGGGGGGGGGAGATCAACCAATTAACTCATATGCATATATGCATAACCCATAGACACAGACAATAGGGTGGTGAAGGCTTGAGGGGAGAAAGGGTGGGAGAAGGCAATGGGGGAAAAAGTTATGTAATACTTTCAGCAATAAAAATTTATTTTTTAAAAGGAAGAAAAACAAAAGATAGATATCCTAGAGAAAAAAAGATTCATTCTTCCTTCGGGGATTTTTGCAATAGTTTATTTGTGGTCTAGAATAATAAATCAAAGAAGAAAGATGCCCAACTGCCATTTCTAAACATGTTTAATGTAAGACTGAAAAATGAATGAGATGACTTTAAAGAAGGGGAAAATGAATAAAAGCTTAGCTCATCTTCTGCCATGGTGAATGATACCAAACACTTATAATAATGGAAATGAAGTGTGGTAGAGGGCTTCATCACATTCCATTCTCAACCACTAAATGAATGCTATCATTTTTTTTTTAAAAATGACTTATTACTATAATCCTAATCTAAAAATGCTTGAAAAGTCAGGTATATAGAGTAAAAAACACACTGAATATTCCAGAAATTACACATTGCGAAAAAAACAAACTATCCATAATATTCAGGATCTTCCATGGTAGTAACAGGAGATACAAATATCACATAAAACTATATTCATCACACACTCAATGAAATACTCGCTGTTTGGTGCTTTGAGATTACTGGAGGAGCTACTGAATGTAGTTCTTGCTCAAAAATAAGATAAAATAAAAACTTATAGCACAATATGTCAGAATCCATGAATGAATAAAGTAGGGAATAATTCAAGAGTAAGATATAGTTCGGTGTAAATAATATCCATAAAGCCTGCAGGAATTTGGCACATCTAGAATGTATGGATTTGTCTCATAGGAAATAATCTAGGCATTGGAGGAAGTATTGAATTTGAGTGAGAATGAGAGGCAAGATAGAAAGAGTAAATATGTGAGATAACAATTTGGAGTGTGAGCTCTGGAATTTGACTTTCTGGGTTCTAACACTATATACACTAACTTGAGCAAGTAATGTAACTTCTGTTTCTCAACTTTTGAATAGAGGTAATAACAGCACCAGTTTCAAAAGATTTTTATAAAATTTAAGACTTTAAATTTTAAATTTAAGACTTTAAATTTTATAAAATGACTGACAAGAGGGTGTTAGTGAATGTTAGCTGTTATTATTATTTACAGAGGGATAACTATGAGAGAAAGAAAATTATGAGATGGATTTACAAGTTTTTAACACTTCATTCATGATTAGTAATTTCATAAATATCAGGTCATACAATGAAAACTGTAAGGAAGAAATCCAGAAATTTTAACAAAGATCAACCTAAAAATTTTCAAACTAACAACCAAATGCCCGTTTATGAAAGTTTCTTTCACTCCATTCAAGTTCTTTTCCCTTCACATGAGATGAGAATCCCTGTTCAGAGGTAGAGAAAGAGAGAGAAAGGGGGAGGAAAGATAATAGGACTAAATAGCTAGTAAATTTGAACAGTACTGCAATAGAATATCCAAACAACTGTCAAATGTATAAGAAGTGTTTTTTATTAACCAGATGCTACCAGGCCAGAACAAACACAGAAGAGTGTACCAAGCACGAGGCACTGCTTTGCTTTGACAGGTCTGATTTATGAAACAGATGATTTGTTATTTATTGATCAGAGACTGATTCTACTGAGTTAAGAAAAAGCTTGATAAAAGGCAATCATGCATCTCATTTGGTTATGAGCAAAAATAGTGTCTATTGGCTTGCCGTGTCAACCGACTTTGATGCTACAACATCCAGATGTTCAACATGTGCAAACTTCAGACACAAAACAAAACAGAACAAATTAAAACGATCTCTATGCCACAAAAGAAAGAAAAGCATTCAAAACACGTCCTAGGAAAAAAAAGAACTCATCAGAAACACATAATATAGTCTGAAACGTATTTCTTAATCAAAAGATAAGAAAGAGTCACTGAATTGTTTTTTATCCTTTCATTTATTTGATAATTATTTATTGAAGGCTCTCCATGTTTAAGGCATTGTGTGAAGCACTATTTTGACATTTAAAATGTTCTATATGCAAATGCAGAGTTCCAGGAAATTACTAATTCAAATAAAATTTCACCAACATGCTCAAAGCAAGTCTGATACTTTTACATCTTCCACAATACCAAAACTCCCATTAAGTTAATTATTTTTCAGTCTTGGTATCATAGCACAGTTGCCATTTGTTCTTTTTAATTCAGGAAATTCCTTCAGCTTTATTGTTCTCCCTGATCAGTCCTGCGGAAAGCTACACATTACTGGATTTTGAGATAAGATGTGACTCCTCAATCTGGAAGCCTGGAAACTTTTGTATTCTATTTAGTGTATTTTAAACATGACACTTAACTTTGCACAACATCAGTTGTACCACATGATAATTTTGTATTTTTCCAGAAGGTATAAATGATTGAAAACACTAAGGCCTCTTGTCACTTGAGGATTCATGGATGTTTCCCCCTTACCCTAAGTATGCTCCAAAAAGCAGGAAAGAAAGCTTATCATCTGCAGTTGGGTGTTAAATTGTTTATTTTTTCAATAAATTTTTCTGGGAACGACCTCATTCATTGCAGTGGTAAATATATTTGAAGGTAATTTAGCGTCTCAATTCATTTGGACTTGTATTAGAAACAGATTTTTCTTTTCTACTCACAGTTGTCTTGGAAATAGATGGCATTGAGGTATCACCCTTGGCCTTTTCAGTTTAACAAAACTTGTTAAACAAACACTGCATCTTGGAAAATGCAGTCATTATCACTATAAGAGCCCTAAGTTGCAAAGTTGGTAGCAAGAATCTTACGCAATTATAATGAGCTGCCACATTAGCAGTGCTGTCACAAAGAGTGTTGTCATCAAAAAGCAAAATGTCCTGGAAACAGAAATTCACCAGCTTGTTTTTCTTGATTATAAAATACAAAAGACTATGATGCAATGTGCATGGGCTATAGAGTTAGACAAGCTTGGATTTGATTCTCAGTTCTGCCTGTTAAAGTAACACAGAGTGCCCTCTCTGAATCTATTCCCTCTGTCCATTTGGGATTGTGATTCCTATCCCTAAGGTTTTTTGGGTTGATGTTGGGTTGAGACCCTGGATTCTATAATAAGATGATCTTTCTAAATATTTACCAAAAGGTGCATGCCACCCTCTGGTAAGTATTTAGAAAGAAAAAAATCATATTTTATTTTTCCATATTGATCTTATCAGGTTATAAAGATGAAGTGGAAAATTCAGTGCTTCAAAGAAAAGTAAAAGCAATGAGAAATGTTTCATGCCATTTTGAAAAGCATTGGATTTCCTGGAGGAGAACACTGCCCTACACCACCAATCCACAATTTGGAAATAAAATCACTCAAATTTCAGAATTTGGTCATTGAATTTCTGGAGGTTAAAATAACACATATTCAATTTATTTTCAAAATGTCTAAAGTTATTTACAATATTATTTGTTGTTTTTGAAGTTTGAATGAGATGAATTTGCTGGAAAATACAGAATATAAAGGGCTACCCACCTTCAAAACATTTTGTGTCAGACAAAAGAAAACAACACTGTCTTTTGAACACTGTGAAATATCACTTAAATTGGATGGCATGGCATATCCCAACTTCTTAATTTGAGTATGTTCTTTATAATATCACCAGAGGCCTGGAGCATGAATTCGTGCACATTGAAAGGAAATAATTAGAAGAAATATTTTAATATCGCTATTCACCCTTTCTTTATAATAGAAATGTCAACCAAATTCACGATCGACAATGACAGATGGAAAAACATACGTGTGATTGGTGCTAGCAAGAGCTTTATATATATAGATCAACTTGCTTAATGAGACCTGCTTTCTGATTTAGCTAAACTTTTTCCAGCCCAGTGAAGCACCCAACTTCTCTTTCAGGTAATTGTCAGCCACACAGCAGTAAATATCAACACGAAGCAGATTATTATTGTAGATCTCACAGGGAGAATAAAGGGTGAAATATTTAACTGCAGCCGTGTTTGACTATATTCTGTGCTGTGAGAAAACCTGAAGTCATTTCCAAGGTCCATCATTTCTTACTTCTTTTCAGTTGGGTCAAGTTTCTAAGCTTTCTAAATCTCCATTTTCTGGCTAATGAAAAGAAAATAGGATTCTACTGCTCTCTTATCTATACTCCAGGACTTCTGTGAGGATCAAATGAGATGAGGCAGGGGAAAATGCTTCACAGACATTTGGTTAGACTGTAAAGTGTTTGCACAACACTATAAAGCAAGTTGTGTTCCTGGGCTGAAGAAACTTCAAGGTGTCTAGTCACTAGAGAGAGGACTACATGATGTCATTACCCAGCGCCCACAGCCACCGTTTCTGGGCTGGGCTCTGGGCCGCATTTTGCTCCATGGGGTTTTGGCAGCATTGGCAGCCATTTGGTGGGGTGTTGTTCTGGGGTGGTGGTGGGGCCTGTGAACCACCTGGGGGAAGCCGAGTGTTGCTTTGTGGGAGCCAGGTCCATGGTGACATTTCTTTGTAAATAGCCAGTGCACACCATGGCAGCTCCTGCACTGAGCACCTGCCTCCTGGTGGTCAGTGCACATCATAGCAACCAGTCAGATGGTCGGGGGGAAATTTAGCATATTAGTCTTTTATAAATATAGATAGCTTGAGCATCAAGAGGAAAATACCAAACATCATGGGCAAGCTCTTGATTGTATTTTCACATATTATCTCATTTAATTTTTACAGCAACCCTGTTAAGGTCAGTGTTACTCTGCACATTTTATAGAGAAACTAGAGGCCCATTGCAGGAAGTTTCCTGCAAGAATATGGCTTCCTGCGGGTGGAGCGAAGCAGAGAAGGGAAAGAAATCCGCTGAGGCTGGTTTCGGTCCCGCTCCCAGCCGCTGCGGCTGGGTTTCCCCTCCTGCCTCCCCAGCCTTGGCTCCGTTCCTGTCTCCACCGCCTATACTTTGCTCCCTTCTGTAGCTCTTTGCTTCCACGTTGTCTTCAGTCTTCACTCCCAGCGGTATATGCAAATTAACCGCCATTTTGGTTGGGGTAATTTGCATATAGCCACTCTGATTGGCTGGTGGGCGTGGCTCAAGGTGTAGCAAAGGTACAGTCAATTTCCATTTGTCTTTTTTTTTCCTGTCTACTCCCCTTGCTTTTTATTTTATTTTATTTTTTTTAATTAAATCTTTATTGTTCAGATTACATTTGTTCCTCTTCCCCCCCCATAACTCCCCTCCTTCCAGTTTCCACCACACCCTCTGCCCTCACTCCCCACCCACTGTCCTCATCCATAGGTGCACGATTTTTGTCCAGTCTCTTCCCGCATCTCCCATTCCCCTTTCCCCCCCAAGAATAGTCAGTCCATTCCCTTTCTATGTCCCTGATTCATTTATAATCACCAGTTCATTCTGTACATCAGGTTATTTATTCACTTGATTCTTAGATTCACTTGTTGATAGATGCATGTTTGTTGTTCACAATTTGTATCTTTACCTTTTTCTTCTTCCTCTTCTTAAAGGATACCTTTCAGTATTTCGTATAATACTGGTTTAGTGGTGATGAACTCCTTTAGCTTTTCCTTATCTGTGAAGCTCTTTATCTGACCTTCAATTCTGAATGATAGCTTTGCTGGATAAAGTAATCTTGGTTGTAGGTTCTTGGTATTCAGCACTTTGAATATTTCTTGCCATTCCCTTCTGGCCTGCAAAGTTTCTGTTGAGAAATCAGCTGACAGTCGTATGGGTATTCCCTTGTAGGTAATTGAGTCTCTTTCTCTTGCTGCTTTTAAGATTCTCTCTTTGTCTTTTGCTCTTGGCATTTTAATGATGATGAGTCTTGGTGTGGTCCTCTTTGGATTCCTTTTGTTTGGGGTTCTCTGCGCTTCTTGGACCTGTAAGTCCATTTCTTTCACCAGGTGGGGGAAGTTTTCTGCCATTATTTCTTCAAATAGGTTTTCAATATCTTGCTGTCTCTCATCTTCTGGCACTCCTATTATTCTGATATTAGTGCGCTTGAAGCTGTCCCAGAGGCTCCTTACACTATCTTCACACTTTCAGATTCTTTTTTCATTTTGCTTTTTCCAGTTGGGTGTTTTTTGCTTCTTCGCATTTCAAATCTTTGGCTTGATTCTTGTGATCCTCTGGTCTGCTATTGGGTATAATATTCTTTATTTCAGTTCATGTATGCTTGATTTCTAGTTTCTTTATCATAGCATCGAGGGTCTCATTAGTTTTCGTGAGGCTTTGCTCAAGTTTATTGCAAGCCCTCAAAATTGCATTTTTTAGCTCTATATCCTCCATTTCTGTCATGTTTTTTTGTCTCCGCATCTTTTGTGCTTTCTTGGTGCACCCCCTTGTGGTCTTTGTGCACAGTCTTGTTCTAGTTAAGCCTTAATTGTTGTAGTTAATACTAGAGGTATTTGACCACCAGGCCGACTGGCTGTGAGAATCAGCTGTGTGGAAAACTTCTGTCCTCTGGGGAGGTGCTAATCTAGCCTTTGCCTGAGGCGATCTGGCAAATGGCTCTGCACAGGGCTTGGGCGGAGCGGGCTCAACAGGGGGGGTGGAAGGAGCAGTTATGGCTGCTCTCAGTCCGTCCCCAGGGGCTCTGCCTCTCTGTCCCAGCAACCGCTGCAAACCTCGGAGGGACCGTAGCCAGACAGTCCCGCTTCTCCCGTTTGAGTCTGGGTCCCTAGAGACTCACCCGGATCTGGAGCTCAGAGTCTGAGACTCCCTCCTGATTGAAAACTACAACCGCGCCCTCAGCCACTAGCCCGCTTTGCGCGCACACCTCCGTACCTTTAAATTTCCCACACTGCGCCTTCTCTGAGCCTCGTAATGCTGTTGTCTTTGCTTCTAGTTGAAGAGTTTCTCCTCAGCCAGCCTTCCTGTGGTTCTGGTTGATGTCTGTTCCATCTTTTAGTTGTATTTTTGAAGTGGTTGTTTGCGGCAGCAGTCTCCGGTGTTTACCTATGCAGCCATCTTCGATTCTCCCCGTTTATCTTTTATTAGTGTTGATAAGTGACATTTGTTAAGGTTAAGTTTTACATCTAAGATCATACAATTAATGGCAAAGCTGAGTTTGAACTCAGATTAAGGTGCTAAAGCCAGCTCTTTTTTCACCAAGCTTAAGAACAGCAAGGTTTCTTATATTGTGAGAGGGAAAACAGGAAGTGTTAATATTACTTTTACGTAATAAGTGCCTGGAATTTCAGGAAATTTAAAGGCAAAATAAATTGGAGAAGTTTAAAAATATTTTAAACAACTCAGTAAGGTTAATTCAGTGAAATATTTCATTACATGCTTCTTATTTCAATCATATTTGTCTTATAATTTATTTTAAAATTAATCCCTGAACATATGGACTGTAGAAAGGTATATCAATTTAATAATCCAAAGTTCACTGAATATCTCCTATCTGGACATTCAGTAATACAACATTCAAGTTTTAATTATCTGTAATTGAGCAAAAAGTACTTTATTATATAAAATGTGGAATATTTCTGAGCTGTGAATTCCTTTAACTTGAGTGGTCAACACATAGGAGTGAGTCACTGGCTAGAAAATGTGTGGCATTGTTTGCATCTGCTTCTAGTGGCAAACATATTTCCTGATTTGGAGTTAACATTATTCTGAGTCACTACTGCAGGTATCAAAGATGGCTGTACATAGAATAGAACTAATATAGATTCTGCTGAGGATGCAAAATAGTGTAAAGTGTAGGCCTCACCATCAGGAAATTTACTATCCAGAAATTTACAAAATATAATTTTGATTAAATATAAACAAAATGCTAATTACACAGATAGATCTTTCATTTTTCAACTTTCAATTTATTTTCTCATGTCACTTACCTTGTTCTTCCAATTTAATTAATAGTTACATGACTATCTCTTTGACTAGTTTGTCTCTTTCAGGGTAAATGCCATAGAAGGGTAGATGATACCAACTCACCCATCTTTGATCCCTCAGTTTTCAGCACAGGGTTTAGCATCATATGAATAAGTAAAGAACTAGATGGTTCTTAAATGGAATAACATCTGTGTGCATCTTCCTTTACCCCTTAGCTTATATTTTTATTTATTGAAAATGGAGACTATGCTTAAAGACCATTATATTTCATTCTAAATTCCAAGTTCTGGAATAATTTACAATATACTGTGTTTAATGAGTAAAATCCATCAGCCATAGCTATTGAGAAAGCTCATTAAAATTGGTAGGCTATTAAGAATATACAATTCCCATTCTTACTTCCATGTGACTTTTAATTATTCATCTCATATCTGTCTCTACATTTTAGTTTACTTTCCCCTGAAGAGTTAAGGAGTTAGACAAAACTGAGAATTGTCTAAATTATGATTAAGCTTTAAAGTTTGTATAAAGAAATAGTATTTTTGACCATGATCTAGGCATTATTTGTGTACTAGAGGCCCAATGCATGAAACTTCATGCAAGAGTAGGCCTTCCTTCCCCCGACTGCCAGCACTGGCTTCCCTCCAGCACCCAGGACCCAGGCTTCCCTCCTCTGGCTACCCACAAATACCCGGGACCTGAGCTGGCTTCCCTCAGGCTGCCCACAGGCTTCCCTCCGGCCCTGGCTGGTCAGGAAGGACGTCTGGAATGACATCCGGAAGATGTCTGGTCTAATTAGCATATTAACTTTTTAGTCATATTATTATAGATTCCCAGCATCTAAAAGACCCAGAATTTGTACTTGGTGGGGAGGGATTTAAAAAGGAAAGTTTAGTTTTAGCTCAAATCTTGAACTCTAGAAAGCAAGTGAGTATAAAGAAGTCAAAAAGCCCAATAAGTTCCATTTGCCATGCCATAATGTTCTATTCCAAAGAAAATGTCACAAAATGAAGCATTATATTTATATTCCTGAGAACAGTATTACCATACAAAAACTAATCCATTTTTAAAGTGTTTGTGAATTTGATCAAAGATAAAATTTGAAAATAAATTTTCACTAAGGAAAAGAACAGATTCTGCCTCCAGGTAAAATATTCATTTTTTTAAAAAAACAAATTTTCCTATACTAAAAATATAAATAATATCTTTCTTGTGGCATAAATTGGCATCTCTAGTAACTATCCTACATACGATTGGTTGAAAATCTTTTAAATTCTCGGGCTACTATTAAATATTACCTTAAGTGAGAATCAAACTAATCTAAAACATACATTAGATGTCAAATTAAACCAAAACAATGTCATTGCAAATTCAAAACATGACCAGAAAAGCTGTGGCTTAGAAAGCACAATAAACTGTCACTGGGGGGAATTCTATACATAAAGCAGATCACCAAATCTAAAGAAATAATACAAACTACAGAGGCAGCTCTCTGACAGGTTTCTCCCATTTTAATGAAGCAAGTTTCAGTGGAAAACTTAAAAGATTAAAAACTCACAACAAAATAACTCCCATACATTTTTCTTAGGGCTGTCTCCATAGCCCCAGATGAAGTAGAGGTTTGGCAGTTTTCCCATAATGGAAGCAGTAGAAACATTCAAGCTAAAAAAGATAGTAAAGAACCTGCATTTTCTAGATTAGTTACCTAGCTTGAGCAATTAGACCACATATTGGCTAAATTTACAGTTCATGTTAGACTGGATAGACATGTACAAATCCCGGCTATATTTGACTCTAGACTAATAATCAATTTCCAGAAACACATTCTCCTTTGGCAATGTTCTGGCAATAAATTCCATCTCATTATATTGGAGTTCTACTATTTTTCATAGTTTAAAAAAAATCTCTGAAGGATATTAACACAGTTCTTTGACACTGAAAAGTATTCCCTTTATTACGCCTAGTTCATTGATTGGTTTACTTAAAGCAGTTACACTAAAACAGCTCTAGGATATCTGTATGGAGAGATGTTTTGCTATGTAAAATTGTCAATAGAAAAAAAAAGTACAAAGATATCTTTATCATCCATTTGCTTAGAAAAGAAAAGGTGAGTGTTTCAAACCTAAGAACATTGAAGGCATAATTTCAAAAATTATTTTAAAATAAGTTTATTTTTCTTATTTAAAAAGCAAATAAGTTTTGTTGATGACCTTATGATTTAAATATTTCAGAAACTTTACTTGTAAAAACATATCTCACAATAAGAAATTATTATTTTAAAAATATTCCAATGATCACATAATTTTTATATTTTTATTAATAAGTATTACATTTCTCAATGTTTAAGAGAGTTAATTATTTCAACAAGATAACAAAGGGATAGATGAAATAAAAAGTTAATCATTTTGCTAAAATTATATCCCCAAGTTCGTCAAACTGGGTTGTTAGATAAAATCACATACAACAACTGATTATGGATAGTAAGCAATTTGATGTCTTGCTATTGATGAGCTGAATCCCAGTTAATTCATTCTACCCTTGAAGAATATATTTTTTCAGGTTGTTTGATTTGTTGTATGACTTTTATGCCAAAGTCTCTGTTACAGATATATCTCTATTCATCAATTGGTTAGATATGAGACCTATAAATGAACAAGAGACTCCAAACTGTAACTTTTTTACTCTGGCTGAATAATTGAGTGGCAAATAACTCATTAAACTGAATTAGAAGGGATTAGGACATAAATTTAGTAACATGGAATGCCAAAAAGAAGAGAGGTCTAAATATCAATCATGGGCTTAGACTATGTCATAGTCTCATCTGCTCCCTAAAATAAAATAACTTAGTATTAAATTATTTATATCATCCTCATCATGTGTGATTGACCAAGATTGAGAAAGCCATGGAAAATATTGGAATCTCCAACTTAGACCTATTTGGAGAGGATAGTAAATATTGATGCCATCATGCTGTGTACACATGAAAAATGCCAAGCACATGTGTTCAGCATCCACGAGGGTGCTGATTAAACTTCTCTCAAAATATTCAGGAAAATAAGGCAAACTGTGCACTACAAGATGAGGCACGATTGGGTAGTCTCTGTCATCTTCAGCAAGCCAATACTGTCCCACTCTTTGCAGCAGTATAGGGATAAACATGTGTTTCTCACAAATTACTTTTAAACACTTACATTATTTAGAAAAATTAATACTTAAGCTCGTTAATAACAATTTACTTGTCGCACATATTGTAACTAATGTCATTTAATTTGTATGCAGCAATTCCTTGGCTGAAAACTCAGAAAATGAAAGATACTCTTACACCATTGATATTGCCAAAAATACCATAGAGTGTGAAGTTGTGATCAGGCTATTGAGGCTGCTAAGAAAAGGCAATTATTTTGCCCAAGGGGTAGAGGGAGTTGGGAATCATTGCTGTTAGGAAAGAGAAGAGGAGGATGAGAAAAATGAAGTGATGTAGAAATCAAAATGGAAGAAAAATATTTAAAGACTAGAGGCCTGTTGCAGGAAGATTCCTGCAAGAATAGGGCTTCCTGAGACCGCAGGAATAGGGCTCCCTTCTCCGCTGCCTCACTCCCTCCCTTCGCTGCTTAGCCCTTGGCTCCCTCCCTTCTCTGCCATCTGGGCTCTCTCCCTTCTCCGCTGCTTTGCTCCCTCGCCAGGTCACGGATCCAAGGCCCTGATCCCCCTGGCAGTGTCATGCACTACCAGCCCCGCCTTGCCGGGTCAGGGATCCGGGGCCCGGGTCCTGCGGGCAACGTCGCGCGCTGCCGGTCCCACCTGCAGTATGCAAATTAGCCGCCATCTTTGTTGGTGGTTAATTTGCATATCATGCTGATTAGCCAATGGGAGGCGTAGAGAAGGTACGGTCAATTACCATGTTTGTCTATTATAGATAGGATATAGGAAGGAAGTAGCCAACATGTCAACCCATGCAAGCAGTTTCATCAGATACTCACTGATTTAACTAGATGGCAAAGAAACAAAAACAAAAAACAACATTTTCATCAATGTTACTATACTCTTGACATTAGCACTTAATTCCAACAGTGAGTGAGAGCACTTTTCTTTTCCATCCCTCCATTCAGAATTAATCCCTTGCCTTTTGCACTCATTTTGTTTTTACCTACTGCAATATTTTTCAAAGTCTGCTTTGACTTGTACAAAGTGATGTTTTATGTAGGTCTGTATCCTCCACTACATAGAAGCTCAGAGCAAAAATAATGACTTTGCCTGTATCAGACTTAGGTAGGACTAAAAATGCTGTCTAGCTTTATTTCATTTTGTTTTCCACATTCTTCTTCAAGCTTACACATGTCCAGTTTTTCCAACTGGATGATAGTGGTAATGAATAGAAAAGTAGAGAAAGCGTATCCGGTGTGCAGAGAGGCCACAGAGCAGTGCAAGCAGCTGTCTCACCTATTGACCTGGAGAACATAAATAGCTCACTCGGCCTCTGTTGTGGTTGCTGAAAAGCAATATAGACACATAAGAAGTAATTAGGAAGCAAGTCTTTTTATGAATGTAGGATAGTCTATTTGAGCTGGGGGTGTTATGTTCAAAATGCTTTGTCACCTAAGGGATTGCAGAGAGCTGAAAATACGGGGACTTAAAATTTGGGCATTAGAAAACAGAGGGGAAGAAATTTTCAGCATAAGAAAGACCATTTTATCAAGTGGGATGAACTGCTTTATGAATAGTGAGTTCCTCATTATTTAGTTTTCAACAGGAAAATGTCTGACCATTTATCATGGTTATCATAAAGATAAATTTTAAACTAAGAAAATGGGTATCCTTTAAAGTCCTTTTTTGCACTAATATACTATTAGGATGTGCTATTTTAAAACTGACCATAGTGATTATATTTAGAAAACTCCAGGGCAAAATTTGAGAAATTACCAGGCATAGAGATTTGAGAAAGAACTTTTTATCAATTTACCATTTCCTTACTCCTTCATTCTACAACTACATGGTTAACACCTATTTGATGCTAGGCATTGATTTATTCCTGGGAATACAATAGTACACACAATAAATAAAGTCCCTGTTGTCAAGTGGCTCTTAGTTAAGACAGAAAATGCACGTTTGCGTTTTATTGATAGTTCCTATAAGAAGTAAAGCTTTGGACACACACACACACACACACACACACACACACACATTCTTGTACTAGACACATTAAAACTACTAGTGTATCACTCTCTCTGCCTAAACATTCACTGGCCAGTTGGAAAATAAAACAAAAGTAACAAGAGACAAATGAAAAGAGAAAACCTAGCTAAAGTAATTACGAAATCATTATTGCATTTTAGCACAAAGAAAAATAATATGAATCAATGAAATTATCCTCTATCATTATTATTTTTTATCCTACCAATAACTACGTGAGCTGTGCAGTTTCTGAGATTAACTGACTCTTTTAAGGTCATAGCCCTAACCAAGTTTGAAGATAGAAATGTAATTCAGAGTGTTTTCTTTGAGGCTAATCTACTCTACACACATTAATGAGTAGATACAGGCATGTGTCTATATACATTTCTTAAATTTTCACTGCTAAATCCACTTGTTATAAAAACCAAGAGAATTTTTAAAAAAGCAACAAAAGTTACCCAACCTTATATTTAATTTTCTTTTCTTAAATAAATAATGAGATAGTCATGCATTATTTTTGGTGAGGAACTCGAAGTACAAGGGTAGTTTGCTGGGAATGTAATCAGATGTCAGGAAAGACCTTTGAGATCTTCAAACACAGTGTTTCCCAGAACTCTTGGGGTTGCATTGATCATGTCACTGGATCTGTAAAGTCATACTACTTTTATAATAATAATACCAGGAGTTATCCGCCTTTTTCACCCTCATTCCCTTACAAGTGTGCAGTGGAGTTTTCCAGAGCCTACATACATGTGGCAGTGCAATAGATTGAATGCAGAAGCAGGTATGAGACTCCAGCTGTCTTCTATTAAGCAAGATATTAAAGAGACTTACAAAAATGTGAAGCAATGCCATTCTTTTCGCTAATTTTATTTTAAAATACAGATATTATTTCAAAACTATTATTTATATGTATTATTATGTTTAAATAAATGAACATATAATTTAATTTATTTTCATTTTATTTTGTAATATAGTAAATGTCAGTAGCTATAAAACATATAAATAAACATTTTGTGAGATCTTTAGTAATATTTAAGACTGATTTAGTGGTCCAGAGATGAAACAAATTAAGAACCAAGGTTCTAGTAAAATTCCTTGCTGGCTGTTGAATTCTGAGTACCATATACCAAGCTGGTTTTTTCTTCTAATGAATGAATTTCATCCCTTCTCAAATCAGGCCTATCCTTGTTAAGGCAACTTAATCAGGATTTTTCTATATTGAGTAAAAATTTCTTCCCCATAGTTTTCAACAACTGATCCAGGCTTTATCACTTGGTAAGAAAGAGTTCACTGAATTAATTGATTCATTACTAGTAATAGTATGAAACTTTTATTTTAAAGGTGTATTACATTATTACATTTTTGGCTCCTATTAACTTTTGAGCAACTTTCCGTCACTCCATTCACCCATTTATGCAGTTGAAGTGTTGAAATCGTGCATATTTCTGCATTTTATTGTCTAAAATTACTTCATTGGATAGGCTCATTTTTGCATAAGGCAAATGTGTCTAAATGTACAGTAAGCATGATTATAAGATTTCTGAAATTTTATGTCCATATCACTAAAAAGAATCAACCAATTTTTATCTAGAAACAAATTTAAAGTAATTTAACACTCTTGATGATAGGTTTGATAGTGATTGATCAAAGGCCATGTAGTTGTCAAATGAATATGGGCAGTAGATAAGAAATGAAATCTCTTGCTATTTTTGCTTTTTTCTCTGAATATAAATATTATATATATATATTTTTCAACTAAATGCACAGATTGAAAGAAGAAAACATTATTTTTTAGGAAGGAAACAATGGTTCATTCAACCTTTAAAATTCTTTATTAACAAATATAACAATTTTCTAATTTAAATTTTAGTCATATATTACCTATGGATTGATTTGCTACCTATTTCCTCTGCCAACTGAAAAAAAAAAGACAAGTGTTTTCTTAAAGTATACTGTTCTATTTTTCTGACACTAGATGTCTGCAGATGTTATTGTGAGCTTTAAAAATGCATGACTTTCAGGGCTAAGTTTTAGAAAAAGGACGTATACATGACATTACTTTTCTATTTCAGTGTGTGTTCCCTAGCAATTCAAAGTGGAAACCCGCAGGGTAACCACAGGAGGTAACACCTTCCTGGATCAATATTTGTGCATCAGATGTTATGAGAATGTTTTGTAAGGTTCATAAATAAAGAGGTTTCTCTTTTCCACCCAGAGTCAGAAAATGAAGTTAAAGGTATTTGGCTGTCAAGAGACTTGCCTTTTCTGGAGCAAATAACCAATGTAAGGCAGGCTTTAAATTAGTCAATTAAAGGCAAATACTAGTGAAAAAGAATGCCAGAAATATTCCTTATTTGAGGGGTACTTCCTTCCCAGTCAATTGGTAGTTTCTTAAAAGCCATGTTACATCAAATAACATCAAATCCACAGACCTTTACTAAGTATCTAATTGAACACTATTCCATTCAGCAAACATTTATTAAATAATCAAGAACTTATGCATCAGGGTTATACTAGGCTCTAGATTTGAAACCATGAATAAAATGCAAACCTGGCACTCTAGGATCTCAGAGTCAGGTGAGAGAGCCAGGCAACAGCAAAAAAAACAAAAACAAAACAAAACAAAACAAAAAACAAACAAAAAATGTCTTCATCATTTGATATTCTGTGGATATGCCAAAGGCTTCAGGGACTTGCCTGAGTGCTGCGGAGGGAGGAAGGGTCAGTGAGGTGAAACAAGAAGGGAGAGTCCATTTGAAGAGAATCAATAACTTAAGGAAAAGATATTGTTGACCAGCATGATGCTCTTAGAAGACTATGAGGAGCTAAACCTGGTAACAATGGGAGAAGACACTGGAAAGATAGTAAAAGGCCAATTTTAGATAGCCACACATGGCAGCCAAGTTCAACAATGCTCACAAGCTACAAGAGACTTTTGAGAAGGGAGTGATATGATTAGGTTAAACCTTGCTAATTAGTATTGGAAGATTGCCTGTACCAACCCCACCTGGCTTTTAGATAAGATATCAGGTATGCCACATCAATAACTTCAGGAATGGGGGAGGAAAAAATGGCGGAGGCTTAGACGGACGTGTTGGTGCTTTGTCCCAGAGCAGATAGGGGCGAGCAGCTGAAACGGGTAACAATCAGCCCGATCAAGCTGGGGAGGTTCAGCTGAGAGACAGTCTGCAGCCAGGAAAGACAGAGAACTCCTAAAAAATTCGGATGGTTAGAGATTGAGGCTGAAACCTCCCCCTGGGCGCCAGCGCAGCGGCGAGACCTCGCCATCTTGGGTAGCTGGTATCGGCATCCAGAGATCGGCTACTAACCCTGCGGCTACTAACCCGGAGGCAACGACTCGCAAGCAACGTGACTGTTAGAGCCCAGAGGAGATCTGCACCCCTCCACAGAAAGCAGATTCAAGCAACAGCGGCCTCCTGATCACCACACGCTCTGCCTGGGGAACAGTTGCTGTGTGTGAAGCCTCCCTCCACCAGCCAGAAGAGCCACCACAGCTGTGAACAGCACCCACCAGAGGCTCTGCTATCAACAGAGGAGCCGCTGCTACCACAACCGCCCAAGGAGCAACCACAGCCTGAGGAGCCACTGCCACCCAGGGAGCAGCCACTGCCACCCAGGGTCCAGCCACTGAACGATTCAACAACTAGTAATGTCAGTGAGATCAAACATGGGTAGACAAAGAAACCCCCAAAGGAAAGAAAAGGAGGACTCGCCAGAAAAGCAGCTAAGTGAGACAGAGATATGCAACATGACGGA
This sequence comes from Myotis yumanensis, assembly GCF_028538775.1. Lineage (NCBI taxonomy): Eukaryota > Metazoa > Chordata > Mammalia > Chiroptera > Vespertilionidae > Myotis > Myotis yumanensis. Next base: position 61,335,802 of record NW_027223753.1, on the reverse strand, counting down.
AAAAGAATTCAGAATAAGGTTCCTAGAGTACATGCACCGGATGTTCAAGAAGCAAGAAGAAACAGATGAAAAACTCAACTACTTATGCAAGAAGCTAGAAGAAACAGATGAAAAAATCAACAACTTAAGTAAGTCCCAAGAAGAAATGAAGAGCGACATAGCTGCAATAAAAAACTCCATTGAAAGTATCAACAGTAGACTGGGAGAAGCGGAGGACCGAATTAGTGAATTAGAAGACAAGGAAGCAAAACACACTCAAACTGTACGACAAATGGAGAAAAAAATTAAAAGACAGGAGGAGAGCCTAAGGGAGCTTTGGGACAACATGAAACGAAACAACATACGAATAATAGGGGTGCCAGAACAACAGAAAGATGAACATGGATTAGAAAACCTATTCGAAGAAATAATATCAGAAAACTTCCCTGAGGTGGGGAAGAAAAAAGTCACACAAGCCCAGAGAGTCCCAAACAAGGTGAACCCGAAAAGACCCACACCAAGACACATCATAATTACCATGGCAAATGTTCAGGATAAAGAGAGAATCTTACAGGCTGCAAGAGAGAGACGGAAAGTAACATACAAGGGATCTCCCATTAGATTATCAAATGATTTCTCAACAGAAACACATCAGGCCAGAAAAGAATGGACGGAAATCTACAAAGTGATGCAAAGCAAAGGACTGAATCCAAGAATACTCTATCCAGCTAGGCTATCATTCAAAATTGAAGGGGAAATAAGAAGCTTCACAGACAAAAAAGGGCTAAGGGAGTTTATCACCACCAAGCCAGCCATGCAAGAAATGCTAAAGGGACTGGTGTAAAAAGAAGAAATATCAAGCTCAGAAAGAAAACAGCCACACACACAAACAAAAAAAGAAATGGCTACAAACAAGTACCTTTCAATAATAACTTTAAATGTAAATGGACTAAATGCTCCAACCAAAAGATATCGAGTGGCTGAATGGATAAAAAAACATGACCCATACATCTGCTGTCTACAAGAGACCCACCTCATTAGAAGGGACTCACACAGACTGAAAGTGAAGGGATGGAAAAATATCTTTCACGCAAATGGAAAGGAAAAGAAAGCTGGGGTAGCAATACTTATATCTGACAAAATACATCTCAAAGTGAAGGCCATAACCAGAGATAAGGAAGGCCACTTCATAATACTAAAGGGATCAATACAACAAGAAGATATAACCCTGGTAAACATATATGCACCCAATGCAGGAGCACCCACATACATAAGAAAACTTCTGGAAGATATCAGGGGAGAGATCGACAACAATACAATCATAGTAGGGGACTTTAATACACCACTGACATCACTGGATAAATCCGCTAGACAAAAACTCAGCAAAGAAACAGCAATCCTAAATGATTCACTAGATCAGATGGACTTAATTGACATCTTCAGAACATTTCACCCCACAGCTGCGGAATATAGATTCCTCTCAGGTGCTCATGGGACATATTCAAAAATAGACCACATATTGGGTCACAAGCAAAGTCTCCACAAATTCAAGAAGATTGAAATCATAAAAAGCTTCTTCGCAGACCACGATGGCATAATGTTAGAAATAAACTACAATAAAAACAACCCAAAATACTCAAACACTTGGAAGCTGAATAGCATGTTATTAAATATTGATTGGGTTACCGATGACATCAAAGAAGAAATTAAAAACATCCTGGACACTAATGACAATGAAAACACAACAATCCAAAACCTCTGGGACACAATGAAAGCAGTCCTGAGAGGAAAGTTTATAGCTCTACAGGCCTATCTCAAAAAACAAGAAAAAATGGTAGTCAATCATCTAACTCTACAAGTCAAAGAATTAGAAAGAAGCAACAAGAAAACCCCAGAGTGAGCAGAAGGAAGGAGATAATAAAGATTAGAGCAGAAATCAATGAAATAGAGACCAAAAAAACAATACAGAAAATCAATGAAACCAAGAGCTGGTTCTTTGAAAGGATAAACAAGATTGACAAACCCCTAGCCAGGCTCACCAAGAAGCAAAGAGAGAGGTCCCAAATAAACCAAATCAGAAATGATAGAGGCGAAATAACAACAGACCCCACAGAAATACAAATGATTGTTAAACAATACTACGGGCAACTCTACTCCAACAAACTAGACAATCTGGAAGAAATGGACAAATTCCTAGAAAAATACAACATTCCAAAACTCAATCAGGAAGAATCTAAAAACCTCAATAGGCCAATAACTATGGAAGAAATTGAAGCAGTCATCAGAAAGCTTCCAGCAAACAAAAGCCCAGGGCCAGACGGCTTCACAGGGGAGTTTTACCAAACATTCAAGGAAGAACTAAAACCTACCCTCCTCAGACTACTACAAAAAATTCAAGAGGAAGGAACGCTTCCAAGCTCATTCTATGAAGCCAGCATCACCCTAATACCAAAACCAGGTAAAGACATCACAATGAAAGAGAATTACAGGCCAATATCCCTCATGAACATAGATGCCAAAATCCTCAACAAAATCTTAGCAAATCGGATCCAGCAGTACATCAGAAGGATCATACACCATGACCAAGTAGGATTTATCCCAGAGATGCAAGGATGGTACAACATCCGTAAATCAATAAATGTGATACATCACATAAACAAATTGAAAGAAAAAAACCACATGGTCATATCAATTGATGCAGAAAAAGCTTTCGACAAAATCCAACACCCATTTTTGATAAAAACTCTCAGAAAGGTGGGAATAGAAGGATCATACCTCAACATAATAAAAGCCATATATGACAGGCCCACAGCCAACATCATACTCAATGGACAAAAACTAACACCATTTCCCCTAAGAACAGGAACAAGACAGGGATGCCCACTCTCACCACTCCTGTTCAACATAGTACTGGAAGTATTAGCCATTGCAATTAGGCAAGAAGAAGAAATAAAAGGCATCCAAATTGGAAAAGAGGAAGTAAAACTGTCCTTATTTGCAGATGACATGATATTATACATACAAAACCCTAGAGACTCCATCAAAAAGCTACTAGACTTAATACATGAATTTGGCAATGTAGCAGGATACAAAATTAACCCCAAGAAATCTGAGGCATTTCTATACACCAATAGTGAACTTGCAGAAAGAGAGATTAGAAAAACAATCCCATTTACCATCGCACCAAAAAAATTAAGATACCTAGGAATAAACTTAACTAAAGAGGTTAAAGACCTCTACTCAGAAAACTACAGGACGTTGAAAAAAGAGATAGAGGAAGACATAAACAGATGGAAGAACATACCATGTTCTTGGATTGGTAGAATCAACATCATTAAAATGTCCATACTACCCAAAGCAATCTATAAATTCAACGCACTTCCCATTAAAATACCAATGGCCTTCTTCAAAGATCTAGAACGAACTCTCCAAAAATTCATCTGGAATAAAAAAAGACCCCGAGTAGCTGCAACGATCCTGAGAAAGAACAAAGTAGGTGGGATCTCAATGCCAGATATCAAGCTGTATTACAAAGCCACTGTTCTCAAAACTGCCTGGTACTGGCACAAGAACAGACATATAGATCAGTGGAATAGAATAGAGAGTCCAGAAATTAGCCCGAACCAATATGCTCAATTAATTTTTGACAAAGGAGGCATGAACATACAATGGAGCCAAGATAGTCTCTTCAATAAATGGTGTTGGGAAAATTGGACAGACATATGCAAGAAAATGAAACTAGACCACCAACTTACACCATACACAAGAATAAACTCAAAATGGATAAAGGACTTAAATGTACGACAGGAAACCATAAAAATTCTAGAAGAATACAAAGGCAACAAAATCTCAGACATATGCCAAAACAATTTCTTCACTGATACAGCTCCTAGGGCAGTTGAAACTAAAGAGAAACTGAACAAATGGGACTACATCAAAATAAAAAGCTTATGCACAGCAAAAGAAACCATCAACAAAACAACAAGAAAACCCACCTCGTGGGAAAACATATTTGCCAATGTCATATCTGATAAGGGCTTAATGTCCAAAATTTATAGGGAACTCATACAACTTAACAAAAAGAAGATAAACAATCCAATCAAAAAATGGGCAAAGGATCTAAATAGACACCTTTCAAAAGAGGACATTCAGAAAGCCAAGAGACATATGAAAACATGCTCCAAGTCACTAATCATCCGAGAGATGCAAATCAAAACAACAATGAGGTACCATCTCACACCTGTCAGAATGGCCATCATCAACAAATCAACAAACGACAAGTGCTGGAGAGGATGTGGAGAAAAAGGAACACTTGTGCACTGCTGGTGGGAATGCAGACTGGTGCAGCCACTATGGAAGGCAGTATGGAGGTTCCTCAAAAAATTGGAAATGGAACTCCCATTTGACCCTGTGATCCCACTTCTAGGAATATCTCCCAAGAAACCAGAAACACCAATCAGAAAGGATATATGCACCCAGATGTTCATAGCAGCACAATTCACCATAGCTAAGATCTGGAAACAGCCTAAGTGCCCATCAGTGGATGAATGGATTAGAAAACTGTGGTACATCTACACGATGGAATACTATGCTGCTGTTAAAAAGAAGGAACTCTTACCATTTGCAACAGCATGGATGGAACTGGAGAGCATTATGCTAAGTGAAACAAGCCAGTCAATGAAGGAAAAATACCACATGATCTCACTCTTTCATGGATAATTAAGACCATTACAAAGTTTTGAACAATAATAAATACAGTCGCAGAGCTGCCTCAAACCGATTGTCGGACTTCAGTGGTAAGGCCAGGGAGGGTTGGGGGACAGGAGGGAGGCTAGTAAGAGATCAACCGAAGGACTTGTATGCATCCATATAACCATAACTAATGGACATAAGACACTGGGGGGTAAAGGAGGGCAGGGGCTTGTCAAGGGTGGGGGGGAAAAAAAAGGACACTTATATAATACCCTTTGTAATACTTTTAGCGAAAAAAAAAAAATAAAAAAAAATAAAAAAATAATAATAACTTCAGGAATGGGTGAGAGTTCCACAATGAGAAGGGGTTGACAGTGGGACTGAACCTTATTCATTTGTTTTTTATAATATACTAGAGTCCCAATGCACGAAATTCGTGCAAGAGTAGGCCTTCCTTCAACTGGCAGCCAGCACCGACTTCCCTCTGGCACCCGGGATCTGAGCTTTCCATGCAGCCCTAACTTTGTCCAGAAGGTCCTCTGGAAGGATATCCTGTAGGTCATTTGGCCGTTTTGTCTAATTAGCATATTAGCTCTTTATTATATAGGGTTATATAGGATTAGTAAATATTGTTGAAAGTATTACATATGTCTCTTTTTCCCCCCATTGCCCTCCCCACCCTCCTCCCAAGCCTTCACCACCCACTGTCTATGTCTATGGGTTAGGCATATATGCATATGAGTTCATTGGTTGATCTCTTAGCCCCATCCATACTCTCCTGCCTTCCCTCTGAGGTTGGATGGTCTGTTAAATACTTCTATGTCTCTGGATCTAGTTTTATTCATCGGCTTATGTTGTTCATTAGATTCTAAATATGAGTGAGATCATGTGATACTTATCTTTCTCTGACTGGCTAATTTCACTTAGAATAATGCTCTCTAGGTCCATCCATGCTGTTGCAAATGGCAAGAGTTCTTTCTTTTTTACAGTTGCATAGTATTCCATTGTATAGATGTATCACAGCATTTTAATCCATTCATCTGCTGATGGGCACTTAGACTGTTTCCAAATCTTAGCTATTGTAAATTATGCTGCTATGAACATAGGGGTTCATATATTCTTTCTGAAGGGTGTTTCTGAATTCTTGCAATATATTCCTAGAAGTGGGATCACTGGGTCAAATGGTAGTTCAATTTTTAATTTTTTGAGGAAACTCCATACTATCTTCCACAGTGGCTGCACCAGTCTGCATTCCCACCAGCAGTGCACAAGGGTTCCCTTTTCTCCACATCCTTGCCAACTCTTGTCTTTTGTTGATTCCTTGATGATAGCCATTCTAACAGGTGTGAGGTGGCACCTCATTGTCATTTTGATTTTCAGCTCTCTGATGATCAGTGACTTTGAGCACTCTTTCATATGCCTTTTGGCCTTCTTATGTCCATTTAAAGAAGTGTCTATTGAGGTCCTTTGCCCATTTTTTAATTGGATTTTTATCTTCCTTTTGTTAAGTTGTATGAGTTGCCTATAGATTTTGGAGATTAACCCCCCATTGGATGTATGATTTACAAATATGTTCTCCCCTGGAATGGGCACTCTTGTTATTTTATTGATGGTTTATTTTGCTGTGAAGAAGCTCTTTATTTTGATGTAGTCCCATTTGTTTATTTTCTTCTTAATTTCCATTGTCCTAGGAAATGTATCAGTAAACATATCACTAGGAGAGATCTCTGAGATTTTGCTGCCCATGGTTTCTTTTAGAATTTTTATGGTTTCATGTCTTACATTTAAGTCTTTTATCCATTTTGAGTTTATTTTTGTGTGTGGTGTAACTAATTTCATTTTTTTTGCATGTATCTATCCAATTTTCCCAATACCATTTGTTGAAGAGCCTGTCTTGACTCCATTGTATGCTCTTGCCTCCTTTCTCAAATATTAATTGAGCATAACGATTTGGGTCAATTTCTGGGTTCTTTGTTCTGTTCTATTGGTCTATATGCCTATTGTTATGCCAATACCAGGTTGTTTTGAGTACAGTGGTTTTGTAGTATAACTTAATATCTGGTATTGTGATTCCTCCAACTTTGTTTTTCTTTCTCAAGATTTCTGTAGATATTTGGGGTCTTTTTTGATTCAATATAAATTTTTGGAGAATTTGTTCTAGCTCTGTAAAATATGCTATTGGTATTTTAATAGGGATTACATTGAATCTGTAGATTGCCTTGGGTAGTATGGACATTTTAATGATGTTGAGTCTACCAATCCATGTACAAGTATATTCCTCTACTTGCATATATCTTCCTTTATCTTTTTTTTCAATGTCTTGTAGTTTTTCAAATACAGGTATTTTACCTCCAAGGTTAAGTTTATTCTTAAGTATCTAAATTTTTTTTTTATTGCAATAGTAAATGGGGTTATTTGTTTGCTTTCCCTTTCTGAGAGTTCATCATTGGTGTCTAAAAATGCTATAGATTTCTGGGTATTAATTTTATATCCTGCTACATTGTCCAATTCATTTATTAAATCTAGTAGTTTTCTGATGGAGTCTTTAGGGTTTCCTATGTACGTATCATGTCATCAGCAAATAGTGAGAGTTTTACTTCCTTCTTTCAAATTTGGATGCCTTTTATTTCTTTTTCTTGTCTGATCACAATGGCTAGCACTTCTAGCACTATGTTGAACAGGAGTGGTGAAAGTGGGCATCCCTACCTTGTTCCTGTTCTTATGGGAAGTGGTTTTAGTTTTTGTTCATTGAGTGTGACGTTGGCTGTAGGTTTGTCATATAAGGCTTTTATTGAGGTATGATCCCTCTATTCCCACTTCGTTGAGAGTTTTGATCAAAAAAGGTGTTTGATTTTTTGAATGTTTTTTCTGCATCTATTGATATGATCATGTGGTTTTTATCTTTCAGTTTATTTATGTGATGTATCACATTTATTGATTTGCAGATATTGCACCAGCCTTTCATCCCTGGAATAAATCCCACTTGGTCATGGTGTATGATCTTTGTAATGCAATGCTGGATCCAATTTGCTAGAATTTTGTTGAGGAATTTAGCATCCATGTTCATCAGAGATATTGGCCTGTAATTCTCTTTCTTTGTAATATCTTTATCTGGTTTTGGAATTAGGGTTATGCTAGCATCATAGAAAGAGCTTTGGAGTGTACATTCTTTTTGAATATTTTGGAATAGTTTGAGGAGGACAGGTGTTAGTTCTTATTTGAATGTTTGCTAAAATTCCCCTGTGAAGCCATCAGGTCCAGAGCTTTTGTTTGCTGGGAGTTTTTGTTTGTTTGTTAATTACTGCTTCGATTTCATCAGTACTTATAGGTCTATTCAGTTTTTCTGATTCTTGCTGATTGAGTTTTGGAAGATTGTATTTTTCTAGGAATATATCCATTTGGTCAAGGTTGTCCAGTTTATTGGGGTAGAGTTGTTCATAGTATTTTTTTTAAATGATCATTTGTATATCTGTGGGGTCAGTTGTTACTTAACCTCTCTTGTTTATGGTTTTGTTTATTTGAGTTCTCTTTCTTTGTTTTTTGGTGAGTCTGGCAAGAGGTTCATCAATCTTGTTTATCTTTTCAAAGAACCAGCTCTTGGTTTTATTAATCTTTTGTATTTTTTTTTCTGTCTCTTTGTCATTTATTTCTGCTCTGAGTTTTATTATTTCCTTCCTTCTATTTATTCTGGGTTTGTATTGTTTCTCTCCTTATAACTTATTACAAGTTTTCTTGTTTTTTGAGGTAAGCCTGTAATGCTATGAACTTCCCTCTCAGGATTGCTTTCACTGTGTCCCATTGATATTGGGTTGCTGTGCTTTCATTGTCATTTTTTTCTAGGGTGTTTTTTATTTCTTCTTTGATCTCTTTGGTAACCCATTCATTATTTAATAACACGCTATATAGCCTCCATAAGATTGTTTATTTTTTTATTGTAGTTGATTTCTAATTTTATGCCATTGTGATCTGAGAAGATGCTTGATATGATTTCAATCTTCTTGAATTTTTAGAGACTTAGTCTTTGTCCTAACATGTGGTCTATCTTTGAAAATGTTCCATGTATACTTGAGAAGAATGTATATTCTGTAGCTTTAGGTGAAATGTTTTGAAGATGTCAATTAGTTCCATCTGATCTAGTGAGTCATTTAGGATTTCTGTTTCCTTGTTGATTTTTTGTCTAGAAGATGTATCCAATGATGTCAATGTGCTATTAAAGTCCCCTACTATGATTGTATTGCTGTTGATTTCTCTCTTGATATCTTCCACAAGTTTTGGTATGTATTTGGATCCATCTGTATTGGATGCATATATGTTTACCAGAGTTACATCCTCTTGTTTTATCAATCCTTTTAGTATTATGTAGTGGTCTTCATTATCTCTTGCTATGGCCTACACTTTGAGGTCTATTTTGTCAGATATAAGTATTGCTACCCTGCTTTTTTTTTTTTTCATTTCCATTTGCCTGAACAATTTTCCATCATTTCACCTTAAGTCTGTGTGAGTCTTTTGTTCTGAGGTGGGTCTCTTATAGACAGCAGATATATTGGACATGTATTCTTATCCATTCAGCCACCCTATGTCTTTTAATTGGAGCATTTAATGCATTTACATTTAAAGTTATTATTGATAGGTACCTGTTTGTTGGCATCTTTGTTCTTTATGCTTGTTTTCCCCCCTCTTTCTATTTCTTCCTTACAGTAGTTCCTTTCACATTTCTTGCATTGCTGGCTTGGTGATAATAAACTCCCTTAGTTTTTGGGTTTTTTTTTTTTTTTTGTGTGTGTGTGTGTGTGTGTGTGTGTGTTCTTTTGTCTGTGAAGCTCCTTATTTCACCTTCAACTTTAAATTTTAGCCTTGTTGGATAGAGTATTCTTGGGTTCAGTCCCTTGTTTTGCATCACTTTTTATATTTTATTCCATTCCCTTCTGGCCTGATGTGTTTTGTTGTGACATCAGTTGATAGTCTAATGGGAGATCCCTGGTAGGTAATTTTCTGTCTCTCTCTTGTAGCCTTTAAGATTCTTTCTTTGTCTTTTATGTTTGCCAATTTACTTACGATGTGTCTTGGTGTGGTCTTTTTGTGTTCATCTTGCTTGTTATCTGTGCTTCTTGGATTTGTGTGACTTTTTTCTTCCCCAAGAGCAGGAAATTTTCTGTCATTATTTCTTCAAACAGGTTTTCTATTCTTTCCTCAGCTTCCTCTCCTTCTGGTACCTCTATTATGTGGATGTTGTTTCGTTTCAGGTTGTCCCAAAGCTCCTTAGACTTCCCTCCTGTCTCTTAATTATTTTTTTCCAGTTGCTGTTCAGCTTGGGTATTTTTCTACTTTGTCTTCTAACTTGCTGATTTGGTCCTCAACTCCTAGTCTACTGTTGAAGGCTTCCATTGTATTCTTTATTGCAGCTATGTCATTCTTCATTTCCACTTGAATCTTATTCATGCTGTTGAAATGCTCATATGCTCCTTATAATTTTCATTAAGTTGTATGCATTTGTCATCCAGACATTTGAGCATCCTTATAACCATTACTCTGAATTCTTTCTCTGAGTAATTATTTTCCTCCATTTCATTTAATTATTTTTCTGGAGATTTTTTTTTTCTTTCCTTTGGGGATTGTTTCTTTATCTCCCCATTTTTGCTTTCCCATTTTAATTGTTTCTATGTCTTAGATCCAATGGCTATGCTACCCAAGTTCTTTTGGGGGGGTGTTCTTTTGGTGATTTGAGGGACCCAGTGGTACAGTCTCTCAGATCTCCTGGGCTTGTTGATCTAGCGGAGCCCACTACTTGAGTTGCTTGGGTTCTCTTGATGTAGTTGGGTCTTGAATGTTAGTTTCTTATTCATAAATGAAGTTTTGTCACAGGTTGGCTGACAATGTGACTCACCTCCGGCCTCATCACGCAAGCTGTTGTGGTTGTGCTCATGGATCTGGCTCTTGTAGCAAGGGTTGCCTGAGATTTCACTGGCGTGCATCTCGCTTTGAGATCCTGGAGTCCATGGCCTGGGTGGAGGGGTTCCTGGGGCCTGAAACTGAGGTAGCGTGACTCTGACTAATGTGGCATGACTCTTGCTGGAGTAGCATCACTCTGAAAATCATTGAGAGGGTGCCTGAGCCTGTGATGCGAGGGCAGGGCGGGGAGGAGGGAGGGTGTCCTGGAGGCTGCAGCTGAGGCAGCAGGACTATGGCCAGGGTGGCTTCACTCTGTGAATCACAATGGGGGTCCAAGAACCAGCTGCTGGGGATGTGGGAATCATGGAGTCTGTGGCTGAAACAGTGCAACCTTGACCAGAGAGGCACGCCCTCAGCAGCTCACCCAGGATCCCAGGGTCCATCAGCCAGGGTAGTGGTAGTTGCAGGTTCTACACCTGAAGCCATGCACCTTTCCTTTGACTGGAGAGTCATGCACTCAGCAACTCATCGAGTGGCCCAGGATGCAGTGGCCAGGGAAGTGGTAGTCCTGGGGTCTGCTGTTGGAGCTAGGTAACCTTGTGTCCAGAAGCTGGCAGCTGAGGATGGGGAGGTTGAGGGTTATGCTCCTGGAGCCATGTGCCCTTGGTTGGATAGGCATGCACCCAGCGGCTCAATGAGGGGCCAAGGAGCCAGCAGCCAGGGAGGTGAGCTCACAGGGTCTGCTTCTGAAGCAGCATGACCATGGTGTCCAGAAGCCAGCAGCTGGGGAGCAGGAAGTCCCAGGTTTTGCTGCTGGAACCATGTAACCTTGGCTGGAGAGGCGTGCACTCAGCAACTCACCAAGGGGCCAGGATCCAGTGACCAGGGAAGTGGTAGTCGCAGGGTCTGCTGCTGGAGCTGCATGCCCAAGGAGCCCAGGAGCTGGCAGCTGGCTAGGCAAATGTCCTGGGGTCTCTGGGTGTGGGTGAGGCAGCCTGACTTTGGCCTGAGTGGATGCAAGGTCCTGGGCGGTGTCCAAGGCCAGTCTGGGTGGTGGTGAGGCTGGGCTGCTAGTGTAGACTGCTCTACCCTTCAAGATGGCATGAGCTCTGTGCCTGAGCCCTGCCACTTTTTATGTTCTATAGTAATACTTTATTAAGTGGATTTCCAAATCATATTATTTTAAATAATAGAATTACAGTAGTTTCTAATGAGATGGGGATTGACCTTGAAAATCTACTGTACCAAAAAAAAATTTTGTGGTTACTTCATGGAAAAGTATTAAAAAAAAAACTATTGATTCATGACCCAGTAAAGATTATTCCAGGGATGTAAAGGTTGGTTCAATATTAGGAAATCTATATAATTTGTTATTTAATGGAGCAAAGGAGATTATCTTCAAAGCTAGAAAAATCATATTTAAAAAATTCATCATTGTAATTTATATTAGAAAAACCTGGCAGATCCTATCTTAAAGTGATAAAATTTAATATCATCAGTAACAAGATATATCAACATCATGTACACCCTAATATGATGCACTGAGAATGGTATGGCATCTCTGTGGTGTTATTACTCAATCTATGACATCAATCTAATCATGAGAAAACAGTAGAAAAATACAAATTAAGGGACAGCCTACAAAATAACTCATTCTTTTCATATGTTAAGGTCATGAAAACCAAGGAAAGACTGAGTAAATGTCATTGATTACAGAAGACTAAAGTGATGTGGCCACTAAATGTAATGTGGGGTCTTGGGTTAGACCTTAGAGCAGACATTAGTGGAAGAACCAGTAATACGTGAATTAAAAATGTAACTTAGCTAACAACATCATACCAACATTAAACTCTTAGTTTTAAAAAATGTACCATAGTTGTATGAGATGTTAACATTAGAGAGACCTGAAGGAACAATATAAAAGAAGTCTATTACTATCTTGACATTATTCTGTAAGTCTAAATTAATTAAAAATAACATTTTTGTTGTTGTTAATCCTCACCCGGAGATACTTTTCCGTCAATTTTTAGAGAGAGTGGAAAGGAGGGGAAGACACAGAGAGAGAGAAACACTGATGTGATAGGGACACATTGATTGGTTGCCCTTTGCCTCACCCAGGCCCAGGGATCAAGCCTGCAACCAAGGTGCATGCCCTTGAACAAAATCGAGCCACAGGTCGATGCTCTAACCACTGAGAAAAACTGGTTATGCTCAAAATAACATTAAAAAAAAACTCATCAAACTATATACTTAAAATGTGAATTTTATATAGGATTCCATAATTATATATAAATTATAATTCAATTAAGCTATTTTTTAAAAAGAAATTGTTGATTTTGTTAGGCGTAATTTTATAGTTAAAATGTGGTTTTCTTAAAAATAGTTACCTATTAGATGTACATCTTTAAGTGTTTATAAGTAAATAGCATGGCATTTGGGACCTACTTTAAAATACTTTAGTCAAATTAAGAACAAAATAAGCAAAACAGAGATTGATTGAAGTTGGGTGATTGTACTTTGCTTTTGTGAAAGTTTAGCATTTCCCACAATATAAAAATTTTAGATTTTTTGGACAATTTTATTTTTCAAAGTGGCGAGAGCTCCAAATTCATGACTTTTATTATTATAACTAGAGGCCCAGGGTGCCATGGAAATCATGTGAGGAGGCACCCGCGCCTGATTTGCACAGCGCTGGCCAGTTGCCTCGGGAGTTAGGCCAGACCGGCACTTGGGGGGTGGGGGGGGTGGGGCGGGGGGCAGGACCGTGCCTGACTCCTAGCGTCCCGGGCTCCCCTGCCTGTGTCCACTCTTGGGCTTCCCGACCTGCTGCGCCCGCTTGGGCAGGCCCCCCTGCCTCTGTCTTCGTCTCTACTCCGGGCCTCACCTGCGCGCACAACCTCCTCCTGTCTGGTTGTGACCCATTATGGAGTCCTGGCCTAATCTGCATATTACCTCTCTCTCTCTCTCTCTCTCTCTCTCTCTCTCTCTATATATATATATATATATATATATATACATTTGTCAAGAGCATGTATCCTAGCAAATATTTTTAAAAAATGCATCCCCTTCAAGGTAAAGATGATATTTTTAATGAGTCAGAGACTGTTTTTTTCAAGTGCTATGGAGAGAGCATTGAGAAAGTTTAGAAATGTTTCCATTGTTATGTGACTTTGTAAATGAAAATGGTGTCTATCTCCCATTAAAATTTCCATATCTGAATGTTTTTCAAAAATTGGAAACAGAACTTTTAACCAGTTTTTAGAAAATCTAAATGGGTATTATTGAACCATATGCAAGAAAAGTGCTTTGTATCAGAGAAAGATAGCTATTTACAATAAAATTATAAAAAATAAATTTTAGAATAATTTTTGAGAAGGAATGAAAAACGATTTCATACAAGTGTATTCCATTAAGATTTATAGATCTTAATAAGTATATTATCCAGCTATGACAGTCACTTAAAATAAGGATTGAAGCAAACTAGGTTTATAACTAGGCCTCTAAATTATTATTTCACAACGATTTAAAATAAAATTTAAAAATATATAATTAAGTATATTCAACTATATTAAAAAATAAAAAATATTTTAGGGACAATAAAAATATTTTCACATTAATAATAAACAAAACAGTTTTAGCATCTTTTTTTAATTTTTTCATTTCATGTGTGATTTATAAGATATCCTATATAATAAAAGGCTAATATGCAAATAGACCAAATGGCAGAACAAATGAACAACTGAACAGCCAGTTGCTATGACATGCACTGACCACCAAGGGGAGTGTGCAGAATATGGGGGTGGAGCGTTGGCTGTGGTGGGATGGTGGAGCAGGTGAGCATGGGCACTGGACAAAGGCGGGCCACAGGTTCCTGTTATTAGAGTGAGCCTCTGGTGGTTACTGAAATTTTTTTGCTCCTGCACGCAGTGATCCCGCCTGGCCCTCAGAGCCATCACACACACCCATTGCCAGCGCTGGCCCTACTCACACCTGCAACCAGCATCAGAGCAGCTGCTCACACCTGCTACCTGTGCCCGGTGCCCGTACCAATCACTTGGCACCATCAGCAGGAGTGAGCAGTGGCTGCTGGCCCTGATCATCCCTGAGGATTTCTTCGTCTTCCCCTGCTCCTGAGGGGTGATCAGGGCAGCAGCTGCCACTCGCACCCACTGCTGGCGCTGGCCCCAATCACTCCACGCTGTAAATGGGTGTGAGTGGGGCTGGCACCATCAGCACATGGAAGCAGTGGCAGCAGGATTGGGGCTGCCAGCAGATAGGGAACCGGGGGCCGCAGCAGGAGAGGCTGGGTGGGGACATGGAGGATGGGCCAAGACCTGGCCCTGTGCCTACTTCAGCCTCACGGCCCAGAGGTCCTTTCAAGGTGCACAAATTCGTGCACTGGGCCCCTAGTGTAATATATTAGTCCAGTTGTGTTGGCATGTAATTTTTAAACATGGATTTCTCTTTCTGCAAATATAGTAGATTAGATAACCTGAAAATTCTTTTTCTATATACATAGAAGACATACAGGTTGTATAACAAACATTCTTTTAAATGCATAGCTCTAGCCCTAATCAGTTTGAGTCAGTGGATAGAGCGTTGGCCTGCAGACTGAAGGGTCCCAGGTTCAATTCTGGTCAAGGGCATGTACCTTGGCTGCGGGCACATCCCCAGTGGGGGGTGTGCAGGAGTCAGCTGATAGATGTTTCTCTCTCATTGATGTTTCTAACCTTCTATCGTTCTCCCTTCCCCTCTGTAAAAAAATCAATAAAATATATTTTAAAAAATGCATAGCTCTATTCCTCAGAAAACAAGGCAAACACTTGAGGTAAAAAATGAGAAGAGATCACAAAAGCAGGATGGAGAACCAGTAGAAACGTGCTTGTGATTCAATGCCTGTGTAGAAACAGGAATGGAAACACCAACTATGAGGTCAGGCCCTTGAAAGCCAAACTGGAAAAAATATGAGCAACATCCCAGAAAGACTTGCGTGTCTCAGCCTAGAAACTGTGTCTAGAAAGGGAAAAAAAATGTTATCCCTGAAGTTTCTAACCACAGGTCTACCACAACAAAGGTCTGTGATCTGACTTTTACTATCTACTAATCCTGGAAGGCCCTGAGACAAGAACTCAGCATAAAAAAGTTGTCCAGGCCAGTTACATGCTTGGAACTCTGGCAGAAGCAAGTGACTTGCTTTGGAGAGACATGTCCTTCACTTAAGTTTTATAGGATTCTACAAAAATAAAGTCTCTTTGGACACGTGCATGAATATTAAAGTCATACAACATATAAAAATATTCAATCATGACAGAAAGTCAAGCAAATAAGGTAAGCAGAAGATTTAGACCCATTTCAGATAATAGAACAATTGGAGAAAGACTATAATATATCATTAAAATAATCTAAAAAACATAAACCTTAAAGTCATAAAATTCATAAAAATAAAATAAAAACAGGTGAAATATATATAAGACAATAAAAATGTGGAATGCAAAAGAACAAAGGAAAACTAGAAATAGAAAATATAGTATTGGAAAATAATTTACATGTAAAAATATTATAAATAGGGGAATGCCTAAATATTTTATGTACAAAGTGTTGCATAACTTAATTATTTAGTTATATGGTTTATGGGATGAAGACAAGTAGTATAAAGTGGAGAGTAGGTTATTTGAAAATCAGAATTAATAAGAAATAGATCATGCATGACTTCTATAAGATGAAAATGTTTATACAGTTTTGACAATTTGGGGCATGGTAGGTGGACACAATTGTTACTAAGATATATTCTGATTTGTAAAGAGAAATTGTAAATTCAAAAATTTTCTGTGAAATTTAACCATTTTAAAATGCTTGATAATGATTCCATGATAATGATTTCAAATCTTTTATTAACATTATGTGGACCTAAAGAAAATAATGTCTACCATGTTACACTTTGTATTTGAAGGGCTGGTAAAAAAGAAAGGATCTATTAAAAGATTGAGCAAGAATGGTCTGAAGTTTAAGAGTAATGGAAGCTAAGAGAGCAAAGTTTTTCAGGTAGGAGTGAGTGGTAAACAGTGTTCAGTGTAGTAGGAAGAGCATAGAACAAGGGCTGAATTTATTCCATTCAATTTTGCAATGTATGCTTTAGTGATATTCTGAGAAAAGTTTCAGTGGAGTGTTAATAACTAAAACCATATGTCAGTGAATTGAAAAAATAACTATTAATCAGGAAAATTGAGTTGAAATGTATCATCTACTTTTGGCTCAGTAAAGAGTCAGAAGAGGATTATTTGTTAATCTTACATATATTTTCTTTAGGAAGGAAAGGACTGGAACATGCTTGTAGTGTAAGGGCAAAGATCCAATGTGGAGAGAGAGAAAGCAAGAAGTTTATGGGTAGATCAGACCCAAAGCATTGGCCTTGAACAGGGGAAAGGCCCTATGTCCTCTAAGATTGGAGAAAAAGATGGATGTTCTTCTAAATACCAATAGGATGTGGGAGTAATATTTAAGGTAAATTGATTTGGAGTCTGATTACTCCTGCTTTCTTGATGAAATAGGAGACGAAAATCAACAGTTGATGAGGAGGCTAGGGATCAACTTTATTTTTTTTTAACTTTAAAAAATTGATTTCAGAGAGGAAAGGAGAGAAAGAGAGGAGAGAGAGAGAGAGAGAGAGAAGAGAGGAGGGAGAAGGGAGAAACATCAATGATGAGAATCAATCATTGATCTCTGCTGCCTCCTGCATGTCCCCTATGGGGGATCGAGGCTGCAACCTGGGCATGTGCTCTGACCAGGAATGGAACCATGATGTCCTGGATCATGGGTCAACGCTCAATCATGCGCAATACCGTCGAGACAGGGATCAACTTTTAAGAACATATTAAAAAAACAAACCACCAAACATGAGACCCAAATGATTAATATAATCTGTCAAGATGATGTTTGGACAAGTTTATTCTCAAGTCAGAAGACTAAGATCCTGCAAGACCTATTGGCAAGATAAAATATTTGAATTTAACAAAATTCAAATATTATTAAAATATTGGACATTAAGTGTCTTAAATACTTATGTTAATGTTTTCTTCATTTATTATGGTTCCAACAAAATTTTTTATTGACTATTAACTTGCATTAAGCACTGTGCTGGGAACTAGGATCTTATGGTGAGGAAGACTGGCATGATACCTCACTTTACAGAAGTTAGAATTGAATAGTAAGAAAATTAAGTGAGCAATGATAATTATATATCTTAATTTGCTAATTTACCCTTTGAACTATAGTGACCATTTCCTTTATTCTACTTTATCCACTCAAACTCATAACCATCTTCTTAGATACTGAAATTGCTCTTGTCAGATATCCAAACCATTATTTTTCAATTCTTTGACACCCATTCACCTTTCTCATTCTATCATGCCCACTAACCTTCTCTTAGATCCGTGGAAACAGTCAGCTTATTGATTGCTTCATTCATTCTATTATTCTGTTTGGTCTTAGCCTCTCCTGCTTCTCTATTTGCCTTGAACTACATAGATCATCATCTAAACAATTCTATCACTAGCACTCTTAATAATCATGAGTACATATCCTTATGTCTAATTATCTAAAAAAAACAAAATGGAATCCTAATTCATTCTGAACTCTGCTAGTTCATCTAGGAAGCTGAGTGCTGCAAGAAGAGCTCACACAAACGTGAATATTTTTGTTAGCACAAATTCATGTTCTTCAACCTCAGCTGGATTCATTGCACAACTCACCACCCATACCATAGTGTCACTGTATATTGAAATAAATTAATAGTCTCTCATTCTTAGGGTTCCTTTGCCATGACTTTTTCCCTAATGAGAGAGAGCCACCCATAAGTGCTGTGATAAGTATTTTGCAAAGAGAAAAAAATCAATATTTAGCCTTTTACCTTAAAATTAGGCTTCTTGAAGCTTATTTTAGAAAAAAAAATACAGTTGTAGACATGAAGACTTGTGATTTGTAAAAGTAATGGTTTTTAGTAAAAAGACAGTCACTAAAACCATTTGGCAAATAAAATAGCATAATTTATTATGAACCTATCATAATATTCAAGATACTTTGCAGATTAAGAAGGAAACTGATGAAGATTTGAGCTACACAATTACAAGCTAGCACAATGTGAGAATAGCTCTGTCTACTGCTAATGAGGGAGGGTAGTAGGATCCTGTGGCTCTCTGGTGAAGCACATGGCAACATCTAATACATATCACCTCTTCAGTGTTTCACAGGCATCTGTACTTTAAAATTTTCTCAGCCCATCCTATACTCCCAGCTCCTAATACCTGTGAATCAACAAGAGGGACTTTAGGTGGCCAGCAAGGGCAATGGGAGTATGGAAGGGAAAGTTCCCACTGCCTGTTTCTGATTGGATTAAATGGAAACAACTCAAAATGTTCTTTCAAATCCAGGAGAACAGGGACATCCAGGCCCTCATTACTCAATGAGAAGATCTGACACATACTTGTTGAGTATATATTGAACAAATTCATGTGTAAATGAATATATAAAAGCATGATAAAGTTGGGGAAGTGATATTGGGAGATAGACACATGATTAGGTGAAGAATAGGATGAGGAGCGATAGAGGGGCTATAGCTGAATAGCATGATGCCAAAAGAAGTAGATTTTACATAAGGGTAGAGGATGAGATGCTCTGGAAATTAATAGGTTCCAAGTTCTACCCTTAGACTAGGCAATTATTGGTATAGAATTAACATATATAACATCATCTCCATGTCCATTAATGGGTACATTTTCTGGACAAATGATAATGGATGGAGAATGGGTAATAAAGGGTGGGTGTGGTATGACATAGGTATTCATTCAATAAACATATATTGGACACCTAACATACTCAAGGCATCAAGTTAGGCTCTGGTGAATGGTGGCAAGAAGAAAAGACTTGGTTTATGTACTTTTATAACTTACCATCTATTGAAGAAAACTAACATTAAATAAATAACTTCAATTTATATTTGTGCATAACATAAATTGTGAAAACTTCTGTGAGGTAAGAGAACAGCGTGTCATTTGAGAGAACGGTAAAGAGGTTGGAGAAGTCTTCTTCAGGGAAAGAGCTCAGGCTGAATAAAGGAGTTATCCAGGCACAGAGAGTTCACATCTCTCTCCACCAAGGTTAAAGAGAAAACGAGTTTTGGCAAGTAGAAAACAAGCTAAAGAAACTTGTACCAAAGTAAATACCCCAGTTCTCAGATATTGTTGTTTAATTTTACATCATTTTGTTTTAACTTTGATGAGATGACACAGGAACTTAATTCTTGTTTATATCAATTAGCCTATTGTAAAATTGGTTTTGACATAAGTTGTTTCACTTAAAGTTGCAGAACTTATCTATGACTTATGTGAGGACTTACTGTATATATACCTATGTATAGGTATACATCCTTACAAATAGGAATCTGACACCATGCCTGATGAATAGCACTGTCCAGTTCTGTGAGATTTGATGGTTGTGGAACCAGCTGCCTGATGGCTCTTTTAACTTCGTCCCACAATTGCTCAATTGGATTGAGATCTGGTGATTGTGGGGTCCACCTAAGTAAGGTAAAGTCTCCCTCATGTTCTTGAAACCACTCCTCCACAATTCGAGCACTGTGGCATGGTGCATTGTCTTGTTGGAAGAAGCCATCTCCATTGGGATATGCCATCAACATTATAGGATGAACTTGATCAGCAACGATACTTAGGTATGTTGTGCTATTCAGACGTTGTTCCACACGAATTAAAGGGCCCAAATCATGCCAGGAAAACATGCCCCAAACCATAACACTGTTCCCACCAGCTTGAAGGGTTGTACTCATGCATGTGGGATGCATGCTTCCATGCTGTTTCTGCCAAATTCTCACTCTGCCCTCTGCATGATGCAACTGGAAACGTGATTCATCGGACCACATGACTTTTTTCCAATGCTCTACTGTCCAATCCTTGCATTTCTGTGTGAATTTGAGACTTTTTATCTTGGTAACTGCAGACAACAAAGGTGTTGGAACAGGCCTTTGGCTTCCATATCCCATACGATGCAGTGTATGGCTAATTTGCCTACAAACAAATGGTCATAATAATCTGCCATATATATATATCCCACGTTCAAAGGCTGTTAAATCGCATTGTTTACCCATATCTTCAGAAAAAAATCACTTCCACTGTTGTGGTAAACAACCTGCTTCCCTATTTATAATGGTCTGGCCCTCTAGCAACTTTAGCGTGAAATTATAGCTAATTTGCCTACAAACATCAGGTGGTCATAATAATCTGGCCACTCAGTGTGTATGTACATATATATAAGCATATGTAAACAATATATAAATATATATTGTTTTTGCCTATATACCCTCATATATACATATGAATATGGACTTATTAAGAGAACTCACCCTTATGAAATTACGGCACCATGTTGAAGAGTCTATGAGAAGCTATTATCTTTGCATCTGGTTCAAAGCAGGTAATTGGGGAAGGAATATAGATGTGAAGTAAGTAGCAGCAAAGACTAATTGCAGCCCACAAAAGTGAGCTAGAAGCCAAGTCTTTATCCTGGAACCTTCACTCTTCTCACCTCCTCCAATTCTCCACCTTCATGATGTAGTTATCTTGCAGAAGAAGTTGGCCTATTTTTTTTTCACAGAGCTAAGCACACACCTGGTGTAGGATTCAGAGAAACTGAAGGATGATCAGGTGAGAGATTGAAATTTTGCAGGCAGTTTCTGCCCACATGGACAAGATAAGCTAGGAGATTTGTAAGAATGTACCTTGAGTTGTAAAATTTTTGTGTCCTGCAACAAATCTTCCAAATGTAAAATGAATATGGCTGCTGCTTTACATTCCCCCTTCCAAATCCTATGCACTCCCACAGGGAATTCTGAGAAATGTAGTTCCAAGTTAGTTATATTGACACAATACAAATCCACTACAGTACTGATCCTTTTTTTTTTTTAATTCTTTCTGAAAGTCTTTAAGTATAGGTGAGATAGTTGAATGACTCTTATTGTTAGGGACTGAAGGTAGGAAGATGAGAGATTTGGCCCTGGTGTTGTAATCAGAGCAGGCTCAGGTGTAAGACAAATAGAGGGAGAATATTAAAGTTTTAGGAATCCTAGTATTAGAATAGAGGATAATTCTGTCATTCATTTCTCTTACTAGGAAGAGGTATTCAGTCAATATAGTCCTGACCAGACTGTTCTGTAAAGGAAATGGGGAATAAAAGGAAATAAAGACAACCACAATCCTACCAATTTAATAGAGAGTTCATCTGGAGAATACTATGAAGAAATAAAAGAGTTTTATCCAGCCAGCTAATGTTTCCCATAACCCAGCCAAAAAATCCATCCCATCATGAAGCATCTCCAAACTAACCCCACTTGGCTTCTTTTAGAGTTTCAACCACCCTCAACTTCTTCCTGTCCACTTCCCTGAAAGCTGAACAGTCACTAAATGTCTCTTTACAATTGTGAACTTCCATCTGGCAGATGTTTCTGTCGCTTGAGCTTATAGTTTTATAGGTCTACCGTGTGACTTCATGGGGCCGTAAGCTCTGCAAACGCAGCGCTGGGCTTCTTGATCCTTTTACAACACTCTTTGGATCTTGCTCTCCATATGAGGGTCACATGGACAATGCTATTGACTGACTCGGTGATGGGTTAAAGGATCACCCTGTTTGGAAGAACTCAGTCCAATCTGAGCAATTTGAAAACCTCTTGTTTACAAACTGCTGAAGCAATGTAATAAAAGTTAGACCTTTAAACAAAAGATACTTTAAAAATTATATTACAGATGTCCCCCACTTTCCCCCTTGACCCCTTCACCCAGCTCCTGCCCCTCCCAGGCCTTAACCTGTTTATTGTCTATGTCCATGGGCTGTGCATATATGCCTGTATGTTATTTGATTAATCCTAAGGAGTGGTTTTCTTGGAAAAAAATTGTATGATATTAATGTGAGAAATCTTTTAGATCCAAACTGACTTTTTGTTTGTTTGGTTTATCTGTTATGTCAACATATCCTTTTTTATCATATTCTATTCTTAGAAAGTTGCCCTCTTCCCTAAAAAAGTTTCTGTGTCCATTCATCTGCTGATGGGAACTTGGGCTAGTTATGACTTCACTTACTTGTGGAATCTAATGAACAAAATAAACTAATAAGCAAATTAGAAACAAACTCATGGATACAGAGAACAGACTGGCGGCTGTCAGAGAGTTGGGGGTTGGGGACTGGGTAAAAAGGGTGAAGGGATTAAGCAAAGAAAAAATATAACTCATAGACACAGACAACAGTATGGTGCTTACCAGAGGGGAAATGGGGTGGGGGGAAATAGAGTAAAGGGGGTAAATGGTGAAACTTGACTTGGGGTGGTGAATACGCAATACAATATTGTGGGAACCCTAATCAAAGTACGCCGGATGTTCAAGGCCAATTGGATTGTGGGGGCCCTGTCCAGAGTATGTGGAATGCTCTAGGCCAATTTGTCATATGCAGGTGCAAAGGCAAGGACACAACAATAATACTGTATGCACTGCATAGGCATCCTTTTCTATAACCCAAATACCCCTGTCACTATTTGGCAAGAAGCCTTTTTTGTCTAAGTTGGTATAAAGTATGTTTCGACCAGCCGGTACAAGGCTGCTTTCATATAGGATGAGGCTGCTCGGTATGGCTCCCGTGTTTGCTACTGTGTCAGAAAAGGCTGCTGGGTTAACAATGGCTGCTATGTTAGCAGTGGCAGCTGCTTTATAGACTACTTTGAAGAACTGTACTGTCTAATGGTTCCTTAGTAGCAATGGATACTTAGGCTGCAATAAAGACTCTCCTATATGCCTATGACTTCTCATTTCTTCTTAGTCTAATACCTGGTATCCATGGGGGTACAGCTCCTAGCAGAGAAGGATCTGTGCCCCCACAAATATACAGGTTATAGAATTGTATACCTGAAGCCTATATCATTTTATTAACTAATGTCACCCCAATAAATTCAACTAAAAACAAACTTTATAAGAAGGAAACTTTACAAGAAGGAAACTCTGCCTCATGCACTCTAATGTCCTATTGGTAAGTCTTACTTCTGGATTATGCTGGGTTTTAAAACTACTGCTACTTTATTAAGTTTTTCCTCCTTCCCATTCAGAAGTCACTTTCCCTATCTGATATCATATGATATATTTTTATGTATCTATTGAACATATTACCCTATATTTTACATACTTATTAGTATCTTTTCTACATGGTAGCAGGTCACTGTAGCTGGTGCTCATGTCTTGAATGAAGGGATATTGTAAAACACCCACAATAATAGGTTATATATGTTTTATCTCTGTATACAGAGCCATGAAATATATATTTTGTAATGAATTTCTAGAATGAGGATAATCATGTAAGGTGGATCCTGGGGGGAAAAGTGTCCTCTCAGAGGCCAAACTAGTAATAAATTATATAGCCCCACATACAATGGAATGGCTGGGGTAGGTGTGTGATATGGTGTCAGTCATATCTTCTTACAGTGTTTCATAGATGTATTACCTTGAACATGTTAATTCATCTCTTTAAGCTTCATTCTCTTGTTTTTTAGAATATGTATATTGTTACCAAACTCATAATGATGTTTAATGAATATGTAAGTCATAACATAAATACCTAGAATATCACAAAGCACTTAGGTAGGTGCTCAAAATTTATAAATGTTGCTTCCATATACAATGCCTTTTCATCTTTCCTGTTCCCAGACAAAAGGCAGTCATTTCTAAGGGCCCAACTTAAATTTCATTTTCTCCTAGAAGTCACACTCATATATACATGATTTCTTCTTTCTTTTTTAAAATATATTTTTATTGATTTCAGAGAGGAAGAGAGGGAGAGAGAGATAGAAACATCAATGATGAGAGAGGATCATTGATCAGCTGCCTCCTGCACTCCCCCTATTGGGATCAAGCCTACAACCCAGGCATGTGCCTTGGACCGGAATCAAACCCAGGACTCTTCAGTCCACAGGTCTATGCTCTATCTACTGAGCCAAACCAGCTGGGCGGTTTCTTTTTTCTTTATATTTCTAATGTACACATAGCGTTTTCCTGTGTTTTATGTTTTTGAAATGGTTCTTTTTAATTTCAAAATAATTATTTTTTCATAAGATAACAGATTTAAGGATCCACTAAAACAAAGCATATTAACAAATACCCCTACCATTAATTGATGTCATCATTAGTTGTAACATCATCATACATAGAGGAAAAAACTCTCTGCATGTATATACAATTGTATATTTAGTTGTAGGCATACCTAGAACACATGAGGTATTGCCTCTGTGAAAAACTCCGAACAATCATTATCTAGCTCCCATCTCCCCATCTCTACACTCCCTGCTATCTCCTCATTAATCTTCTCCCCCCTAAATCCATCCATGTTTACATTATTGAGCCCACAGTTTGTTAATACCTGGACTACATTTCCCCACCAGTTTCTGCCTACATGTTGTATTTACATGTATGCTCCATTTGTTCTAACAATTATTAAAGCACATTGAATGTGGACATCTATTCATGATCAACCACCTCTACCTGTTCCAGTGGTGTTCAAAAGATATTGAATGAATGAATGAATGAATGAATCACCAATATGCTATATCATTAACATAGTAAATATAAGGTTTTATTAGTTATGTTTAGGAGCATGTAGAACTTTATATTCTAATTGGATGAAATAGGGTCAGAGCTTGGGGAGATACGTTAACTCAATTAGTTGAAAAAAAAATTTGAGGTGAAAGTGAGAACCATTACATTATTATGCTAAGTGACATAAGCCAGTTGGTGAAAGACAAATTCCACTTATATGTGGAATCTAAGGAACAAAATTAACTGACAAACAAAATAGAAACAGAGGCATGAATATCTGGAACAGACTGACAAGTGTCAGAGGGGAGGGGCAAGGAAGGGATTGGATGAAAGAAGGTGAAGGGATTAGCCAAAGAACATATATGCATAACCCACAAACACAGACCACAGTGTGGTGGTGGCTAGAGAGAAGGGGGTCAGCCAGAGCTGGGTGGAGGTGGGCAAGTGGGGGGGGGGGGGCGTTATGCGGACATCTGTAATAGTGTAAACAGTCAAAATAATGTTAAAAAATGGGAACAAATGCCAAGATGGGATTAACTGACCAGTACATTATTAGGGGAAATGTTTATGAGAGAAAACTGGAAAAGAACCACGAAGAGCTGGGAGGGCGGTCAGACTGGGATACAGGTCTACCTCCAAATGAAAGGGCAAGAAAAGGAAGGTTGGGAGGGAGCATCCTAGGCTGCCATACAGCATAAGGAATGTTCAGCAAGACCAGTAGGAAACTCCTCAAGCTGAAGTCAGGGGGCAAAGGAGTTCCATGTCTCCCAGGAGGGGCCTGCTTCAGCAGCCCTGTCACATATAGTTGCTGACTGAGTAGCCTGAAGGAAACATGGCCTCAGAGCAAATGTGGCAGCCGATTTCTAAGCGTAGCCTCTGGGGCTCCTCTGCAAGGCGGAGTCACATGTATGTCACAGGTGGTTCAGAGAGGAACACATGTTCAGTAAAACAAATGTATTTCATGGTTATCACACAGGCGTCTTACAAACATTTTCTTTGTACCTGCCCTGCCTGGCACAGGTGCATAATCCCAGTCACATAAAAGTGTGTGTGTGTGTGTGTGTGTGTGTGTGTGTGTGTGTGTGACCCTCCTTCCAAACACATATTTTTACTTTATTTTGACTCAACATAATTTAATTCAATCATAATTTTTTTTTTAAATCCCAGACTATTCCACTGATTTTTTCAGCAGCCAAATTTTCTCTGAGCCTTAGTTCCAGTATGAAAATAATTTGAGAATAAGTCTGGCTGATCTTTAAAATTCTGTCTTACTTCTAATGAAGGAGACTAACTTTATTGAGTGCCTATTTTATATTATAGGTTTTGTACCATGAAGATTCAAATATGTCATCTTACTTGATTCTTAATAAAAAAAGTCATTCAAGTAGATATTACCAGTATTGTCATCTTCATTTGGACAAATAAGAATTCAGAAAAGTTTGACCAAGGTCAGTTAGCTAGTGGTGGATCTAAGATTCAAAGCAACTCTGAATTCATTCTTTCATGTTTTCTTTTTTTTTTCTCTCTATTTTTTATTCTTTTAAAAAAATATTATAATAAGTATTACAAAGGGTATTACATATGTGTCCTTCCTCCACCCCCCGCCCTTGACAATCCCCTGCCCTCCCTTAACCCCCAGTGTCTTATGTCCATTAGTTATGCTTATATGCATGCATACAAGTCCTTTGGTTGATCTCTTACTCCCCTCCCTTCTGCCCCCCAACCCTCCCTGGCCTTCCCACTGCAGTTTGACAATCAGTTTGAGGCAGCTCTGCCTCTGTATCTATTATTGTTCAAACGTTTGTAATGGTCTTTATTATCCATGAATGAGTGAGATCATGTGGTATTTTTCCTTAATTGACTGGCTTATTTCACTTAACATAATGCTCTCCAGTTCCATCCATGCTGTTGCAAATGGTAAGAGTTCCTTCTTTTTTACAGCAGCATAGTATTCCATCGTGTAGATGTACCACGGTTTTCTAATCCATTCATCTACTGATGGGCACTTAGGCTGTTTCCAGATCTTAGCTATGGTGAATTGTGCTGCTATGAACATATGGGTGCACATATCCTTTCTGATTGGTGTTTCTGGTTTCTTGGGATATATTCCTAGAAGTGGGATCACAGGGTCAAATGGGAGTTCCATTTCCAGCTTTTTGAGGAAACTCCATACTGTCTTCCATAGTGGCTGCACCAGTCTGCATTCCCACCAGCAGTGCACAAGTGTTCCTTTTTCTCCACATCCTCTCCAGCACTTGTCGTTTGTGGATTTGTTGATTCTTAGTCAAAAAGAGAAGAAAAAAAGCCTTTCCCATTAATCAAGAATAGTCACAGCTATCTGAAAGTGGTTTTCAACTTTTTCTTTCATTTTATGACATTTATTGGGGTTTTCAAACTTTAAAATGCATGAGAACATCCAGGGAACTTGTTAAAAGTGCATATGAATGCTCCTATCCCACTTTTCCAATGAATGTTGGATGGACCTTCAAATCTGCATTTGAAGAAGTATTCAAAGATATTCCAATGCAGCTGGTCAGATGGATCCTGTCTTAGACAATATAGGCATAGTATATTGTTGCTAAGTAAAAACAAGCAAACAAGCAAACATAAAAACTGAAACCAAGACAGTCACTGCTTCAGGATGAACATAGTAGATAAAGACTATAAAGCTACCACAAGGCTGCACTCTCCACCTCTATCCCACTCCCCATCAATGTACTTTTAGACTTTCTCCCCTAAAATTATTTCCAGATATCTACCCTAGGGAAATAGAAACTAATCCATGAAAAAAAATGTTTACATAAAAATCTCACATGATTGTGTCATGATATATTACACTAATTTTATATCATAACTAGAGGCCCGGTGCACAAAAATTTGTGCACTGGGGGGGGGGGGGGAGGCGGCGGGTCCCCCAGCCCGGCCTGTGCCCTTGCGAAGTCTGGGACCCCTCAGTGTTATGCCCAGATTTCAAGATTCCCAAGAAGCCACCAGGGAGCCAGCCAGTCCGATGCAAAAGCAAAGAGTCTTTTATTTCAAGCCCTGGCCTGGCTCTCCCACCTTCCTTACTGACGCAGCAGCAAGTGGCAAAGAGAGAGGGGACCGTGGGCCCCGCCGACTGGCCAGGCGTGAGTCGGCGTCTCACCACACAGGATGCGGTCATAGTGATGGCGCGCACCTCCCCCGACCATCACCGGTCAGTCCAGAGAAATCCTGGGTGTGGCTAGCAGAGGCCTCCTCTGGGAAGAAGCCCCCGCTGAGCACATGGCCCTGCCCAAAAGTGGAGGACCCAGGGCAAGATGGAGGGAGCAGCCCCCGCCCCCCCCCCCCCCAGAATGCAGGGAAGGGCGGGGGCGCACGTCCACAGGTCCGAGATCTCACCCTTCCACTGAACACGGAGGAAGTCCTCGCCGTCCCCGGCGTGGGAGTCGTTCTGTGTTGGCTCTGGAGGCTTCCCTCCTCTTTCCTAGGGTGCTCTGGGTCTGGATGTCGTGGGGGATCCCCACGGGGGCTCGCTGCGCCTGGGCTGCCCGCGAGGGCTGGGAGGAGGCCCCTCAGCAGCTGGGGGGCTCCGTCGTCTCCGCTACGAGCAGCCCGGCCCCGCGGTCCCGGATGCCGGCCTGGTCCGGGCTCTGCCTGCTGCTCGGGCCCACGCTCCATCACGGCATCGCGGCTCCGCCGTGAGGCTCAGGGCAGCCGCGGTGTCCCACATGCGGTCCTGCACCCCCGCCACCATGCAGTTGGCGTGGCGGAGCGAGTAGGTGGCCCAATGGACGCCGTCTCTGGTCTCCCTGTAGCCACAGAAACCCATGGCAATGCCGGCGCTGCACACCAACGTGGCGATGACCACGCACCAGGCGGTGCAGCAGCAGTCGGTGTCCAGGTGCTCCTCGTTCCCGCGCCGCGGGCAGCGCAGCCAGGAGTAGAGGAGCAGGAAGAGGAGGTTCAGGGCGAGGCAGGCCAGCGCGGCAGCCCCGAGCAGCAGCAGCACCCGCTGGCAGTTGGGGTCCTTGGGCCGGAACTGGCCACTGGTGGGCTCTCAGCGCAGGCTGAAGTGCGGCAGCCGGTGCAGGAGATTCACCCACCAGGGCGCCGTGTAGCTGACCCCGGCCATGGCGGGCCCGGCTCCTCGGACACACGGCCACCGCGCTGCTCCCTGCCGGCCCGGGCGTCGGGTTCAGGGGCCCGCTGACCCCGGCCTGGTCATGCACATCACCTGCATGCTCCTGGGCCCAGCCCTGCATGGCCCGGCTCGGCGGTGCTTGTCGGCGCTCTGCTCCGCTCGGCCGCCTGCGTCCACCGCCTCTTTGTTCGTCCTGCTTGGTGCGCGCCCTCGCGCACACGCACTCGCCCCTTCAGAGGCCCGCAGCCCACACCCACCACTGGGCTCTACCTGGGGGCCGCTCAGGAGCCGGCAGCACCCGGGGCCTCGCTGGTGCCGCCGCCACCACGTGGGCTCCTTCAGTCCCAGCCCCAGCGGACTAGGCTGAGCACGGAGCACCTGCTCCCGAGAGGGACAGGCTCAGGGCCCCCCCGCACATGGCCACCACCGCCTCGGAGCTTGGGGCCGGCCTCGGGGCGCTGCGGCACCGGTGGAGGGCACGCGGGGCAGGTCTCCGCGGGTGGGCCTCGCGTCCCCAAGGCTCAGGCGCCCCAGGCCGCTGGCTGGGTGCGGGCCTGCAGCCGGACACGCCAAAGGGCCTCGGCGGGCGCACCCGCACGCACCCGCCAGCCGAGCACAGCGCCCCACTCTACCACCAGGCGCGCTCCTCCCGCCACCGGAACCTTGCAGACTGCGCCTGCATGGCAGTCCTGCGTGCAGGGCGGAGCCAGCCAGACGCAAGCAGGGGAGGGGCTGGAGCTCGGGGCCTGCCCCTGCGCTGTAGGTCCTTTCACTCAGGAGATAAGGACCTGCTGGCTTAGGCCTGCTCCCGGGTGGCAGAGGACAGGCCCAATCCCTAGGAGCAGCCCCTGGTCAGGCTCAGAGCAGGGCGGATCGGGAGGTTGCGATGCCACCCTCAGTCACGCTCAGGGTAGGGCTGATTGGGGGGTTGGGGCACTGTTATGCCCAGATTTCAAGATTCCCAAGAAACCACATCAGGGAGCCAGCCAATCCGATGCAAAAGCATAAGAATCTGTATTTCAAGCTAGCTTGAGCTCTCCATCCACCAGACTCACCGACACCACGGCAAACCGAGTGGCCGAGAGAGCCCGAACCCCGCCTAGAGACCGGTTATATAGGGGGGGTTGGAGTAAGGGGAGGAGAAAGGACTGTGCTCTGCCGATTGGCCAGGCGCAAGCTGGGTCTTGTTACACAGGATGTGGTCATATCTATGGCGCGCACTTCCCTTGATTGTCATTGGTTAGTTTAAAATCCCGGGCGTGGCCAGCAGAGGCCTGGGCTTCCAGGAAGAAGGCCGCACGTGGCCCCAACATGGAGGATACAGGCAAGATGGAGGGCCTAGCCCTCGCCCTTTCAGGCACCGCCCCCTGTCACACTCAAGGCAGGGTCGATGGGGAGGTTGCAGCACCATACCCTGTCACGCACAGAGCAGGGTCGATCAGGGGGTTGGAGCGCTGCCCCCTGTCACTCACAGAGCAGGGCCCATCAGGGTGGTTGGGGATCCGTACCCTGTCACACACAGAGCAGGGTCCATCAGGGGGTTGGGGAGCTCCCCCCTGTCACTCACAGAGTAGGGCCGATAGGGGAGCTGGAGCACTGCCCCCTGTCACACACAGAGCAGGGCGGATCAGGGGGTTGGGGTGCTGCACTCTGTCACACTCAGGGCAGGGCCAATGAGGTTATGGCTCTACTCTGTCACACACAGAGCAAGGCCCGTGGAGGGGGGTTGGGGCACCACCCTCTATCACCCACAGAGCAGGGCCAATCAGGGGGTTGGGGCACCGCCACTGTCACACTCAGGGCAGGGCCGATGGAGAGGTTATGGCTCTACCCTGTCACACACAGAGCAGGGCCCGTGGGGGGTGGGGGGTTTGGGCACCGCACCCTGTCACACACAGAGCAGGGCTGATCAGGGGGTTGGGGTGCTGCACCCTGTCACACACAGAGCCACAGGGTGATCAGGGAGTTGGGGAGCTCCCCCCTATCAGGCACAGAGCAGGGCTGATCAGGGGGTTGGGGCACCTTCCCCTGTCACTAACAGAGCAGAGCGGATAGGGAGGTTGTGGCTCCGCCCCCTGTCACACACGGAGCCGCAGGGCAATCAAGGGGTGTGGGTGCTGCCCCCTGTCACGCTGATCCTGTGCCAGGAGGCCTCGAGGCTCCACTGATCCCGGTGCTGGGAGGCATATTACCCTTTTACTATATAGGATAGAGGACTGGGGGCCGGCTGGTTTGCCCTGAAGGGTGTCCTGGATCAGGGTGGGGGTCCCCACTGGGTGCCTGGCCAGTCTGGGTGAGGGGCTGAGGGATGCCTTAAGGCTGGCGATTGACCAAAGCTCCCAACCGCTCCTTTTTTTCTTTTTCTTTTTTTATTCTGGGCCAGCTTTAGCTCTGGCTCTAGCTCTGAGGCTTCTGCTGGTTTGTTTGCGTTCTATAATCGAAACAATGTATAATTTCAGCTCTGAGATCCCAGCCGTTTGTTTAGCTTCTATATTTGTTAGAATGTTTCAAACTGCCGGCTCAGAGGCCGGCAAGGCAGGCGGGGAACGTTGGAGTCCTCCTTCACTGCAGCAAGCAAGCCTCATGTTCGCTTCCAGCTGCCTGGCTGCCGGCCGCCATCTTGGCTGACAGTTAATTTGCATATACTCACTGATTAGCCAATGAAAAGGGTAGCGGTCGTACGCTAATTACCATGTTTCTCTTTTATTAGTGTAGACTAGAAGCCTGTGCATGGGCGGGGTCCCTAGGCCTGGCCGGCAATCAAGGAGGCACTGGGGGAAGGTTGGGTGGCCCTGGAAGGTTGGCTGTGGGAGCGCACTAAACACCAAGGGGCAGCTCCTGCATTGAGTGTCTGCCCCCTGGTGGTCAGTGCACATCATAGCGACTGGTTGACAGGTTGTTCCCGTTATTCTGGTCATTTGGTCGTAACGGCTGCTTAGGCTTTTATATATATAGATAATCTTGCATGATATTCTCTTTCCATTTAACTATATTTCATATGTAGTAAAAAATACTGGAAGAAAATACATCAGCTGATTAAAGAAGGTTATTCATAAGTGATGCCATTTGGGGGGTTTATTTCCTTCTTTGTAATTTCCTATGATTTCAAAGGAATGTAGGTATACACATATTACCTTTTTATTAAAAATACTTCTTTGAACAAACGCTAAAAAATTTGAAAATTTCTATGAGTGTTTGAAATGTACACTTCTAAAACATCAGAGAAGCATATTTGATAGAAAGTTTTATTGACACACATATATTCAGACGAAGGAATTATTTCAATTTATGTAGATAATTAAACAATGACATTAACTTCTACAATGTTTTTAAAATAATTTTTTTCTGCAATATGCTGTGATTTAATTAACATTTCACTATGTGTAACAAATACAACTAATTATAGTAGTTTTTCTATAAGGTTATTAAAATACTAACTGGAGACTCTTGGGGAAAATCATGATACCCATTTCTACATCAGAAATATTTTTTCTATCATTGTTTTCCAAAGAGCCAGGCCTGTTTTTGAGATCTGGTAAATAATTTTCTCAGTGAAGAAAAAAATGGCAGATTTCATTATTTTGATGTTTCCTTTTTAATTTGCCTTCTTAAAGAAGTGTTACTTCATTTCAATTCATGCATTTACTTTTTGTCATTAAGTTTGAGGTATCTAGAATTTCATGACAGTGCATTTAAACTATTCAGTCACACCTACCTCTTCTGGGAAATTCTGACATCTTTCTGTAGTGTGCTTATACATTTTTTCTTGTTTTCCCTTTCAAATTCTGTAGTAGATCATC
The DNA here is from genome assembly GCF_028538775.1 of Myotis yumanensis. Classification (NCBI taxonomy): domain Eukaryota; kingdom Metazoa; phylum Chordata; class Mammalia; order Chiroptera; family Vespertilionidae; genus Myotis; species Myotis yumanensis. The sequence continues at coordinate 61,302,686 of NW_027223753.1, read as the reverse complement.
AAGCCTTTGTATATGGTAGTTCTGGCAGTTGTCAAAGCAAAAAGCCCTACATGTTTCTAAATATAATTGATGTTCTTCCAGTGAAATGAAAGCTTCTATTTAATGAAGAGCAAATTAATCAAATTATTTTTCTGTATTTCAGAGGAGTAAATTACTATAATTAAATTATTCATGGAGATCTGGTTTAAACAGCAACGGTTATACTATTCAGAAATACAGTAAGAAAAGTATTTCAAAATGTACACCCTAGAAGTATAAGAAGCATCTTCCCAGGAGAAAATACATGAGCACTAAATGAGATTAGAGTACCTTAACCAAGGGAGTTTTTGATAATTATTTTTCCAACCTGCATATTTCCAATATGAATAGTAATGTTCTGAAAAGCAAGATATTTTTTTATTTATGATCTTATACATGCATGAGTATCTTCTTCATTATTTAATACTAGATGCCCGGTGCATGAAAATTCATGCACTGGAGGGGGGGTCCCTCAGCCCGGCCTGCCCCCTCTCACAGTCCAAAAGCCCTCAGGAGCGGGAGGCGACCCGGTGATCAGGGGAAGGTGATGCCCCATCACACCTCTGCTGCAAGCCTCTGCCGGCCCTGGTTACCTGAGCCTCGGGTGGCCCTGGGCAGCTGGGCAGCCGACATCGGAGACTTGCCTGTGACTCGAGTTGGCCCTGGGCACTGGGGACTGAGGGGACTGGGCGCCGCCATCTTTGAGGCCGTGGCAGTCAATTAGCATATTCCCTCCTTATTGGCTGTGGGCTCCGCCATCTTTGTGATGGCACGAGGGTCAATTAGCATATTTTCTCTTTATTACATAAGATTTATTAATTTTCCACACTAAGTTAGGCTTCTATCAATAATTGACAGAATGTAACCACGTGGGAGTACTGAGAATTAAAACAATCCAGATAGCATAAAAATAAAAACTGGTAATATTGTACAGCTTTCTAGTAGCCATATATTCTTTATCTTCCCTTCTGTGTTTGTTTGTTTGTTTCTTTTTAAAAAAATATATTTTATTGATTTTTTACAGAAAGGAAGGGAGAGGGATAGAGAGTTAGAAATATCGATGAGAGAGAAACATTGATCAGCTGCCTCCTGCACACCCCCCACTGTGGATGTGCCCACAACCAAGGTACATGCCCTTGACAGGACTCGAACCTGGGACCTTTCAGTCCACAGGCCGATGCTCTATCCACTGTGCCAAACCAGTTAGGGCAGTTTGTTTATTTCTTTTGTTTCATTTTCTGGTAAGAAAAAAAGTTTTTTCTTTTAAATTAGAGAGCCTTGAGCCCATATTTCTTTTTAGTAAATATGAATATATGGAAAAATTATTTAACTTGATTGAGTCCCAATTTCCTTACCTATAGAGGAAGATAATATGTAGCCTATTTACTGGGTTGTTGAGAGGACTAAATAAATAATTTTGTAAAGTACTTATACAAAATGCATATGTACAAGGATATTTAGTGCATCATTTTAGCAAAGATACATAGCCTAAATGTTCATCAGTAAAAAATTAGTAAAATGCATACAATGAAGTATTATGCAGCCATAAAAAATAAAGAACAAATTATATGTTGACATAAAATAATCTGCAATATAAAATAATGCATGAAAAAGTATTTAAAAAGTATATAAAATATACTAAAGAGAATTCTTTATGCAAGAATTATATCCTTGGTTTAAACTGGCAGTCTGACATCCCCCAAGGGGTGTCAGATTGGAGATGGTGCAGGCCAGGCTGAGGGACACCCTCCCCTCTGTGCATGAATTTTGTGCACTGGGCCTCTAGTTCTATATAAGTATCTATTTAGGGACTTCTACAAATTGTTTAATTAACATAGTGGAGCCATTCTTACTTATCATGTACACTCAAGTTTAAGATCCTTTTAAAACATGTTAAAAAGAATGGCTATAGAGATGCACTATCATGTAACTCACTTCAGGTTACCTCCCCTTAAAACTATAGGTTTCTTATTAGGAATACAAGTTTAGTTTAAGACTGGTCTAAGTCAAACATAATAGAAATAATATATTACATTTTGTTTTATCTACAATTCCACAGAAGAGAACTGAAAATTTATGCTACAGCATATAGTTATCTCAGTTACAGAACCATCACTAGCTCTTCTAATTGAGATAACTAGGTGATTCCCTGGAGAAATTCTTAATTGTAGAGGATCTATAGACAGCAGGGTGTATTTTACAAACTCTTCCTTAGAGACCATCTACAGTGTCTTACAATATAATTGATTGTAATAAGCTATATTTCAAACATGTTGCAAAATCCAAGGGAATGCTTTAGTAGTCATAATGGAAACATTATTCCAAGAGAAAAGAATACTCAAACATGTTTTATATAAAGGCACTTCAAAATATATTCCTCTAATTTCTCAAATCTCGAGAAATTCAAAATCCCATCAGGTTTCTTAGAGTTGCACAGAAAAGCTATTAACTTTCATTTCTTTTCAAGACTGCATACTTGTGTAGGTCACTTTTTAATTTAAACTGCTTACCTAACCTATAAAGTGCAGTTAAACTGAGCTATTGTTATCAATCATGACTTTAGAAATGTAACCTTTAATTTTATTTTTATTACTTGTTCAAAATGTAAAACTTTATTCAAATGTCACAGTTTCTCTACCCTACTCTTCATGAAAAGAATAGCCATTTTACTCAGTAGTATGAAACCCACTATCAATACACATTATTGCTGAAACTGTGGATAGCTTTACCCGAAGTTTCAAAATACACAGTAGTCTTATCTTTTTATCCATAACATGTGATGGGTGCATGTTATTTTGCCTCAGTGGAAAACATTGTCAGCAAAACTTGTAGCTGAACTCTAAAATATTAGTTAATAAAATATTTGTAAATATTTTTTAATATCTTGATACTGCAAAGTTTTCCTGAGGCAGATGCATGCATGCATTAGAATAGAAATGTGATTTTTTATCTTCTGAGGCCAGATGTTCAAGTTCCATGATCTTAAAATGTCTAATATCTTAAAATAGTATCTTTTTATAAAGAAAGCATAATTATGTATCTCAACCCAGAATCATTTACATGTGTATTCAAGTAGAAGGCTCAGAAATTTAAATATTCTAATAGCATGGATATTGATTTCATATGGATTAAAACACAAACAGAAAGTTCTGAGAGAATAAAAAAGGTAGCAAAATTATTTTTTATTGTCCAGAACCAGAAAGAGGAAAAGCAAAAATTTTAAACAGATGCAATGTTTAGAATTAAGAGAGTTAAAGACCATTGACTCTGTTGAAAATATCTGAAAATAGCAAGAAAAATGGTCTCTTTAGAAGACAGAAAGTAAACGTTTCTTGCCAAGACTGAAAATTCACTGTAATGCACATTGTATAGTTTCAATAAAAAGCTATTGTTGGCCATCTCTCCTTAACCTTTATAAAATCTATTTGGGAACCAAAGAGCTCTCTCTATCTTATGGTTCCACCATGGAGTCTCCACACACAAAAAAGAAAAGTATAAGTTCTTTAACTTATTAATTAATTATTCAGGAAAGTTGACCAAATAGACATATGCCATTAGCTATTATTTGAGGGAATTTTTTATTGCTCAGTTTATAGATTAGTCAGTAAACTTCCTCTCCTTACTAATTCCCCTTTCATTTCATACGTTTTTATTTAGGCTATATTCCAGGCACTCTCTTGGCATTTGGAAGTTCATAATAAATGAAGCAGACTAAAGTTCCCACCTCAAGGAGCTCTTATGCTAGTGGGGAAAAGGGAATAGAAAATGTTGAGAATGAGGTGCTTGAAATTTTAAATTGGGTCTCTAGGGCTGACATCACTGAGAAAGTCATGTTTGTGTAAAGATCTGAAAGAAGTAGGGAGCCAAACATGTGGATATCTGCTCAGAAGAAACAGCAAATACACAAGTCCTGAGTCAGAGACATGGCTGTATTGTTGGAGGAAGAGCAAAGAGTTCAGTGTGGCCGAAGTTGAGTGAGAGAGAAAGAAAGATGTAGGAGACAAAGTCAGGTGTGCTAGACTGTATAATGCTTTACAGGCTCTTATAAGGTTTGTTCTTTCACTTTAAGATAAGAAGCTATTGAAGATTATTGGCTAAATAATGAGATATTCTAACTACATTTTTAAAGGATTACTTGGGCTGCTAGGATGTGAATAGACTGTAAGGGATCAAGTATTGAAACAGAAGAATCACTTAAGATGCAAGTGAATTAATCTAAGTGAGAGACAACAGAAAATTTGACCTGGATAAAATTAATGGATTATTGTGAAGGAGTTGAATTTTTAAACATATTTTGAAGATGGGACCAGTAGGATTTCCTGATGATCCAGATGTGGTATGTGAGACCAAAACAAAAGTCAAGGAGACTTCAAACAAGGGTTTGGATTTGGGTAACTTAAATAATGGTGTTAACATTTACTAAGATTGGAAAAGGTACAGGAGGAACCAGTTTTGGGGAAATATCATTTGATGAAATTGTTATTTGTAAACTTGAAAATGCCTATTGCCCTGGGTGGGTGGCTAAGTTGGTTGGAGCGTCATCCCCTACATGAAAAAGTTGGGGTTTCAATTCCCCATCTGGGAACATACCTAGAACACATAAGGAAGGCAATCTCTCTCTGTCTCTCTTAACATATTTCCAGGTGAGGATTTAAAAAAGAAAGAAAAAAATTTAAAATACCTATAGCACACCAAGTAGAATGTCAATTAGGTAGTACAGTATGTAGATCTGGATTATAAGAGAGAGGTTTTGGTGATTTGAGTGAATTATTAATATCTATATCTATATCTATATCTATATCTATATCTATATCTATATCTATCTATCTATATCTATCTATATATAAAAGCCTAAGCGACCATTACCACTGAACGATCAGAACGACTGGAATGACCAGAACGACTGGTCAACCAGTTGATATGACATGCACTGACCACTACGGGGCAGATGCTTAATGCAGGAGCTGACCCCTGGTGGTCAGTGTGCTCCCACAGTCAACCTCCCATGGCCGGCCAACCACCCACGGTGCCTCCCCCCACTTCTCCTCCCAGCTGGCAGGCCCAATCGGCCCTGCCCCAATTGGCCCGGCCTTGATTGGCCTGGCCCAGATCGGGACTTAGCAAGATGGCCCCGAACAGCCCTGATCACTGGCCAGGCCTAGGGACCCCACCCGTGCATGAATTCGTGCACTGGGCCTCTAGTGTAAGTTATATTTAAAGTCAGGATAATTGATTAAACCACCAATAAGATAATGTGATAGGCCCTGGCTGGTATGGCTCCTTTGGTTAGAGCGTTGTCTCATGCACCAGATGGTCTTGGGTTTGATTCCTCATCAGAGCACATACCTAGGTTTCAAGTTCTATGTTCAGCCCCTAGCATGTATGGGAAGTAACTGTTGTATCTTTCTTCTTCTTCTTCTTCTTCTCCTTCCCCTTCTTCTTCTTCTTCTTCTTCTTCTTCTTCTTCTTCTTCTTCTTCTTCTTCTTCTTCTTCTTCTCCTCCTCCTCCTCCTCCTCCTCCTCCTCCTCCTCCTCCTCCTCCTCCTCCTTCTTCTTCTTCTTCTTCTTCTTCTTCTTCTTCTTCTTCTTCTTCTTCTTCTCTCTCTCTCTCTCCCCCTTCCTTCCTCTCTAAGGTCAATTAAAAAATAAGATAATGTGACAAAAAGATAAGTTGTTCAAGGAGTAAATCTTGGATTTTTTTTTTTACAAGTTCAAGAAGGTATGGAGAAAAGAGAGGGGATAAAAATACTCAATTATTTCAACTCCTAATAGTATAGTGTATAACGTACATTACCTAGGGATTAACTATTATTTTTTGGTTGAGTTGATTAATTATCCAAATAAGTTGACCAACTGGAAAATATGTATTTAAAAATGAAAAACAATGTTAATCTATTTGGGGAAATAGATAAAAATTTAATGATAATATAATTATAGTATGGTGGTGAAAAAATTGCAGAGTTTTAGATATTGTATGTGGAGTAAAGTGTGGCTTACCTTAATCAGACTGGGATTTTGAGGAATACATATTCATGTTCAAGGGGAGAAGAAGAAGAAGAAAGTTGTTCCAGTTTAAGAAGAGAATTGCCATTCCTGTAACTTTTATATCTATTTGAGCCTTTAAAGTACTGAATCATGCCCACCCACATTGGTGAAGGTAGATTTTCTTTACTCAGTCTACTGATTGAAATGCTAATTTCTTCCAGAAACACCCTCACAAACACACCCAGAAATAATGATTTAGTCAAGTCAAATTGACACATAAAATTACCATCAAAATGAGAGATAGATATCAGAAAATAGGCTTGCTGAGAGATAAACAATTAGATAGTTTTATAGCATTTCAGACAAGAAATGAAGAATGAACTAAGGAAATAGAAATTGAGTTGGACAAATTGTATACATTCAGGAAATATCCAGAAGGTAGAAAATGCACATTTGGGAAGTAATACAGTGTGGGGAAAAAGGAGTACAGAAGAGTTCAGGAAGATAACCAGATTTCTAATTGGGTAGTTAAAATGTGGAAGAGGGAAGATGTTTGAGGGAAGAAATATGAGTTTAGTTTTAAACAGATTGAGTTGTAGGTTGCTTTGGTGATTTCTAATTTAATTTATGTAGTAAACAGTATATATTGGGCCTAGAGATGTATCTACTGGACACTTTCAAACAATTATAGTTGAAACAATGGATTCAGATAGGATTGCATGAGAAGAAAATAAGATGAAAAAAGAACAGAGAAGAAACACCTTGAGAATTCACCAACAAGAATGGGAGCTTCTCAGCCAATAATATTTCTTTTCTCAGTAATCAGAGAAGTACCAATTCTACCCCTCCCCCAAAATGGAACTGAGAGCTGTTTCCATTTCTTCATCCATTCTATTGTCCTTTAATAATTGCCATTATTGCTAAGAATGTCTATTTCCATTTTTGTGTCAAAATGATTTTAAAAAATTATTCAACAATAGCCTTGGCCAGGTGGCTCAGTTGGTTGGAGTATCATCCTGTACACCAAAAGATTGTGGGTTTCATTCCAGGCCAGAGCACATACCTAGATTTTGGTTGGAGCATGTAAAGGAGGCAACTGATATATGTTTCTCTCTCATCTCTCTTTCATCTCTCTCTCTCTCTCTCTCTCTCTCTCTCTCTCTCCCCCCTCTCTAAAAAAAAAATGTAGCAATAATCTCTGAATTTCTTCATTTTCACATTTCCATTCCTTTTTTTTAATTTTAGGTATAGCAAAGATTGACTAGATGTCAACCAAATGCAGACCCATTCATGCATGGGGATGTTAAGAAAGTATAGCTTGGAGCATAACTACGTAGGATAGACTCTTATGATACTTCCTCCACTCAAACATACACACAGAAAAGGAAACCTGAAACGACACAAATTATGTCTTAGGTTTTTTTTTTTTTCTGGTTATATGTTATATTTTTCCAGGAAATTTACATAGAACCTATGCAAAGACTTTATTTTTTTCTATAAATCACTTTTTTTGCAAACTTTAATAAAGAAGCCCAGCTGGCATGGCTCAATGGTTGAGAGTCCACCTGTGAACCAGAAGTCATGGTTAGATTCCCAGTCAGGGACATGCCCGGGCAGTTTGTGAGCTCAATCCCCAGTGTGGAGCTTGCAGAGGCAGCTGATCAATGTTTCTCTCTCATCATTGATGTTTCTATCTCTCTCTTCCCCTCCCTTCCTCTCTGAAATCAATAAAAGTTAAAAGAAAATTAATAAAGCAACTAAGCCGACTATATATAGGCATGAAAACAAATAGGACACTATTTCCATGCTAAAGTCATCATGGTCAATTTAACTGTGCACCTTCAAAGTTTCAGACATAGACTCTGCTGGCCAATGGTTCATGGAACAAAAATGGCTTACTTTACTAGTATACTTCCTTGATCTTGCTACCATCATTTTCAGCAAATAGATTTGGCATTCTGGGCAATTCCCTGTGACAATTTTATTTAAAAGCCTAGACTGACATAACACATCATCTCTGCTCCCACATTTACTTTGGGGTTTAGGATACAGTGATTCCATTCACACTAAATATTCAGACTTGTCACTTTAAAATATGCTTGTGGGGGCTCTGCTTCTCTCCTGCTCTGAGACAGAAGCCTTCCAAAGACCCATCAGAGGGGAAGCAGTCAAGGAAGTGTATTTTAAAGTGACAGGTCTATATCCACACTCTATGGTATTAATGAAATCCTTACTCTAAGAACTGAACTTTATAACTGCACAAGAGCCACTGTGGTCTCCAGCCTCCCTCTGCTAATCATTTCCAAATCAAGTTCATGGGCAAGAGAAGCAGCTCTTCTCTAGGATCCTCCTGGGTGTGGCTGAACTCAGCAGCTAGCAGGTGTCTCTAAGCATACTGAAGAACCTTTTCAAATATCCCAGGCTTGCAATTTTAAAGAGCCTTTTTGGATTTGTTATTTTGAGGAAGAGAGAGAGAAAACTGATCTGCCAATAGAAGTTTTCAAAGGCCCTTGACTTACTAAAGCATAAAGAATGTTCAGTGTGGAGCCCGGTGGATTTTTTTTAATGCTTACATTTGGCATGGTGCAATTAGCTTGGCAACATTTGCTTGTGAAAAACCATGCTTACTAACAGCAAAGGATTGTAGGTCAACCTCGTGATTCACTGCCAAAACTGCCTGGACACTGCTAGCATGATGCTTGGAGTCAGTCCAGGTAGTTAGTCCCTGAAGAAGTTTACATGAATAATGATCATCCTCAAATTAACCTCAACATTCTAAAACTGTGGCAATGGAAATGGTTAATCCCAGACTTTCTCTGTTGTCTGAGCATTGCTAATTGCTGACTGCAATGCTTTCTTTTTGCTTGCTTACAATTGATCACATGCATGAGTTGACCTGTGCATAGGTGGCCAAGTACCACTTGGAGTGGCCACCTATCATTTGTGTAGATGCTATAAAGCTAACGCAAATGCAGAGACAGTTGGGATCACCAGGTTCAGGAATTACAAAACAGTTATCTCACTCTAATAGCACAATCTTCTGAGTTGACTGTCCAGCACCAAGTCTAGAAACAGATGCTAGACTGCTGTTGTGGATGCTCAGTACCTAGAAAGGGGAGATATAACCTGAATCACTAACAGATTGAGAAAGTTTTTGGACACTTTGACTCATTTTTTGATATATTGTATATTATAACTATAGTAATCTTTTTCATTAAAGGTAAAAATGTCTGCTCTTGGTTATAAAAATAGTTTAGAGTGAAAGATAAGCATGTGGTCAGTACAGCCAGGCTGCCGTAAGTTGAATTTCAGTTCTTCCACTTTTTAATTATGATCATGTTATTCTTTGTGCCTCAGTTTGTTCATCTATAAAATGGAGTTGTTGTGTGGTACCAGGTCTAAAGCATTTGATCTAGTGTCTAGAACATAGTAAGTACTATGTACATATTAGTTATTATTGTGATTGCTTAAAGATCATTGTTAGTTTGATTCTACAAACCCTTAAGACTAAAAACAAACCTACATGGCCTGAAGATAAAAAATATGTTTCTGGGTGTCTCATATGGCTAATTTCATAAGGTTTCTGTGAGATTTAAACAATATCAATAAAGTATAATGCCGAGAACCTACTAGTTATGAATAGTTGTATCACTAGAGCAATTATTATGGTTAACATTGTTTGCATTACCTACAACAAACCACCCAAATTATTGGTGAAATTGATTAAATGGATTTAATTATCATAAAATCACAAGTACAAAGGCATAAAGCATTAGAGTCAGAAAGAACCCTATAGGAATTCCATCCCAACCTATAAACCAATAAATGCTTATCCTTTTCACTTTTCTTCTCTTGTCTAAACACACACACACACACACACTACAGAAAAATTATCTTGAACATTTCCAATAGGGTTATAATCATTCCTCTGTGAAGTAGTCTATTAATGTATAAATATTTTAAATGTTTGCAAGTTATTTACTTTATATACCTGAAATTAATATTTTTTTAACTTACTGCCTCACCTGCCCTGATGATTCTTTCAAAATCCTCTAATTCCTCTTGTATGTCATGTCCTATGTTCTATTTTACACTCTTTTTTTTCTTTTTTCTCTAGGCTAAAAAATTCTAGTTTATTTTACTAATTCTCAGGCACCATTATTTTGAGTTTCTTGTTCATTCTAATTGCCCTCCTTTGACTGTTTTTTCTCCTGAAATGTAATGCCTAATGGAATATAATGCTCCATATGTAATCCCTTTCAGTACAAGGTAAAAAGAAAATATTACTTCTCTACTGGACATTATATTTCCATTATGTAGTCTAAGATCAAATTAGCATTCGTGGCAGCTGAATTACAATCTTGACTACTTGACAAGCTTATACTCAAGATATCCCTAAATATCTTTCTTACAAATTGCTCTTATTTTTCCCCATCTTGCACTGTTACATCTAGGTTTTAGAACCTAAAAATAGGACTGTATATTTATCCCTAGTAATTTCCAACCTGTTAAGTTCAGCCCATAGTTCCATCCTGACTTCTTTTGTCCCACAGATTTGTATTAGATAACTCTCCCAGCTTTGTACCATCTACATATTGTGAGAAGTTAGTTACCTGTGTTGTCCTTGAAAGCCTAGAGTATTGAAAGTGATAGAGTCAGTCAGTGGTTAATGTCAATCCTTTAAACAGTACTTTTTGGGTATCATCATTCACTGATTATAAATTCTCTGAGTATTTGAACACCCAGCTCAGTTTACTCAATGATGCTGTGGAAACACTAGTCAAATGCTTATGGCTGCATTCCTCTAAGTTACAAATGGTAACCTGATTATTAAAGAAAAACACACACAAACACAAACACTACCTATACCATAAAGCCTCCCCACCTACGAACATGGAGAAATGCCTTATCAAATGCTTCAGTGTCTCCACTTATCATCTCACTCACCCCCCATGTCTGGCTTCAGTAGAGAAAAATCAAAGACATTCCCTTTATTCTTTCTGTAGAAATATGCATGGACTCAAGTAGAAACTCCCTCTGAATTTTCACAAAATGACACATCACCTTACCTTCAGATATTATTTTTATTGTGACCTATGAGAAGGGACACTGGAACATATTCTATGTTCTGGTCAAGTAACAACTATCATATCCTAGCTTGGTATATTCTCAATTTCTGAGAATGAGGTTGGGTATTCCTTACCTGAACTACTGTGGTTTTTCTGTTCATGGATTACAAAGTCACTTCATATATATATATATATATATATATATATATATATATATATATATTTTATTTTATACTTGTAACTATTCACTCATTTGCTAATATATGGCAAATATTGTGTGATAGAGCACCCAAAATTAACAAGATTTGTAGCACCGAAGTAGAAAGAATATTAGGGAAGACCACTCACTCAAGAGATGATGTCCCTGTGTCAAGGTTTAGGAGAAAGAGATAACCACAGCTTACAAACAGCATTTCTTGCCAAAGACACACACACACACACACACACACACACACACACACCACACATCTAGTCTTCTACCAACCCTAGGTCCACTATCAACTCTCCTCCAGACCTTTGTAATAGAATAATTGTTCTCCCATCTTCTGTCCATGTCTCCTAAAGTCTATTCCAAACATGGAACACAAGAGATCCTTATAAAATATAAATATAATTATGTCACTGAAGTGCCCAAACTCCTCAATGATTCCTATAATAAAATCAAAAAATAAAAATGCCAGGATAATATCCCAGAATAAAATCAAATAATAATATTAAAAATTTTTAAATCCAAGAATAAAATAAAGGACCCAAAATGGCCTCACAGGCCTTACAAAATCTCCAGTTCTTCACTTTGTTGACATTCTGATCTCTCTGCTATGAAGTTGCTGGGTGCCTTGTTGTTTTTCAAACACTCCAAGAAGCCTTCCACCTCATGACCTATGCATTTACAGTTTCCTTGTTCTAGGATTCCCTTCCTACAGATAGCCATATGTCCCATTTCCTCCTTTCTGTCAGTTCTCTGGTCAGCTGCTATTTAATCCAAAGACCATCTCTGACTACCTCATATAATGTCTCACCACCCACATTGACATTTTCCATCTCTTTCAATCTGCTAACATTTCCTTCACAGAACTTATCACCATGGGTCATTCTATCCTTTTACTTACTTGGGCATTATCCACTTCCACCCACTAGGATGTAAGTTCCATGATGGCATGGATTTTTGTCTGTTTTGTTCTAGCCTCCATTCCCAAGTATTTTCACAGGACTAAAATGTCAAATGCAGAATCAGAGGATATATAATATAATGCATTGGCATCATTATATGAAGAATCAAGTATTATGTGCTAGGGAGAATGTATTTTATCTATTGTGACAAGAGAAACTATTGAATGATTTGGCATCCTTGGGAAGCATGAGTGAAATCTCTGGATTTATGTGCCCTCAGGTTCAACCACCTTTCTTTTCAGATGAAGATGCACTCCAATATTATTTCAAAGATGCAAACCCTGAAGAAGAATCTCTGCTACAACTAACTAGGGTTTTGAAGATTTTAATAGTCTATAATAATATCCAACATAGCCTGATTAATCCTATCAGCTCATTTTCCTGGCTACTGAGAAACCACTGAAGCATATGAAATTGTAATCATTGCCATTTACCTATGTGAATCAAGAACAAGAAATTAAAAGAGACATAAGTTAACGTAATTCTAAAATGAAGTAATCCTGTTTAGGTCTGTGTCAAACAAGATGAAAAAGAAATTTACATATTACAAGGTTAACACACCAGGCTGACAGTAAACTTCTGATGTCAACACAGAGATTTTCAAATAAACAACGATGGTAACATAGTTTTAGTTACAATGCTGACTTTGTTGTTCATGTTACATATGTAAAAGTAACTGCAAAATGGGTCCACGCGTGAGTTTCTTGTGGCAATAAAAGAACATGCCAGGGAGATTGTGAATAAATAGCAGTTGTGACCTAGCAGGCAACCAGGAGAGATTCTAGGAAGAGATGAGACATCTCGCCCTTGTATGAGCTCAGAGCTATGGGTTACAAGAAACATAAAAATGGTACGTTGGTTTCAGAAAATACTAAAATTCAAGAAGTACTTCTAAGGCATGTTGGTAAACTTTCTCAGCTATTTGGTTCATGATTTTCAGGGTCAATATTGAATGACCATATGACCTCATCTGGTGAACTGGTTACTCATTTGGTTGATATTCCGTCAGAAAGGTACATATATTAGATTCTAGAGAGGAAGGTAAATGGGAGCTGTGTGCATGACGAGTTCCATTATAACTTGCATAGCTAAATTTTTCTCATATGTTTAGCCACCAAAAGCTGCCATACATATGATTCCCACATTTTCTTCTTCTCCTACCAACATAATAATTCAATTTGATTATTTCTTATTTGGAGATATAGATACTAGAAGAAAAGAGATTATATAAATGGAAATGATATTCCAAAGGAATTTTATGTAAAGAACATTACATTGAAGAAAAACAGTACCTGTTTTGCTTAGTCAAATATAAATACATGATTTCTCAAAAATAGACATTTTATCAGTTATTTGTGAAAGTTTGGATATAGTAAAGTTAGGAACTATCTTATGTTATCCTCTAGACAGTTCTAAAGCTTAGGTCATAGTTTCTTCTTTTACAGATAAGAAAGAAAAAGTAATTGGGAGAGCTTAGTGACTTACTTGAGGTTACAAAGCTAATTTAGAAGCAACATTAAGATATGATCCCAAGGCTGTCTAATTCTAACATTTTGAACTCCCTAATAGTGTAGGTAACATTGTCCAGTGTGCACTTTTTTTGAAGAACAGGTTAATAATTTAACAGGTTCTGAATGGCATAACTCATGTGAAAGATGCCGTAGCCCTGGTTTTCCTTGGGATTACAGGGTAAATGTAGTGCAGGTTATGATTGAGGCTGGCTGAATCTCACTGGTCTCAGGATGCTCCTGGCATCATGGGATAGATGAAATGAGCCTGGAAACTCCCTTAAGAGCTGTCCAATATGCTCTGGTATGGACAGAATTTATTCTGATCGGTTGTGTGTCCAACCTAATGATTCAGGTATATGTAGTGAATGGTCAGTGCCTTCGCCATGTTTATCGAGAAATATTTTGAAAACTGAGCTAGTTTTCCCAAATGCTAAACAATACAAATACCATTTCATGTGGCAAACATCATTTGCAATCAGTTCTGTGCAGCCACCTTCTATCACCATCCAGAGAACATTTTCTATATGGATGTCTTATCCAAGAGTCTCATAGCTCTCTAAGGTCACTAGTTGCTTCAACATTAATTTGAGAGTCCATGAGGTAAGGGTAAATCTTGTATGTGTCCCAAGTTATACTGTTCAGAAAATGTGTGCTTTCCAGTGCTTAGTATCATTTCTTTGAACACTAAGATTATATCTTAACTGAAAAAATGAAGAAAAGTAAATATTCCAACAAAATTATACCCTAATCTTTAAAGAAGACTGTAAAAGTGTATGAGATAAAAAGGAATAAACAATGTCCCAGGGTGAAATAACTTTAAGATATTTATACATGTAGACTCAGCCTGCTGAGAATCGTGTCCCCAAAATATCACTCACCCCATTCCACTTGAAATCATAACCTTTAAAAGCTTGTTCACTGAATAGTGTGAACTTTATTTTCTATCCTTTATCTCTCGTTGTTGTAGAAATCAATTAGTCATCTTAACTAAGTGGTAGGCAGAGAAAGAGGGGGAAATATAAAGATAGAGCTCCTCTTAGGTGTAACTAGAATATGACACAGGTGCTCTGCACTCACAGCTTCTTGTTCAAACCCTCTAAAATTGTCCAATTTCTCTTTCTAGTAAAGAATTGCCTTCTTCAACTGGTCTATTTTTATTCTTCGTGTTTTCTTTCCCCCTTTCTCTCCCACCCTTCCTTCCTTCCTTCCTTCCTTCCTTCCTTCCTTCCTTCCTTCCTTCCTTCCTTCCTTTTCTTCATTCTCTCTTTCCCACCCTCTCTTCTTCCTTCCTTTCCTTTAATTTCCTCCCTAAACCCTACATATAATGGTCATTTGATCCTTAAAATTCTCATAATTTAATTATAGTCCCCATTTTTCCAATGGAAAAAAAAATGGAAACCAATAGGTGAAGTAACTTGGCTAAGACTTATTTACTATCAGAGATGGGATTCAAATAGGTGATCATTTAGAATAAAAATTTTCAGAGAATAAAAATACTTCTCTCCCTCTCTCTCTCTCTCTCTCTCTCTCTCTCTCTCTCTCTCTCTCTCCTAGTTACTTAACATGAATTGGCATTTTTACAGATTATAATACCCTTGAAAATTGTAAGAACTGATACTTAAAAGAGTACAGTCTGAGACTTCACAAAACAAAATCTCACCGATTTCCCAGGGTCAAACACTAGTGTTGGCAGAATTTGCTGATAAAAGATCTTTATCAAGTTGTTTCCATCTTTGCCAAATAAGGTAGCACCAGGGTAGAAGTTTTCTTATTCAGAAAGTGAAATCAGGGTTTACCACTGTATCAGGGTTAATCTCTGTCCCAAAAAATTCTTGAAGTATTTACCCAGAGAAATTATGTAGATTTTTCTACACAAACAGGAATTTCAATATAGCAATATCCCAAAGAATTTTTATTAGCTTTCTAAATTCTTTTGTAAAGAATTAAATAATCTTATACATAAACAATAATAGCTCATATGTATTAAGTAACTCATGTGGGAAGTGTTTTCCATTCAATCTTCAAAATAATCCAAAGATGTTGATACAATGACATGATTATTACAATTTTAAAAATGAATGAACTGAGGTATCTATAATAATAAAAGCGTAATATGCTAATTAGACTGGATGTCCTTCCAGAAGAAGCTGCCGCGCGGGTGGGGGCGGAAGCAGAGGCACGTGGCAGCTGCATCAAGGCAGAGGGCGGTGGGTGGGGGCTGAGACAGAGATAGCCGCGGCAGCGACGAGGGCTGAGGCCCTTGCATGAATTTTGTGCATTGGGCCTCTACTTAGCATATAATAACTTATACAAGTCACCAAGAAAGATACTATAGGAATAAATGACCCAGTGAACCGGATCTTGAAACCCACTCTGCTCACCACTGCACTATAGTGTCAAAGTTTGTTTAAATAAAAAATTTATTCTTTAAAAGAGTAATAATTTTATTTGTTAAAATATTTATATTGTTTCACTTATTATGACATTACTAAGTCTTTTCTTAATCTTTGGACTAAAAGAAAATATTTGCTTTTACATATCAGTATAACTTAGTTCCTTGAATCTAGTAAATTTTTAAAAGTGTTAACCACATCATTAATAGAAATGTACTAACTTTATAAATTATTCCATAATCCAACTGTTGTTTCAAAATTCAAAGACCTTTTAGTACTATTTTATAAATCTTAACTGATATTAATCACAATAAATGGACAGATATTTCTTTGGTATTTTATTTTTATGTAAGAATTGTTAAAAATACTGAAAAAAGAAGAAGAAAACTTAAAATCTCAAAAAAGGGCAAAAATAGAAAACATGGAATTACTGAAGTTGTATTTTACTTAGTTCAAAGAAGAAAACCCCTTTTTACTGGTATATGTAAGTTTACAGGATGAAGCACCCCTATTTTAAGTTTCAAGAAGTTATTAACATAAAGATGTTACAAAATGCTAAAAGTACTTCTTAATTTAGCATCAGAAAAATTTATATGGGCATTATAGTATTAATATAAAACTGCTTAAATTAATATAAGTTGGAAATAAAATAAATGTGGAATCCCTTTTCTTTTTATCTATGTACTCCTAAAATAACCCCTCCACACACACAAACACACAATAAAAGTTAGTGAAAATATTTATCTCTGCTCCATTTAGAATATTTTTGCGTGTTGGTATTTATCATGGTCTTATTTTCTCATTTTTGTGTATTACAAACCAGGATATAACAAATACTGTTTAATTAATGTGATTTTAAAAAGCATCTTGAATCCAGTGAGTAGAGTGATATAGTTTCTGCTTCTTTTCATTTTCCAAATATTCATTTTCCTATTTTTATTAATTAACTCATTCTCTCAAAGGATCTATCAAAGACAACCAAAGGGCTAGTTCAGAACAATCTCTCTATATAAAAGAGAAACATGCAAATTAACCATCCCTCCATGATGCCCATCAGCCACGCCCGCCAGCCAATGAGGAGTGAGTATGCAAATTAACCTGACAAAGATGGTGGGTTAATTTGCATACACAGGCATCAGGCAGCCGGGGGCGGGGTAGGAGCTTCCCCCGTGTCACCATGACAACACGGGGGAAGCTCTGGCCTGGCTGGTGCGCGCAAGCAGGAGTTGGGGAGACAGGGTCAGGGCAGGAGTTCCCCCGCGTCACCATAGAGATGCTGGGGAAGTTCTCGCCCCGAGGCCACTAGCTTGTGCGCAGAAGTTCCCACCCCACTGGAGTGTGTGTGCGGGCGTTGGTGGAGATTCTTGCTCTGTGGCCGTTTGCGTGCACGTGGGCACCAAAAGGCCTGTGTCCCTGGGACAGGCATCCTCGCGAGTCAGGCCACCCGGAGCCTGTAGGCCTGGAGCGGCCAGGGTCCCAGACCATGACAGAGAGTGCACATCGGGCTGAGGGGACTCCCCCCCTCCGCCCTCTATGCATGAATTTCATGCACCAGGCCCCTAGTACAGTGATGGCGAACCTATAACATGTGTGTCAGAGGTGACACACGAACTCATTTTTTTGGTTGATTTTTCTTTGTTAAATGGCATTTAAATATATAAAATAAATATAAAAAATATAAGTCTTTGTTTTACTATGGTTATAAATATCAAAAAATTTCTATTTGTGACACGGCGCCAGAGTTAAGTTAGGGTTTTTCAAAATGCTGACGTGCCGAGCTCAAAAGGTTTGTCATCACTGCCCTAGTATGTAATAATTGTGAGTGAGTGAGTAAGATCGAATGATTGAGATTTTAAGAAAGTATTATTTAAGGTTGGGGAGGTGTTATGGTACTCAAATGCACAGAAAAGATCCATTAAAAACAAATATTGAAGGTCATGTGAGAAAGTTTGTTTCATTTAAGTTAGGTTTAAATGGTGTTGTGAATTTTATTTTGTCTTTTATCCCATAAACTAGAATCATATGATTTACCAGAACTTATTTTCACAGCCTACCCTTCTTGGTGACACTTGCCTAAGAGCAGTCTCAAACCTGGATCTGAGGGCATTTTCTCAAATCAAATATTATTAAACATAAATAACTTCTACAGTTCACACTATGATAGGCCCATGAGTGCTAAAAATATATGAAATTTATTTCCAAATGAAAAAAAAACACACAAAAATACAACTTATATTTTTTTTCCTTCAACTTCCTTGGATTCTCTGGTGAGTGAATGTTCCAAAGTTCACGCTCAATCTCCTAACCCCTTGCATAAAGCATTTTCTTGACCATGGGCATTGGCCCTAATTTTGCTTCTCTGATCTGGATTGCCCAAGCCTATGATTTTGTGAGGAACTGTATTTTTTTTATCTTTATGCCATATAACTACCACTTCTTTTCTGTAATGAGAACGTGTAAGACCCATTCTCTCAGTAACTTCCAAGTTTATAATACAGTATTATTAAATATAAGCACTATGCTGTACATTAGCTCCTCAGAACTTATTCATCTGATAAATGGAAATTTATACCCTTTGACCAACCCAACATCTCTCTTCCCCAACTTCCCCCTCCCTGTCCCTGGAATCAACCATTCTAGTCTCCATTTTTATGAGCTTTGATTTTTTAGTTTCCATATATAAGCGATGTCATATAGTATTTCTCTTTCTCTGTTTGACTTATTTCACGTAGCATAACATCTTCAAATTTCATTTATATTGTTGCAAATGGCAGAATATTCTTCTTTCTAATGGCTGAATAACATTTCATTGTGTGTATATGTGTATGTGTCATGTTTTTTATTCATTCATCTATTTACAGACCCTTAGATTGTTTTCATATCTTGGCTATTGTGATGAATGCTGCAATAAACATGGGTATTATCCTTTACTACTAAATGTGCTGCTAATATTTTGCTAAGATTATATGCCTTTATATTTATCAGGCTCTTGGCTTATAGGGTTCTTTTCTTTTTGTGTTTTTATCTAGCTCTGTTATCAGGATAATGCTTGTCTTATGAGTTGTGCAGAATTCCCTCCTCTTCAATTTCTTAGAAGAGTTTGAGAAGGATTTGTATGTGTTTGATAGAATTTGTCAGGAAAGCCATCTGTTTCTAGACATTTCGTTTTGATTTACTTTTGAATACTGATTCAGATTTAGTCTGTTCAGATTTTCTCTTTCTTCATGATTCAGTTTCAATAAGTTGTATGTTTCTAGGAATGTATCCATTTTTTCTAGGCAATGTAAATTGTTGGCTTATAATTGTTTACATTAGTCTTTTAAAATCCTTTGTATTTCTGTGGTAACAGTTGTAATGTTTCCTCTTTCATTTCTTACTATATTTGTGTCCTCTCTTTTTTTCTCAGTAAGTCTAGAGACTTGTCTATTTTTTATATTTTAAAAAACAGCTTTTAGTTTATTGATCTTTTTTATTGCCCTTTTAGTATCTATTTCATTTATTTCTGCTTTGATCTTTGTTATAGCCTTTCTTCTACTGACTTGAGTCTTAGCTTGTACTTTTTCTGGTTTCCTTAGATGTAAAGTTATGTTGTTTATTTTGATATTTTTATTTTTTCTTAATGTAGGCATTTATGGCTATCAAGTTCCCTTTGAACTGCTTTTGCTGAACCCCGCACATTTTGGTGTGTTGTGTTTTCATTTTTATTTTTCTCAAGATTAAAAGAAAATTGTATTCTGATATTCTTGTTTGACCCATTGGTTGTTCAGGAACATGTTATTTAATTAAATGACACATTTGTGGATTTTCCAGTTTTGTTCTTATAATTAATTTCTAGTTTCATACCATTGTGTTTAGGAAAGATCCTTAATATTATCCCAATCCTCTTAAATATATTAAGACTTGTTTGTGTCCTACCCTATGGTCTATCCTACCCTACGAATGTTCCTTGTGTGCTTAAGAAGAATGTATTCTGCTGCTTTGGATGGAATGTTCTGTAAATATCTGTTGGGCTCAACTGATCTAACATATATTTCCTGTGTGGATAATATTCCTTGTTAAAAGTGGGGCTTTGAACTTTCGTACTATTATTGTATTGGTATTTTCCCTTCTGATCTGTAATGTTTGCTTTATATATTAGATGCTTTATGTTGGCTGCATAAATATTAACTAATGTCATATCTTCTAGATGAATTGACCTTTGTATAGTCCATATTGGGAAGTTGTTTTTTTTAATAATGTATGCCTGTAACGATGACCTTCTTTTCCTCTCTCAAATCATTACTAGTAAATACCTTTCATACATTGATCAAATAAGAATATGGATACCATTTATCAATAATCCCTTGTATGCCAGGCACCATCATAAGTAGTTACATGTGATCCTCACAATGATCTTAAGTAGTAGTTGCTACTACTATATTCCAGAGGAAGTTAAACAACTTGCCTGAAGTCTCTCATCCAGTAAGTAGCAAGAACAAGGCTTGCACATAGATTCAATTGATCTAAAAACTAACTGGCTTTCCACCATAAACTGATGTCTACAATCTTTGATAAAACATTATTATCACTTTGAAAATTCTTTGATTTTAGAATTGCTGTCGAGTGAGGAATTATTTTCCATCTAGTGAAGCTCTCATTAACAGGCTTAGGATAGATAGAAGGCCTGGGGTAAACAGCATACCTGACCTCCTCTCTTATCTAAAGAGTGTGCCAACCTTTTGGGCCTTGGACTCAGAGACATGCTATTGATAGTTTATTTGGCTTAAAATCTAATTGAAAAATGTTCCTCAGCCATGGAAGATATTAGACCTGTTAGTTTATCTCACTGGGAAAAATTCTTCAGAGCACATAACAGAAAAAATATTTCAGATGTTTTTGTTTGCATCGTTAGCATGATAAATACACATTAGTCAAATAGTACTCGAGGCAAAACTATCATTTTACATAACATTTCAAACAATAGTTTAATTTAGCATACATTTTAACCTAAAAGTATTATTCCACAGAGAATTAGCTTTGTATTTCCTTGCCTTTTGATGTATTGTTTCAAAAACAAGACATGATATTATAATTTCAGTTCCAAAAACTGATGGAATAAGGACATATAGAAAATTCTATTTTCAGAGGGAAGAAACACAGTACAAAGATAATATTTTTTCCTCATATGTAGTTATGTAATATCTTTATTTTTTTTAAATAACATATTGAATTTTATATGTTCCTTATTTGTGTGTGTGTTTAAATCTTACCTGAAATTTAAGCTTCTTGAGAGTACACAGTTTAATCTGTATCTTACAAGTTCCATTTATAATAATACACATTTGCTGAGAACTTAAAAAATTATTAGGTAGTAGTATTATTTGAATGCATAAGTTTAAAGTAATATTATTTAGGAGTTAAATCTTTAATGTAAAAATGTGAAAGTTAATTTAAAAAAAAAAAAAACACAAAAACCCATCTAACTTGACTGACACCAACAAATAACATGGGGTCAGGGGGAAAAATCAAAGGACTTGTGTGCATGCATATAAGCCTAGCCAATGGACACAGACAACAGGGGGGTGAGGGCATGAGTGGCAGGAGGGGGTAATGGGGGGATAAAAACACACAGGTAATACCTTAATCAATAAAGAAATTTAAAAAAATAGATAAGGAAATTGAAGCAAAAGAAAAAAGGGATAGAATAAATAAAGACAAAATAAAGGAAAAAAATAAAATGGTCATAATTTTGTCAAGAAGTCACAATGTATTTAAGAGTTTGTATCTAGATATGTGGGCTGGCAACATAAACTTCTCAAATTCATCCAATATTGTAATCAACAATATGCTTACTGTAAGGAACATACATTAGTTAAGGTTTGAGCACAAAAACTATAATTTTTCACTTTTCTGAAGAATGACAAATTATAATACTAGTCAGCATGAGCTAATGACTATTAATCATATTTCAAAAATATTTTTAAAAGCACTCATTTTCAAGAATTCTATCATTTAAATTCTACGATTAAATCCTACCATTTTTGTTTACTTTTTCATGGATTTTGACATCATCTATTAAATAAATATGAAAAATTCATTTTAATGTCTATAGACACTTAGATATATTCAAACTAAATTGAATGAGAAAGGGAATTATGAGCCTATTTCATAGTATACATTTGCAAACTGAAATATGTATGGATCACTTTCCTGGAAAAGGTCCACAAGTAAAATTGTGCTCCAGGAATTATCTGGATGAACCAACAACTGGATGTAAGTGATAGTCCACAGTCAATTAGTTGATAAAACAAATTTTTATTTTGAGGCAGTAAGTAGTTATGTTGCAGCATACTCCACACTGTCCAAGAAAATGGTCACCAAACCATTTTTATGAGTATTTAATTAAATGTGTCTGGTTAATAACGGTTCTTTGAGAAACCTAAGGCTGAAAATTAAGAGAAACTATGCACTTGGGCATCTGATTGACACCACTTTTATTTAATATAATAACACCCATTGAGCTCAATGGAGAAGTTCATAATAGCCTTTATTTACATTTAATTAGCATCTCTCTAGATTAATTCCTCATTTTATAAACCTAATATAACCTTTATACTGGAAAATGTGAATCAAATATGATAACAAAATGTACCTGGTTATTTTAATTAATCTGTCTAAACTGAACATGCCACTTCAAATTCATAAAGATCAAGCTTTATGCCACCTTAGACTTCTCATCATGTTAATTGGCTGCTCTGCTAGAAAATGATCTTTATATTATTGTGACTCTGTGGCAAGTAGTACAATCCCAGTTGGTTATAATGAGCACAGAGAGTAAACATATAATCTTTATTTCAGATATTTATTTATTTATTTATTTATACTAGAGGAAAATGGAAGTATTAATATTGGTCAACTAAAATGATAAAGTATAGATGATTAAAAATAATTTTCTGTTTCCCAGAATTTTCTATAATGAACATATTTTTTTTAAAAAAATTAAAAATTATTACATGTATACATTATTTATACATGTAATATATATATATATAATCTGTCTTGGAAATCCAAGAAAAACATTTATCATATATATTTTCTACTCTTATTCTACTTGATTTCAACATTAATAAAGGTGAAGGTGAAAAGCAGGTCAAGAAATATGAGCCCATGTGAACCTCAATGGTTTGGATAAAGGATAATAAGACAAATAAATATATGAATCAATGAATGTTATATATGCTTTGTCCTTTTGGGAAAGTCACTGGTAACCTCAAATAGAGAGTGCATGTAGCTTTCCAAAATGTCTTTTTTATAATGGAAGTGTTTGTTCTTTAATTGTTCTCATTGAATTAGACTCAAGATAACATACTTACCATCTGATTCTAAGATTAGGCAATTTCAGAGGCACATTCCACTAATTTGTGATTATCAATTAGCTATATTCAGACTAAGAACAAAGAGAAACAATCTAGTTAGGGAGACAAAGAATTCAAAATGTAAAATCAACAAGTGAAAAATAGCAACCAAAAGAATGTTATATAGTTTAGAAATTCTATAAAATAAAGTTTATGATGTCATATCTTAATTGATTCTGTAAATTGAGACTGATGCCAAAGGCAACCAAAACTTGTGCCAAAAAAAAGCCTAAGATGTAATTTAAAATTTCTCCTGATAATATTCTCTCTACTCAAGAACTTAGAAAAAGCAGAGTTACCTTTAAATTTCAAAGTTCATTTTTAAGTGAAAATTTTACTTCATATGTGTGAGACATTTTTTTTTTTAGTTTTTTTTCTTGTTTTCTTGATTGCCCCAGTGATGTCTTATGGCATCCTTTTCTCCAATCTTTAACTGTCGTCTTTAATGATAGACTATCGCTAAAATAAACTTCTATAATTTGGGGCTACAGACAGGGACAGATTATTCTCTAGAGAAATAGGGAGGCAAGCAATGATTAAATAAATAAAAAACCAACTGGGAAAAATTTATAAATCTTCATAAAATGTTGACTAACCAACATTCCTTTTACTCCAACATTTGATAACAATAGTGTCCCTACTTTGTCAAGTATAAATAGAGACTGCCCATTAAATGAGCGTTCAGAGTCCAGTGGGATTCAATGGGAGACAGCAGCATTGCAACCAGGCTGGGAAACAGGAGACGTGGGTTCAGCTCTTGCTCTATCTCTGCTTAGTTCTGTGCCTTTGGGTAAAGCATCACTTTTTGAATCATTGTTTTTTTTCATCTGTAAAGGCTTAATTGATCTGTCTGATATGGGCATCCCCTTGAATTCTTATATGTACAACATTGATGGGTAACAAATGAGTAATCTCACTTAAAGACAAACTTAAACAGGATCATTTACCAACTTGGAATAGTACATAATGTAATCTGTTGATTAACTTTTCACCACTCCTTATTTTGTTGATTGTCACTAACTAGTATTGATGTCTTCTTTTTACTTAAGTTCAATATTATGGCCTGTATGTTTACAACATACACCATGCACACATTGCACAAATAACAAGGGAGAATCCATAAAAACATTTTAGAAGTGAGTCTCCTTTGACAAGTTGTCATATTTGAAAAGAAAGATAAAATACAGAGCACTGGGAATTAGCTTAACTACATGTATATCACACCTTCCTTTATGCCAAAAAGTTAGGGCTAACAAGCAATCTGTGTGTTGTTTAATATTACAAACTTACTACTTTCCAGCTGAAATCCCTTGTGATACTCCCAATACTACATTAGTCTGGAATTTTTAAATTTCCCCAAGGAGAGTAGAAATTGTATACAATACCCAATGGTGTTAATACTTTATCATCATAATCATTTATGTTATATTTGTTGGGGGAGGGTAGTAGTACAGCATCTTGGCTAAGAACAAAAATTTGGCCTGGCCAGTGTGGCTCAGCAGTTGAGCATCAACCCATGTACCAAGAAGTCGCTGGTTCAAATCCTGGTCAGGGCACATGCCTGGTTGGTGTCTCGATCCCCGGTGGGGAGCATGCAGAAGGCAGCTGATTGATGTCTCTCTCTCTCAATGATGTTTCTACTTTATCACTCTCTTACTTTCCCTCTAAAATCAATAAAAACATACAAAAAAGAGAACAAGAATTTGGCTGTGAAACTTAATAATGACCAGTTTTTGTTTATATGGGCGACAAAGCAGGGATAACAATATACTCATTTTGTGGAGTTTCTGTGGTTACTAAGTGAGATTAAGTATAAATATACATATAAAATGCTTATCATCATGGTGGCTTTTATAAGCTTTTATGTAAATGAGATTAGCCAAGGAAAACATTACAATATTTGAAAATTAAATGGAATTTTCCCAAGTATTACTGTTTTTTTGCTATTAAAGTTTTTTAATTTTAATTAAAATACATTAAAATTCATCTGTTTAAGTGTACAAATCAACATCAACATAACAGTTTTGAATAAATTCAAAGAGTTTTGCAACTGTAACCACTATATAATTATATAGCATTTTTGTCAACCCCCCCCCAAAATTTTATAGCTTAATCTATATTCTGTCTCTATGCATGTATCTGTGCTGAACATTTCCAATAAAGATAACATAATATGCTGTCTTCTGTGGCTGGCTTTGTTTTTAGCATAATATTTTCAAATTTCATATATGTCATAGCATGTATCAGTACTTCACCTTTTATTGATGAACTAGAGGCCCAGTGCATGAAATTTGTGCACTTGGGGAGGTCCCTCAGCCTGGATTGCAAGAGGGCGCAGGCCAGGCCAAGGGACCCCACCAGTGCACTATTGGGGCTGAGGAAGAATGTGGGAGGTTGGCCAGCCAGGAAAGGGATCATGGAAGGACTCCAGGGTGTGTCCAGCCCATCTCACTCAGTCTCGATTGGCCAGATCCCAACAACAAGCTAACCTACCAGTCAGAACGTCTGCACCCTAGAGGTCAGTGCACATCATAGCGAGCAGTTGAGTGACCTTAGCATATCATTAGCATATTATGCTTTGATTGGTTGAACAGACAACCGTTCCACCAACACTTAGCATATTAAGCTTTTATTATATAGGACTAGAGGCCGGGTGCACAAAAATTTGTGAACTGGGGGGGCGGGGAGACGGGGGTCCATCAGCCCGGCCTGTGCCCTCTCACAGTCTGGGACCCCTCGGGAGATAACGACCTGCTGACTTAGGCCTGCTCCCAGGTGGCAGAGGGCAGGCCCAATCCCTAGGTGCAGCCCCTGGTCGGGCTCAGAGCAGGGCTGATTGGGGAGTTGGGATGCCGCCCCCTGTCATGCACAGAGCAGGGCAGATTGGGAGGTTGCGATGCCACCCTCAGTCACTCTCAGGGTAGGGCCGATTAGGGGGTTGGGGCACCGCCCCCTGTCACACTCAAGGCAGGGTCGATGGGGAGGTTGCGGCACCACCTCCTGTCATGCACAGAGCAGGGCCGATCAAGGGGTTGGAGCGCTGCCCCCTGTCACTCACAGAGCAGGGCCCATCAGGGGGGTTGGGGCTCCGTACCCTGTCACACACAGAGCAGGGTCGATCAGGGGGTTGGGGAGCTCCCCCCTGTCATGCACAGAGCAGGGCCCATCAGGGGGTTGGGGAGCTCCCCCATCACGTACAGAGCAGGGCCGATCAGGGGGTTGAGGAGCTCCCCCCTGTCACTCACAGAGTAGGGCCAATAGGGGAGTTGGAGCACCGCCCCCTGTCACACACAGAGCAGGGCGGATCAGGGGGTTGGGGCACCGCACACTGTCACACTCAGGGCAGGGTCGATGGGGAGGTTATGGCTCTACCCGTCACACACAGAGCAGGGCCCGTGGGGGCGGGGTTGGGGAGCTGCACCCTATCACACACAGAGCAGGGCCAATCAGGGAGTTGGGGCACCTCACCCTGTCACACACAGAGCCGCAGGGTGATCAGGGGGTTGGGGAGCTCCCCCCTATCAGGCACAGAGCAGGGCTGATCAGGGGGTTTGGGCGCTGCACCCTGTCATGCTGATCCCAGTGCCAGGAGGCCTCGCGGCTCTGCTGATCCCGGTGCTGGGAGCCATATTACCCTTTTACTATATAGGATAGAGGCCTGGTGCACGGGTGAGGGCTGGCTGGTTTGCCCTGAAGGGTGTCCTGGATCAGGGTGGGGGTCCCCACTGGGGTGCCTGGCCAGTCTGGGTGAGGGGCTGAGGGCCGTTTTCAGGCTGGCGGGTGACTGAAGCTCCAAACCTCTCCTTTTTTTCTTTTTTTTTTTAATTCTGGACCAGCTTTAGCTCTGAAGCTTCGCTACAGCTCTGAGGCCTCGGCTGCTGAAAGCAGGTATCTGGTTTGTTTGGGTTCTATAATCGAAACACTGTTTCAACTCCAGCTCTGAGATCCTGGCTGGCTGAAAGCAGGTTTCTGGGGTTTTGTTTAGCTTCTATATTTGTAAAAATGTTTCAAACTGCAAGCTCAGAGGCCGGCAGTGGCAGGCGGGGAATGTTGGCTTCCTCAGTCACTGAAGCAAGCAAGCCTCCTGTTCGCTTCAAGCTGCCTGGCTGCCGGCTGCCATCTTGGCTGGCAGTTAATTTGAATATAGCCCTGATTAGCCAATGGGAAGGGTAGCAGAGGTATGGCTAATTACCATGTTTCTCTTTTATTAGATAGGATGATAATTTTTATTATGTCACAATTTGTTTATCCATTCATCAATTGATGGATATTTTGGATGTTCCTACTTCTTGGCAATTATGAATAATGCTGCTAAGAAGATTCATGTACAAGATTTTGTGTTGATATATGCTTTCATTTTTCTTGTGGATAAAAACATGAGTGGAATTGCTGGGGTTCATATGGTAATTCTGTCTCATATTCTAAAGCACTGCTAGAAGGTTTTTCAATGTGATTGTACTATTTTACATTCCTACTAGCAAT
Organism: Myotis yumanensis; assembly: GCF_028538775.1. NCBI lineage: Eukaryota > Metazoa > Chordata > Mammalia > Chiroptera > Vespertilionidae > Myotis > Myotis yumanensis. The sequence goes on along the minus strand of NW_027223753.1, from coordinate 61,274,664 downwards.
ATATGAGCGTTTTGATTTCTACACATTTAGTCATCACTGACTTATTCCTGTGTTTTTTAGCCATCCTAGTGGGTGTGAAGGTTTAATTTATATTTTTTAATGACAATAATATTGAAAATTTTTGCATGTGTTTGTTGGCCATGAAAATATAAATTATTTGAAAATATTTTTCTCACTGCTTAGATTATTTTTTTACTTTCTTCATTATGTTCTTTGGACCATGTTATTTAATTTGATAAAGTGCATTTTATTTATTCTTTTATTGTTTGTGTTTGTGGCATTGTATCTAGAAATCATTTTCTAACTCAATGTCAGAAAATTTTTCTATTAAATTTAACCTAGGAATTTATAATTTTGGCTGTCATATTAAGATCTATGATTTATTTTAGTTAATTTTTATGGTGGTATCAGGAAGAGATCTATCTTCATTCTTGCTCTTTTGCCAGTGGATTGTTGACACCATTATTAAAAATAAATTCACTATAAATGTAAGTATATATTTCCATGTTCTCAATCTATATATTCTGTAATCTATATCCTTAGCTTATCCTTATGCTAGTAGCACATTCTTTTTTTTTTAAATATGAAAACAGATTTTTATTACAGGACATTATTTTTTTCTTATTAATTAAAAGCTTTAAACAAAACCACATAATTCCATAAACTAACTGAGTTGGTTGCACGCAAATATTTTAGACCAGAGAGGCATGTTTGTTCTTGATGAATTTACAGAGAATAAATTCTCATGACATTTGATTCCAAAATGTATGAAATGGCTTAACATTATTAATAATTTAAAGTAAAATGTAAACATAAGGACAATTTAAACACTTATTCACTTATGTGTCAATTTAAGGTCAAAGATTGGAAAGATATATTAAAAAAAAATCTAGGGTCAAAAAACTTTTAGGAAGCAAACACTGCCTTTGTACATTTGAAGATCAAGGGCTAAAAATCCACTCTTGATGAATACTATATTAAACAAAGGATGTATAACATCCATAACACATCTGTTTCAAAACAGCATGTTTCCAAAATTATACATTTTTTTACAAATAAACATTACAATATTAATAACTATAGAGAAACCATTGGAATGCGTTCCAAAATATGTTAACTCTCACAAGGCATCTCAGAACCATATTTTACAGCAACCATTTTAATCTTGGGGCTTTAATCTTTGTTTTAATTGGTTTCATGTCTCCATTTTCATCTTCTTCATAATTGGCATGGTCTTTTTTTCTTGGCACACTTTTTTCTAGTTGTCCCCATCAAGGTCTCATATCTTCTAGCCATTTCTTCATCTGACACATCAAGCTCCACTGTTTCATCTTCAACTTCAGCTTTGTTCTTAGCATTCATCTGAAGCACTAATTTCTCAATCTCTGGATTAAATCCTCTGTATGACATTCTTCCATACAGAAGATCTTCACAGAACAAGAAACTCTGCTCTTCTATTATGAAACTCTGTTTCTCTTTGAACTCTGGTAAACCCAAGTACCAGTGCTCTTCACTAATGATTTTCTTTTCTTCCTCTTCTACTTGTTTCTTGGTTTCCGAGTCCAGTTTCCTTTGCATGAAGCGCAGCACTATGCTGGCTCCTGTAGGGTCCAGATCTCCCTAGTAGCACATTCTTGATAACTATAGCTTTGTAGTAAGTTGAAATTGAGAAGTGTGAATTTTGCTCTTTTGTTCTTCTTTTTCAAGATTGTTTTGGTTATTCTGGGTCCCTTCCATCTACACTAATAAAAGAGAAACATGGTAATTAGCGTACGACCGCTACCCTTTTCATTGGCTAATCAGTGAGTATATGCAAATTAACTGTCAGCCAAGATGGCGGCCGGCAGCCAGGCACTGAAGCGAGCATGAGGCTTGCTTGCTGCAGACTCCAACGTTCCCCGCCTCACTTGCCGGCCTCTCAACTGCAACTCTACGCAACTATGTACTATGTAGCAAATAAGAAGCTAAACAAAACACCAGAAACCAGCCTGACTGAAAGCCAGCCGGACCAAAACATTGTATCCATGTTTTCAGCGGCGAGGCCTCAGAGCCAAAGCTGGCCCAGAATAAAAAAAAAAAAGAAGAAGAAGAAAACAAGGAGCAGTTGGGAGCTTTAGTCACTCGCCACCCGGAAAAAAGCCCTCAGCCCCTCAGCCAGACTGGCCAGGCACCCCAGTGGGGACCCCCACCCTGATCCAGGACATCCTTCAGGGCAAACCAGCCGGCCCCCACCCATGCACCAGGCCTCTATTCTCTATAGTAAAAGGGTAATATGCCTCCAAGCACCGGGATCAGCCGAGCAGCGAGGCTCCCGGCACCGGGATCAGCGTGACAGGGGGCAGCGCCCAAACCCCCTGATCGCCCTGCAGCTCTGTGTGTGACAGGGGGCAGGGCCACAACCTCCCCATCCACCCTGCTCTGTTCGTGACAGGGAAAGGCGCCCCAACCCCCTGATCAGCCCTGCTCTGTGCCTGATAGGGGGGAGCTCCCCAATCCCCTGATCGGCCCTGCTCTGTGTGTGACAGGGTGCGGCACCCCAACCCCCCCCCCTGGCCCCCATGGGCCCTGCTCTGTGTGTGACAGGGTAGAGCCATAACCTCTCCATCGGCCCTGCCCCGAGTGTGACAGCGGTGGTGTCCCATCCCCCTGATCAACCCTGCTCTGTGGGTGATAGAGGGTGGCGCCTCAACCCCCTTCCACAGGCCTTGCTCTGTGTGTGACAGGGTAAAGCCATAACCTCCCCATTCACCCTGCCCTGAGTGTGACAGGGTGCAGCGCCCCAAGCCCCTGATCCGCCCTGCTCTGTGTGTGACAGGGGGCGGTGCCCCAACTTCCCTATCGGCCCTACTCTGTGAGTGACAGGGAGGAGCTCCCCAACCCCCTGATGGGCCCTGCTCTGTGTGTGACAGGGTACGGAGCCCCAACCCCCCTGATGGGCCCTGCTCTGTGAGTGACAGGGGGCAGCACCCCAACCCCCTGATTGGCCCTGCTCTGTGCATCACAGGGGGTGGCGTCGCAACCTCCCCATTGACCCTGCCTTGAGTGTGATAGGGGGTGGTTCCCCAACCCCCCAATCAGCCTTACTCTGAGCGTGACTGAGGGTGGCATTGCAACCTCCCGATCTGCCCTGCTCTGTGCATGACAGGGGGCGGCGCCCCAACTCCCCAATCGGCCCTGCTCTGAGCCCGACCAGGGGCTGCACCTAGGGATTGGGCCTGCCCTCTGCCACCCAGGAGCAGGCCTAAGCCAGCAGGTCATTATCTCCCGAGGGGTCCCAGACTGCGAGAGGGCACAGGCCGGGCTGAGGGACGCCCTCCTTCCTCCCCCCGAGTGCACAAATTTTTGTGCACCGGGCCTCTAGTTTTTATATAAACTGTCAGGATCAGCTTATCAATTTCTAAAAAAGCTACCTGGGATTTAGATAGGAAGTTCATTTGAATTAGTGGAATTATATGGGGAATCATGCCACTGTAACAATTTAAGTCCTTTGATTCATGAACATGAAATATCTTTCCACTTGGTTAGGTTCTCTTCAATTTGTGTCAACAATGTTTTGTAGTTTTCAGAGGGCAATTTTTGTACTTATTGTGTTAAATGTATTCTTAAGTTTTAAAATTATCTTTGATACTATTATAATTAAAACTGTTTTTATAATTTTATTTACAGATTGTTTGATGTTAGTCTGTAGAAAGATAGTTGATTTTTTTTTTAAATATATTTTATTGATTTTCTACAGAGAGGAAGGGAGAGAGATAGAAAGTTAGAAACATCGATGAGAGAGAGAAACATCGATCAGCTGCCTCCTGCACACCTCCCACTGGGGATGTGCCTGCAACCCAGGTACATGCCCTTGACCGGAATCGAACCCGGGACCCTCCAGTCCGCAGGCCGACGCTCTATCCACTGAGCCAAACCGGCTTCGGCAGATAGTTGATTTTTTATATTGATCTTGTGTTATGGTCAACCTTGCTGAACTTGTTTATTAGTTCTAACAGTTTTTAGTGATTTCTGTAAAAGTATATATATATATATATATGTAAGTTCGTGTCACCTGTGAATAGAGATAAGTCATACTTCTCCCTTTCAATCTTGATTAGTTTATTTCTTCTTTTCTTGTCTAATTTATCTGGCTAGTGAAAGGTAAAAATCAGTGGTGGTGCATAGGCAGGGTAAATAGCAATCTCAGACTGTAAATAAAGAAAAATTGAATTTACGTAAAGAAAAGAAGGTGGGGGATGGGGATATCCAAAGGGGAGGGCTACACAGCACCAAGCTAAAGAGTATTGTGTCAACGATGGCAACCCCTAGGATTTGGAGTCTCATCCTTACATGCAGCAGTCGGCAGTGGGTTTGGGGGGATTGGTTGGGGCTTGGGCAATGGGTTTGGGTCAACAGGAATGAAGATGTGCAATTGGGTGCATCTTGGTGGTTTTAGCTCCTTATATGGTTTGATTCCTACTGTCTGGCATCTCCTGTCTGGCAAGTCTTTCTGGTTTGTTCTGTGGCCATTGAGATTATATTGCCTTGTAAGTCCTAACAGTTAGGACTTTCAGTACAATGTGGAATAGAAGTGGCAAGAGCATTCATTCAAATTTTATTCCTCATTATATGAAGAAAGCAGTGATCTTTCACCTCTAAGTATATTTCGTGTGTGTGTGTGTGTGTGTGTGTGTGTGTGAGTGTGTGCAAGTTGGGAAACTTCACTACTATTCTTTGCTTCCCTACTATTACTAATATTGAACTTTGGTCAAATAGTTATGCTGCACATATTGGAATAATCATGTGGTTTATATTCTATTAATATGGTATGACAATAATGATTTTTAGATGTTAAAACAACGTAACAACTTGCATTCCTGTGATAAATCACACTTGATTATTTTGTATAATCCTTTAGATGTTGCTAGAGCCAGTTTGGTAGTATTTTACTGGAGATTTTTTGCTTATGTTCATTTGTATTTTGATCTATAGTGTTTTATTTCTCTAATTATTTTGTCTATTTTTCTATCACAGTAATACAGGCCTTGTAGGATGAATTGGAAGTGTATCTCATCCTATTTTTTGGAAGTGTTAGTGAAGAATCAATATTAATTTATAATTGCTTGTTAGATTCATAGTGACAGATGTGAGCATGGTGGGTTTTTTCCCCTAAGGAAACATTAAAGTCATTAATTCTATTTCTTTACTATACTATAGGTCTATTCAAATTTTCTATTTCTTTTTAACTCAATTGCTATTGTATGTTCTCTCCAGGAATTTTTAATTCCATCTAAGTTATCTATTTTTTGGCATTTATTTTTTTAAATTTTTATCTTTATTGTTGAAAGTATTGCAGGTGTCCCCTTGGGCATGCATAGTCACCTTGGACCCCCATTCCCCTCCAGGGATGACTGGTTTTATCTGAGCTCTTCAACTTTGTTTTACCCTAATCTTCCTGTAAATTTCTGGCTGGTTTCTCTATATTGGTATCATACCCAGATGTTAGTCCTCACTAACTGCTAGCAATTGGTCTCTTATTTACAACAATGCCCTAGAGCTTAAATTATTTCATGGTCAGATTAATTTAATGTCTGACCTCTTTGTGGGAGTAATCTTTAACTCCTCACTTTGAGGCTTGGTTGGACCTTCAGGAGGGTTCTTTAAAGCTAAAATCTCCATTGTTTTGACAGTGTCTTTGGGCTGAACATCCCACACTTCTCTTTCCAAATAAAGTCAGACTCCTTAAGCTACTCCATGTCATTAGCTGGGCCTGCCCTGAGTAAGACTGGCATCACACTGAGCTGGGGAAAGGAAGCTGGCCATGACTAGACTTCCATAGACTATCAATATTCTTATCAAGACTTAGTAGATTTTTAAAAAATAAATATATCTTAGTTTTCTTTTAAAAATCTCCAGAGATCTTATTCTTTGCTTGTTTTTCATTTTTACTCCTTCCAGTTGTTTTTCTGGGGAGACAGTTTACAGAGCCCCTCATGCCACCATTCTGGATTGCTTGTTCTCCCCAGAATGTTTTAAATTGGTTCAACCCTGTTGTTTGTATTATCCAGGCAATTATATGGAAAGGGCTCTTTGTGGTATAATTTTAGTAATCCACAGATATTTTCTGGCTACATCAGGCTGTGAGACTGCTCCAGTCAGCAGTCCAATGACCTCAAACTACAGATAAACCCCGGAGCTGTGAATACAGATGAGAGTGGACCTTGGGAACCTGCTTGCTCAGGACTTCCTCAGCAGATGGTTCTCACTTTACATCCTAATTTATATTTTGTGGGAGGAGTAAGGCTAAGAATAGTATCTTACTTAGGTTTTTATTTGGTTCATGACCTACACAGATTACATAGAATTGTAGGTGAAACGGGTAAGCCTCAAACAAATACATATTGCTCATTGGTCATCTATTTCAACACTATGAGTGTGGGCTTTTACACTCATACAGCCTAAAAAACTATTTAATGAATGGGATTTGAAGTTATATGCCAGTCAGTTATTTTTGTGCTTTTAGCTAAATCCCTGACTTTGTTCTGCTCTATATTTTTGTAGCTTGAAACTCACAGGTTATATTTCCCAGACACTTTTTAAAAAATATATATTTTATTGATTTTTTACAGAGAGGAAGGGAGAGGGATAGAGAGTTAGAAACATCAATGAGAGAGAAACATCGATCAGCTGCCTCCTACACACTCCTTACTGGGGATGTGCCTGCAACCAAGGTACATGCCCTTGGCCGGAATCGAACCTGGGACCTTTCAGTCCACACGCTGACGCTCTATCTGCTGAGCCAAACCGGTTAGGGCTTCCCAGATACTTTTAACCGCTAACTTTTGTTTAGGCTATGTCCATGAGAGGCACTGGTGGAATTCTGGAAGGAAGGAGGAGGAGAAGAGTAGTCTTTAACTCCTGTCTTTGAGGCTTGGTTAGATCCCCCAGAAAGGTTCTTCTTAGCTAGAATCTCAGTTGTTTTGACAGTGATTTTTGTCTGAACATCTTTCCTGTTTCCAATGGCAGCAGCAGCAGCAGTGGGGCAGGATCCGAAAGAATGACCGCAGATGCAATAGCAGAGGCCTTGGAGGGCAACTCCTAGTTCTTTGTCTTGAAGGACAAAAGTTTCAGAGAGATCTCAGATGCTGGAATTCTCTGCTTCCCTCTTTCTTCTCCAACTCCAGTTTACACAGTCACTAATCTTGAGGTAAATGTACTTATTTTCCCCTCTTTTGTTCCCCCCAGCCTTCCAACATCCTTATAACTAATTCTGAATTAAATTCTCTCTGTCTGAAATACTAAAGGTGGTTTCTCCTTTCTGACGACTAGAATCTAACTCATATACTTTAGTTATCTAAATATTTTCCTATAGAGCAGGAAGGTCAGAGAAAAATGGAGTCAAGTACTACCTGCAAAAGAGTTAGGGGCACTGTGGTTCATTGCTAACTGACGTGAAAATAGCAGTGGTTGCAAACCCCAACAACCTATTATGAAGTAGAGCATTTTATTCAGGTAAGAAATAAGAAAAAGCTACAATTACAATGCTTTTAGAACAAAATTTAAGGGTAGTATTTTGCAATCTGCAAGTGGGCAAATATTTTATAAATAGTACACAGAAAGCAATATCATAAAAATAAGATAGACTTTATTAAAATTGAAAATTCCTCCCCATTAAAACAAACTAAGAAAATGAATAAGCAAGCCACAGGCTGGGAGAAAATATTTAAAATATTTGCAGAATATACATATCTGACAAAGAACTTACACATATCTGATAAATAATTCTTTCCAAAAGAATTAACACCATAATTAGAAAAAAAGGGCAAAAGACTAAAATAAACACACACACACACACACACTATATATATATATATAAATATATATGTATATATTTATATATATATATATATATATATATATATATATATATAAATCTGGTCAATAAGCACACAAAAAGTCCTCAGCATAAAAAGTTACCAGGGAAATGCAAATTAAAACCACATTGAAATACCACATTGAACACCTACTGGAATGGCTAAATTTATAAGATTGACAACCCTAGGGCTAAAAAGGATGTGTAACTACCAGAACATTAAATGCATAGTTACTAAGAATCTAAAACATCTTAGTATTTTCTTATGAAGGTTTATAGATAGCTATCCCATAACCCAACAATTTCATGTGTAAGTATTTATCCAAGAGAAATGAAAACGTATCTTCTCTAAGTCTTGAGTGTTCATATAAGCTTTATTCTTAATAGTTCCAGGTTGGAAACAATTCACATCCCAACATCAAGACATGAAAAACAATTTGTGATTTATATATACAATGAAATGATATTTAGCCATAAAACGTAATGAACTACAGTTACAAGCCATACCATGAGTGAATTTTACAAATATTACGCTGCTTGAAGCAAGTTAGATACAGAAGAGTACTTACTGTGCAACTGCTATTTAATTTCTAGAAAAGGCAAACTACAGTGAAAAAAATCAGCAGTTTGCTTTTGGGGTTTGGAGTGGATTAATGGAGAAGGAACATGGAAGAACTTTCTATAGCAATAGATATACCTTAATAGAAGTATGGGTTATACAGGTATGTACATTTGTAAAATCTCTTCTTAGCCCTGCTGGCATAGCTAAGTGGTTGAGCATTTACCTATGAACCAGAGGTCACAGTTCAATTCCCAGTCTGGGCACATGCCTGGGTTGCAGGCTTGTGCACGCCCATCAATGATTCTCTCCCATCATTGATGTTTCTATCTCTCTCTCCCTCTCCTGTCCTCCCTGAAATCAATAAAAACATATTTAAAAAAAAAATCTTCTTAAAGTTTACTTAAGGATTTGTGCACTTTCTATTATGCAAACTTTTCTGGTAAAAGAATTTTCAAAAATTGATGGGTATAAAAGAGTCAAATATTTCAGAAATCCACTCCTTCACTTTTGTCTAATGCATTACTGCAGAATTAAGAGTATTATTTATTTGCTAGTTGATCATGAGCAAGAAATAAATGCAAAATGTAGTGTCCTTTGAAGTTCTATAATTTTAAGCAAGAATAATTACTAGCATAATCTAAATTCAGTATTTGGCTGCAAGGGGCATACTACAAAATTCACAGCAATGTGTAGGCTGGGCCTTGGAGACAGGCCAAGTCTGTAAAAATGGAAGCTTGACCTGGGAAATCATTATTCTAGAAAGAGACTCAGGAATGTATCAATCTGAAGATTACTTGTATTAAATTCAAGACAAAGAATAGAAGCAAACAAAGTATAATTGACATGAAAGAAGCCAGACTATAAAGACAGATAAGAAGACAGAAAAAAAATTGAAAGATAACTAACATGTCTTATATTTGCCTTGCATTTTTCTTTCTAGATTTACTCTCTCTGAATAAAGTACCAAGCTTTAGTGCAATCTGTTAACATCTTTAGAAATTTGCTCGTTTAGTTCCAAAAGTACTGTGATACAAACTCTATTTCCTGTCAACCTACTTCACCTACTTCAAACAGTTTATATGCTTTCTTTCATTTTATTTACTTTAAAAGCAGCATCAATAATGAAAAGGGAAGTCACATAGGTAAAACCTTCACCTGCTGAGTAGACTCTTGAAGTGAGTATGTAAGATTCAAGTGTTCTGATACATAGAGAAAAGATTGTCATTTGGATTCCATTCCATAAGATCTTGACCCAACTGATAAAGTAAGAAATGCAGTTCTGGGCCAGTTCTACTATAGCTAGTCCAGCCAGCACTTAAGAACATGAGCTATGCAATAATCTACAGCTGAGTTTAAATTTCAATTCTGCTCCTTAACAGCTGTGTAATTTCAGACAAATTACTTAGTCTTTTGAACTTCAATATCTGCATCTGCAACGTTCAAATAATGCTTACCTCAGAGGGTTAATAGGATTAAGTGAGAAAATACAGGAAATTATTCAATACCTGACATTAATAGTAAGCATCATTATTTTCAAAGATATGAATAACGAGGTGGCTCTACACAGTTCAGATGCCTGTTTTTGTTATAACTAACGTTGATTTGAATCAGAGTTTCACAATCACCAACATATATTAGTTGAAAAGAAGCAAGACAACATTAGGACAAACTATGTACAGATTATTTTTGTCTAATTTATTACGGGCGTAAGTCTTACAGGACTTTTAAGCTTCAGAGTATTTCACTAATAGATTGATAAACTTCTAGCATTGAACAGACTGTTGGAGTTTCTATTCAATTCACTTTTTACCCTTTCTCTCCCATTCTAGGTAATGGAGCTTTCTGATCTTCATGTATTGTTGCTGCTAAGGCTATTAGTCTTAAATTTAAGACTCTTAAGTCTGTCTTATTATTCATTTAATCATTTAATAAACATGCATTAATTTCTCATCTTCTGTAAGCTGCCTTGCTTAACACTGATAATATAAACACTGAATATGATAGACAAAATCTCTCTCCTCCAAAAAAGTAAGTTAAGTAACTTTAAATCGGTAGTTAGGTACTTAATCTTTTAACTAAATTACTAATACTGACAAGGAGGAAAAGTATAGGGTTATAAGATTTTATCTTGGTAGGGGTTTGGGGTTGAGCAGATGAGAATCCCTTAAGACTCTTAGGCTAAGAGAGTAGCATTAAACTGAGATTTGATGGTCAGTAGGTATTTGAAAGTGCACCATAAACCAATGTCTTAAGTACAAGACTTGTGATACTTAAAGCCTATAAGATTGGAGCTCAGAGAGAAAGAGGGTAAGGACTCAAGATGAGAATTACTAAGGTAGGCAGGAGCTAGATGATGAAAGTTTTTTAGGCCATATTAGATATTCTACATTTCTGTTTTTACATTTCTTTATAAAAGCTTGTTTCTCTTAGTGGGAAAAGGTTTAGTGCTAATTCTGCAGTGTGCTGCCTTTGTTGACCCTCATCACTCTGTGTACACTTTTGCCTTTGTGCTCCCTGGTGATAGCTACCCACCTGCTCTGAAGGCTGACCTTCCTACCTTGGCAGCCTGTGCCCTATTCATGTTTCTTAGGCAGTTAAGAGCACTCATCATTGGCTCTCCAGGCACAAATTAGTGACACCGTTGTCTATAATCCTTGGCTGCAATAACAACAGACCCCACAGAAATACAAATGATTGTTAAAGAATACTACGGGCAACTCTACTCCAACAAACTAGACAACCTGGAAGAAATGGACAAATTCCTAGAAAAATACAACATTCCAAAACTCAATCAGGAAGAATCTAAAAACCTCAATAGGCCAATAACTATGGAAGAAATTGAAGCAGTCATCAGAAAGCTTCCAGCAAACAAAAGCCCAGGGCCAGATGGCTTTACAGGGGAGTTTTACCAAACATTCAAGGAAGAACTAAAACCTACCCTCCTCAGACTACTACAAAAAATTCAAGAGGAAGGAACGCTTCCAAGCTCATTCTATGAAGCCAGCATCACCCTAATACCAAAACCAGGTAAAGACATCACAATGAAAGAGAATTACAGGCCAATATCCCTCATGAACATAGATGTCAAAATCCTCAACAAAATCTTAGCAAATCAGATCCAGCAGTACATCAGAAGGATCATACACCATGACCAAGTAGGATTTATCCCAGAGATGCAAGGATGGTACAACATCCGTAAATCAATAAATGTGATACATCACATAAACAAATTGAAAGAAAAAAACCACATGGTCATATCAATTGATGCAGAAAAAGCTTTCGACAAAATCCAACACCCATTTTTGATAAAAACTCTCAGAAAGGTGGGAATAGAAGGGTCATACCTCAACATAATAAAAGCCATATATGACAGGCCCACAGCCAATATCATACTCAATGGACAAAAACTAACACCATTTCCCCTAAGAACAGGAACAAGACAGGGTTGCCCACTCTCACCACTCCTGTTCAACATAGTACTGGAAGTATTAGCCATTGCAATTAGGCAAGAAGAAGAAATAAAAGGCATCCAAATTGGAAAAGAGGAAGTAAAACTGTCCTTATTTGCAGATGACATGATATTATACATACAAAACCCTAGAGACTCCATCAAAAAACTACTAGACTTAATACATGAATTTGGCAATGTAGCAGGATACAAAATTAACCCCAAGAAATCTGAGGCATTTCTATATACCAATAGTGAACTTTCAGAAAAAGAGATTAGAAAAACAATCCCATTTATCATCGCACCAAAAAAATTAAGATACCTAGGAATAAACTTAACTAAAGAGGTTAAAGACCTCTACTCAGAAAACTACAGGACGTTGAAAAAAGAGATAGAGGAAGACATAAACAGATGGAAGAACATACCATGTTCTTGGATTGGTAGAATCAACATCATTAAAATGTCCATACTACCCAAAGCAATCTATAAATTCAACGCACTTCCCATTAAAATACCAATGGCCTTCTTCAAAGATCTAGAACGAACTCTCCAAAAATTCATCTGGAATAAAAAAAGACCCCGAATAGCTGCAACGATCCTGAGAAAGAACAAAGTAGGTGGGATCTCAATGCCAGATATCAAGCTGTATTACAAAGCCACTGTTCTCAAAACTGCCTGGTACTGGAACAAGAACAGACATATAGATCAGTGGAATAGAATAGAGAGTCCAGAAATTAGCCCGAACCAATATGCTCAATTAATTTTTGACAAAGGAGACATGAACATACAATGGAGCCAAGATAGTCTCTTCAATAAATGGTGTTGGGAAAATTGGACAGATATATGCAAGAAAATGAAACTAGACCACCAACTTACACCATACACAAGAATAAACTCAAAATGGATAAAGGACTTAAATGTACGACAGGAAACCATAAAAATTCTAGAAGAATACAAAGGCAACAAAATCTCAGACATATGCCAAAACAATTTCTTCACTGATACAGCTCCTAGGGCAGTTGAAACTAAAGAGAAACTGAACAAATGGGACTACATCAAAATAAAAAGCTTCTGCACAGCAAAAGAAACCATCAACAAAACAACAAGAAAACCCACCTCGTGGGAAAACTTATTTGCCAACGTCATATCTGATAAGGGCTTAATCTCCAAAATTTATAGGGAACTCATACAACTTAACAAAAAGAAGATAAACAATCCAATCAAAAAATGGGCAAAGGATCTAAATAGACACCTTTCAAAAGAGGACATTCAGAAAGCCAAGAGACATATGAAAACATGCTCAAAGTCACTAATCATCCGAGAGATGCAAATCAAAACAACAATGAGGTACCATCTCACACCTGTCAGAATGGCCATCATCAACAATTCAACAAACGACAAGTGCTTGAGAGGATGTGGAGAAAAAGGAACACTTGTGCACTGCTGGTGGGAATGCAGACTGGTGCAGCCACTATGGAAGGCAGTATGGAGGTTCCTCAAAAAATTGGAAATGGAACTCCCATTTGACCCTGTGATCCCACTTCTAGGGATATATCCCAAGAAACCAGAAACACCAATCAGAAAGGATATATGCACCCAGATGTTCATAGCAGCACAATTCACCATAGCTAAGATCTGGAAACAGCCTAAGTGCCCATCAGTAGATGAATGGATTAGAAAACTGTGGTACATCTACACGATGGAATACTATGCTGCTGTTAAAAAGAAGGAACTCTTACCATTTGCAACAGCATGGATGGAACTGGAGAGCATTATGCTAAGTGAAACAAGCCAGTCAATGAAGGAAAAATACCACATGATCGCACTCTTTCATGGATAATTAAGACCATTACAAACTTTTGAACAATAATAAATACAGTGGCAGAGCTGCCTCAAACTGTTTGACGGACTGCAGTGGGAAGGCCAGGGAGGGTTGGGGGACAGGAGGGAGGGGAGTAAGAGATCAACCGAAGGACTTGTATGCATCCATATAACCATAACTAATGGACATAAGACACTGGGGGGTAAGGGAGGGCAGGGGCCTGTCAAGGGCCGGGGGGAAAAAAGGACACTTATGTAATACCCTTTGTAATACTTTAAGCGAAAAAAATAAATAAATAAATAAAGCTCAAAATAAATAAATAAATAAATAAATAAATAAATATACTTTAAAAAAAAAAAAATCCTTGGCTGCAGTGCATTTTCTCAACTAGGACCGGGATCTCACCAATGATCAACTTTTTCTAATTTGACTGAACAAAGGAGCCTATGATGAGGATTGCACCCTCACTTCAGGCTCACTTCAGCCTCCCCTGTGCATCCATCCTCCATAGCAGCAGCACCAGCCACATAGTTCCCTTTAGTTAGACAAGAGGTGCCCAGCATTAACTACATCTTACTTTTCTTTCTTTCCAATATCTCTTCAATGTATTCTTAGCTTCTATTTACCAATGAGAAATGTGAGATTTGCTCACTTACCCAAAGTTACATGGTAGGTACCAAACATTAAGATCTAAATCCAAGTTTCTCTGCTTCGAGGGAACACTAACTGCAGCAACAACAAAAAGACAATGCTATTAATTTTGCCCCTTGATATAGAGGAAGAAAAGCCTAAATTCAGTGCTATGAAGACCAAGTAGCCTAAAAAGTGTCCCCCAAAGCCCTGTTACTAAGGCCATGTGACCTTTTTCTCACTTTTCTTATTTTCTTTTTAGCTATTTTATTTTCTATCTGTTTATAGATTAATTTCCACTTCTTCATTTCACAAGTCTTGCAATACTTTCAAAATACTTTCTCTCTCTCTTTCTCCCACTCAGATTTACAAGTTTGTCTGAAACACATAATAATTTTTTAAAATAAACTGCCAGAGCTTTAAATCAAAGTTTTAATTCTATATTAGACAGGTCCTGCTTTTTGCTGACATTTTTCTCTGGTACTTTCTCAATTTTTTCTTCAGCAACACTAGCAAAATTAAGTGATGTACAAGAAAAAACTATTTGTTACTTTTAAGATGGACAAATACATTTTCTTTTGATTCTCTTTTTCTGATTACTGATATATACCAACCAAAATATAAAGGAAATGGATTATGTGGAGAAAGGCAACAGTATCAGATAATCTAAGATAATGTCAAAACAAGAATATTTTCATTATTACAGGAAAACTGTCTATATCACAGCTATTGAGAGACTCTATAATCACCATAATTTTCAGAACATGTCCTTAAACCTGCATATATTTTTTAAATAAATATTTTCAGAAAAATTTCCTATAAAAGATTACCAAGTATTTGACCTTGATTATTACTTTTTTAGAAAACTATAGTCCTTGAACTAATCACTGTCAAATACAAAATGTTTACAATAAAACAGAATTGTATAAAATATAGAAATAGTATGTTACATACAGTAGTATTCTCACTAATGTTAACCCATCAAAAATATGTGACAACTGGGATGAGACCTTAGAGAAAAAGATAATGGATTTTAATTTCAGACTATGAGATGGAGAATTGTTGAATGGCTTGTAAAATACGAGTTGGTTTTGATCAGCCGCTGCAATTTATTTTGTATTTCATTTGGGGCTTCTCAGTATTCAAAACAGACTCCTTATTGAAGCTTTTTGTATAAATGACATATTTTCTGGAGCATCCATTCTCCAACATTTAATTAATGTGTCCTTTTGGCACTTAAAATATCATCTAAATATGTTTTGTGTGTGGAAAGGATGGGCAGTTTAAACCAGAGAGGAACAAAAATAAACACTGGACTCATTTTCAACATATTATCAAGAGACACAACAATAGACAAGCATCCACTGTTATGATAAGCAAGAAATGAATCTCAAATCCCATTCAGGGTGCTGAAAATTCCACCCTTAATATGTTTGTAAACACATTGTCATAAAATCAAACTGCTCGCCTCATGTTGATGCCACATCACTCGGAAATAGTGCCGGGGACCTGATTCTAAGAAATGTAATTTCCCTGTTGCTTACCTTATGAAGAGCCCTATTTTTAATATCACCTATATATGAACTAGAGTGATTGTGACAACCTCATCGCTAGTGCAACAAGAGTTGTGGTTACTTTATAGTGTTTTGTTCATAGAAAAACACGGAAATACCACATGGAGAAACACATACTTCATGGGTCTGATGCTGAAGATTTTGAGTAGACAATCAATCTTTTGGCTATATTCAGAATGCAGAAATACTAACCATTATGCAAAAATACTTTCACTTTCAGGGATATTGGGGTCAAAAAAAACCTACTGTGCACAAATCCTAATGTGTATTATATAATTCAGTGCAATTGTAAAAAAATCTTTATTGATGAAAGTATTACATAGGTCCTCCTTTTTCCCCATTAACCTCTTCTAGTCTGCTTCCATCCTCCCCCTTTTCCCCTCTCCTAGACCCTCACCACCCCATTGTCCATGTCCATGGGTTATGCATATATGCATACAAGTTCATTGGTTGAATTCAGTGCAATTTTAATTAGATAAATGTATTGAGAATCTTCCATATACAAAATAGTATGCAATTTACAAGTTCTTAATTCTCTTTTTAAGCATAATAATATGTAGCATTGAAATACATAGTATATAGAGATAGAGATATTGCCAATAAAGTAAAAAATATTTGTCCAGTGTAGTATTTTCATTGTATCTCTTTTAAAAAGCTGATAAGTGTCCTATGTAGTATATGTTCCATCTTAAACCACTCTAAAAATTAAGATAACTTAGCAAAATATCAGACATATCCATTTCAACATATTAATTAGCATCCACTAAGACCATGAGACTGGCTCGAGCTAATAATGGCAATATTTGTTTCTCTGATTTTTTTTTTATGTTTTTATACTGCCATGTATTTAATTTAGAAATTACTTACTTCCAATTTTTCATTAACCTTAGGCACTTTGAAAATCAGCAATTTAGCAAGATTAACAGTGGCTTCTTTAGTACACTGTTAAAATTTGTTTAAGAAAATTTCGCTGCTGATGGTGAATATTTTTAATGTTTAAATCATTAATAACTAGGAGTTAGCAGATGACATTCTTCATTCTTCCTTTCAATAGATCTTCAGTTTTTTGTTTTTTAAAAAATATATATTTTATTGATTTTTTACAGAGAGGAAGGGAGAGGGATAGAGAGTTAGAAACATCGATGAGAGAGAAACATCAATTAGCTGCCTCCTGCACGCCCCCTACTGGGGATGTGCCCGCAGCCAAGGTACATACCTTGACCAGAATCGAACCTGGGACCCTTGAGTCCTCAGGCCAACGCTCTATCCACTGAGTCAAACCAGTTAGGGCAGATCTTCATTTTTTTTTATAGGTGACAGTTTAAGTATTAGATGACTATTTGTCCTGTGTAAGGAATCAAAGGAAATATTTTTTTTCTTTATTGATTAAGGTATTACATATGTGTTCTTATCTCCCCATTGCTCCCCCCCCGCCCCCCAGTCATGCCCTCACCCCCCTTGTGTCTGCGTCCATTGGTTTGGCTTATATGTTGTACAGACAATTATACTCTCTGGTTAGTCCCGGCCAAACTGTGACCTCCATCTCTTGTCTTTGTATTGTCTGAGTGCTGTTTCCAAACTGTTTTACTCTGCTACACATGCCTGTATCTCCCAGGACACTGCACAACGCCTGGTATTTAGTCATGCTTGTTAGGGCCTGGCAGGACTGCATTCTCTCCTTACCCAGTACAAGCAGCTTTAGATTATTTTCCTCGAGAGTTAAAACTAGACAGCTCCCCCTCCATGAGTGATATTCCACTCTACCTGCCTGTTGGCTGTTCCATAGTCCACTCATTCTACCCAGAAGATTAGCTAAAATCCACAGTAAACAATCTTGAACTTCTCAGAGGTCCTGACATTCTAGACTTCCCAGGATGCAAGATCAGTTTTAGAGAGCCTCATAGACTCTTACCCAGTTAGGCTCCATGCTCTTTACCAAATTAAAAATAAATTGTTTCTTTGAGGAACAACTGGAGATATCTAAAAAGAAAGACATAAAACTAAGGGAAAATGTGGGCTGAAAGGACTGAAGTTGTAACAGGAATTCCTGGCATACTCCAGCCATCATCCAAGAGTAGCAGTAGATCATCCAAAACCAAATCTTACAGTGTTCAGACTCAAATGTAGAAGTAATTTTAGCCCCAAGGTCAAAACAAACAAACAAACAAAAAATGGATAGTTTATATTCTCTGGGGGTAGATATAAAATAATGAGAGTAGTTATGATAAACATCCTATATAATAAAAGCCTAATATGGTAAGTGTACAATCGTCCAGTGATCCATTCAACCAATCAAAGTGTAATATGCTAATTATATGCTAAGGCTGCTCAAGCACTTGCTATGATGTTCACTGACTACCAGGGGGCAGACAGTTGACTGGTCAACCAGTCGCTATGACGTGCACTGACCACAAGGGGCAGATGCTCCAACTGGTAGATTAGCTTGCTTCTGGGGTCCAGCCAATAGGGACTGAGTGAGATGGGCCAGACACACCCTGGAGCCCTCCAGCAGTCCCTCTCCAGCTAGCCAACCTCCCATGTCCCTCC
Organism: Myotis yumanensis; assembly: GCF_028538775.1. Taxonomy (NCBI): domain Eukaryota; kingdom Metazoa; phylum Chordata; class Mammalia; order Chiroptera; family Vespertilionidae; genus Myotis; species Myotis yumanensis. The sequence continues at coordinate 61,256,229 of NW_027223753.1, read as the reverse complement.
CCAGCCCTGATCATGCACCGATGGGGTTCCTCAGCCTGGCCTGTGCCCTGTCGCAATTCGGGACCCCTTGGGTTTCAGCCAATCCTGCTCAATGCAGAAGCTGCCCCCTTGTGGTCAGTGTACTTCCACAAGGGGAGCACCGCTCAGCCAGAAGCTGGGCTCACAGCTGGCGAGTGCAGCGGTGATGGCCAGAGCCTCTTCTGCCTCCGCAGCAATCAGGCATCCCCCGAGGGCTTCCGGACTGTGAGAGGTTGCAGACTGGGCTGAGAGACTCCCCCAACCCCAAGTGTGTGAATTTCATGTACCTGGCCTCTAGTTTTTTAAATAAAAATAACGTAAGCTTTCTGTAGATTCAATATATTTATTTTGTTAGCTGTCTTACCAGCATCTAGAACACTGTCTAGTACATAGATGTTGTTCAGTAAATGTTAGTTATATAATTATTAAAAATGTCAATTTCATTGGAATGTTACAGACCTATCAGCCTGGTACTCTCTTCCAGCAACTGTTCTCTTTCACTGTCACAATTAGAACCAGAGCCATGGCCCACTCCTTTTCTTTCCCATCCCATCAGAGTGAATGGGACTGAGCTTCCAGGTTCTGACTGAACCTGGGCCAGTAATTCCCTTCCCTGGAAATTGTATCTTTGGATAAAGAAGGGAATCAGGTCAAGTTTCTGGGAATGACTCATACTAAGATGTAAAATTCAGGAACTGTTGACAACTTTGTTTCCCACATTAACAAGATATGGAAAAAGATAATTGATGGCATTTCTTCCATGGCCCTAGTTGTCTTCAAGTCCCAAATTAATTTATGTTTTTCCATTGTGTGACATTTGAGCATTTACAAAACAATTTTTTCAATTTTCTAAAACTAGGTCAAGGTTATTCTTTACCTTTTAATTATAATTAAAATAATTTTAATTTTTTCCTTCTCTCCCTCCTTCATTTCCTTCCTTCTTCTCTTTAACATTAGCCATTGATCCATCTATTTTCTATTTAAATTGAATATTCTTTAAAAGAGATGTATTATATTAAAATGAGTAAGCAATGATAAGTTGTCAGTTCCCTGATATCTGTTATGAGCATGTAGCGAACAGTCATAGATTGAGGAAAAGTTTTAGTTCCTCAAATATGATTACTTATTTGTGTTGATACATGCTCAAGGGCTTAATGTAGAAGATTAATATTATCAATAGGCATTTTTTATTGTTTTCCTTCTGATAAGTCTAAATGCTATATTTTCTTGATAGAATGATTGATGTAATTATTACCCTTAAGTGCCAATTATTTAAGCAATAGAGTATTCTCTACTTAGTCTGAAACTGCTAGGATGCTCTTAAGTCAAAATGTCTAAAAAATGTGTATATTCAAAACACAGTCAGGATTTGTAACACTGACCCTCTTCTCTGAACTAAAAATCTGTAGGTTACTTAATCTTAATAAAAATTATCTTTGCTACTTGAAAATCTCAGCCTTTAAAATGATATTATAAAGACCTTTGAAAGAAAAGGAATGGAAGTTTATTTAAATCTATGTGATATTTAAAAAACAAACTTGAATTAAATAAAGCACCCGTAAAACACGGTATTATTGTAACATTTATTAATAATTCTATATAATACAAGGCTAATATGCAAATAGACTGAAGGGCAGAACAAATGAACAACTGATTGCTATGATGTGAACTGACCACCATGGGGAGGGCACAGAACATGGTGGGCGTAGGCAGCAGGCGGCAGAGCGTGGAAGGTGGTGGGAGTCGGCCATGGCTGGATGGTGGAGCAGGAGAGCGGGGGCACCAGACCAAGGCAGGGCACCAGTTGCTGTAATCAAGGCAAGCTTCTGGTGGTTACTCAATTCTTTGCTCCCACGACCCACGGTCCTTCCTGGCACTTGCACCTGCTGCCAGCGCTGGCCCCGCTCACACCCACTACCAGCCCCGATTGCCCCTGAGGGTTTCTCCACCTCCCCCTGCTCCTGAGGGGTGATCAGGTCAGTAGCTGCCATTCACACTGCTGACGGTGCTGGCTCCAATCGCTCTGAACTATCAGCGGGTGTGAGTGGGCTGGCACCCTCAGCACGTGGGAACGGCAGCAGCAGAAGTGGGGGTGCTAGCAGACAGGGGACTGGGGGTTGCGGCAGGAGGGGCCTCCAGGCGGGGCCATGGAGGATGGGCTGAGACCCGCCCCTGTGCCCTCAGCAGCTTCCTGGCTCACAGTTCCTTTCAAGATGCATGAATTTATGCACTGGGCCCCTAGTAATTAATAATGGCTAATGCTGATAGTGTTTATTATGCGACATTAATAAGAGTTTTATATTATTGATCTATTTCATTATCATACAATTATCTGAGGTAAGTATCATTATAATTCCCACTTTATAGTTAAGAAAACTTTGAAGCAGAGAAGTTAAGCAATGTGCCAGTTTCACTGATAATTTATGTATCACAATTTGTTGGGGTTCCAGGGAACTCAGATGCTGGGCTTTTACACATCCATACTTGGTTGGAAGAGACTGAAATGACTAAATTCAACCCTCCAAATATCCTAGAATCATAGGAAGAGTTCAGATTAAAAAAGAAAATGAAATGGATATGAAGAGTTAACAGAGAAAAGTAAAACAATTTTCTAGTCCTAAATGAGAAAGAAGGCAAGAAAAATGTCCTTTAGGTCTTCTTTGGTAAACAATTATTTCATTTACCTTTAGGGGAATGAGAGTCTCCTACTGCAGCAAAGATGAACTTTGTTACCAGAAAGCCTAGACTCTTCTTCCTGGCTATGCCACTTCCTATCTGTGTGAGCTTGAGCGTGGCACATGACATTTCCAACATTAGATGACTCATCTTTAAAATAAAAGTAACAATTCATGCCTTATGTACTTAAGTGATTTTTTTAAGGAACAAAAAGTCTAGGCATGTAACATACTTAAAAATTGTGAAGTGCAAATGTGCATTACAAATATAAGGCATTATTTTTTAACTAGAGGCCCGGTGCACAAAATTCATGCATGGAGAGGGGGGTGGTTCCTCAGTCTGGCCTGCACCCTCTACAGTCTGGGACCCATTGGGGGATGTCTGACTGCTGGTGTAGGCCCGATCCCACAGTCGGACATCCCTCTCACAATCTAGGACTGCTGGCTCCTAACTGCTCGCCTGCCTGCCTGATCACCCCTAACCACACTGCCTGCCTGCCTGATTGCCTCTAACCCTTCTTCCTGCCTGCCTGATTGCCCATAACCACTCTGCCTGCCTGCCTGATGCCCCTAACAGCTCCCCTGCCTGCCTGATGCCCCTAACTGCTCCCCTGCCTGCCTAATTTCCCCTAACTGCCTCTGCCTGCCTGCCTGATTGCCCCTAACCTCTCTGCCTGCTAGCCCGATTGCCCCTAACTGCTCTTCCTTGCCAGCCTGATCACCCCTAACCACCTCTGCCTCTAGCCTGCCACCATGGGTTTGTTCAGAAGAACGTCTGGAAGATGTCTGGAAGATGTCTGGAAGATGTCTGGTCTAATGAGCATATTACTCTTTTATCAGTATAGATTTATCTTTATTGTTGAAAATATTACATATGTCCCCTCTTCTTTTCCCATTGACACCCTCCACTCTGCACCTGCCCCCAGGCCTTTACTACACTATTGTTTATGTCCATGGGCTATACATATATGTATGTAAATTCCCCAGTTAATCACTCCCCAACAACCCCAGCCACCCCCGTCTTCCCTCTGAAATGTAAGGCATTATTAAACTGAAGTTATAGGCTTTGAAATAGTAAATATCAGAATTGCCAATTAACCCCCCAAAACCTACTATGTAATGTTGTCTTTATGTACATTGACATCATATCATTTGTTTGAAAAGATGCCATTTAAATGTGTCATGTTAGATTTAAAATATCTTTTATTACTCAAATAGATATTCTAGTAGTTACAAAGTCTTAAGTAGCTAATAAAATTCAAGTTTAAATATGTGTAAGTTTGCTTACTGGTATTCTGAAGATTTTTCTCTTATTTTAATCATGGGTAATATTAAAAGAGTCACATCTCTAAATTGTTTTCATATTAGACTGATAAAGAATAGTATCCTTAGGCAATTGGCTTTCCAATTTAATGCAGAGCAGAGGTGAAAGCAGAGGTGAAAGCAGAGGTGATGGTAGTATTAAAATATTCAGTCCTCATTAATTTCTTAATTCACCTGAGTTGTATTATCAATCAGAATCTTATGTAGTGAGATGGAGTCTTTCTCAGGAATTTATAATACAGCTTTCCTTAATAATGTTGAAATTCATTAATAAATGTACAAAGTTCTAATTTATAACTTCCTACAAATGTTTTTTAAAAATAGATTCAGTTATACCAAAAAATCAAAACTTACTTGGTTTTATTTTATTTTTAAAATTTTATTGAGGTGACATTGGTTAATAGAATTACATAAGTTTCAGCCGTACAATTCTATAATACATCATCTGTATATTATACTGTGTTCACCACCCAATGTTAAATCTCCCTCCATCAACATTTGTCCCCCTTTGATCATGGTGTATGATCGGTTTGCTAATATTTTGTTGAGGATTTTAGCATCTATATTCATCAAAAATATTACCCTATAATTTTCTTTCTTTGTAGTGTCTTTATCTGCTTTTGGAATTAGGATAATGCTGGCCTCTTAAATGGAGCCTGGGAGTCTTCCTGCCTCTAAAATTTTTTGGAATAGTTTGAGAGGGATATGTATTAGTTCTTCTTTGAATGTTTGATAAAATTCACCTGTGAAGCCATAGGTCCAGGACATTTTGTTGGGGGTTTTATTTTATTTTATTATTTTATTTTATTTTATTTTACTTTATTTTTTCCATTGCCAATTATCCCCTCTATGCCCTCTTCCACCTCCATCACTTACCCCCTCCCCCATTTATCACCATAGTGTAGTTCATAGCCATCAGTTCTCTTTCTCTTTCTCTTTCTTTTGCTCAATTCTTCCACCACCACCACCCCAACATGCCCCCAACAATCATCACCAGAGCTCCTATGTTGGGTGTACGGGCCTTTAAAAATCTTTAAAAAATACTTTTTTTTAATCTTTTAAGGCAACTAATTTTGTCCATGTAGTATCTACTGTGCCTATTACACCCACGCTCAATTTAGTCATCCTGTCTCTTGCTTCAACTTCAATGCCAGATATTTAAAAGAATTTGATCATTTGACTTCAGAAAGTACACTGTATTCCCTGCAAGTTCATGAATTCCATGGACACTAAACACAAACATGTTGAGATGGGCTTTTTAATTTGCTATAAGAAAACTCCATATTATTATATATTAAGCTTGGTCGATTTTCTTCAGCTGATTTCTTAGTAAATGAGTTTGGAATTTTCCACTGCAAGAATTTATATATGGGCCTCATAGAAAAAAAAAATGTCAGCGGTATTATCTTGTCTACAACTTACTAACTGGGTGACTTTGCCTAAATTACATAACTTCTGGGCCTAGATTTCTCCATGGATAAATTTAGTTTATTAATCATATCTGTCTCATAGATTGACTGGAAAAAAATTGATCAGTTTATATAAGTAAACTTCATAGATCAGTGCCTGCCACATAGAAAGTGTTCAATAAATTTAGCTATGTTTTCTGTTATCAGATTAACACTCTCATTGTGCATATGAGATTATTGAAATCCATAGATATACTGGGTCTTACCCAAGGGCACTCAGCAGTATCAGGATGAGGCATGCCTGTCAACTTCATTCTTCCTTGAATCAGTAATAATCAACTATTCCTTTGTGTTTCTTAGTTCTTTGCACAATGCCCTGGAACATACTAGTAGGTCATTAAATATTTGTTGAGTAAGTGAATTAATGACTATTTAAATAAGATATTTCATTGATTAATAAAACTATCATTATAAGTATACTCTAGGTAAAATGATAAAAGCTCTTCCTTTCATCCTTTTGTAGTTATTCCTAACATAGTTCAAATCAATTCAGAATAGTTAGTGATACCATTATTAGCCAGTTATTAATAACTAGAGTCCTGATGCACGAAATACGTTTAAGGGTAGGCTTTCCTTCCTCTGGCTGCAGGCACTGGCTTCCCTCTAGCACTCAGGACCTGTGCTTCCCTCCAACCACTGGCAGGCACCCGGGACCCGGGCTTCCCTCGCAGCGCTGGCTTTGTCCGGAAGGTCGTCCAGAAGGACGTCTGGTCTAATTAGCATATTATGCTTTTATTATTATAGATAAAAAGGCAGAAAAGGGAAGGCCAGACATTATAACCATGGCTATCTGGGCAGCTTCACCAGAAAGCTGCAACTTTACACTCCCCAGAGAACCACTGGTCCTTTCCTTGCAGACCACTGGGGGAAGGGTTCCAACAAAAGGGAGATGGAAGCATGCATAGTGAAGTAGGGGTGATGTAGGGAAGGTACTTACTATTAATCTAGCCAGAGGAACTATGGATTGACCAGAGGGAGTGAGGCCACTTCAAGCCCTTGAAAATTTAAGGATACATGATCCCCTAGGCCTAGACAAAGGAGCTTGCTCCCTTGGTGATCTTGGCTCTTGTAGTTCTCTTGCATTCACCCATGTTCCTAGAAGCCTCATGGCCCTTGGCCAAGTGAACCCCACATGCAATGGACTGATGGACTGCAGCTATAAACACAAACTAAGCTAGCCTGATGCTGGATTGGACTGTACCCCAACATGGAACAGAAGCTCTGGGCAACTGCTTCCATCTTAACCCTAATAAAGACACAGCTGGATTTTCTCCTTGGCTGGATAAAGCAAAATGGGATCTTGGAAACTCAGTGGTTTAATTCCACACCAATAAAGCTTTCTACAATATCTCATCCTCCTGTGGGAGTGTCAGAATATTCATTTTCTAGTGACATCACAAGAAATCCACATCTCTCAGCATCAGGTGGGGACAAAGAGAGCTCCCCACTGATAACAAGTAGGAAGACAATTTTAGTGATCTTGACACCCCTCTTTAATCAATGATGGAATTTTAGAGTGTAGTACACCTACTTCTCTTAGATTTTGCAATTATTGACTATCTGATTGCAAGTTCATCTTGGTTTAAGTGTAAACTTATTTCCAGGTATTGCTACAATAAAGACATTTATATCAACACCATGTAGATCCTGCTGTATATGGAATAAAGTTCCTAACCACCTTTTGCTAGTGCCTCACAAAAGTGATGTCCAAGGACTGTTCAGATTGGCATAACTATTAAAACTAATCATGAAGGAGATTTTGTCTTGTAGATTGAGCATAAAAATGACAAAATACTGATTATTTCTGAAGAACAGAAAAACAAAATTATAGAAGGCATTAAACATATAAATAAGGAGGAAAAACATGAGAAAAATGAGAAGATAAAAAGAAAAGTGAATAGTTTTTAAGCTTCATAACTCAATCGATGTATATTTTTTATGCCTATCTAGTTTTGTATGTGTAAGGAAAAAAGAACAAGTAGCCTAGTAAAGATGAAAACTTGTTATCATGGGGTCTTGTGTTAATTAAATGACCATTTACCATTATTTCTTACCATTCCTTTTGTGATTACATAAAAAAAGTGTTTGTAGAGGTCCTCATTCTGAGCACTCAACCCCTTACTGCCTGAATTATTTTGGCTTCTTGGATATGGCTCAACCTGAAAGAGAATGAAGGATTGATAAAGCCAAGAATCCTTCTCTCCACATTTTTCGCTCTATTTGGACTAGAGCCCTCACCTTTCCCATCACTTTGAAATAGAGAGAGAGATAACTGAAACACACACACACACACACACACACACACACAATAAATTGACATGATTATTCAACAAATCTGTGTTATGCACCTCGTCCATACTGGCTATCATGGAAACGAAGATGGAAGACAAGTACCTTTCTGTCTGCTGCTTATGATCTAATATTTTGTCTGATCACCAACAGGATGGATTAGTCCTTCAAGGCAACTGGACTTGTTAGTTACAGACCATGGTTCAATGTTTAGAACTTCCTGAAAATAACTTATTTTAAAAAAAGTAATCTTGGATTACAAATTGGAATCCATATTTTTCTCAACTTTTAAACATTTCCTGACTTTTTAAATGTTTTATTAAACATTGTTCCTTTTGATTGCTTTGCTCTGTGTCCTTTCCTAAATGAAAATGTACTCCTTAAGTGATGAATCTTGAAATAAATAAAATTTAAAAATCCAGCATTATAGGTAAAGAGAGTAACCCATAATCATGACTCAGAAGAACAGATTTATTTTAGTTACAAATTCTTAATAATCTCTCAAATGTCATGCTAATGACTCAGTGTTTATTCATCCATCATACAAAACACCACATACTGAGAAGCCTTCAAGGCTACTTTAGAGTCTCCCTTGTCTGAAAGTCACCTGCAATTATTTACTCACCCACCTCGCAGAGGCACTGGATGATGTGACTAATGTGTCATTGGTAAGTGCTTAAAATGTTACATATGAAAAGTCAGATTTACATCTTGTATTTATTTATAGAAAGTCATTGAAAAGGTTGGATAATGAAATAGTCTTTGGAGACCGTCAGCAAAAGAACCTGTCTGAGAGGTTGAGAAATCATTTTTAAAACCTAGCTCACCGAGAGAGGACTGCAGTTGCTGTAAAGCATTGGCCCCCAATGGTATCTTACCCAATACTCTCGATATACATTATATTACATCACTGCTGCCATCTGTACACAACACTATTTTTTAGTGAGAAGTGAGTGTGATCAGATGCAGCTCTTGAGACTATTATGATTTTATTTTAAATGGATGTGTTTTAGTACCTCAGCCTTTAGCACGAGCCACTATTGTATTTTAAGACAGAGTTGTTGCCTCTTTTAAAAGTCAAACAAATCTTGAGGTTGTGATCTAAATGTGCATTGTTTTCTTTTAGTAAACTCTATAAAAATTTCCCCCATATCCCAGTTATTTTTTCTGCATTTAAGGAAACAAATTATAGCTCAAATCCACTGGGATTCACACATTTTTAAGTGTTCATGCTCGTTCTTGTAAGTTAATAAGAAAGTGTATTTATATAAATGAAGAATAATATTCTCTGCAGTTTCTAAAGTGAAGACAAGTTATGAGCTCACAGTAAATTAAACATGAAACCAAGATATTCTGGACCACACTGTGGTATGGCACATAAGGAACGAGAATAAGAAAGAAGTAAACTAATACTTATCAGTGTGCCTTTGGGAGGGAAAGGAGGTTGTGGTATTGACTTTCCAGTCAAATACAGAATCTCTCTAAAGTATAGCATCTCACTGACCTTTTAATTCAGTATTCACTCAATAAACATGATGATTCCTTATGATTTATAGTGAGAATATAAAATGGGCAGGGGAGAAATAGAGGGCTTATAAGTATACAAAAATCTAATAGGCAGCATGCACCCACTCCCTCCAAATGTGTCCATGGCCTAATTTCTGAGACCTATGATATATCTGACATTTCACGTCAAAAGTGACTTTGAGGATATGTAGTTAAAATATGGAGATTATTTTGGATTAGCATGGCCCAATCTAATCACACAAACCCTAAAAGCAGAGAACTTTCTCTGGCTGGAGACAGAAGATATGCATTTGATGATTTTCTGAAGAAGGAAGTTTATAAGTTCCAACTTACAAACATGATTCTTATCAACTTTGCCTGGAAAGAAAAAAATGTAGAGAACATACTACCATTACCCAGCATGGCCATAGGCCCATATCAATATTGAATTCTTAGAAGGGAAAAATCCCTTGAGGAAAGTGAAATTCAAAATATACATCTAGATAACTAAATGTAATATACTTCTGTAGTGAGTGATTGAATACAGGCTAACTAAAATATGGAAAAGCTCTGATCCTAATATCTTGGTAGTGATCTCTGTAACTTTGGACATTTTATCTGAAGAGATTCAAAAAAGTAGTCAGGAGTATTACAGATCCTGCTTGTTCCTCTAGAAGAATATCAAAATGAGAAAAACACACATGCAATTTATCCAAAAGGAAACTTGGTTTAATTTAGTAGAAATAGTATTCAGTATAATATTACCTCCAAAATTTGAGTGTGTATATGTGTTGCAAAGGTGGGGGCAAGTTGAATATTCAAGTGTTTTATAAATTACTAGTAGCCCTGCACAAGAATCCGTGCGCCAGTAGCTCGCTGCCGCCCTCCAGTAGCTCTCTGCCCCTGCCCAGCCCTCCTGTAGCTCCCTCCGCCCCCCAACCCCCCCGCCCATAGCTTGCTGCCCTGCCCCCTCCTGTAGCTCTCTACTGCCCGCTTGTAGCTCGCTGCCCCACCCTCCTGCTGATCCGTGTTTTGGTCATTAGATGGTCAGTCATTACGTTTCACAGCATAGCTACCATTTGCATATTACATCTTTATTATATAGGATAAGTCATTTTTCTCCTTATCCTTTCTTTTAATCAGCTTTGAAGAATTGTTTATTACATGAAGGTGGAATTACTACTTGTTAATGATATGATTATGACTGTTATACATACACCCTAGTAATCACTTATGAAAATTGGTAGAAACTTTTAAATACAAATTTATATATAAACAACATTTTTTGAGGAAAAGCAAAATAAAAAATGATGATGTGGGGTTGTTCTTAATGACTGGTTATAATAATCACAGATATTAAAAGTCAATTTCTAATATAGAAAAAGATAAATATTTTGCTATCTTGATAACAAAAGGGATTAGGAGCAAGAATGGATACAGAGGCTGTATAAAAAGTAATTTTAATGTTATACAATTTTATATTGGAAAAATAAAAAATATTATTCTTATTATGTAAACTATATAAAATAAAGATGGACAAAATCCTTCCTCATGGAACATTTGTAACAAATGCTGGAGTAACAGTGCTCAAGGTCAGGTTATAAAAATCCTGAAAGATATGATTGGATCAAGGAATATTAATTAGGGAGCAATTCATCAAATGGATAAAAAACAATTGAGATAATCAGATGTAGAAATAGTTTTCCCTAAGGAGAATTCCAGTAGATATATCTGCTTATCCATGTAGTTGAATAGATCCAATTTGTTGATCTTCGTACATAAAAAAAAAATTCTCTTCATTTGTAAGAGTAAATAAGATTGGCTTTATTAGGGAGTGTGAGCTCTGGGTTTCAGTATTGGATTTAGGAATCAGGAAGCTTTTTGCAAACTCTATAACAATAAAAATGCTTCTAAAAAGACAAGTTAGTATTATATAGCAGGATCCTTTGAGAAGGGATAACTCTCAAACATGTTGACACTATAATTGAAAGCGACCATACATTAAAATTCAAGTACACAAATATACCAAAGTGATAAACTTATCTAACACCTGGAATTTTAATATATGTGACAAAACAGATGGAATTTCTTTTCTAAGATTTAGTATTTCTGATAATGCTCATGACATGTTACTTAATATAAATAGAACAAGTACATAGTTGTAGTTTAGAATCCCAAATATAGGAAATATTATTTTAAATATAATTTTTAAAAAGTCAGTATCTCAAAAATTCCATCAGTTAAGGCTGAAGGTCTCTATAAAGATTAGTTACTCTGAAAAATAATAAGCATTCAGAATAATAATTTAGTGCATGAAGAGTATAATAAAGATCCATGTGTTAAAATACTACTATTAAGAGATGAAAACAAATAAAAATATAATGCTAAATGATTTGAAATAGGGCTTGATAATTTTTTTAAATTTCTATAAACCAAATGTATCATGTTAGCATAATATATTTTTTAATGTTTCCCAATTTTTAATTCAATTATTCATTTAGAAACATGTATTATAAATAGAATAAAGTTCTTTGATAATATATTACTTTATAGCTAATTTTTAAAAAATATGTTTTTATTTATTTTTTAGAAAGAGAGGAAGGGAGGGGGAAAGAGAGTGAGAGATTGATGAGAGAGAAACATCTATCAGCTCCTTCCTGTATGCCCCCTACTGGGAATCCAGCCTGCAATCAGGCATGTGTCTTGACCAGGAATTGAACCTGTGTCCTTCCAGTGCATGGGACAACACTCAACCAAGTGAGCCACACCAGCCAGTGCTTAGCTGGGTTTTTATCGCATAGTACGCATAATTGGTTTAATTCATTAGTACCAAAGCAATCATTTTCAATCCCATTTTGACACATGAAATCCTGATATCTATTAACAGATGATGAATTGCAATGCCTTCAGTTAATGTAGATAAAGAAAAACGTTAAAATCACAATGTGGTTCGGTTATTTTGCAGGAGGGTAAAAAGCTTAAACATGCTCCATCCAGTGTCTATAGCGCATCCATCTTGGAAACTAAGTGTTCTGCCAGGAGAGCTGGCATTCACATTCACAAAAGAGACGTAATTTTTGCTTTGCTTCACCACACTTCCTTTGAAAATGCACACCAGAAGAGGTTCAGCAATTCCACTCTGTGTGAGGCTACCTGTGCTTCAATAAATCAAATACTTGGTGGGAATCTTAGTTTGAATATGTTAACCTTGAGAAATAACAAGTCATGAAGGCATTGAAAAAATGTCTAAAAATAAAAGATGAGAAGCAAATATAATTTTCTCTTTTATTTCAAGCTCTGAAGTCCATATCTATCAAATATTAAAACAGCATTACTTTAAAATGTTCAAATGGAAAAGGCAGAATCTGTGTTCTTACTTAATTGCCATTCTGTAATATAACATAGTCACATGTTTACATGTCAAGTTCATTTTAATATTAGTCCTAAACATTTTTTGTTCTATTTAAGATGAAAACAATGAAATAGCTTGCTCTCTTCCATATTTTTTTCTGTAGCATTATAAAATTCATTAGGTAGTCACTATTTCATAATCTGTAAAAAACACAAAATTTGGTACACATACCATTATAGATAGTGATTCTGGTCTAGTGACAGGAGTTGGAGGGATTTTGTTCAGGACATTTCTGTGTCCTGAGTCTTATTGGCAAGGGCCAGTTCAGAAATAGAGTGATGACATTTTCTAGGCACTATTAGGTGGTGAACATTTAATAAATCGATATATATGATCTGTGGTTTCAAAGTGAAGTGAGGTATTGGGTTGATAACGTTTTCAGGATGCTGAAATCATAGCATAACTTTGGTTGACTTTTCATAGCTTTAATTGTTGGAGCTCTTGGAATATAACTATCTAGGGTGTAAAAGGTCTTCCACATGAATAAGAAACCCAGAACTCTTAAGATGACATAGGGAGCAGACATGATTCCAAGTTGCTAAGAGTAAGCAAGCTGAATGCCAGTAATAAAACCAAAAGCATCCAAACCATCAAAAATTGAGGAGGGCCCAGCCAATGTGGCTCAGGGGTTAAAGTCAACCCATGAACCAGGAGGTCATGGTTCAATTCCCAGTCAGGGCACATGACTAGGTTTTGGGCTCAATCCCCAGTAGGGGGTGTACAGGAGGAAGCCAATCTCATTATCGATGTTTCTATTTCTCTCCCTTCTCTCTGAAATCAATAAAAATGTATTTAAAAAGAAAAAAAAGAAAAATAATTGAGAAGGGACTATCTTAGAGGGTATCATCAGAATATGGCACCCTATAATTCATTTTTTCAAAACTCATCACACCTGCAGTTCCTCAATAATGTCTTCCTCAATAGATGTTTAACTGAATGAAGGTTGGAAATATTGGAGTCCATCCTATTTACAGCCATTTTCAATGCCTTGAACAGTCCTTACCACATAGTAGTGCTTAATGTGTACTGATTTATAAATTAGCCAAGAAGCTTCTTCTCAATAAATTTGCGACTCAAGGAAATTGGAGAGTGACTTAACCCCCAAGGACTTTCTTTTTACCAATCAGAGGGGACTATGACAAAGGGATTTGAACTCAATATAAAAGTTGAACTCCAATTTTTCTTTATTAATTATTATTTTTTTTATTGATTTCAGAGAGAGGAAGGGAGAGGGAGAGAGAGATAGAAACATTAATGATGACAGTGAATCATTGATTGGCTCCCTCTTGGTAGATGCTCAACTACTAAGCCACACAAGTTGGGCTCCAATTATTCTTTTTTCTCATCACTGCCTCTCTGATGTAACATATTTTTTAGTCTTGTGAGGTCCATAAAGAGTCATAAATTTTGAAACATTTAAGATTATTGCTGAGCAGATATTTCTAGGGTTGTCATGGCAGGCAGAACAGCATGATGATTGGTTGAGATTATATTTCTCATAAACCCTCATAGAAAATGTCAATGAAAAAGAATAAAATGTTTTTTTATGTACAATAAAGAATGTCATTTAATTACAGTTTTTACTCTCATCCTCATTTTGGTTTGAATCAACTGTATAGGTAGACAAAATCCAAAAGTCCTTTCTATTCAATTCATTTTTATCATAGATTCCAGTCACTGATTCAACAATTATTTACCAAGTGTATAAAATGTACCAGGCACTGTTCTAGGCCATGAAGTAATGGCATTGGAAAGGATTAATATTCTTCATGATTCTTAACATTCTATTTGGAAGAATCAATAAGCAAATATAAATCATGTATGAGGGGGGAAGGTATCTTTAATCTGACAATGCAAAATACTTTAAAAAATAAAGCAGATAAGCCTGGCTGGTATGCTCAGTGGTTTAGCATTGACCTATGAACCAGGAAGTCATGGTTCGATTCTTGGTCAGGGCATATGCCTGGGTTGTGTGCTTGACTCCCGATAAAGAATATGCAGGAGGCAGCCAATCATTGATCCTCTCTCATCACTGATGTTTCTATCTCTTTCTCCCTCTCCCTTCCTCTCTAAAATCAATAAAAATATTTTTCAAAAAATAAAATAAAGCAGACAGGAAGGGACTGTTCATAATTTGGATGGAGAAGGTACTTTAAATAAAGCAGTCAAGAAGTTCCTCTCTAAGGAGCTAACATTTGAACAATGACTCAGATGATAGATAGTAAAGAGAAAATTATGTAAGGATTTAGCAAAGAACATTTCCTGTGGATCAGTTTAAAGGCCCTGAGATTAAAATGAGTTTAGGCCATTTAAGGAGCATCAACAATATCCATGTTGCTGGGTGGGTGACTGAGTCAGTGGAAAAAAATTAGAAATCAGTAATTGTAGTGTTTTATACTCAGTGCTGAACACTTCCTATGTTATCCATAATGTAATGGGGCACTTTTAAGGGATTTAGTTTGATGTTGAGGGCCAGATGTATAAACTTAAAGAAGGATATAGTCATATATCCTTTGTTCCATTTTAAACATTTCTTTCACTGCTTTGTGGAAAATATACTATGGAACTAATAAATAAATAGGAAGACTAATTAAAAAATGACTATTATATTTAGCCTAACCTAATAATTGCTTAGGTTAGGATCCTGATTGTATAGATGACAAAAATAAGATTGAATTTTATGTATTTTGATGGTAAAGCTTACAAAACTTGCTTATTGACTAGATAGAGAGAATTGAGGAACAAAAGACGCTCAAGGTTATTTCATGAACAGTTGAATGTGTGTGTAGTTGTACCTTTAATTAAGATGGAAGCAGCTTGAAGGATCAGATTTGGGAAGTAAAATGGGTAGTAATAAAAAGTTATATATATAAGTATATATATACACATATATATAATGTAAAAGGTTTTTTAGATATACAGTTCAGAGATGATACAGGGCTGAGAGTTGGCATAAAACTATAATGTATTCAAAGTCATAGAAGTGGATAATATTTTTGGTAAGTAAAGTAGAGAGGAAGAGAGAACATTGGATGTGACAAATTTCAAGTGAGAAAAGGGAAAATATTCAGGAAAGAAAAATTTGACATAGTCAATCAAATAGGAAGCAAACAAAAGGAACCAGTGGCTCAGAAGTCAAATGGGAACGGACTGGTCAAGAACAAAAGAGTAAATGTGGTGTCTGTTGCTGCCGAGTGTTTGAACATGATGAGGAAATACAATTGATCATTGGATTTTATACAACATGGATTCATTGATGACCTTATAGAGAGCAGTTTCAATGGTGCAGTGGTGACAAAATCCTAATGGTAATACATTAATAATGGAGTTAACAGATGAACAAGTAATCAGTGAACATATACTAATCACTAAAAGAGCTTTGTTTCAAAAGATTACTAAGAAATGTGATGGTAACTGGAGGTAGAGGGGTTTTTAATGATAAGATCATTCCATTTTCTTTTATTTCTTTTGAATATGATCCAACAGAGAAGGTAAAAAAAAATGGTGGCAAAGGGTAGAAAATAAATAACTTCAGGAGCAAAGTCTTTGAGTAAGAGGGAAAGGGCTGGAGCCCCGGTTGATGTGTTACCTCTCTTTGAGAGCCAGAATGATTTACATTGTGAGAGCAAAACTAATGTAAAGAATAAGGTTACAGGTGGGTAACAGATTAGTGGTAGAAATGTGAAATCATTGTTTCTCTACTGTTTCATCATTGATTTTTAAATTACTTGACCACCAATATGAATGAGGCCTAAAAATGATTTTAGAGTTATAAAATTATCTGCAAGAGAGACATTCCAATTTTAATGATGAGCGATGAGGTCTAAGTTAATAAGTAAAAGAGATAAATATGCGAGTAAAGGCAATAAACGATGAATATGTGGTAGGGACAAAAGACTTAAACTCCTGTGTAGTTGAAACATTATTACAGTGTAGATGATAGAGAGCTGAGGAAATATGTGAGATGGTAGAGAGAATGTAGGATGCTTGACTATGGGCAGTTAGAAGTGGAGTCATTATTGGAAATGGCAAATTCCAATGTATGAACATAAGCTTGAATATCTGCAGCAGGGTAAGCAAAAAGTTGATTGGTGACATGGTCAAAACATATTGGTGATATGGTTTCAGTTGAAACCAGCATTAGAAGAATCACCTCTGTCACTTTTTAAGTTTTAAGAATGATGCCAGAACTCCTCTGTAGAGGAAGACAGTGAGCCAGTGCCAAAAAATAGTAATGAGCGCGGGAGGTAATGTTGAGGAAAACGTGGGTGATAGAGTGTGATGGTATGTACTTCTTTGGCATTGTGGTAATTGACATGTAGTGAAAAAAATCTACCGAGAGCTCATAATTAAGACAGGCATTTTCAGGCTTTCATGATACATGGAGTATTATAGCAAAGGTGACTCCACTGGAGAGCAGGGGGAGCTGTTGTCTTCAGAGATACCTCAGTTTCAATAAAGGATGGCAGGTGAAGGATGGAATGTCAACCATGACATTGAGGCTATGTGAATTTTGTTGTTTCCAGAAAATGAGCTCTAGAGGGTATAGTGAGAACTCATTTTTGTAGACTTGGGATATTCAAATAATAATAAAAATTACAATTTAATTATGATAATGTTAGTAGTCACTGATATGCATTAGGTGATTACTATATACTAGGCACCATGTTATGTGCTTTGTATATCTTACTTAAATTTATCTTTACAATATCCTATTAATTAGTCTATTATCTGTATTTTGTGGCTTTAAAATGTTAAGTAACCTGCCTAAAATTATTTAGCCAGGATTTGAATCCATATCACTGACACAATGACTAGATTTCTAAAAATTGCTTTGTTTCTAATTATAGCAATCATTTGTTAGCCATGCATCTCTTTCTTCATGTTGGTATAATGACCAGTCTATAGAATGCTATGGCATTTAACTACAAATGTAAGTTAGATGGGCTATATTAAAATATAGGTTAGTATTATTATAAAAATATCTGATTATTTTGATCAGTTACAAACAAAAGTTTATAAAATACCTTAGTAATAACTGTATCTGTTCTTGGTGAATTCAAAGGGAAGATTGCATTTCCTCTCCTTTTCCCATTTATATTTTCCTCCTTTCTCCAGACCTCAAAGCTAGGGCCATTGGGACTATGAGATTTTTCAGGTTAAATTCACTATTTATTAATTTGTTCATGGAACAAATACATGTCAAGTCTTCATGTTATATGTTAGAAACTGTGCTAAGCACAGTGGAGAGTAAGACAGATATAATTCCTTGCATCTTAGAATACAGCACCCAGTGGGAAAGTCAGACACTAAATGGATAATTGCACAGTTTTGAACTTTAAAGTAGAATTCTGGGAAGTGCTTTGGATAAAAAAATACAGATTCCAACATGAATATATAACAGAAAAAATGCAGATATTCTACAATAACTTCCTCCATAGAGTTGCAAGTCACATGCAGTACTCTTAATGGTGTGTTTGCTAAAATGAAGATGGAATCTATTACCAACCTCATTTATCTCTGGTTAGGTCAGATTTACGCAGAACCAAAGCAAAGCAAGGGTTGAGCGATTATATAACTGATATAGATTTTAAAATTTCCAATTGATGCTGTAGGCCAAGAAACCAAACCTCTCAGCTTTTGCAGCAAGTCAGACAATAGAGGAAATAAGACCTAGGCCCTCTGGCTCCTAAGCCAGTCCGTATCTCCTAGACCACAGACCATTTCAGGATTAATTTTATGATCCAACAATTCTGAATAAATCTTTGCATTTGTGCTCACTGCTCTGTTTTCTGTGTTAAAGGAAAAGAAAATCTTTCTTCCATTGACCTTGAACAACAAAACATTATCATAAAATAGCCACATCCTCTATTCCCAGCCTAATCTATCGGAAATATTAAGAAATATTAGAAAACTGCTATCAAAAACCTACAAAAGACACATAGATATTCTGGCTTAAGAGTAATTTTGTCCCTACAACTTTAGACTCATCTTTAGAAATAAAATGTGTAATTTAAAATGCCTTTAATAAGTTATCATCTGTTAAAATTTCCTGCTGAAACTCAAGGTCTGATCATTGCAGAATTATGGGGAGACCAGGTAGCTTTACTTAGTACCAGACTTCTTCCCACTATTAGCTGAGTTCCCTGGAATTTTAGGAACCACGGAGACCAGCGAAACTAAAGCCATCCTCTTGCCTTTTAGCCCCAGCTCTTTGGCAAAAGAATAAAAAGGAGGCCAACCTTAAGAGTTATAGCTTCTAATGTCTTAGCTGCCCCTTAATAACTATGTATTCAGAGCACATCGACAATAGTGCGACTGACATTGTTACTAATATAGAACAAGTCAAAATACAAAGAATTTTAAATGGCTCAGAGTCTTTAAAAATGATTTTTGGATCCGTTTCCTCTTCTAAACCAGAGGCTCCTGCTGCTCCTGTAGGTAGTGAGATCTCTAAAGGGCCAGACAATGGTGACTGTGATGAATGGTCTTCCTAGTCAAAGGTGCCCTGAGTGAAAAGCCAAAGAATGAAAAGCTGGTCTCACTTGTGTGATGCCGGTCTTGGAGACAATGAGTGTCTGTGCATGTACTTTGAAAGCCAGACCTTTTAAGTCGATTGTTAAGCAGTTAACTGTTAATACTGCGAAATGTTCCATTCTCCGGTGGTGGTGAATTTACGTCAAAAACTTTCCAGGCAAGTGTAAACCTAAAGCTGCCTTCCGTTGAGCTTAAATAATTTAATTGCTGCTTTTAACATGGAAGAATTTAAGCTTTTAAAAGTCTGAAGAAAATAGATCCAATAAGTAAGGATTATTCACTATAATTGACATTAATATATAATTTACATACCAAAATGTCCCCAGTTCTTAACAAGTGCAAATAAGTAAAATTAAGAGTGAGAAGAGTTATCCCACAAGACCAAAAATAAAATTACTAACTTTTTCTTTGGTTATTACTTTGGAGGTTGTTATAATTTGCTTTAAATTACTGGTTAGCATTTCTTCAAGGCAAGTTTAAATCGTGCAAAGGCTAATCAGCAAAAAGTTCAAACAGGTTATTTTATTAGTGACCTAAATATGTTGTTCAATTAAGTACCAAAGGAATCAAATCTACATTAAGTTGTACATTCAAACAAATAGAAATAGCCCTCGCTGGTTTGGCTCAGTGGATAGAGCCGAGGCCTGAGGACTGAAGGGTTCCCGGTTCCATTCCAGTCAAGGGCACAGGCCTGGTTTGCGGGCTCGATCCCCAGTAAGAGGCATGCAGGAGTCAGCCAACCAATGATTTTCTCTCATCATTGATGTTTCTATCTCCCCTCTCTCCCTTCCTCTCTGAAATCAATAAAAATATATTTTAAAAAATAAATAAATAAAAGAATCGTTAAGCTAAGCAACTTTCCCCTCAAATCCCACTCTAGTGTAAAATTGCATCAAAAGTATTATGATATTACACCACTACCTACATCAATAAAATGCCAGTTTGACATATTGTGAAGAAAAATCGGTTTCACTGCAATAAGCCCAACTCCCTAGAAAGAACAGGAAGTGAGAGTTATAGAGTATGGCTCATCCACAACAAGCCATGGGAGACCACAGAGCCGGCTGATTCTGCTGTGGCACAGCGGCCTTTCTTTCACAAGGGCTGGTTTCCGGCCACAGGAACCTTGCTTCCTTAGACTCTACATTTCACTAGTGTGACAAGACAGACAGGTAACTCTGAGGAGTCAATAGCGAAATCAGAATGGGACCCTGGCCTTCTGTGCCATGTTATTCTTCTATTCCAATTTGACTGCACATCCATTTACAATCTAACTTGTATTTTAATATTCATAATAAGCTTTTCATTTGGGTAATGAAAACAGCCTGCTTATAGAAAACCACATGACTGCCAACATGTGATCAGGAAAAAACTAAAATGTGGGACCTTTCAGTCTTGATTTATAGCATCTGAAGTATAAGTATAGTTGCCAAGTGCAAATTTACTATTCATTGAAGTCCTGGAACAATGAAAAGGTATAAATAATCAGACAACTGTGGATAGACAATAAATCTGCTTCTGGCTTCCTTTCTATTGATGTTTCATAAGGGAATCCAGGATATTGTGGAGTCATGTCCCTGACCTTTGAAGGTGACGTGATAGCCATTCAGTTCTAGGGAAATCTAAGAATGGTAGAATGCACCAGCTACTTCTCTGATCTAAAAGAAAAAATTCTTCTTATTATTTTTTGTCTGTTTGATGTGGGGGCTTGGGATCTGCCTTCCTCCTGAATAGGTAATGACATCCTCCTAGCATAACATATGATCCTTTCCAGTTGCAGATACTTTGACCAGACATCTTTTATTCTGTATCCCTGTAGCTTTCCCATAACCCTCAATAATACTATCTTTGAGATTTAAAACAATTCAGGCCTCATCACTGAACTTACTAAACCTTCCTCTACCTCTATTCTTTTCAGGAATCAGAAAAGAAACTTTATCTTTGGGGATATAAAATATGTCTTCATGGAAAAGTCAACTTTTGTGATGGACTTGGAAAAATGGCTAGCATTTCTTTTATGGAATTATCAAGGGTGTTTTAGGTGAAAGAGTACATAGGAACAATGGTATTTTAGGTAAATTAGTTGAGTTGAACATTAGAGATTTGTGAGATAAAAAGTTGAAAAGTGAGCTTGAGGCTTTGTCATGGAAGGACTTGAGAAAGAGGAAGATTCATCCTTAATTCAACATGCAGAGGTTTAAAGATATTGAGGTATTGAGCAATAATAATACAATCTCAACTTCATTGTGCAAAGATTAATTTAACTATAGTGTATGAAAAACTGGAAAGGGAAGAGGGCAAGGGAATTGATTTAGACAAAATAATACTAAAGGCTGACTATGGTTTGGACATAATAAATGGAACAATTCTTACACTCTCCTTCAGTTATTTGCTCAGGCTGCTCTCTTTATCTTCACTGCTCATTTTCTATCTCCCAAATTTAGCTAATGAAGAATAATTTTATACTTCAAAGCACAATTCAAATCTAAATTTTCATAAATAATATCTAAGATCTTTAGGGGAACTCCCTAATGCCTTAATATGTTGTAATAATGAGTTACATGGCTCAGGGTAGGCAGCCAAACAATGTGTATCAAGTGACTGAATACAATTACACATAGAGACTTGTATTGGGTTAAAGTTATTTTTGTATAAATTTGCCTTACACAATCAGGATAACAGGGTCATCTTTAAATAAAGAGATTTGCACATACTAGGCAGTGAAACTTTTAAATTAAATTGAACTCTCAAATTTTCTGTAGATGTATTAATCTAATAAATCCACATGTGAGAATGTACAATATAAAATAGTTGGATTCATCATTATATATTATCACATAGAGTGGTTTCCAGACACTATGACATTGAATAAATAATAATAGAATATGCCATTCTTCTAGATGGAGGTTAAATAAAATAAAGACTGATTTTCATCAGATGATCACAAAAAGTCATCAAGATTATTGGAAATCATGGCAAAAAGGAAAGCTAAAACTTCAACTCTAATTATGAGTGTGTGCTTGTCATCAATTGTTTTTTGCTTCTGAATTTATGTCTACTCTTCTTTTCCTGACTTATTAGGCTGAAACCAGACCCTGCCAACCTCTCTCCTTTGCTAGCAGTACAGTGATAGCAAAGAGTGCTGTAGAGACACCCAATGCGGCTTCCTAACTCTGCTATCCCTATATTCTTTGGTGCTCTCTTAACCCCTTTTAGTAGTTGACCCCTTTTATCAATTGAATACCTCTTACTACTAATTTTTTCCTGCTCAAATTATAGGTGTCTTTGTCTGCTGAATTGACCTTGACTTAAACAGTCTGTACACAGATTTCCCAAAAAGCAGGCAAACATTGAAAATCAGGATGCCTTTGTCCCAGCGTTGGCTACGTCACATAAGGGAATATTCTGTTTCAAATGCAGCTTTTGGAATCCTTGCTACACCTATAGAGTTTCCAAGGAATTTCTTATAAATAGGTGCCCTTCATCCTGAAAACAAATGAATGAGTCAATTTTGTAATGCCAGCAATCTTATAGGCATTCACAGGCTTTGAGACATTCTGGCAATATTTGATCTTCCCATAACAGATGCTCTAAGTTGACCAAATCAATCAATCACTTCCTCTCTTCCTAAATAATGAGTCATAGTTAATAGGTAGAATCTAAAGTAAGACCCACTAAACAGGAGCCATGAGATAGTAGGAAACACAAATAAATAGAAAACACAGGGTAAAAAGTATCTGTTGCTCTCATAGTAGCCTACATTTTATTTTATAACATTACCTTTTTAAAAAAAAATGAGGTAACATTGGTTTATAACATTATATTTGTTTACGATGTGCAACGTTATGATTTGATATCTGTATATTATATATCATGCTTACCACCAAAGGCCTAGTGTCCATTTGTCTCTATACACCTGAACCCCTTTACCCAGTTCACTCTCTCTCTCTCTACTCCTTTAACTTCTGATAATCTATCGTCTGCCTTTTTCATAGCATTATTATAACTGTGAAGTTGCATTTAGATCAGGGGTGGGCAAACTTTTTGACTCGAGGGCCACAATGGGTTCTTAAACTGGACCGGAGGGCCGGAACAAAAGCATGGATGGAGTATTTGTGTGAACTAATATAAATTCAAAGTAAACATCATTACATAAAAGGGTACGGTCTTTTTTTTTTTTTTAGTTTTATTCATTTCAAACGGGCCGGATACGGCCCGAGGGCCGTAGTTTGCCCACAGCTGATTTAGATACTTCTCTTCTCCACTGGGCTCAGAGCTTCACAAGAGTAGAAATTGTGTATATCTTGCTTTCAAAAAATCCTCTTATCTAGCATAAAAGTGAATGAATGAATGAATGATTGAATGTTAATAGGATGCAGTTGCAACAAGAATCATAGAAAAGTATGCTTGAAACACATACTGGAAACAGTATAGGGAATAACAGCTGAGAGTAGCAGAGAGGGTTATTAAAAAGGTAACTTAGTTGAGTTTTGCATCTTACCCTGAATATTTGTCCTAGTTCCAGAAATACATTTTAGTCACCATGAAACCTAGCTCATCTCCTGTAAAGCATGGTAGTGTGGGTGATTCATGACTCTGCCATTTCCCCAAGAATTCTTGAAACTTAGTAGAGAGGAGTTTAGGCTTTGGCCTTTGTTCCTTGTAACCAAGAAAAGACTGTCAAACTCTCAACATTGTATTCTGATTTTAAGTATCTTAATTGTTAGCCATGGGAATATTGCTGGGCTTATACAATTACCCAACTGTCCTCAATGAGCACACATTTTACAGTAATAGTAATACAGACATCAGACATTTAAGTGGTAATGGGAAATGATGCACATTCTTGGATTTTGACTCTTTCTTAGCTCTGTGCTTCCATCCCATATATATTTCTCCAAGTAGTTGTCCTTAATCAATGATAGTTTCTTGTTTGTATAAAAAAACTGTCTCTAATTAAAGACCACCTACTTGGGGGCACTATTAATTATTTATAAGAAAAATGTATCACTGGATTTCATATCTACATTTCTTATGAATTTCTGCCACTAATGTTTTAAAAATTGTACTGTTTTCAGGCCTAATTTCTAACACCATGGATGTAGATATCTAATATTAGGGAACACTGGGAAAATGATAAAATGCACTTCTTTGCCCATGAGGAAATTCCATTATGGCTATGGAATAATCAGGATACACAAGAATCCTTTTATCATATACTTTCTTTTATTATAATTTTGCTTAATGGCTAAATGTTGACCAATTGCAAGGGCTTGATGACTTAAAGCTATTGTGATAAATGATAACTCATGTTTACATTATGGCTTCGGAAACTGATAAAATTATTTAGATTTTATCATTGGTATGTAGTATAATAGCTGATAGATTAAAGCTATCCCCAGCTGTTATTCTGTCTCTAGTGATTAAGAAAAATGGTGAGTGTAAATATTAGTAATAATATTTATTATCCCATGTTAGAGACAAATTTAGTGAAATTTTAATACATGTCTTTATGTATTATAAGGAAATGAATGCAATTTATAAATCCATATAAATAACACATTGCAAATTCCACTAAACTGTAATATGCCTTAAGTCAGCCATGATTGAAATTGCATTTGACAGGGAGAAAAACAGTAGTTCTCTTTCCAACAACTCCCTGTATTATCATCATGGCATGGTTGGGTAGTAGTGAGTGCCAGCTGAGGACTCTTCCCTCCTCTGTGTCACCATCTGGCTTCGGTTCCACTTCAGTCAGTTTCTATTGGCTTTTTGATTTATGCTGGAATTCACAAGCAGAAATGAAGGAACTTTTCCCATGAATTTGAGATAACCCTCTCTCTTTCTCCTCAATTTTGTCTCTTTGAAACACAGAAAGAGACATTTTTATACTCTGAAGTCTTGGCCCAGTTAAGTTAAGCTTTACCTGCAAAGTTGCACATGCTCTTTTGCCAAACTATGATGTCAATATGTTCTCCCCTGTGGCTCTACAGTGTGATTGGGATATATTTTTTTACACAATGTCAAATGTTAACTGTACTCTGAAGGTAGATAATATTGTTTGCCTTGCTTAATTTTTGTTAGGTATGAAGACCTTTCTACTTAACCTTGAGTTTATGCTATTTTGTTTTGAAACTTTGATCTTATTCTGTATTTACTTTGGGGGTCCCAACAGAGGACAATGTTGATATGGTTATGAAAGATGAGCTGAGTAAATTCCTATGAAAACCATATTATTTCAGGTTTCTACTCACTCAGCAAAATCAGGAGAAATACAAAGCTGGGCTCCAAAACAATTTAGCATAGAATGTAAGTCCTCAGAAGGAGCTAAAATAGGAGGTTATTCACCTCTCTTTAGTCATAGAATGGTGCTAATCAGATATACACTATAAATGTACCATTCGAGGAGATACAGCCAACACCACCCTACTTAATGGTCAATTGGTTTTCCCATTAGACTCCCATTTTTAGGGCTTAATATATCAGCATTCATCTTGTAGCAGATCTGAAATTACGCACAAAGAATTGAAGCCTACAAATAAGACTTGAAGAAAATGAGTTATTTTGAGGACCTTGGTAAGCTCTTCTGTTTAACAAAATACACATGTGCAGCAGATACCTTTCAATTAGTCAACAAATATTTATTTATCATCTTTCATGTGCTGGTAACATACAAACTATTCTCTGAAGAAGCTACTATCTGGTAGCTTATGTGGGGGGACGTGTGTGTGTGTGTGTGTGTGTGTGTGTGTGTGTGTGTAACAGAATTTTAGAACTAGTCTGGACCGCAAATGTTATCTAAACTAGGCTCTCCAATGGTTTAAATTAAAATGTTAAGATCTAAAAAGAATATGTGATTTTCTTTGAATGTAGACAAGTTGGATATGACTTCTGGTTCATTAAACTTTCTAGTATACCATGCAGTCTTTGCTGATTCACATATATAACAATAGAAAGAATCTCAGAAAATGTAGGCTCTTCATCTGCAATAATCAACAGGATATGCTGTCTATTTATTATTCCAGAATCACTTTATATAATGACTACAGACCAATAAGGAGAGAGATGACTGAGAGAAGAAAGTGTGTTAAGAGCAACCAATCACCAATCAGCAGGAAACGTGGCAAAGAAAAAGTAGTAATGGAGAACAAAACCACATCTCTGCTACATTTTTTTCTAAATGTCTTTAGCCTTGCCTCAGAACAAGAAATTCACTGATAGACTCCATAAATGTGTGATTGCAAGTGCAAGTATATTCTCATTGGAATGTGTATTTCCTAGAGTATGTGGTCATTTTTAGGTGTTCTGTTTTCAAAACCCTATTAACATAAATTTTATGGAATTTACACTAGTTTATATTGAATCATGCCTGGGGGGAAATGTGCTCTCTAGATATTGAAGTATATCGAATGTTCAAAAAACGACTCACTGAACTACTCACTAAAAAAAATTCTCTAACTTCCACATTTCCAAAGGCTTGAAAAAGGAATAAGACAATTCGTCTGTTTTTCACCTTAATTCAATGAGGTATTTGATTTTCAACTACTGTCTCAGCACTGTATTAAAACCCTGTTGCTAGGGAATAAAAGAAAATTACCTGTAATCCCCTTTCCTCGGAAAGCATGTTGTTGTAATGGATTTCTCACGTTAGCCTGCCTGCGCTGCTGCCTGGAGAGAACTTCATGCTTTCAGGGCACCAGAGCTGCTAAGCCACCTCACTGGCAGGCAGTGCTCACCTTCCCCAACTCCAGGCACTGGATCGTTCATACCACTTGGTTCAAAAAAAAAAAAAGACCGTACCCTTTTATGTAACGATGTTTACTTTGAATTTATATTAGTTCACACAAACACTCCATCCATGCTTTTGTTCCGGCCCTCCGGTCCAGTTTAAGAACCCATTGTGGCCCTCGAGTCAAAAAGTTTGCCCACCCCTGGTTCAAAGGAAAGACACAGAAAGCTTGTGGATTAAGGTGACCTATCATGGATTTCATGATTGAGGACAGTGAAGAGGAAGCTATTACTCAGTCAAAATTTTGGATGATTATCCTAAAGTTGAGGAGCTTTCTTCAAAAGATACTCCTAGGTTTGAAACTATCATGCTACCATAGAAAACATCATATGGATACAGAAAATGTGTTTTTTCAAATAATGAAAGATGTCACATCACACCTAAAATAAATTTTTCTTATCATTTACTCTTATCTATATATATAAAGAGGTATTATGAAAATTAGGCCAGGACACTGAAACAGGTCATGACTGGACAGGAGGAGGTTGTGCCCACAGGTGAGGCCCGGAGCAGACACAAGCAGGGGGGCAGGGGGGCCTGGGGCGAAGTCAGGCATGGGTCCTGGCCTCCATGGGGTGCCTCTTCACACGGCAGGAGGCGGGTCGCCTCCTTACACGATTTCAGTCACTTACTGGGCCTCTAGTTAGTTAATAAAATGGGACCATGGTGTAGTAGCTTTTTCCTTTAGGTTCCTCCAGTCATATCCATCTCCTTTTTACTCATTGTCTATGCTCTCCCAGAGACCAATTAGATCTTAGAAAATAGTAATCATCAACAATTATTTATTGAATGCAATATAGAAGAGGTGGGAACAGACACTTATTTAATATTTAATACATGCCCAACACTTTGCAAAATATTTTAAATTGTTTTACAGAAATCCTAAAAATGGATATTACTTAATGGGGTAGATTGAGAATTTAAGAGATAAGTTTCCCAAGTTTTTTCCAGGGGGAGTGAAAGATGGTTATTAATAAAACGGTTGATTAAAAGCATTGTTGTGGCACTGGCCTATTGCTCAGTGGTTAGAGCACCAGCCCACAGACTTAAGAGTCCTGGGTCCCAGCCTGGGCAAGTGCAGGAGGCAACCAATGGATGTGTCTCTCTCACATCAATGTTTGTTTTTTCTCTCTCTCTTTCCCTCTCTTCTCCCTCCCTTTCACTCTGTCTAAAAATTAATGGAAAAAATATCCTTGGGTGAGGATTTTTTTAAAAGCATTGGTGTGGGTGAAGTAATAAATGGCACAAAGAAGTAAAGTTTTGTCTTCTAAGAACTTAAAACATTGGGAGAAATATGATATATGCAAATGTCATAATGCTAAAATGTATGAAATACATAGTCAACATTGGAGAAATGGAGAGGAAGATGAGATCATGTGTGAATGATAGAATTAAGTTCTAGAACTATTCAGATACCAAAGAAAATAATAGGTAACATTTCTTGAGAGCCCACCACTCTTTGTATTTCTGATGCTACCATTAGAGCTTCATATATATAGTGGGGAGGGGAGGGGGGGCACAGAAAAACAACTATGAGGCAGCTCTCTCTTTATCCCAATTTACAATGAAGATTTTGAGGCACAAGTAGGTTATGCACATTGCCCGAGAGCATAGCTAACACATGGTGCTTGTACATAGGTGTATCCACACACTCTACTGAGAATCTATCTAAAGAGTGTACCAAAATTCACTCAAGAATAATTTTGAGAGAAAACAGAGGTTTATAATTAAAAATTGTAAATTTGTTATTGATTCATAAAGTATATAGTATAGGGTTATGTATGAAATAACATATTGGGTAAATGACCTCCACAGCTTTGCTGGCACATACACAGTCTTTTGTTGAAATTTTCCATGACCGTTTTCCATAAATGTGGCTGAATTTCTATGAGGCTCATTTTCATCTTGATCGCTTGGTTAATCGACAAAATTGTCACACTTGGGGTTCAGAAAATCCACCAGTGATTGTTAAGAAACAAATGCATCCACAACATGTCACTGTTTGGTGCAGATTTTGGGCTGGAGGCATCATCGGACCATTCTTCTTCAAAGATGCAGCTGCTCAGGCAATAACAGTTAATGGTGATTGCTATCGCGAGATGATAATCCATTTACCTGATATGCTATTCAATACATAACCCTATACTATTTACTTTATGAATCAATAAAAAATTTACAATTTTTAATCATAAACCTGTGTTTTCTATCAATATTACTTCTTGCGTGAATTTTGGGACACCCTTTATCTACACTAATAAAAGAGAAACATGGTAATTAGCGTACGACTGCTACCCTTACCATTGGCTAATCAGCATATGCTTATGCAAATTAACTGTCAGCCAAGATGGCGGCCGGCAGCCAGGCAGCTGGAAGCGAACATGAGGCTTGCTTGCTCCAGTGATGGCAGACTCCAACGTTCCCCGCCTGACTTGCCGGCCTCTGAGCCGGCAGTTTGAAACATTCTAACAAATATAGAAGCTAAACAAAACCCCAGAAACCAGCTTTCAGCCAGCCGGGATCTCAGAGCTGGAGTTATACATTGTTTCGATTATAGAACGCAAACAAACCAGATACCTGCTTTCAGCAACGTAAGCCTCAGAGCTAGAGCCAGAGCTAAAGCTGGCCCAGAATAAAACTAAAAAAAGAGAGAAAAAAGGAGTGGTTGGGAGCTTCAGTCAACAACCGCCAGACTGAAAGCAGCCCTCAGCCCCTCACCCAGACTGGCCAGGCACCCCAGTGGGGACCCCCACCCTGAAGGGTGTGTGACCAGCTGCAAACAGCCATTATCCCCTCATCTAGGCTGGCCAGGCACCCCAGTGGGGACCCCCACCCTGACCCAGGACACCCTCTATAGTAAAAGGGTAATATGCCTCCCAGCATCGGGATCAGTGGAGGCCTCCTGGCACCATATCAGCATGACAGGGGGCAGCGCCCAAACCCCCTGATCGCCCTGCGGCTCTGTGTGTGACAGGGTGCGGCGCCCCAACCCCCCCCCCCCCCATGGGCCCTGCTCTGTGTGTGACGGGGTAGAGCCATAACCTCCCCATCGGCCCTGCCCTGAGTGTGACAGTGGCGGCGCCCCAACCCCCTGATTGGCCCTGTTTTGTGGGTGATAGAGGGCGGCGCCCCAACCCCCTGACCCGCCCTGCTCTGTGTGTGAAGGGGGACGGTGCCTTAACTCCCCTATCGGCCCTACTCTGTGCGTGACGGGGGGAGCTCCCCAACACCCTGATGGGCCCTGCTCTGTGCATGACAGGGGGCAGCACCCAACCCCTTGATGGGCCCTGCTCTGTGTGAGACAGGGTACGGAGCCCCAACCCCCCTGATGGGCCCTGCTCTGTGCATGACAGGGGGCAGCGCCCCAACCCCCTGATTGGCCCTGCTCTGTGCGTGACAGGGGATGGCACCGAAACCTCCCCATCGACTCTGCCTTGAGTGTGACAGGGGGCAGTGCCCCAACCCCCCAATCAGCCCCACCTTGAGTGTGACTGAGGGGTGGCATTGCAACCTCCCAATCCGTCCCGCTCTGTGCATGACAGGGGGAGGTGCCCCAACTCCCCAATCAGCCCTGCTCTGAGCCCGACCAGGGGCTGCACCTAGGGATTGGGCCTGCCCTCTGCCACCCAGGAGAAGGCCTAAGCCAGCAGGTCGTTATCTCCTGAGGGATCCCAGACTGTAAGAGGGCACAAGCCTGGCTGAGGGACCCCCCTGCCTCCCCGAGTGCACAAATTTTTGTGGACCAGGCCTCTAGTATATCTATATATCTATATCTATATCTATATCTATATCTATATCTATATCTATATCTATATCTATCTATCTATATATATATCTATATATCTATATATCTATATATCTATATATCTATATCTATATCTATATCTATATCTATATCTATATCTATATCTATCTATACACATACATATATAAAGAGGTAATATGCAAATTAGGCTGGGAAGGACAGGAGGAGGTTGCACACGCAGGTGAGGCTCAGAGCTAAGGCAGAGACAGAGGCAGGGGGGCGGGTGCTGCAGGAGTCAGGCATGGGTCCCGGCCCCCAGCAGGGTGCTTCCTTGCATGGCGGGATGTGGGGCTCCTCCTCCCACAATTTCAATCGCGTGCTGGGACTCTAGAATATAATAATTTAAATCCACGCTTCCACTGTCTATAAGTTTAAGTTTATTGTCATTAAACTATACCATACTCTTAAATTCTTCCCAAAGGTTCTGTTTTTGTTTTGTTTTGTTTTGGATCAATACCTGGCTATCCCTGGATTACACTGCTTTCCATGCAGGCCACTTTGGAGGGTTTTGTTGTTGTCATTGTAATTATTCCTTAAGCCCCACAACAAACTAATTTAGGTCTTGTGAGGTAAGTGTCCTCCTTTTTCCCAATAGCTCTCCCACTCATTGCTGGATCTGTGCAATTGGGAAGGGAGTTGCAATGAACAGAAATGGGAGATACTGTCAGTGAAACACTTGACATGAAAATAATTAAAAATGTAATTTAGGATATATTTCCTTAGAGTTGTTAAGGATACATCCAAACTGAGTAGAAAGTTAAATCTGTAGATGTAGATGTCAGTGTGAGTGAAAGACTGTGCCAATGTGTTCAGGTATTATTGTAGTTGTCTATTTACACTTACTCTCACTTACTCACCCCTTTTGTATTCATTTTTCATCTTTCCAAAATCTGACTCCTTCCCTCAATAACTCCAGAAATTTCTCTCTCAAGATTCAACAATACACTCCTAACAACTTTTTCTCCATTTGATCTTCATTTTATTCACTTTTCTGCTGAGTTTCAGGTTTTTCTTCATTTTCCTCTGTTCCTGTGGATCTGATGACAACTATCCATCTGGTGTCCCTCTTAGGATTCACAATCACTTTCTGCAGATCCTATTTTTCTGCTAAGATGTTAAATGTTGTTCAAGGAATTATGTTTTGCTGTCTTCTTATTCCCATGACCATAATATTAAATAACTTCAGAGCTAGGCAGCAAATAAAATGAATAAAATAAACCCTGTATGGAAAAACATAAATAGGAGGGACCATACCAACCTGCAAAATATACACCTAATCTATAAGAAGTAAAATATAAAGTTTTTAAACACTATATAAATAAAAGAAAATTTGTTCATGGGTCACCAGGGCTTGAGATAGACCACTGTGAGTTAACATTCTGCCCTAGTTCTTTCTTCCCTAACCTGAATAAAGCAATCATCTTTATGAAGATACTTTGAAGACAAATATCATCACCTCAAATCTTTCTGAGCTATGTAGGAACCAACCAATTACAATCCTAAATAAAATATGAATATACTCTTTTATCCTAAAGACACTGTACTTTCAGAGCCATTTTCAACTATCAAATTAAGTCCATACTATTGATATCCTACAGGGACTAAAATTTACATACTAAAGTTTAGAATACATGACCTTTCTTGGATATATAGTTTTTCTTCTAATGTCTCCTACTCCAGTAGTAATTTTCCCAGAATAAAAACTCTGGAATACACTTGAAATCCTGCTGTTTCTTTATTCTTTCTTTACTGTTATCATCCCTTTGAACTAAGTATATGACTATTCCAGAGTGGCCTTCCTCAAGAACTTAGAAATTAGGTAAATAAAATTGGTCTCTGAGACACATGTTGGATCAAATCAGAGATAGAAAGAGTCATTTTAAAGAGTCAGAACCGCCCCCATACCAGGAAGCCTTGTTAGTCACCTACTATAAACTTTGTGCCATTGGATGGCATCCAGTGAATCCTAGAAAAACATGAATAACTAAGAAAAATATCAGCAATGCCCATCCAAGGGTGCCCAAAGAATTTTAGTCATCTAGTTCCTTTGGCAATATATTACTGTGAGATTAATGTATTAATCAATTCAATGGCTAATGTTAATAAGCATATGATATCATTCTATTTGTTTTGAGTCTATATTTCTAAGGTAATGGTGTGATTATTATTATTGTTATTATTCTTAATAGAGCAAAAACAGAGTGGGCTTTTGGACACCTTTTGACAATATGGAGTCACTTTCAGCGTGAAGCCCAGAAATGAGGTCATAGAGTGTAATGGGAATGCCCTTGGGAGGGACCCAGAATGCCCAAAACCATAAGTCTGGACACTCAAATAAGGTCTCCATCTGGACACTGATATGAATGGGATCACCCACAGTGGGCCGTAAGAACTCAGAGCTCCAACCACCCGACGCTGGAGCTTGTCTCTACCACGGGTTACGTGTGGAGCCCTGCTGGACTTCCACTGCATCAAACGCTTGCCACCACTGCGGCCGCCTGGGTGAGGCCTTGCCCATCTCTCCATCTGTGGACTCAGCGGCCAGTGACCAGGATTTCGCACAAGATTCTTGCTCTGCTCACATTGCAGTAAGTTCCCCATCTCTGTGTGTAGGCTGTGTGTAACCCTATTGGCTTATTGAGGAGGTCTCCCTTAATAAACCTGTCGTTGTGGGAAGACACAATTGTGTGTGTATGACTCCTTTAGGGAATGTTTCCTGCTGGGGAAAAATTCATGGGGAAATAGATTCCCAGTTCAATTCCAATAATGATTTCCTCACCAAGAGAGAAAATCTGAGAGAGAGGCAGAGGGAGATGAAAGAGGAAGGAAAAGAGGAATGGAAGAGGAGGGAGGGAGGGAAGGAGGGAGGGAGGGAGAGAGAGAGGGAGGGAGGAAGTCTTAATATGGCTTGCCTTTGTATTTTGCTTTAAGTCACATAAAGAAAATGGCAGATCACTTGACTGAGTAATCTGCTTTCTGATAGAGTTCTCAAGAACTCTTGTATTATAATGTAGTGTTTTTGTGAACTTGGTACGTGAGGGTCCTGAACCTTTAACTTGCAAGACCAGATCAAACTGTACCTTATGAAACCTCCTCAGAGATTGGCAAACCCACACCCCTTTTGATTGCTAAGATTTTTAAGCTTGTCTACTTTTTCAATTTCTATAGATACTGCTTATCTCTTCATACCTTTATACCCTATTTCATTTTCACCCCCACTACTACACTTCTCATGCTTACAGCTGTAACCCTAGACATCCTAAGTAATCTTTCTTCATCTCATTATCTTTAGTTTGTCCTTGGCTGCCACACAGAATTTTCAAAACATAAATACAATGATTACTTGTATTTTTCCAGATCAAGAGCTTTCCAAAGAGCCTTGATCCAGGGCAGAAGAGATGAGTAAGTACTCATTAGTAGTGGTTCATCCTGGGAGCGAGACCACCATGCCATCCCAGGGGACCTCAAGTCATACTCCCTGCTTAATTAGGGCTTTTCTTCTCCACAGGCGGAGAACCAATCTTTAAGTACAATCACAATTTAAGAAGAAATATATTTTTCTATTGTTTTTCCTTTTAGCCAGAAAGACATGCAGCTCAGGTTGAGATGAACTTGAAATATTTGTTTTGTCTGCAGTGATGTTCATTTTCTTAAGAAGAGCTTTCAAGGTGTATTTATTTCAAATAACTCTAGCTTGATCAAGTCTTTAACTTTAAGGCATATATTAAAGGCATATATTTCTTCCATATGGTGAAGTGGAGTTTATGCATCTTAGGTTCTAATAATTATGTAAAGGTACAAATTTAATCAGATATAAACTACCAAATGAGTTTATGACATGTTCTGCAAAATAAATTTCTCTTTATAGCCTTATGCATAGAAAGATGAGCATTTTGCAATGCAGTAAGCTCTGGCAGTGCATGTAATATTACCGTGAAAAGGAATAGCAAAAGAATATAAGGTCCTGCATTTTAGTAAAGCCAGAGTTTGCAACTTTGATACACTGGGATTTTTTAAGAACTGAGATGAAAGACTAAATTGATGAGTGCTCAGTTAGAATCACAAATCATATTATTATTAGTATAAGTACAAAATGTGAACTCAACTAAATTGATTATGCACTGTACAAAATTTGCCTTGTAAAGTATGCCGTTCTATTCAATGCTGTTTACTCTTTCTTATGTTCATCCTCAAAAGGCAAAATTGAATGATGACTGTATTCTTTGCTGTCAGAGCATGCAAAGTAAACAAGAATACTATTATTATAGAAACTAGGCCAGGAGGATATACAGGGGTGTAGCTATAGATTAAGTAAACAGACACCATCAATCATTTTACTTCCCTAAAGATTAGAACAGAATCATGCAAATTAAACTTTGTAAGAATTAATGATATGGTCATAGCAACTAAAATATTATCTCCCACTAAATTGGAGAAACACCAAATTGAGCCCCAATGTCAAAGACAGATCTTTTTTTGAGTGAGCTCAATACACAGAATAAAACAGCTATCCTGGTTATCTCAGTATAGTCCTGAGCAAGTGTGATGAAGGGGCTGAGAAATTGTAGTGATGTATGACAGTGCCTGCATCAAAAGTAAATTTGTCTGCAACCTCCTGGGCTCACTGAATATTAAGATAAGGCAACTGGGATTGGCACTTATTTCCCTCAGTTTCTGAGCTAGGACATGTGGAAATGATTGTAGGCCTAGACTATCACATTCCTTCTAAAAACATGTTGGCAAATCCTCAGAAACTGAGTTCAGTTATTATTCTCCTGAACATCATTTTTGGGAAAAATAAGGTCTAATAGGAAAGAAAGAATTCTGGCACTTTCATTAATCCAAAGAAGCTTTATTGAAAATGCAGCTTTGGAAAAATGATAGAGGGGGGGAAATCAATAGAATTTGATGACTGCCTTTTGGAACTTAACAAGGAGATTATTCTAAAAGTTAATTTCTGCCTTATTAGGCTATGTGATGGACCTGAAAAACCTAAATATGTGGGTTAAATTCAAGGGACTCAGCTCAGTTCTCTTTTTTTTTCATGGCAGGAAATGGTGCAATTTAAATGTACATTATTAAAGGAAAGATACTTCTAAATGTCAACAAAATCCTATTCACTATAAGCCAGAATCTATTCTCTAGTGCTTTGGGGTTCTACATAAGAATGGAAATCTCCCTTTGAAGATGAAATGTGATAGTGAAATTTTAGATGCTAAAGAAGGTTCAAGAAATTCTAGTGCAGATTTTAAAGGCATAACTGTGATTGGCAATGTGGAGAAAAAATTTATTTAGGAAAACACTTCTGATGAACTGCAACAAAAGCAATGAGCTTTAGTTTGGCCTCACTACAAAGGAACATTTGGGAATAAATATAACTGCTGTGCGTAAATGGTATTTGAGGCCTATGATATTTAAGTACCAGTCACAACAATTTTATAGAAAGTTCACTTTATCTTACTGAACACCATTTTCATGATTTGTAAAATAAAGATAACAAAACCTATAATAAATGGTTATATCTACACTAATAAAAGAGAAATATGCAAATTGATGTCACTCTGCTGCCCCCACCAGCCAATCAGGATGGGTATGCAAATTAACCCACCAAAGATGGCAGTTAATTTGCATATGCAGGTGCAAAGCGAAGACTGAAGACGACTGAAGACTGAAGAGGCTTGGCTTCTCCGCTGCAGCCTGACCAAAAGCCTGAGTCCCGGGTGCAGGAGGAAAACCGGTGCCAGCAGCCAGGGGAAGGAAGGCCTATTGTGTGAATCTTCATGCAACGGGCCTCTAATATATATATTTATATATATCAGACACAACACAATGCCTGTATGTTATCTACTCTACTGAAATACATTTCACATATTAAATATTTAGAAAAATAGAAAACAAAATCAGATACTATTATAGTCTGAATTCTGGGTTCATTTTGAAACATTTTAGAGTCAGATTTTATGTTTAAATGGACTATTAATCTATTTCTAGTACCTGAGACACCATTGGATGGGTAAATAGAAGGTATTAATTTTATTTTTAAAGTGATGAGCCTAAGTAGTGAGTTTTGATTTGATTGTTTTAAATCAATTGTAAAAGTTTCCCTTTGTTTTTTCTGCATTAGAGGCTATTTCCTGCTTAAATCCTAGATGGAATTCATAAATCACTTGCTAATACAACAGCAACCTTCCCATAAGCATGGCGTCCTGTGGTCACTTGGGGTGAATGCCAGATGCTGTATGAAATAGAGGTATGCTCTTACAAGCTCCTCTCCTAATATGACATCCTGCAGAAAGGATCCGCTTTCTTCAGGAGCATACTTCACGCAATGCTTATGTGACCTCTCAGGGCATTAACGACAGCAGGTAAATCATTGGGTTTTGCCTAACAGATGAATTGATTTAGGGATGCAAAGACAGCACTCACTAAACAATGTGCTATCCTGCCAGCATATTAAGCACACTTAGGCCAAGCAAATGGGTCTAAATGCTTAACTTTTGCTCACCTTCCAAACAATGAGGACACCAAATGTACAATCAATGGAATCTGTTTAGCCTGAATCTAGAGCCAGATAGTCTGTATCTACCAAGGGTTATTCTTGATTAGACCTAGTTAAATACCCAAAATGTGTTTTGTTTGTTTTTGTTTGTTTGTTAGTAGCCTCTCTTTTTTCCACAGGAAGAAATACAGAAATCTTGAAAAGAGTTAGCTCACCTAAATACACATTCACTCTGCTCAGGCTCCATTCAGCAAGAGAATGTTACTTATGTTCTCTGTCTTCTTCAGACACTAAATTTTAATATAAAACAAATAGAGATAAATTTTAAAGTACATGTTGGAAAATAATCATAGATAAAAAGAAATTTGCACAAACAGGCAAAGCATTTTTGTTAGTCTTCTGACGAAACAGATTTCTCCAACTACCCCTAATCTCAACCCAACTCAAGAATTTTTCTCTGTAATGACAAAGCACTAAGAAAATCTTAGCTGTCTGTATTTATGTTTATGTAGAAGAAAAAAAAAAGCCAATTGTAAGTAATGTTTGTCTTATTCTGCCTCTATTCTGCTTTATATACTTTCTTCATGCAGATAAGGAACAATGACCACCTGACACCAATATGCTTGGTCTATTTTCATTTCAAACAGTATAGTACAGTGGATCAGTTCAAGGACTTGGAGTCAAATTTTGTGGGATCAAATCCAGTGCCCTCTATTTGTTACCTGTGTTACCTTGGAAATTTCTTCAACTGCTCTGTGCCTCAAAGTGTTCATTTGGTAAATGAATGTAACCATAATGTCATCTTCATAGAGTTTTCATGAGAATTGCTTTCTTCAAGCACTTACAACCTGACATATAGTAAATGCTACTTAAGTATTATTTATCATCTATCTATCATCTATCTATCTATCTATCTATCTATCTATCTATCTTATCTATCATCTATCTATCATCATTTGTCATTATCATCAGCATCTACTAGTCTATACTAATAAAAGCCTAGGTGGCCCTCGTGCCCTCATGAGACACCCTCACATCATCACAAGATGGCCGCCCCCACTTCATCCCAAGATGGCTGCTCCCATGTCATCACAAGATGGCCACCACAAGATGGCTGTCAGGGGAGGGCAGATGGGGGTGATCGGGCTGGCAGGGGAGCAGTTAGGTGTCAATCATGCCAGCAGGGGAACAGTTAGGGGCAATTAGGCAGCCAGGCAAGCAAGTAGTTAGGAGCCAGCAGTCCCAGATTGTGAGAGGGATGTCCCAGATTGGAGAGGGTGCAGGCTGGGCTGAGAGACACCCCCCTCCCCACCCCGGGGCACGAATTTTGTGCACTGGGCCTTTAATATCCTATCTAATAATAGAGAAACATGGTAATTAGCCATACCTCCGCTACCTTTCCCATTGGCTAATCAGGGCGATATGCAAATTAACTGCCAGCCAAGATGGCGGCCAGCAGCCAGGCAGCTTGAAGAGAACAGGAGGCTTGCTTGCTTCAGTGTCGGAGGAAGCCAACGTTCCTCACCTGCCGCTGCCGGCCTCTGAGCTTGCAGTTTAAGAAACATTGTTACAAATATAGAAGCTAAACAAAACCCCAGAAACCTGCTTTCAGCCAGCTGGGCCTCAGAGCTGGAGTTGAAACAGTGTTTCGATTATAGAACCCAAACAAACCAGATACCTGCTTTCAGCAGCCGAGGTCTCAGAGCTGGAGCCAAGCCTCAGAGAGAAAGCCGGCTCTCAGTTCCAGTGACAGCCATAGAAGGTAAATAAATCCAAGAATTAAAAAAAAAAAAGAAAAAAGGGAGAGGTTTGGAGCTTCAGTCACCCACCAGCCTGAAAATGGCCCTCAGCCCCTCACCCAGACTGGCCAGGCACCCCAGTGGGGACCCCCACCCTGACCCAGGACACCCTTCAGGGCAAACCAGCCGGCCCTCACCCATGACGTGTACAAACCCTTCATCTTTGCTGCTGATACCCTGGCAGATCTGAGCATGTGGGTGCGCCATCTCATTACCTGCATTTCCAAGTACCAGTCTCCAGGCCAGGCCGCCCTACCCCGAGAGGAAGACTGCTACAGTGAGACAGAAGTAGAAGACCTTGACGATGAGGCTGGGTCCCGCTCAGCCTCACCCAGCCTGGGCCAAGCTGGGAGTCCCCCCCATGGAGACACATCACCTGCAGCCACCCCTATGCAGGGCAGCCCACGGACCCCCTTTGGCCTTCCAACAGACAGCAGTGAGGGGACATTGGAAGGAATGGTGCGGGGCCTGAGGCAGGGTGGCGTGTCCCTCCTGGGCCAGCCACAGCCCCTCACTCATGAACAATGGCGGAGCTCTTTCATGCGACGCAACCGAGACCCCCACCTCAATGAGCGAGTGCACCGTGTGTGGGCACTACAGAGCACACTCAAGGCAAAGCTGCAGGAGCTGCAGGCCCTGGAAGAAGTGCTGGACGGCCCTGAGCTGGCTGGAGAGAAGTTCCGACGGTGGAAAGAGCAGAACCAAGAGCTCTACTCAGAGGGTCTGGGGGCCTGGGGCGTGGTGCAGGCTGAGAGCAGCTCCCAAGTCCCGACCTCTGGCTCCAGAGAACATTCTGCCCAAGCCCTGTCCTCTGACCCTGAGGAGCACTCTCATCTTTGCCACCTGACCCCAGAGAGCAACCTCTGACTCTGACCAGCATCTGGTTCCTGACCTCTGGCCCCGAGGACCACCTCCACCTCTGGCCTCAGGCTTTACCCCAGCCGACCCCCTTCTGCCTGAGTGGCCACCATTTCTGCTCCCTTCTCCCCTGGAGTGGGGTAATATAATGTGATCTCTGTGCCACCCTCTCCCACCTTGGCAACAAAAGAGTGGGAGGCAAGGCTGAAAGAAACTCTCTCCTGTCCGTCCTCTGACC
This sequence comes from Myotis yumanensis, assembly GCF_028538775.1. Taxonomy (NCBI): domain Eukaryota; kingdom Metazoa; phylum Chordata; class Mammalia; order Chiroptera; family Vespertilionidae; genus Myotis; species Myotis yumanensis. Next base: position 61,216,015 of record NW_027223753.1, on the reverse strand, counting down.
TGTGTGGGTGCACACCTGCCTCCCTCAGTCCTTTGGCACTTCTCCCTCCCCAACCCGGTCTGTACAGGCCTTCCTGACTTTACACAAGAGACACTTCAACCAAATAAAGTCAATTTCTCTAAAATGAAAAAAAAAAAAAATCATATCACCCTATCCTATATAGTAAAAGGGTGATATGCCTCCCAGCACCGGAATCAGTGGAGCCCCGAGGCCTCCCAAACCCTGGATCAGCAGAGCCACGAGGCCTCCCAGCACCGGGATCAGTGGAGCAGCGAGGCCTCCCGGCACCGGGATCAGCAGAGCCGTGAAGCCTCCTGGCCCCTGGAGCAGCGTGACAGGGGGCAGAGCCCAAACCCCCTGATCACCCTGCGGCTCTGTGTGTGACAGGGGCAGGGCCACAACCTCCCTAGCCGCCCTGCTCTGTTCATGACAGGGGAAGGCGCCCCAACCCCCTGATCAGCCCTGCTTTGTGTGTGACAGGGTGTGGTGCCCCAACCCCCTCATGGACCCTGCTCTGTGTGTGACGGGGTGGAGCCGCAACCTCCCCATCGGCCCTGCCCTGAGTGTGACGAGGGGAGTGCCCCAACCCCCTGATCTGCCCTGCTCTGTGGGTGACAGGGGGCGGCGTCCCAACCCCCTCATGGGGCCTGCTCTGTGTGTGACAGGGGGCAGTGCCCCAACTCCCCTATTGGTCCTGCTCTGTGCGTGACAGGGGCTGGTGCGGAAACCTCCCCATCTACCCTGCCTTGAGTGTGACAGGGGTCGGCGTCCCAACACCCCAATCGGCCCTGCTCTGAGCCCAACCAAGGGCTGCACCTAGGGATTGGGCCTGCCCTCTGCCACCCGGGAGCAGGCCTAAGCCAGCATGTCGTTATCTCCCGAGGGGTCCCAGACTGTGAGAGGGCACAAGTGAGGCTGAGAGACACCCCCTCCCCCGCCAGTGCACAAATTTTTGTGCACTGGGCCTCTAGTATATATATATAAAAGGCTAAGTGTCTGTCCATCTGACTGGACCCTATGACTCTCACTGACCACCATGGAGCAGGCACTCCATGCAGGAGCTGCCATGATGCACTGACCATTTAAGAATAAATGGCACCAGGGACCTGGCATTGACAAACCAACATTCAGCTTCCCCCAAGTATGATACAGTTCCTGCCACCAACCTGGAGTGACACTCCACCAAATCGCAGCCAATGCTGCCAATGCCCCATGGTGCAAAATGTGAACCACAGCCCAGCCCAGCCTGGAAACGGTGACTGTGGGTGCCAGGTACTGACATCACGTAGCAACACCCAGCTTCCTCTTCCTAGTGACTGACTAGCATCCTTGGGGTTTCTTAAGCCCAGGAACTCAACTTGCTTTATAGCCAGGTGCAAACATCTCACAGTTTAACCAAATGTCTGTGAAGTGTTTTCCCATGCCTCATCTCATTTTATCCTCACAGAAGACCTGGAGTAGATAGATATGAGACTCAGTAGAATCCTAGTTTCTTTTCATTAGTAAGATGCAAATAGTGATATTAAAATATTTCTTCTAATTAATTTCCTTTTAATGTGCACAAATCTGTGCACCAGGACACTAGTTGTTTATAAGTAACATCTTTAATGTGACTAATGTGAGAGCTGGCCACAGTGTGTTGGGCATATAAGAGATCTTTACTTTACAATTATAAAGCTGATTGCATCAGCTATCATATTTTAGACTCTACTATATTTTTAGCATAAAGCATTTTATTGGTGACAATGGAGAATATAAAGATGATTAAGGTATAAAGAAGCTTACATTCTACTGGAGTGGACTCAGACATGCACAGGAATAATATTATAAAATGATCAAGGAGTAGAAGAGTGTGAAGATGTGCCAACAGATGACAGAATTAGACAAATTTCAGGTTTCAAAATAAAGTTTGGTTTAAAAATAAATAATGATATTTTTAAATCCTATCACAGCAGTTTGGTTAATTTGAGAGAGTGTTCATCTGGTTTGTAAAATGAGAGCACAGGCCAGTTATAGGACTGCTGAAAAGTTTTGAAACTTTTGAATTAGCATTTTTAAGTCCAGATTTTGATCAGAGAGTATTGGAAGGGCTACTTTGCGATGTGATATATTCTCATTTGAGGTGTATAGAAGAGTATTCATTGTTACAAAAAAATTGTAGGTAAGCTTAGAAATCAACAATTAAATTATACATAAGTCAATAATAACTTTATGATACTACTAGAGGCCCAGTGCATGAAATAAGTGCACTGTGGGGGCGGGGGGTGGGGTGTCCCTCAGCCCAGCCTGCACCATCTCCAATCTGGGACCCCTTGGATGATGTCCGACTGTTGGACATCCCTCTCACAATCTGGGACTGCTGGCTCCCAACCGCTCGCCTGCCTGCCTGCCTGATTGCCCCTAAACACTTCTGCCTGCCAGCCTTATCGCCCTCTAACCATTCCTCTGCCAGCCTGATCGATGCTAACTGATCTCCTGCCAGCCTAATTGCCCACAACTTCTTTCCCCTGCTGGCCCGGTCACCCTAACTGTTCTCCCCTGCTGGTCTGGTCACCCCTAACTGCCCCCCCCTGCAGGTCTGCTTCCCCTAACTGCCTTCCCCTGCCAGCCTTGTCACCCCCAACTGCCCTCCTCTGCAGGCCTGGTCACCTCTAACTGCCCTCCCCTGCAGGCCTGGTTGCCCCCTACTGCCCTCCCCTGCAGGCCTGGTCCTTCCCAACTGCTCTCCCCTGCCTACCGATTTGCCCCCAACTGCCCTCCCCTGCCGGCTCTGTCACCCCTAACTGCCCTCCCCTGCTGGCCTGTTTGCCCCTAACTGCCCTCTCCTGCAGTCCTGGTCCTCTCCAACTGCCCTACCCTGCCGGCCTGGTAACCCCCAACTGCCCTCCCCTTCCAGCCATCTTTTGACCACATGGGGGTGGTCATCTTGTGTGAGGGTGTGACAGTCAATTTGCATATTATCTCTTTATTATATAGGATTGCTATCAACATTCATCTTCACTTTAATTATTATGTCTGTTTGTCAACAAAAGAAGTTGTATGAGATATACTCCCTCACAGTTTTTATCACTTCTTGAACTCATGTTTTATTTCCTCAATAGGAGCAGGTTTACTTTTCGTTAATGGCCCAAAGTATTAATTCTCAAACAACTTTGCATCTTGATAAATTCAGTGGTGCTAATAGATAAGCAAACAGTAAAAAAGTATTAACTCATCCAAACCACATTCTTTGGATAAGTTTGGGACCAGAGGCAAGAGAAAGGTGGTAGTTGTTAAAAATATTTTAACAACTTGGGAAATTAAGTGAAACAAATCAGAGTTAACATTGATGACATGGCAGCCTAGATTTGCAAATATTACTGTTACTTTTTCTCAAACCATTTACTCTTGCTTCCATCACAGGTGCCTCTGATGTTATTAACATTTAAACTTGCATGGATCCATTATCTACTGCACAGGAAGACAATTTTGAAGTCAGAAGGTCACTTTCACTTTAGAAGGGAAAGAATATCTTGATATTTAAAACATATAATCCTTAGATGCTGAAATTAAGGAAACTAAGCTAATACCAAGTAAATGTTCAAGTCAGGCATGACAGGGGTCTGGTCTATTTCCCCATTCTGAGTAAAGATACCTATTCGACCACAGCCAAGAGAAAATATGTTCCAGGTGTTGATAATTTGCGAGCGTCTCTTCATTGTGTATTTTGTGGAGAATGGAGCCAACTATGTCTAATGTTAAGAGAAGAAAAAGGAAGAGGCACAAGAAATATGTGTGTTTGTGTGTGGGTTGGTATGTGTGTATCTGTTGCATTGCACAGGGATATCTCCACCCTGAGAGGAAACTGAAGCAGCACCATATAACGTTAATACAGGGGAACAGTTTCCTATTTATTTATTTATTTTTTTATGGAAAGTTGATTTATTGGTGGGTGTAAGGTGGGAGCAGCACTGAGACTCTCACAAGTACAGGCTCGCTATTTGTCCAGGGAACCACGATTAGGGTTGTATTTGCTCCTACAGCCATCTGGGATGAGGCGCTTCTCGGCCACCATGTCTTCAAACTCATCCTCATTAAAGTTAGTAAAGCCCCACTTCTTGGAGATGTGAATCTTCTGGCTGCCAGGGAACTTGAACTTGGCTCTGTGTAGGGCCTCAATCACATGCTCCTTCTTCTGCAGCTTGGTGCGGATGGACATGATGACTTGGCCAATATGGACTCTGGCCACTGTGCCTTGGGGCTTTCCAAAGGCACCCCCCATACCTGTTTGGAGCCTGTCAGCCCCAGCACAGGACAACATCTTGTTGATGTGGATGCCGTGGAAGGGGTGGAGCCGCACTCGGATATGAAAGCCATCTTTGCCACAACTTTTCACCAGGTACTTGTTGGCACAAATACCGGCAGCCTCCAGGCCTTCGGAGGAGAGCTGCTCATATTCGTCTGACACCATGTGGCCAAAGAGTGGGAACTCATCCACTTTAGCCTTCTTCCACCCCAGGTCAAAGATGCTGATCTTGGCATCAAGCACATCTTGGCAGAAGCGAGACTGGGTACGGCTTGTTCTTACAATATCGGGCGGGGTGGCGACCCATGGTGACACCAGGATCTTCAGTGGCATGCCAAAGGGAAAGAGCTACAGGGGAACCTTTTTACTTCACATCTCTTTTAACTTAAAAATTTGTAGTTTCCTGCTAAATATCTGTTTTCAATAGAGGTGGAGCTTTCAGAAAAATTTGATGGGAGAGATGATATGCTTAATCTCTGTCCCTTAAAATTACCTTATAAAACCGGGGGAGAGACATACGCAATACTTTAATCAATAAAGAATTACTACTACTACTACTAATAATAATAATAATAATAATATTGTTAATAGTTATGTATGGTCCAGGGGGGAATACTTGAAATATCAGGGGGACAACTCTATAAAGTATATGATTGTCTAACTACTATGTTGTACACCTGAAATACAGAATAATATTGAATGTGAACTATAATAAAAAATATGGAAAGTTGTATGTTGTATGTTTTTCATCACAATAAAAAATAAAAATAAATGGTCAGTGTCTTAAATTCCAGTGCTAAAAAATCACTCCTGAATAACAAGTGTGTTGTAAAATATAGTGTCAGTAACAGTTATGAATTATATCCATGTCTAAGTCTTTCTCTTCTTTCCATTGTGTATTTTAGTTCCTACCAACACTTTCCTGGTGTTAGCATCTCCCTGATACTTCAATGCTAGGGCATGGCATCTTTGGTTTCCAATAAATGTTCTTGATACATCTTTTGCTTTATTCTCTCAAATTTGTGTTTACAAAGAGGGAAACCAGGTAATGTTTCATTATCCAAGTTAATGAAAAGGAGGAGCAGAGTGAATGATTTAGGAAAGGAAATAATCCTTTTGATAAACTTGTTAACAGCAGCACGAGTGTCTTTAATTTTGAAACATAACAATGTAAGTATGTAGCTGGGAGATATTCTTAGGGGAGTATGAAAAATGAGATGAATGCTTTAAATTATTCCTTTCCCGTGTTAATATTTACATTCTCAAAAGGCCCTTTCCTTTTACTTATTTATTTACAGAAGTAATACCTATCTTGCAGGTCGGGGTAGGATTAGGGGAGATATTTTTTTTCTAGAGAAAGAGAGATGTGGCATGGTAGTGAGCACAGATTTTGGCTCAGTAAATGCTAATAATTATCCGAAGCTACAAAGGATGCCAGTTTAAGGGTGTTATCTTTAAAGTTAAACAGAACTAATGTTGAATTAATGGCACTGCCACTTGATATCTGTGTGTCCTCAGAGTTATAAGTTTACAGAGACTAATTTAGCAACTGGCATCTGTTGGATCCACCATGGATATGAGCTAGATATGTGACTCTGTTTCTCTTTGCACTGATCATTGCCCTGCACTCAGCCCACTTAGTTGGTGGCGGCTTAAAACACTATCCTGCCAAGTCCCATTGCTAAGTAAGTAAGCACATTTCCCATGGCCTTAGCAACAGTTATCGGCTACTTATTGCTGTGTAACAAATGATCCAAAAACCCAGCAGCTTAAAATAATCAACATATATTATCACATGCAGTTTTTTCAGCCTGGAGTGAGCGAGACAGGCTGAAAGTTCAGTCAAGATGTCAGGGGTCAGAGGTTACTGGGGTCATTATGAAGCTGATCTTCCAATGAATGGACTGAACGCTAGTCAGCTGATGCCACCTTATGTCTGACTGCAAGTTAGAGACTCTGTATGGTGTCTCTTGCTGAGAATACCCCTACTTCATAAACAACGCACCTGCTAAATGCAAGCTATGCTCTGTTGGGGAGTCCTATATTCAGGTGAGTTTATCCACTAAGGCCAACTGACTTCATGATAAACTCATCCAGAGGTTACAAAATAATGTTAAAGTCTCTACAACTCTATTTTTAATGTTCACAGATGCCGGCCCAATACAGGGGCAGGCAAAAGTAGGTTTACAGTTGTGAGTATGTGAAACACAAAGTTTCTTCTTGAACTATTATTTATTCACTAGAGGCCTGGTGCATGAATTTGTGCACCAATGGGGTCCCTTGGCCTGGCTTGTGGGATTGGGTCAAAACCAGCTCTCCGACATCCCCCAAGAGGTCCCGGATTGTGAGAGGGCACAGGCCAGGCTGAGGGACCCCACCAGTGCATGATCGAGGCTAGGGAGGGATGAGGGAAGTTGGCCAACTAGGGAGGGACTGGGGGAGGGCTCCAGGGTGTGTCCCGCCTGTCTCGCTCACTCCCAATCAGCCAGACCCCAGCAGCAAGCTAACCAAGCATTGGAGAGTCTGCCCCCTGGTGGTCAGTGCACTTAATAGCAAGCAGTTGAGCAGCCTTAGCATATCATTAGCATATTATGCTTTGATTGGTTGAACGGCCAACCTGACAATTGGACACTTAGCATATTAGGCTTTTATTATATAGGATTTTTGTATTATTTATTTGTAGTACAACTGTAAACCTACTTTTGCACAACCCTGTATATATGACTGGGTCAATTTCAGAGAAAACAAACAAGCTCTGATTTGTGTCGTTACAGAAAGGAAGCGAAGGAAGTCTTTAGAAAATTAGGAAAAAACAGAGAAACGAGGATAATATGATCCAAAAGCACAACAGAATAAGAAATTCACAGAACCAGTCAAAGGACAGGAGGAACATGACAGTTTATAGAGTGCTAAGTGTTTACCATATAAAACATAGTTAATGTTCCAATAAACAAATTCCAGTTATAGAAACCATGCTTCTACTGGGTTTTGTTTTAGGAGTTTGTTGCATTTGTCTTAAAACTTAGAAACTTTATTTAGGACCACTTTCACTAGAACAAGTTAATAGCTCTTCCCTGATCCACTCTTATTCTGATTTTTGAAAGAGGGTAAGGAAAAAAAGAGGAAATTCCAAAAAAAAAAAAAAAAACCCACAACTATAATCACATTCTTATGTAAAATGTTTTTATTAAGTTCACAAATGATCTTTTGGATCCATAATAAAACAACAGTATTTTTCAATTGCTATATTTTTTTTAAGTATGTCCTTTTTTCATCAAAAAGATAACAGAAGCAAAATTTTGAAGTTCAAATATAATAGAACTCCGTACTCAATTTTGCAATAAAATGTCACAAAATGTGTTATGAAGTTATTACTCTGCCATTATATTTCCATAGCTTTTTAAAGTACCATGAACAGATTTAATTTCTGGATGAAAGCACATCAAAAGTCCTTAAACAATAGTGTTTCATTGTTCTGTAAGCAGGCACTTCATTTTATCACCTGGCTTAAAAATACATGAGGTCATTCTCATTTTTGATGTCACCTATGGGAAGCATACTTTAAAAAAATAGACTAATTATGAATGAGTAAATTTCTCTTTCTCACAGAACATGACAATACCCATTATCTAGGGAAAAGACTTATTGCTAAGCATCAATAAAAATTACCTCATGGCTTTTCGTTTCTTCAGAGTTAATTATGTACTTTTGATTATTTTGCATTACATTTTTCAACTTTGGTCAATAGAAACTATGTTTTCCGACATTTGTCAATGGATATTACTCAAACAACTTGTAGAACTAGTCTGTATGTAAATGATGATGCTATAGATTTCTCCTTAATGGCTATGGTAGCCTCAGTGCACAGGCCCTATTTATTCATTTACATGAACTCAGGCTTATCACAACAGGGATGACAAGGGCCACACAATAGAACCATTTCTCCCTGGCTGGTATTTAAGAAATGGCAGAAAACAAACAAACAAACAAGAAAAAACCCCTATAATGTGAGCAAAGGATGGAAACTGACGGAGGTGCCTAGAGAGTGGCCTTTGTCCTGCAGCAAGTGCTCAGCAGGCTCACCCCACTGCTGCTGCGGAGAGTAAGGGGGGTGAGGACCCAGCTGAGTAAATGAGTAAAGCATGCTACTTTGCCCAACAATTGCATTATTATCTAAGTATTATATTTGGAAGTGAATTCAGAGTATCTTTTTATAGATTTGTGTTATTTGCTCCATGTTCATACTGAGAAATGGAGATTAGCAGGGAAGAAGGGGGAGAGCATTATGCGGTGCTATCAAAAAGGAACTTTGTACTGAACTAAAGCATTTGGGAGAGACATGATCATTAGCATTTTTATGAGCTTTTAGTTTCCACTTTTTTTCTGACACTGATAAGAGATCTGTCTTCTCTTAAATGTAATGATTTGTATATTTGCCCTCATTTGCAAGCTCAGAGTCTGAGGGAAGACAAATCCAAGTAGTGTTCAGAACTGACATTTCCTTAGGCGGCTGTGACAAAAACAAAAAGGCATTTATTCTCAAATTAGTGACTTCGTGCAAGAGGATACAGCAGAAAATATGAGCTATTTTTGGTTCCAGAATTCTTTCACTGGATAGAGTAATCCCTCTGCTGATGTTATGTATGAGGTGGGAGGGGGGAGATAGAAGGGAGGTCATAGAGAAGACAGAGAAAGAACCCACATTACAGATGTTGGTCCCTAAGATAAAGACATCATGCCTCCTATGTATCACTATTTGCCTAAAATGCTTAATGTTTGCCCAAAGTGTAATTAAATATTCTAAATATGGAAGAATGATGCATTTAATATATGGCCACTGTGAGCCTTTTGCTAATCATTACATGAATTAGGTCCAAGAACTCTATCCATTTGCTATGAGTCATGTTTTCTGTAATTGAGAGGTAGCCTAGGGGATGCTTAAGAACATGGACTTTGGGCCCAGATTCTTCCATCTTTTGAATCCTATCTCACTCCTTAACAGTTGTGTGACCTTGGACAAATTAACTACTCTATGCCTCAGTTTCTTTCTCTATAAAATTGGGTTAAAAATCATAGAGCTTTGAGGGGATTCAAGGAGATAACATAGGAAAAGCAATTAGGACAATGCCTAGCATACAGTCTGCACTATATTTGTGATTGCAAATATTGTTATTATGCTTTGTCTGTCTCAGGAAAATACCATTTTACCTTTTTATGTAGTAAAACTGCAAAAAAATTTAAAATCCAGAGGGAGAAAGTTTAATAAAACAAACAAACAAAAAAAAAACTAATGTCAACTTTTCATGATTTGCCTTTACATTCCCATTTATGTCCATTGAACTCTCTTGGACTTCCGGAGTGAAAGTCATTTCTGGAGCCCTATTGAGTGTCTGATATGCATGCATTTACATGTTGATAACAAAGCAAAGTCCAATTTTGAGAAATGAACCAACCAAGTTGTTATCAGACATCTTGTTTCAAGAACTCAAAAGTTTAAATACAACTGGCTCTAAGGCCCTGACTCTCTGATTCAGGTCTCTAACTCCACACTGTCCTTATTGGAACCTCCAACTAGATACCTGTAGCAAGTCCACAGTTTAGACTGACAATAGTTGTAATCAGCAATGCATGTTATTTGCTAACTGACCTTGACCTAAATGTCCCTTTAGCTCTCTCTGCAAAAGTAAACCTAAATTTCTGTGATCCCTTGATCAATGCAAGGTTACAAAACTGATCAAAGCTAATATATCTGCAACAGATATGATGTCTGCCTCTTGTGTGGTGCTCAGAGTTACCAAGTGATTTGTTACAAAGGAAGCAAGGGGAAAATATGGCCTTACTATCATGTTTATACATTCTCTCTGTTTCTCTTTCCATATCCTCACAGTCCAAGATGTTTTAATAGAGGATTTTAAAGCAACAGAAGGAGGGATGTGTTCCTCTTTTCCACAATAAGTGCCGATGCATGTTGACACAAAATATTTGGATGTCATTTGTGATTTCACTGAACACTTCCAAAGGGCAGGATATAGAGATGCTGATTTAATCTCACACACATACCCTTCCTCTTCTTCAATGTATTCATCTTGTTTTGTGAGGATTGCAATAGGGAGAAGAGAGACATGAGGTGAAATATTTTTCCCTTTTCTGTTTGATGTTTCCTAAGCATTCAATAGGGATCAGATGAGACCCTACAGGCCCTGAGGACAAGAGTCCAACCCTGTCTCCAATTTGGTGCCCTCTCGGGGGGCAGGTCTCCTGGGAAATTATGCAGTGGTCCTAAGAAACAATGGGGGAAGTCAGGGGCACCAGTTGTGAGAAATAAAAATTTCCAGAGGACTCATGGGAAGCAGGAGTCTCTTGTCAAAGTCTGGGTACCCCATGAACCTAAAATGGCATGTGTTTACTCATCTTTATTTTCAGCTCTAAGTTGGAGAAGCCATTTCCTGGAAAACAAGAGCATTTCTTTATACCACCATGTTAAAGTGTTATAAGAATTGTTACTAATAGCATCATAACCAGCTGCCAAGTTGATCCACAATGATCTCTGGATGCTGGAATTCAAAATATATAGGCCCCTCACATGTCTAACAGGGCTGACCTACATCTAATCAAAAGGAGAGTGCAGAAATGATGGAGTGTGACTTGTGAGGCAAGGTCCAAAAAGACACCATGGCTCCTTTGTACTCTTTGAGACTCTGGGGGAAGTCAGCTGACATGCCACGAGGACACTGAACATCCCTGCAGAAAGATGCTCATAGAAGGAACTGAGGCCTCCTCCCATAGCCAGTGAGGAACCTAGGCTTCCTGCCAACACCTGTCACTGGGCCACCTCTGAAGCAGACCCTCCATTCTCATTGAAATTGTCAAGTGACTGAAGTCCTGGCCAATATCTTGACTGCAACCCCAGAAGAGACCCCAGAGACAGTATCACCCAGCTACACAAAGGATGCCTGGCCCACAGAGATTTAATAAAACCCATTTTATTCTTTAACACAACTAGGTTTTGAGGCAATTTGTTATGAAGCAATAGATAACTAAACAAGGATGGAAATCCATTTGTTAGAATAACTGAACAACTATGAAACAAAAAAACAAATTCAGTGTGATTTCATTACTATTAATTGAACATAGAAAACAGAAAAAAATCAACAAAATATTAAAAGTTATTACCTGTTGATGTTGTTGATTCTTTTTCTACTTATCATGTACAAAAAATTAATTTTATTGAAAATAACATCTAATCTAATAAAAGAGAAACATGCAAATTGACCACACTTCCGCGATGCCCCAAGCCACATCCACCAGCCAATCAGAGCGACAATATGCAAATTAACCCAACCAAGATGGCGGCAGGCAGCCACGGAGCTTGAGCAAGCAGGAGGCTTGCCTGTCCTGGAAGGCTGTGGCCTCCGCGCAAGGCAACAAAGTTTCAATTGTAGAAGATAAATAAATCCCAGATACCTGCTTCCAGCCTGCCTCCACTGGGAGCTTGGGTGGCTGGGGGCTGTGGCCAGCCTTCAAACAATCATCAGCCCCTCACCCAGGATGGCCACACCCTCATGGGGTGAGGATCCCCGCTGAGGAGCTTGTCCAGCCTGCAAACAGCCCTCAGCCCCTCACCCAGGCTGGCCAGGCACCCCAGAGGGGACCCCCACACTGAAGGGGCTGTGGCCAGCCTGCAAACAGCCATCAGCCCCTCACCCAGGCTGGCCAGGAACCCCAGCAGGACCCCCACCCCAATATGGGACACCCTTCAGCGCAAACCAGCCAGTCCCCACCTGTGCACCAGGCCTCTATCCTATATAATAAAAGGATAATATGCAAATTGACCCTAACAGCAGAACCACTGGGAATGATTGGTCATTATGACACACTGACCACCAGGGGGCAGATGCTCAATGCAGGAGCTGCCCCCTGGTGGTCAGTGCGCTCCCACAGGGGGAGCTCTGCTCAGCCATAAGCTAGGTTGATGGCTGCCAGTACAGCGGTGGTGGTGGGAGCCTCTCCTGCCTCCTCAGCAGCGCTAAGGATGTCAGACTGCAGCTTAGGTCTGCTCCCCGCTGGCAAGTGGACATCTCCCGAGGGCTCCCAGGCTGCCAGAGGGATATCTGACTGCCAGCTTAGGCCCAATCCCCCGGGGAAAGGGCCTAAGCCAGCAGGTGGTCATCCCCGGAGGGGTCCCAGACTGTGAGAGGGCACAGGCCAGGCTGAGGGACCTCCCGAGTGCACAAATTTTTGTGTACCGGGCCTCTAGTTTAAAATATTTTTAAATACTTAATTATCAGAAAGTTTGAAACTGCTCCTTTTACTTGATAATATGTTGGGGTAATAATATTCTGGTAACAATTTTAGAATCTGAAATATGGAACTCTGTTCCTGATATCAAACCAGTTTATAGAGTTCATTTTCATGTCCCCCTTTGCCTTTAGCGAGGCCTACATGAATTTGCAATGCTCTTTTTGCTGAAAACATGAGCTGAATTATAAAAGAAAAACCTTTCATCCTTATGCTCAGTGTGTGGCTTAGGCTGCAGTCACTCTGAGACCCTGCCTCGATGCCATGATATTATATATCTTATCAGAAAAATGATCATTAAAATAATGTGAGTGGAAATGTAAGTTAAAGTGCTTGGCCACTGTTTAAACTACCTTTCTGCTGTATTATATAGTGGAGGCAGTGTATTACATGATAGTTAAAAGGTCAAGTCTAGCTCCAACATTTAAGTGTGTACACTTGGATAAGTACATATTTTGTCCTCATATTTTATTTAACATTTTTATTTTTTTAACCCTCACCTGAGGATATTTTTTTCCCCTTGTTTTCCAGAGAAAGGGGAGAGAAAGAGACAGAGAAACATCGATGTGAGAGAGATACAACAGTTGGTTGCTGGGGATCAAACCTGCAACCCAGGTATGTGCCCTTGACCAAGAATTGACCCTTTTGTGCACGGGCCAACACCCCAACCACTGAGCCACACAAGCCAGGGAATCCTTATCTTTAAAATGAAGATGCTACTCATTTCAAAAGTTTTCTGTTAGAGAGTGAACCTGGCCTGGTACTTAGGAAGTGTGAGTTATTGTTTTTTGTTTAAAGTTTTTGATGTTCAAAGTCAGAAAGCAGGGTCCATAAGATTTAAGTATTTGAGACACTATATCAGGGGTCCTCAAACTTTTTAAACAGGGGGCCAGTTCACTGTCCCTCAGACCATTGGAGGGCCGGACTATATTTAAAAAAAAAAACTATGAACAAATTTCTATGCACACTGCACATATCTTATTTTGAAGTAAAAAAACAAAACGGGAACAAATACAATATTTGTATTGCATGTGGCCCGCGGGCCGTAGTTTGAGGACCCCTGCACTATATGATAGTGCATGATAAATAAGGGGTGTGAATGAGAGACTCTCATTTGTTGTTAAGACTTTGCAGTATCTCAGTCTGGGACACAGATCCCCACTGCACCAATCATTAGCTGTGCGGCACTGAAGAGTGACATAACCTCTCTGTGTCTTATTTGTTTCAGTGGTAATAAAAAGAATGCATAAACCATCTCATTGGGCCATTTTAAAGGAGTGAATAAGATGACAAAGGTGAAAGGAGCATAGTTCCTTGTATATAATAAGTACAAAATACACACTAGTTCCCTTTTTTCTTTTCTCTCTCATCCTTTATGTGCTGAGTGGGACTCGGGGGGAAAGAGAAAATTAGCAGGAATGAAAATGAGGAGAATAAATGTGAAAAAATTGTGACATTGCTGAGTCATTATTCCCTTTTGTTAACCCAAAGAGGGACATAATAATAATAATAAGCATATTATTAACTTATTAGATGTCACCTTGTTAATCTCCCCACCAGGGCATGTTAAACTGCCTGGCAGAAATGTCACGCCTACTATTCACAAAAGCAAATATCACTGCGTATAATTTGGATGTGTTCTGAAAAGTCCCTGCCTCAGCTTGTTAGGAAAAGTTCGCAAAGCTGTAACACTCACCAAGCAGCTAATGGTAAGTCACACGATGTCAAATCCATCCCTGTCAGAAAGAAACAGGAATATCTTTATAAGGTTAATTCAGGGTCTCTCTAACTCTGTCAAAACAGTGGCATGTGAGTGGTTGGCATTCTTAGGCCCTTAGAATTGCTGAATAGCTCAGAAATCTCACATGATCGCACAGGCTTCTGGGAAAAAGCTCTAGGTGTCCAGTATTGAATTTTAAACAAGCTGACAAGTTCTGATCTTGATCTGAATGCACAAAATAGTTTGTCTACTGAGTATAGTGTTTTCCTGAAAGCTCGATTTTTCCTCTTCACTTTACTTATGTTACTGTTAGTTTGTTTAGGATATTTAATTAATGATTTTATAATTTAAAAAAAATACTGCTAATGGCTTGGGGCTTTTCAAACAAAAGACATATGTTTTAAAATTCCAAACAAAAATAATTAATTAATTAACATAGTCATTGCGAGTCATTATCCCAACTATGGACTGGGAATAGTTTAACAAGCAAAGAAATCGGCAATAAAGCAGCTTCCTGAATTGTACTATGCCTGTGAGACTTCTCGGAGTCCCTCTGTCCCTTGCCGAATGCATGGTTTCATAATATGACTTGCTGCATGGTTTTAATGAAAATTACAGCGATCACTCTTTCTGAAAGGAAAAAAAAAGACAAAGGAAGGAAAGGTGGGAGGAGGAAGGGAGACAGGAGGGAAGAAATGTAAAAGCACACAGAGAGAAAACCAGTTACAGACAAAATCTAGATTTTTCCTTTGCCAGTTTTTATTTTTTAAAATCAGTGTAACTTCAAAAACATAAAGGAAGAGAGAAAACACAGATAAGGAGAAAAAACGATTCAGAGATGTGAATGGCCCTTTTTTTTACCTACCTTCTCTTTCACCTAGCATTCCTCTTTTCAGTATGCAGTCATCTGAGTTGAAAGTGAACAGTATTGATACTTATTTAAAACATTAGTAAGTATGATACTTATTTAAGACTTTAGTAAGCACTGATCTTTTTTGTTCAATATATAAAATAAAATTTAAAAAAACAACTGCACATCGATTGGGTTTTATTATCTCATTTTATAACTGAAGGAACTGGAGGATATAAACCTGAGGTTGCCTGAGGTTGCTTAGGACTCCAAGTCATCTTGTCTAATTCAAAATGTTGATTTTTCCACCATGTATGCTAGTCAACTTGCTGCTTGGACCTCATTTAGTCTATTCCCTTGAAATATTGTTGTGAAGGAGTCAGTTTGAAGGTTCTAAGTTTTGCTTCCCTCTCTATCTCTACGTCAATATCCCATAGTTTTAATTATAATTATAGGTTTCTATCTCTCAGATAGGTTTATTTTAATTTTTAAGTTAGATTTTATTTTTAAATATATTTTTATTGACTTTAGACAGGTAGGGGGAGGGAGAGAGAGATAGAAACATCAATGATGAGAGAATCATTGATCAGCTGCCTCCAGCACACCCCATACTAGGGATCGAGCCCGCAAACCTAATTGATGCCCTGACTGGGAATCAAATCATGACCTCCTGATTCATAGATCAACACTCAACCACTGAGCCAGGCCAGCTGGGCTTAAGGTTAGATTTTAATTTATTTAATGGTTACAAGTCCACAAAGGTTTTCTCTAGCTTCTTGATTCAGTTTAGTAATTTACGTGTTAGAAAATTTTCATTTCATCTGATTTGTCAAACAAGTTGCTAAAAGTTTTTCACAGTATTTCTGCCTTGTTACATTTGTTTCCCTTTTCTTAATATGCCCCCTTTCATTACTAGTGTTGCTCATTTTTGTCCTTTATCTCTTGTTTGTCAGTCTTGCAGACATTTGTAGATTTTTTCAGTTATTCAAAGAATCACATATTGAACTGTACTATATTTTGTCTTCTATTTTATTACTTCCTTCCTTCTACATTCTCTGGACTTCCTCTTTTCCCATTTTTGAGCTTCTTGAGTTGATGCTTAACTCATTTTATTAGCCTGTCTTCTTTTCTTATAAGATTTTAGACTGTAATTTCCAACAAATTACTGCATTAGCTTTATCTAACAGTAGTGGCCTGGTGCACAAAATTCGTGCACATTAAAAAAGAACTAATTAGAAGAAATATTTTAATATTGCTATTTGCCCTTTCTCTATAATAGAAGTGTCAGAGATGAAAGAAAATTAGTAAAATGTATATGAAAATCTCCCTCTTGTCAGAGTCTTGGGTACGCTGTGGGACCTAGAGTCAAGTCCTTGTCCACCATCCACACATGATTTGAAAACGCAGGAGACCCAGATCTGGTTGACCCCACCCCCACTAGGTGAGATCCAGACCCAGCTGGCCCCACCTCTGTCAAGCCCCTCCAGGCGGGGGGTGCAGCCTCAGGTCCCCCAGCCTGGCACTGAGCGGGGGTGCACAGCCTCAGGTCCCCCGGCCTGGCACAGGGGTAGGGGGGCATTGCCTGAGGTCCCCCATCAAGCCTTGCCAGGTGGGGGGCATGGCCTGAGTTCCCCATCAAGCCCTGCTGGGTAGGGGCACAGCCTGAGACCCTCCATCAAGCCCTGCCAGGCGGGAGGCATGGCCTGAGGTCCCTCGTTCCTGCCAGGCGCCATGTAGCCTCAGGTCCCTGCTGTTCGGTTGTGATGTTATAGCGTCCTGGCTAATTTGCATATTCCTCTATTATTGTATAGGATGTTCGAATAATGTATTTCTTATGGTCATCCACATCTTTTATAAACAAAATCTAAATGGATCTTTTTATTTTTCCAATCTTATATTCTCTAGATCCAATTGAGTGCTTAGTTCTTTTATTATTGTTGTAATAATTAATATTTTGTTTTGAATCTACCACTTGGGTAGTGACTTTTCTTCTTTTTCCCATTATTTTCTATTTTTTCCTCCTTGCCTTCTGTTGAATTAATTGGGAATTTTTCAGGATTCCATTTTTTTTCTCCTTTATTGTTTTGGAGTTTTTTTCTTGTCATTGGTAAAACTCTTTGTAGTTTTAACAGTTATCTATGATTAAAGTATTCATTCTTATGTTACCATAGTCTACCTTAAATGCAAGATAAGAATAGTACTTCATATACAAGATAAGAATCTTATCACATGATTCCATTTCTATAACTATATATCTGCTTCAGAAGAAAGATCAGCAGCTTAAAACAATAATGACTGATTTTTTGCATTTTGTTCAACTAAGCAGTGATATTGGCTTGGGCCACTCAAGTGACTGAATTCAGCTGTGAATCTAGCTTGAGCTAGAGTGCCCAAGGTGACCTGTCATCTCCCAGGGTATGTCCCAACATAATTGCTAATCATTCAATAGTCTGGTTCTCAACCTTGGCTGCACATTAGAATCACCCTGGGAATCTTTTAAAAATCCTGATTTCTGGGCCTCATCCTCCGGAAATTCTGTTTCTTTGTTACTAATGTTGTGGCCCCAACCCATAACAAAGAAACAGAATTTCCGGAGGATGAGGCCCAGAAATCAGGATTTTAAAAAGATTCCCAGGTGATTCTAATGTGCAGCCAAGGTTGAGAACCACTGGTCTAACCAGACCTCATTATAACATGGAGCTAGACTACATGAAGGACCAAGCAAAGAAGATGAGCTTCTGTGTGCCAGCTCTTATCAAGCTTCTGACTATGACATGTTTGTTAAGTGGTCAAAGAAAACCACATGGTCACGCCAACAGTGAATATGGAAGGGGGCTGCATAAAGGCATAAACATTGGGACATATGGAAAATTGGGGGCTATTAATACACAAAAGCATAAGTATAACTATTATTGGGAGAACATGCAAAAATAATTACAAAACTAGAAATAATTTATGCTTTTGTTTTTTTCTGTTTGAAATTACTTTTATTTTGCCTTATGATTTGAAGGGCATTTTCCCTAGATATAGAATTCTAGTTTAACTTTTTGTTGTTGTTCTCATTTTTATTAGCACTTTAAGTAAATAATTTTATCACTTTCTAGCCAAGGTTTTTTTCTTTGTACTTCTCCTTCCCAGAGTTTGATTATCTTCATAGAGTATGTGAGTTAAAGTTTTGATCAGATTCAGTAAGTCCATTGCCATTATCTCTTCAAATATTTCCTCTGCCCCATTCTCTCTTTCTCTGTGTTTCACTTCTATCACAGGCTTTTTGTGTGAGTGAAGTTTTTTTTTTTCTCTCCAGTGCTACCCCAACTACAGGCCAGTTTGAAGATATCTCTGTCCTGCTGTCCTGTCTATGTATTTGAAGTCATATCCTGTAATAACTCCAATTATATTGGTAGTATTTCCAATATACTTTTAGATTTCTTGCTTTGCTTCGGAGCCCATAGAGGGATTTCTTTCTGTTCTCCTGATCACCACATCATTTTGTAAGTGAACATACAGAAAGTCTCAGTGAATTTCTCTCCTGTCTGTCTCCGTGCTGCACCATGTTTCCAGAGGATGGCTCATCAGCCTTGGGCCAGGCATCATACTGATCCCTCTCAGCTTTCCTATCCTGCTCTCAGCCCTCACCACAATGCCTCAGGCATGGAGGAAAGGCCCATGGAAAAGAGTTGGCAAGTGAGCATAGACTTTGGTCTGTGATTGAGGTGTCTCAGAATTTTTACCTGTTATGTTACTCCACCTAAGTTTGGGAAAAGATTACTTAAGATTCATTTTAAAGTTCAGCTGACATCTTGAGCCCAAATCTTGGTTATTGAATACTAATATCTTCTAAAATAAAGCTAAGCTTTTTGGGGAAATTCTAATTCCATGGCTGAAGCTAGGATGTTTAAAATCAACCTGGAATATCTTGGAATGCCTGAAAGTAGCCAACTCTCAAAGAATGAGAGGGCTATCTCTGAAGGACAGCAGGTGTCAGCTTGAAGAAATTCCAAATGATAAGACCTGGGTTGTTTTAAGCATCAAAATAAATAATGGTTGTAATGTCTTACAACTGACAGAATAAAACAGGAATCCATAGACCATATTGATATAAATGACTAAAGAAGGGGAAGGAAGGACAGTTTTTCCTTAGAGGAAGTTGCCATATAATAAAAATAAACAGAAATAGAATTAAACCAAATTAATAATTGACAACCATCATAGTAATAGCTAAAATTAATAAGTAAAAGTTCAATGAATAATGGGAAATTGATATAATTCCAAAGCATCACAAGGTACATGTTAAAAACAAAGGAAAAGGGGATTTGTCAATGTATTCCATGTTTCCATGCCTCTGGTCCTATTTTATTCATCAGTTTATTTTGTCCATTAGATTTCTTGTTCATTTATTTTGATTTTTAGATTCAATTATTTATAGATATGTATTTATTGCCATTTTACTGTTCATATTTTTTGTCCTTTTTTATTTTCTCCTTTTCCCTCTTCTTAAAGAATACCCTTCAGCATTTCATGTAATACTGGTTTGGTGATGATGAACTCCTTTAGCTTTTTCTTCTCTGTGAAGCTCTTTATCTGACCTTCAATTCTAAATGATAGCTTTGCTGAGTAGAGTAATCTTGGTTTTAAGTCCTTGCCATTCATCACTTTGAATATTTCTTGCCACTCCCTTCTGGCCCACAAAGTTTCTGTTGAGAAATCAGCTAACAAGTCCTATGGGTGCTCTCTTGTAGGTAACTAACTGCTTTTTTCTTGCTGCTTTTAAAATTCTCTCTTTGTCTTTTTTTTTTTTTAATATAAATTCTTTATTGTTTAAAGTATTACATAAGTCTCCTTTTTCCCTCATTGACCACGCCAAGCTTCCCCCCTCCCAACATGTGCCCTCCCCCCCTTCCCCATGTCCATTGGTTATGTTCATATGCATGCATATAAGTCTTTTGGTTGATCTCTTACTCCTTTCCGCCTTTCTCCCTCTTTGTCTTTAACCCTTGCAGGGAAGAGACTAACCAAGGAACTTATATGCATATATTCATTCCCTATGGACATAGACAATAGGGTGGTGAAGGTCGGGGCAGGGCTGGAACTGGGTGGAGGGCAGCAAGGGGGAGACAAAGGGGAAAATCTATAATACTCTCAACAATAAAGTTGTTGTTTTTTTCAAAAAAAGGAAAAAGTAGTAACCAAATAGTGGAGAAAAGCTGGTAGACACCATTTTCATCAAGTGGCCAACATTAACAACACCAATGATGGAATAACTAGATGTCATATTCCTTTTGATATTATGCAAATAGAAGCATACATCATTTCTATTATATGTCAGCCAAAAATGCATATCCTGAATTTAATCATGAGGAAAGACTAGACATAGCCAAATTGAGCAATATTCTACAAAACAAATTATCTGTATACTTCAGAAATATTAAAATCATGAAACATACACACATGAAAAAATGTTGAGAAAGTAGTCCAGATTAAAGATACATAACAATTGTAACACATGACCCTAGTCTAATTCTCATGTGATACTAATTAGAGAAAATATTTTTGCTATAAAGAATATCATTGGTACTATTCATGCAATTTGAATTATAATTTAGATTATATATTAGTACTGTATTTATGTTAATTGCCTTATTTTATTAATTGAATCATATTTTGAACAATGCCTTTGTTTTTTAAAGAATTACACAGTACAGTATTTAGGGATAAAGTAGTAGTATAACTGAAACATAACATTCAAATGGTTAAAATAGCCAATGTCCTTATAAAGACTAACACTCATTAAGGTCAACACTTAAGTGATTTCCTCTAAGAACTAACAATTTAAAAGATTTAGGCCTAACACTTATAAACACATAGGAAAAACAGGTAAAAAACAAAGCTATAGAGCAGGTTAGCACTGTAAGTCTAAAGGAGACCATAGTGATCACCTGAAGCCAGGTTCCATTGCCTTTTAGCAAGAAGAGGCAAGATATGAAGTTTACCTTCTACATTCCCACCTGGCAACTACTATCATTTCTCATCTCCTGAACGCCACTTAGGACATGAGAAGTTCACTAGAAAGCTGTATATTTTACATGATTTGTGGCTCTTGAGGGACCTCAAGGGGAATGTTATCATAAATAATCCTGTCATTCAAAATGACAGCATTTTTATATTTTAGATTTTTGCCAATGCCTAAGAAATGGTTTCTTCTTCATACCTACGGGGGTCTTTTGTTGGTATTTTAAAATAAATTATATCCTGAGTCTTTTGAAATGCACACCTGGGTTCTCAGCCACAAAATCTGAACTGCTTCCACCTACAAGTAAGTAATACTTTTTTATTGATTTTACAGAGAGGAAGGGAGAGAGAAACATAAATAAGAGAGAATCATTGATCCGCTGTCTCCTGCATGTCTCCTACTGGGGACGGAACCTGTAACCCAGGCATGTGCCCTGACAGGGAATTAAACCATGACCTCCTGTTTCATGGGTTGACACTCAACCACTGAGCCACACCGGTCAGGCAGTAAGTAATACTTTTTGAAGATTTGTATTAAACACTAGGCTTAAAAAATTCGTGTAATCTCATATTTTTATAACCTGTAGTATAATTTTATTATGTACACTTTTCCTGAGGATGATGTGTGGAGGAAATCTGATGAAACAAGTCAATTGCAAATTAACATCAATACTTAAAATCAGGTTCAATTCTAAGCTAATCTAGTGATCTGCATTTGCCCCTCATGATAGATCTTTCAGTTTGATCACTATGCCCCAAAGTAACATTTTGTCATATGAATTGCGACAATGTGTACGAACAACACACACACACACACACACACACTCATCTCTAGGTTTACTAAAAAATGCCAAATATAGTAGGAAGTATTCAATTGGTAGGTGTGCCAGGGGAGAGAAGAACTGCCTAGCATAAATTTTATTATGAGTAGAGGGAAAATTAAGAAGGTGGCCATATTTTCCCCGTGAGGTTGAAACGGCCCCGGGGAGGTCAGGACAGCCCCAGTGAGGTTGAAACGGCCCCGGTGAGGTCAGGACGGCCCCGGTGAGGTTGAAATAGCCCCGGTGAGGTTGAATCGGCCCCGGTGAGGTCGGGACAGCCCCGGTGAGGTAGGGACAGCCCCGGTGAAGTTGAAATAGCCCCAGTGAGGCCGAGACGGCCCCGGTGAGGTTGGGACTGCTCCAGTGAGGTTGGGACAGATAATGGGGACCAGTATAGACTGATGAACAGGGGTAGATGCAGAGGCAGAGCAACATTGAACAGACTGTCAAACTACAGTGGGAAGCCTGGGGAGGGTTTGGGGAGGGGATTAAGAGATCAACCGAAGGACTTATATGCATGCATATAAGAATAACCAATGGACACAAGACACTGGGGGGTAGGGGCCGGGGGAATGTCAAGGGGGGGAAAAAGGAGACATATGTAATACCCTTTGTAATACTTCAAGAAATAAAAATTATTAAAAAAAAAAGAAAAGAAAAGAAAAAGGAATGGTATAGTGTTTTCAGATGTTTTGAGGTCTGAAGTAAATGTACCCTTACCAGAGAATTCAGACAAATGGGAGTTGGACTTACTCTGACACTTAAAAATTTCTTTATTTAATAAAGTTTTATTTTTCAAAATGTAAAAAAAAATTAAATTAAATTTTAAAAAAAGAGAAGGTGGCCATATTTCAAGTCTTTAATCAATAATCAGAGAGGATGAACTAACACATCGCCTAAGTAGTTATCAACATAATCACAATTATAGACAGAGTTATAAATGCAGTTATCAAAAAAGTCAACAAGAGGTCTCATACATAAGTTTTTGACAAACTTCACAGAAATGTTTTATTTATCCAATGTCTATTCAATAAAGCTCAAAATCTTAAAATGAGTCCTAAGTATTATAATTAATACAGATATCTAGATATCATGTGAACAATTTGTTCAGGAAGTTTAAGTCTCAGATTTTTAAATGATAAAAGTTCATATTACACTTAGCACAATGACTTCTTAATTTACAAATTCGCTAACATCTGATATCTCTGTCTCTGAAAGGTAAAATTTTGAGAGCAATATTATAGGTAGAGTAGAAAATCATGCATGAAAATGCCTCCTTGTTTTCCATACTTGTTCTTTATCATTCATGAGGAAGGCTTATTTATCACATTGAATTATAGCAATCTGTTTACTCATTTTTCTCACTCTCTCTCGTATGAGTTCTTAAGGACAAAGCATATGAATCGCTTTGCTTGGCATAGAATAAGTGGTTAATAAATATTGAATAAATCATTGAATGATTGCACTGACACCTCTGACAACATCAACATAATTTTTTCTTTAATTTGTTTTTACCTAGGGTAAATTTGCAATAATGTGTCTACCCACATCAAGTATGCCTGTGACCAATAGAAAATATTTTTTTTTTGCAGTATCATATCTTTGATAATATTTACTTGTTATAGACTATTGTTTTAAAATTTTACAAAGCATTTAGATGAAATGAGCCTGAGATGATATCCCATTAATTCATTGTTCAGTTTGATTTTCATGGACCTAAAGGAATTTTTGTTTGTTTATTGTTGAGTGAATGGTTTGTTCGTTTGCTTATTTTGTATATAAAATGTAATGCCATAATTTACAGTTTAAAATGTACCAATTTTTAGATATACAGTTTAAAGAATTTTGACAAATGTATACACCCCTGTAAACATTGCTCTATCAACATACAAAACATTTCCAGCATTATGAACAAGTTCTCTGTTTGTTGTTGCAGGTAAACCCAACGCGAATGCACTCGCGCGCGCGTGCACACACACACACACACACACACACACACACTGGTCAACTAGTCAGCCATACATAATCAATAATCTGATTCCTTTCACTGGAATTTAGTTTTGCCTCTCCTTAACTTCACGTAAATGGAATTATGTACTATGTACTTCTTTACTTCTGGCTTCTTTTGTTCAGCATAATATTATACCCCTCTCTACTCCTGCCCCAGTCCATCCCCCACTTTTCCTACTATTAACATCTAGTATTAGTGTGGTACATTTGTCTCAATTGATGAATCACTGTTGATATATTACTAGTAACTAAAGTCCATAGTCTATGTTAGGGTTCACTATGTTCTATATTCTATGGGTTTTGACAAATGTATGACATGCATCCTCCGTTACTGTATCATACCGAATAGTTTAATTGTCCTATGAATCCTCTGTTTTCTATCAATCTCCAGCTCTCCTTTTATAGTTCTGGAAACCACTGATCTTTTTATTGTCTCATAGTTTTACCTTTCCAGAATGTTATATTTTTGGAATCATACGATATGCAGCCTTTTTACACTACCTTGTTTCAGGTAACAATATGCATGCAAGGTTTCTCTATGTCTTTTCATTTATCAATAACTCAGTTTTCACTGATGAGTAATATTTTGCTGTATGGATGTGCCACAGTTTATTAATTCACCTATTGAAAGAAGTTCATACATTTTAAATAATGAATGTTATCCCATTATATGAATTAATATATTTACAAATTCATCTATTATTGGATAATTGGATTGTTTTTAGTTTTTGGCTCTCAGGATAAAGCTACTATAAAGTTCTTGTGGTCATATGTTATCATTTCTCTTGGATACCTATCTAAAAGTAAAATTGCTAGGTCATTTTTGAAACTTAAAAATGTTTTAAATTTATTTTTATTGATTTTAGAGAGAGAGGAAGGGAGGGAGAGAGAGAGAGGAAGAGAGAGAGAGAGAGATCAGTTGACTCCCTTATGTACCCTGACCAGGGATTGAACCTGCAACCAACCAGATGGGACAATACTCAACAAACTGAGTGCCATAGGCGAGGGCTAAGCCATTTTAATTTTAGCCATTTCAGTGTGTGGGTAATGATTTAACATTGTGGAGTTGGTTTTAATGTCCCTAATTATTAATGATGTTAGAGTATCTTTAGTATGCTAATTGGCCATTCATATTTCTGCTTTTTATATTGTCTGTACAAATATTTTACTTACATTACTTATATTTTTATTGGTTTGACTTTTCCTTATTATTGAGTCCTGCCGAAGATATATTGCTAATTTTATTTCCCTGTCTGTGGCTTAATCTTTCTTTCTTGCTTTTTATTTATTTTTTGATGATATGTTTTGAAAAGCAAATTTTTAATTTTAATGAAATAAAATTAAGTTTTTCTTTATATTTAGTGCCCTTTATGTCTTCTCTAAGAAATATTTGCCAATCCCAATTTTGCAAAGATTTCTCATGTTTTCTTCTAAAGGATCTGTAGCTTTATTTTTTTTTATTTCTTTATTGATTACAGTATTACATATGTGTCCTTATCCCCTCATTAACCCCCGTAATCTCCCCACTCATGCCCTCACCCCCCTGTTGTCTGTGTCCATTGGTTAGGCTTATATGCATGCATACAAGTTCTTGGTTGATCTCTCCCCTTTACCCCCACCCTCCTCTACCTTCCCTCTGAGGTTTGACCGTCTGGTCACTTTAGCATTTACATTGAGGTCTATAAGTAATTTTGATTCAATTTTCTATTTACTGTGAGGTAAGAGTTGAGGGTAACATTTTTTCTGGTATTATCTCCAGTTTTCCGGAACCCATTATTGCATAGAATTTTTTCCCCTCCCACTGAGTTACTTTAGAACTTCTGCTGACCATATATGTATGGGCCTATTTCTGAACTCTCTGTTTCATTGCTCCTCTTCAATCGTATGCCAATACTAGGTGTCATGATTACTGTCCTTTCTATGTAGCATAGGTCCAAAATATGTGTTCTTAAAAAGCCATCTTGCTTCTTTTAAGTCCTTCATATTTGCATATACATTCTGTAATTAGCTTATAAAATCTACAAGGTAGCCTACTGGGATTTTGTTTGGGGTTGATATTTTAGCAACATTGAGTGCTCTTTTCATGGACAGTTAGGTCATCTTTATTTTTCTTATTGTAGTTTTTAGTGTATATGTCTTACACATTAGTTGTTAAATTTATTCCTAAATTATTTCATAGTTTTAATGTTATTATAAATAATATTTTCTAATTTCATTTGCAACATTTTGCTAATAATATATAGAAATGCAATTGCTATGTGTTTATTGATTTTGTATCTTGCCAACTTTTAAAATTCACTTATTAATTCTAATAGTTTTGTAGATATTCCTTAGGAATTTTTATATTTACAGATTCTTTTCAAAAATACATAGCTCCCTATTCCTTTCTATGTGATCACTTTTGTTTCCTTTCCCTGTACTGGTTAAGACTACTGGGACAATACTAAATCAAAATGGTGAGAGTTGACATAGTTGACTTTTTCCTGATCTTAGGGACAAAGCACACAGTCCCATTAAGCATTTTGTTGGAGCAGGAAGATCCAGTTGCTAATCCTAAATGAGTATTCCCATCAGATGAAGGACACCAAAGAATATAATGCCAAGCTCTGGAAGTAGGAGCCCACTTGATCTTCTACAGGTTTGGAGTTGCCAAGGAGGACTCAATACACAAACACTCGTAGTTACAAGACTTACTCACAGAAAGAAGGGACTGGACAAAGCTATTTATATTCAATGTAATTATCAATACATTTGGTTTTAAGTCTTACTTTTTTAATAGTTATTTTTATATGTCTTACCTATTATTTTTATTACTCTATTCTTTACTTCTTTTGGTTAATTAAGGATTTTTTAGTATTCTAGTAGGTCTCCTCTATTAGCTCATTATCTTTATTTTTAATCTACATGTACCGTACCTTTATAGCCCTCCATCAAACAATATTAAACCATGTCATGTATATATAAGAAACTCATAATCATATACTTCTGTTTTTACCATCTCATTCTTTGTTCCTTTCTTGTTACTAATTTTTCTAAATTTGTTATAAATACACTAGAGGCCCAGTACATGAATTTGTGCACAGGGTCCCCAGGGGAGTGCAGTACACGATCGGCCCTCCAGGTGTCCCACTGACATTCATGCTGGTTGTCAGGAGCCACCTGGCAGACGCTTTTATATTGTTTCTTCCTTGGGGAGTGTCTAGGGAGGGGAAGAGGCTGCAGTGCCCGAGGCTGACTTCCAGGAGGCAGGCGGCGCTGTGGGGATCATGCTGGCAGCACTGGTCAATCAGTGCCTGGCCCATTCTCCAGAGATTGGACTTGCAGTACTACTGAGGGAGGGAGTGGCTGCTGCCTGGCTGGTGGGCCACCGAGATGGGTCGGTCAGCTGAGCAGCACGCCTGCTATGGGAGCGCACTGACCACCAGGGGGCAGCTCCTGCTTTGAGCATCTGCCCCCTGGTGGTCAGTGCACATCATAGTGACCAGTCATTCCGGTCATTCCAGTTGGTCGCTTAGGCTTTTATATATATTTTTGCTTTCAAAAGTCAATTATCTCTTGAAGCAAATATAAGAAAACCAATCCTTTCTATTTGCCAACACACTTATAAACTCTAGTATTCTTTTTTTCGTGTATCTGTTCATTTTTCCTAGCTATTTACAGAAGAATGATAAATGCAGTAGCAGTTGTTCCATTGTCCCTAGGAAAAAAGTTCATAGATTTTAAAAGGTTTTAATTTGAAAGTTTTTTTAAGATCAATGTCTTAGAGGACTTGCACATCATTTGACACAAATTTATTATTACCTGTACAGGACAATTGAGGAAATAGGCTCCCAACAATATAGCATTAAATTCTAAATCTTTAAGTTCTAGGATGAACCTATGGGGAATTGGAATAAAATATTACAGGCTATTTGGAACTCCACAGTTCAGGAAATATCTTATAGACTAGAAGTTGAACAGGTCCAAACCATTTACAGACAATAAACTTTCACTTTGACTATTATTACTATAATTTCCATGGTACATGAAAGTTATAAAGTAATAATATTGCCAATAATTTAGATTTATTTAGTCCTCTGCCTTGGAGATTTTCAACTATCTATGTTATAGAATATCAGAGAATAAAATCTTATCAGGGAATGGAATTTGAAGAAAGAGTAGTGCATTTAGAGCCCCATACAAAGAGTTTAATTGCTGACATAATTATAATAAACCCAGACATAATTTATTACTTATTTTAGAGAAAAGAGCATGGTTTCAGAGTCAGACCCCAGTGTGGATTGACTTTCTTAGTAACTGTGTGACCTAGGCTTTGGTTTTAACTTTGGTAAATATTATTTTCTAAATTTATAAGCAGGCAATAATCACATTAATACGTGGACTACTGTGTAGATTACTTAGGGCAATGTATGAAAAACTCCAGATATTGTGTCTAGAAAAAAAGTGGTTCTCATGAAGTTTCTCACTTTACAAATAACATAACAGGAACTTAAAGGTTAAATGACTTTCTCAATGTCAAACTGTTAGTAAGTGTCTGAACTAAATTTCAAACCTGCCTTTTAGTTATAAAGTTTTTTTTTTTTTTTTTTTTTTTTTTTTTTTTTTTTTTTTTTTTTTTTTTTTTTTTTTTTTTACTACAACACAGCTAGCTCGGAAGTAGCAGCAGGAGCTTTTCATAAGTTTCACCATTGTTCTATAGCATGAAAACTAAAAAAAGCAAACCCCTGTCTGGGTACATAGATATGAAAATTATGTTGGACAGGTACTGTCTCATCACTGAGCGGCAATGTGAATGTTCTAAATTTAGGTTTTCCCCGTCTCATCATTGGTCTAAGTAGTAGCTGTTACTATATAACCAGTCACTGAAAATAGCTGATTGCTGAAGACAACTTAAAGAAAAGAGAGAGAGAGAGAGAGAGAGAGAGAGCTTTATTTTTCATTTACTGTTTTGTTCTTATTGGCATTGTTCTACTTAATGAGATCTGTTTTGTAAATGAGATGATTTAAGATAGAAAGAAAAACACTTGGCAAGCCTGTCAACTTCCCAATATTTCTCTAAGGCTGACTGACCCCCTGAAAAGAGGAAGCTATGGCTCATTAATACACTGTTCTATTTCATTTTTGTTTGCAGGGCATTGTGAGGAGGATTTTTTTTTTTAAGTTAGGGTTTTATTGGAATTTCTAAAACTCCAAAAGGTTGCTTTTCCATAAAATGACCCCTGATATTCTATTTCTGCATTCGTAAAATATGTACTGTGGTCAAATTGAAGATAATTACAGATCATTTGGATTTCTGTTCTTTTTTGTTTATTTCTGTGGCCTCTATTATTTGAATGACAGAGAGATAGGGAAATATTCAAGAAATTACCCCTTTGGATATAGAGTCTCCTGAAGGTACAGGCTCAAATGCATGCAAGGCAACTGTTTATAATTGAAAACCAACAGATTCATGGTTAACATAGTCGGGGATAAGATATTGATACTATTAGACAAAAATAAATTAATCAAGGAAAATGATATTAGAAAAAGAAGAATTTTAGGTAGAAAGGTGCTTTGATGAACAAGTAACTAACCAATTTTTCAGTTAAGGATCTCAGGGATTAATTATATCTTCATTTCAAGGGTCCGTGGATCATCTATACTAATAAAAGGGTAATATGCTAATTAGGCTGGGAGACCTTCCAGATGTCCTTCAGGACAAAGCCATGGTGGCGGGGCTGAGGCAGAGGTTGTTAGGGACAATCAGGCCAGGAGGGGAGGGCAGTTGGGGGTGATCAGGCTGGTGGCTAAGGTCAATCAGGCAGGCAGGCAAGTGATCAGGTAGGAGCCAGCAGTCCTGGATTGTGAGAGGGATGTCCCAGATTGGAGAAGGATCCAGGCCGGGCTCAGGGACACCCCGCCACATGCAAGAATTTCATGCACTGGGCCACTAGTCTATAATAATAAAAGTGTAATTGCTAATTAGACCAGATGTTCTTCCAGATGACCTTCCATACCAAACCAGGGCTGCAAAGGAAGCCTGGGTCCCAGGTGCCTGCTGAAAGACAGAGGGAAGCCCAGGTCCCAGGTGCCAAAGGGAAGCTGGTGCCAGCAGCCAGTAGAAGGAAAGCCTACTCTTGCATGAATTTTGTGCATCAGGCCTCTAGTTTATAAGAATTACCCATCGACTAGAGCAAAAGGAAAATTCTACAAGGTAGAAATCCACAGATTATATTTTAGAACTGCTGTGCAATAAAAGAAGAAATTAAAACAATTATGTAAATAAATAAAATTGAGGTTCAAAACTTTTCTAATAGCATTTGAATTAAAAACATTTTTAAATTAAAAATATAATTATAAACTATGTAGAAAATGAGAATAAACCCTTTGACAATAAAAGTTACGGCATGTTCTCAAATCTGTACTCAGAGGCAAAACACTTTAATATTTTACTTATTAAACAATGTAATTAAAATTAATATTTAGAATTCAATTAAAGACATGAGAAACAACAATAAAATGGCAAGAAAAAATAAAGCAGGACAAACAATAAAGACGAAAACAAATTAATGAACTATAAAAGATAAAACACAACCCAGTAAATTATAAATAAGAAATAGAGCAACATATATGAAGCTATATTTTTGCATTGTACATTTTAATTTTTTTTTGTTTAATTAAATTTATTGGGATGACATTGATCAACATGACCATATAGGTTTTAGGTGTTGGTTTCTATGTTACAAGATCAGCATACTGCACTGTGTGCCCACCAGCCAAAGTCAAATTTTCTCCTGTCACCATAAATTAGGACCCTGTTTCCCCACCCCTTCTCCTCTGGAAACCGCCACACTGCTGTTTGTTTTCCTAATATGCATTCCTATGTTCATTGAAGCATTATTCACAGTGGCCAAGTCACGGAAACAACCAAAGTGTCCTGCGATAGAGGACTAGATAAAGAAAATGTGGTTCATATACACAATGGGATACTATTCAGCCATAAGAAAAGATGAAATATTGCCCTTTGCAATAACATAGATGGACCTTGAGAATATCATGCTAAGTGAAATGAAAACCATATGATTTCACTCATATGTGGGATATAAAACTGAAATTCATGAGCATTTGATTTTGAAAATGTTAAAAATTTGAAAATTTCTATAAACAGATTAACTTTATAGGAAATGCATCTATTCAAAAGAAGCAAACAACTTAGTAAAAAGATTTTTAGCCATGAAAGAAACTAAAAACATTCTCAAAGAAATATGTGTACTAGTAAAACTGTTCCTGGCTCAGACAGTTTTAGTGACCTAAGAAATAGGCATTTCCCATATCTGACCATCTATTTCAGAGTATCAAATACAATGAAAAACTGCAAATTCATTTCAGAAGCTAGAAAAACCCTAATGCTAATTCTTCCAAAAATAAACCTAATCTAAAACAAGGAAAACTTTAGCATTCTATATTTTTTAAATCTTTATTATTGAAAGTTTTACATATGTCTCCTTTTTCCCTCCCCCACCCCAGGCCTTCACCACCTTATTGTCTGTGTCCATGGGTTATGCATATATGCAAACAAGTGCTTTGGTTGATCTTTTTCCACCCTTCCACCTGCCCTGCCTTCCCTTTGAGATTCGACAGTCTGTTCCATGCTTCCATGTCTCTGGATCTATTTTGTTCATTAGCTTCCACATATGAGTGAGATCACATGATACTTGTTTTTCTCTGACTGGCTTGTTTCACTTAGCACAATACTATCCAGGTCACTTTATTATGTCTCAAAAGGTAAGAGATCTTTTTTTTTTTTTTTTTTTTTTTTTACTGCTGCATAGTATTCCATGGTATAAATGTACCACAGCTTTTTTATCCACTCATTTACTGATGGGCACTTGGCCTATTTTCAGATTTTAGCTATTGTAAATAGCACTGCTATATACATAGGGGTGCATAAATTCTTTCTGATTGGTATTTTGCAATTCTTAGGACATATTCCCAGTAGTGGGATCACTGAGTCAAATGACAGTCCCATAAGAAAATACATTAATGAGCATTTTAATCATTTCTTGTTGCAAGCCATGGCCAGATCTATGGCACTGAAAACCCAAGTAAGATCATTGACACCTGAAGAAATAGTGCATGGAGAATCTTTTTATGTGGTGACAGAATGAACATTGGAGTATTTATGTTCTCCAATGTAAGAGCTTTCTCCCTGTAAGAGCTTTACTTCATCCCCAACCTACAAGCTTCTATTTCTGGGATTCTCCAAGGGGCCAACACTTCACTCTGACTAACTGGAAAGATATTGCAGAGCTACATAAGGTCATGCTTCCCCTCAAGCCCATGGGCATTCTGTACACTCCTCATATGATCCTCGGTAGGAAGCTAAAGTGAAAGGAACTTCTCCATGTCTATGGTGTCTTTGTTATCAATGCCAGGAACTGATCAAACACTTCTAGCTCATTGACAAAGTGATATTGGGTAAAAGCTATCACCCACTTCTGATACTTGCTCAGCATGATATAGTCTTTACTGCTTTCATTAACCTATAGAAAACTACAAATTATTCAAGTAATTCAATCAAATTAAGAATAAGACCAAGGTTCTAATTGTTTTGACAATGCAATAACTTCGGCAAAAAGGAAGAAATAAAAATTATTAGTCTTTATAGATAAAATATCAGAAGAAACAATAGATATATTAGCCAGAGCTAATTAGAGAGTGTACAGAGTTAACTAGGACAAAAATCAATATATGAAGATCAAGAATTTTCCTATATAGTTCAAATAATCATTTTGAAAATATAATAAAAATTCAGCAAAATTTTAAAAATTCATATGCATAATATAAATTTAAAGTATGAGGTATAAGCATTTTTAAATGTGAACGCTTCACTATACTATTAAAATTTACATATATGTAAATATGTATTTACATATATACTGATTAATAAGTTACTTAAAAAAACATAAAAATATGCCCAGCTAAATGGATAAACAAATGGTATATAATTTGATATAATTAAAGAATTCATTACTTTACAGATCTCAATTCTTCTGAAGTAATCTTCAGAGTATCATAATTTTGATTGATAAATGATTTTAGAGTAGCTGTCTGTCATTGCCATGTGTTTTTTTGTTTTGTTTTGTTCTTAACTAGGTAAAACTGTCTCTATCTGAAAGCCAAAACTGTTAAGAATGACACAGAAATTTTTGTAAAAGAAGAATCTCATGAAAGGCTTTGATGTAAAAGGCATTACAACCATACAAAGTTACAAAAACTGACTGTGATCAATAAAACAAAAAGTCTTATAATAAACATAAAACACTTAAATTTAATAAAGTTTAAAATTACCATAAACCAACTGAAAAGATAAAATAATTTACTATGTATTTAAAATCATACAATATGTAATCTTTTGTGTCTACTAGCTTACAGTTAGGATAATGCTTTGAGATTCACCTATGTTGTGCCCTATCAGTATCTATTTTAATGAATAGCAGCATGTCATTGTGTGGATATACCATGATCTGTTTAGTCATTCAATAATTGCTGGACATTTGGATTATTTTCAATTTTTTTGGCTGTTATGAAAGAGTTGCTATGAGGATTTGAGTTCAAGTCTATGTATCAGCATATGCTTTCATTTGTCTTCAATAAATATCTAAGAATGGAATTTCTGGGTCATATGGTAATGGTATATGTAGATATAAGAAACTGTCATAATATTTTTGAAGTACCTATATTATTTTATTTAAAATTACCATCAGTAATATATATGAATTCTATTTGCTCCACATCCTTTCCAACATTGGCTTTGTAGTCTTTCCAATATCAGACATAATAGTAGCTGTGTAGTGGTATTTCATTATGATTTTTTTTCATTATGATTTTAACTTGCATTTGTCTAATGCCTAAAGGTGTTCTTTTTCTGATTTAAGAGAATTTTTATTTTTTGAAAAAAAATTCTTTATTTTTAAAGTATTACATATAGTATTACATATGTGTCCTTTTTCCCCATTGGCCTCTCACCAGCCACCCTCACCCCTCAGCACATGCCCTCACCCCCATAGTGTCTGTGTCCATTGGTTATGCTTATATGCATGCATACAAGTCCTTTGATTGAACTCTTACCCCCATCCTCCACCCTCCACTGCCCTCCCTCTGAAGTTTAATGGTCTGTTAGATGCTTCTATGTCTCTGGCTCTATTTTTCTTCATCAGCTTATGTTGCTCATTAAATTCCACAAATGAGTGAGATCATGTGATATTTATGTTTCTCCAACTGGCTTATTTCGCTTAGCATAATGCTTTCCAGTTTCGCTTAGCATAATGCTGTTGCAAATGGTAAGAGTTCCTTTTTTTACAGCAACAAGTATTTCATTGTGTAGATGTACCATAGTGTTTTAATCCATTCATCTACTGATGGACACTTAGGCTGTTTCCAAATCTTAGCTATTGTAAATTGTGCTGCTATGAACATAGGGGTGCATATATCCTTTCTAATTTGTGTTTCTAGTTTCTTGGGATATATTCCTAGAAGTGGGGTCACTGGGTCAAATGGGAGTTCCATTTTTAGTTTTTTGAGGAAACTCCATACTGTTCTCCACAGTGGCTGCACCAGTTTGCATTCCCACAAGCAGTGCACAAGGGTTCCTTTTTCTCCACATCCTTTCTAGCACTTGTCATTTGTTGATTTGTTAATGATAGCCATTCTGACAGGTGTGAGATGGTACCTCATTGTCAATCCTGAGAAAGAAGAACAAAGTATGTGGGATCTCAATACCAGATATCAAGCTGTATTACAAAGCCACTGTTCTCAAAACAGCCTGGTACTGGCACAAGAACAGACATATAGATCAATGGGATAGAATAGAGAACCCATAAATCAACCCAAACCACAATGCTCAATTAATATTCAACAAAGGAGGCAAGAACTTACAATGGAGTCATGACAGCCTCTTCACCTTTTCCCTATAAATAGTGTTGGGAAAATTGGACAGGTACATGCAAAAAATGAAACTAGACCACCAACTTACACCATACACAAAAATAAACTCAAAATGGATAAAGGACTTAAACATAAGACGGGAAAGCATAAAAATACGAGAGGAATCCACAGGCAGCAAAATATCAGACATATGCCGAAGCAATTTCTTCACTGATACTGCTCTTAGGGCAATGGAAACTAAAGGGAAAATAAACAAATAGGACTACATCTTGTTTTGTTGATGGTTTTCTTTGCTGTGCCAAAGCTTTTTATTTTGATGTAGTCCCATTTGTTTATTTTCTCCTTAGTTTTTTATTTTCTCCTTAGTTCTTATGCCAATACCAGGCAGTTTTGAGAAGAGTAGTTTTGTAATATAGCTTGATATCTGGTATTGTGATCCCTCCAACTTTGTTCTTCTTTCTCAAGATTGCTGAAGCTATTTGGGGTCTTTTTTATTTTATATGAATTTTTGGAGAGTTTCTTCTACGTCTGTGAAATATGCCATTGGTATTTTAATGGGGATTGCATCACATCAATAGATTGCTTTGGGTAGTATGGACACTTTAATGATGTTGATTCTACCAATTAATGAACATGGTATATTTTTCCATTGTTTATGTCTTCCTCTATCTTTTTTTTTCAATGTCCTGTAGTTTTTTGAGTACAGGTCTTTTACCTCCTTAGTTAAATGTATTCCTAGGTATCTTAATTTTATTTGGTGCAATGATAATGGGATTGTTTTTTGTTGTTGTTGTTGTTGTTGTGTGTTTCTCTTTCTGTGAGTTCATTATGGGTGTATAAAAAAGCAATAGATTACATTGCCAAATTCATTTATTAAATCTAGTAGCTTTTTATGGAGTCTTTAGGGTTTTCTATGTATAATATCATTTCATCTGTGAATAATAACAGTTTTACTTCTTCTTTTCCAATTTGTATGCTTTTTATTTCTTCCTCTTGTCTGATTGCTATGGCTAGCACTTCCAGTACTATGTCAAACAGGAGTGGTGAGAGTGGGCATCCCTGTCTTGTTCCTGTTCTTAGGGGAAATGATTTTAGTTTTTGCTCATTGAGTATGATGTTGGCTGTAGGTTTCTCATATAAGCCTTTTATTATGTTGAGTTATGATCCCTCTATTCCCACTTTTCTGAAAGTTTTTATCAAGAAAAGGTGTTGGATTTTTTTTATCCAAAAAAAAATGTGATTTTTATCTCTCAATTGTTTATGTGATGTATTACGTTTATTGGTTTGTGAATATTGTACCATCCTTGCACCCCCAAAATAAATCCCACTTGGTCATGGTGTATGATTTTTCTAATGTAATGCTGGATCCAATTTTCTAGGATTTTGTTGGGGATTTTAGCATTTATGTTCATCAGAGATATTGGCCTGTAATTCTCTTTCTTTGTTGTGTCTTTATCTGGTTTTAGGATTAGGGTAGTACTGGCTTCATAGAAAGCTTGCTAGTGTGCCTTCCTCTTGAATTTTTTGGAATAGCCTGAGGAGGATAAGTTTTAGTTCCTCTTTGGATGTTTGGTAAAACTCCCCAGTAAGCCGTCTGGCCCAGGGCTTTTGTTTGCTGGAAGTTTTAATTATTGCTTCAAGTTTTAAGTTTTTATTATTGCTTCAATTTCCTCCAGAGTTATTGACCTATTCAGATTTTTTTATTCTTCCTGATTGAGTTTTGGAAGGTTGTATTTCTCTAGGAATATGTCCATTTGGAATAGAATTGTTCATAGTATTTTTATTTTTTTACAATTCTTTGTATTTCTGTGGGGTCTGTTGTTATTTCAACTCTTTCATTTCTGATTTTGTTTATTTGGGTCCTCTCTCTTTGCTTCTTGGTGATCCTGGCTAGAGATTCATCAATCTTGTTTATCCTTTCAAAGAACCAGCTCTTAGTTTTATTGGTCTTTTGTATTGTTTTTTTGTTTGTTTGTTTTTTGTCTCTATGTCATTTATTTCCACTCTGATCTTTATTATTCTTTCTGCTCACTCTTGGCTTTTCTTGTTGCTCTCTTTCTATTTCTTTAAGTTGTAGAGTTAGATAATTTATTATCAGTTTTTCTTGTTTTTTTGAGGTAGGCCTATAATGCTATTAACTTCCCTCTTGACTAAAGGTTTTTAAAGTCCTCAATTTGCTTATTTGTAATCCACACATCTTTGATAAGTGTCTTTTCAAATCATTTGCCAATTATTGATTGGCTAGTTTGTCTTTTTATTATTGAGTTGTAAAAATGCTTATACATGAAAAAAGTTATGTATCACATATACCCTGTGCAAATATTCTCTTAGTCCTGTACCTTGACTTTTAATTTGATTGTCAGGATCTTTTGAAGATTAAATGTCATTTATTAATTTTCATGAAGTCCTACTTATTCATTTTAAAAAATGTTATAGTTTGTGCTTTCTAAGTTTTATTAAAAATATTTGCCTAATCTATGTTCTCTAAAATTCCTACTTTTCTCGAAATATTTTATAGTTTTAAGTCTTTTTTGTAGCTTCATGATCAATTTTGTGTTAGTTTCTCCATATGGTCTAAGCCAGTGGTCGGCAAACTCATTAGTCAACAGAGCCAAATATCAATAGTACAATGATTGAAATTTCTTTTGAGAGCCAAATTTTTTAAACTTAAACTATATAGGTAGGTACATTGTTATTAACTTAATTAGGGTATCCTAAGGCTTAGGAAGAGCCACACTCAAGGGGCCAAAGAGCAGCATGTGGCTCGCGAGTCACAGTTTGCCGACCACGGGTAAGCTATGAGTTGAGTTTTGTTGTTGTTGCTGTTTCTTTGTATATGGATATCTAATTTTTCCAGCACCATTTGTTGAAAATATTATTTTCCCCATTTTATTGCCTTGACGCTCTTGCTAAAAATTTATTGACCATATATGTGGGGGTCTATTTCTGAATATTCATCATTTCCATTGATGCCACTTTTAAGCCAATAACACACAGTCTTGATTAACATAGCTCTATATTAAGTATTAAAATCAAGTAGTATAAGTTCAAAAATGTTGTATTTTGTCAAAATTATTTTTCCTTTTCTGTTTCCTTTGCATTTCCACATGAATTTTAGCTACAAAATGCAAATGGTCAAACATATGTGCAAATATTTTTACACATCATTTTAGGCAAAACTAATGCACGGTAAACACAAATTTGAAATACCATTTTTGACACCATCAAATTTATATAAATAAAAAAATGATAGCTAATATTAGTAAGAGCATAGTAAACAGAGCTACTTTTATAAATATTTATATAATATTCCTGGAAAGAGTTTAGCGATTGATGTCAGAAGATATAAACATTTTTATGTGTTTTTACTTGGTAATTTCATTTCTAAGCATCCAGTTAATTTCATTTCTAAGCATCCAGTTAAAAGAAATAATCAAAATTGTAGTTGAAATGTAAGTGTGTTTGGATGAATGTGTGGTGTAGTAGACTCTGATGGTACTCACTTGTATCACCTTAGCATTTCTCATTCCCATGTATCCTATGCAAACATATTCCACTGTTAGTACCTGTGACTTCATTGGTGTCTACACTCTATGCAGCTGCAAAAATTGTGCTCAGGAGGGCCCTGGTTTAATGCTCTTCTGTCGCTTTCTTGAAATTCTTAAGCATTTTTTAACAAAGGGTCCCACATTTTCAATTGGCACTTGGCCCTGCAAATTTTGCTGTGGATCCTGTCTCTGATGGACTTTCTTTGACCCTCACAGCCCAACCAGTCCATGTAGGACTGAGGGAAATGTAAAGTGATTCCACCCTTCACCTCCCCAGAATAGTCAATTGGACAGATTGCATATCTTGCTAGTTCATCAGAATAATTAATACCCAGTCTCCCACTACATATTTTCTTATTTGTTTCTTTTTCTCATTTCTGCACTTCTCTGTGGGTATTTCTTGGTATCATCTCCTAAATATTCCATCTGCATTCAAATCTTCTTTTAAGGTCTATTCCTAAGAGAGAACCTAAACTAAACCAGGAGGCAATCACAGTAATCCACGAAAGATGATCTTGCTGGTCTGGACCACAATGATAAAAAGGAGGTGGTGGGAAAGGTTGGATTTTGGGTATCTGTGAGGATTGTACAAGCAGGATTTGCTCAGGTTTTGAATTCGGGGTGTGTGATATAAAGAAAGTAAAGGATTAATTATGGATTTTAGCCTAAGCTACTAGAACAAAGATGTTATTAACTGGGATGAGGACGTCTGCTCAAAGAGCAGGTATGTGGTAGATTGATATTTCATGTTTGCACACGTTAAACCTGAAATATCAAGTGGAAATGTGAGATGCTGAGTAGACCTGAGAAGATGTCAAGTAGTAGGTCACTGAATACGTGGGGCTGAGTTCACGGGAGTGGTTAAGTGCAATTAAAGACTTGAGAGTCCTGAACATATAGGTAATATTGAGTTAAATAAAGATGTAAGTGCTCATGGAAAAGAGAAGATATGCAAAGACAAAGCTTTAAAAATTTGATGATATGGGGAGAAAACTGCAACAGAGATAGAGAAGAATCAGCCAGCAATTTAGAAGGAAGATCGTGTTGCTCTGCAAGCCAAATGAAGAAAGTATGTCAGAAGAATGAGGTCACCTGATTCAGAAACAGCCATTGGATTTAGCATTATGGAAATTGGTGTTAACCTTGACATGAACAGTTTTGTTGCAGTGATGAAGGCCAAAATCTGAATGGAGTGGGATTAAGAGAAAATGGAAGGAGAAAAATTGGAGCAACCACAAAAATATTTTCCTAGGAATTTTGGCAAAAAGGAAAATAAAAAATACTAATTTGAAGGGCAAGAAGGGTGTTCTTTTTTTTTTTTTTTAGTTCAAAGATATAACAACATATTTGAATGCTACTGAGAAAGAGCCAGTAGTGAGAGAAAGAGAACACATTTGCCTTATTCATTGTTGTTATTGAGAAAATGAACATTATCTTATCAAGTAAGTGGCTGGAGATGATTGTCTAATTGTAAGAATATAACTTAAAAATATTATTCTTTAAAATTATTAACTAGATAATCATCCTATCCTTCTGTAATGTACCTTCAAGATTTTTTATGGAGGTCAATAAGTTTATTATGAGAGGAAAATATAAATATTCCACAATAATGAAATAGCAAAAATAAGTCCTTCTTGTATTAATTTATAAAGCTCACTCTGGAAGGGAAAATTACATTCTTGATTGTAACTTCTAAAATGTTATCTCAAGGTCTAATATACTTTGTAATCTTTAAATGAATAGTAAGTTGTGGAAAATAATTCTCAAACATATATTTATTTTAGATCAGTTAGCAAATTATATGCAGATTCTGTGAAGGATATACAAAATTATAAGACACAGTCCTTATTATCAAGAAAATCTGGTTGGGATATTCTTTTAGTATTCTTCATTGAAAAACAATGATATAGTAGGAATACCTGTTTTCTTTAAGGGATTATACTAGTAATGGAATACCTTCAGCAATGCCATTCAAGTGCCTGTTTTACTGATGTGGATTGTAAATGATCTTTATGTTAACTGTAGTATCTGATGGTCAAAAAGACTTGGCTTTTTCTGCCCAAATATGTCCAAGACTCCTAAGAACAGGGCTGGGAAGCTAAAACCTGTTTTGTTTGTATGTTTTTGTTTTAGCTTAGCTTGTTTGTGTGTGTGTGTGTGTGTGTGTGTGTGTGTGTGTGTTGCTTGTTTTTGTTTTCTTTCATTTTGTTTTGAGAGAAGAGGGGTTTAGTATGTGTGATACACAAAATGTTTTAATTATCTCATGTCTGCAATGGCCATATACTGAAGGTCAGCTCATATTCAGATAGAAAACTATAGACACTTTTTTCTGCTTTTATTCTTAAAAGCGCTTGACGATAACCTGATTCCTGGGTAATTAGTGACTGCAAAGGTAATCAGAATTCAAGTGTGGTGAAGCTCACAATTGGGATTTGTGCTTAAAAGCTTTAGAAATGAGAAAAAAGCCCTGCACCCTTTAAAATGGTCCAAAAGTCTAATCACCAACTCGAGAGAGGGGATACCACAGCTCCTTCGAGCCTGGCGGTTATAAGAAGACCCCTAGAACACCCCTCTCATCTCTAAGTAAGTAAAGTTGCTTTCATTGTCAGTTTTAATAGGGTCTGGAACCCACCCAAATGTGACTGAAATCAGAGTGTCGTTTGCATGTCCTAAATATATGTTGTTAAACTCCATCCCTAAACAGCAATCCACCGTTTATTTACCAGTTAATAGTCTATTTCATTTAGCCATGTAAAGCAGGCTATGCTTTTTTTCCACCATTGTAAACTAGGGTTAAAATAACTCAGTGATATTTTAAGAGGGAAAAATAAACTGTAATGGGGCATCTCCCTGAAATTTGGGGTTTCAATCCAAATGGTCCTAGAGTATTTCATTATAATTAGGTGAGTGGGTCTATACAGCATTTATAAAGACAATATATTTTTGATAGTTTAATAATTGGATGATCAGGATCAATAAGTATTAGTTTCCAGGCCATTATAAATGGCCCCTTGGACATTCCCCTAAGGCAGCTAGAAGAACAGTCAGTGCATTCACCAATAACCGAGTTAACCACTGGCTCATTTAACTTCCTTGTACTTTTGTCCTTGGCCCCAAAAAAGGACAAAGGGAAATAGTATTTGGTCAAGCCCTGATAAATCAATAACTTAATGCAGTTAGTTACACTTACTTAGTGCAGTTAATATTAAGAGCTTGTAAGAGTTTCCTTGTATTTACTTCTTTATTCCCACATCAGCCGTTACAGAACATTCTCATTTTCCACATGAAAGCCACAGGAACCATTTCACAGCTCAGACCCAACAGACTGAACACCAAAAGATTAAGTGGCTAAGCTGCCTAGCATTGCTTGTTTAGCTTTGCCCACAGGATTTGAATTTGCACTACACTGTTGAACATCCTAAAATAATTTAACCACATCCCAAACACTGCATAAAGAAAGTCTGTTCCCTTTCTCGCCTCTTTAGATTGCACGTCCAGAGCAATTTCTCCCAAATTAAATGCCATTTGGTTTGCGTTAGAATAATCAGGACAACTGCAAACATTAATAAGTCTGCAATAATAGCAAACTTATTTTCTTTTCCAAATAGCCCTACAAATATCAAAGAAAGCTTTTCCATGCCAATTTGGTTTTTTTCTTATTTTCAAAATAGATGCATCTCCGTTCTTGTTGAGTGTTATGATTTGCACCCTCATTTTATAATGATATGAAGCTTAATATAAACACAGGAGTAAAGAAAAAGAAGGCAGACTACTGAAACAAGTTTGCCATTTACAGGTTTGGCCTGGGTTATTCTAAGCATCATTGCATGCATTCGCTCATTCAGTTGTGTATAAGCTTGTACTGAGAGTCCATAATGTGTCAGGGTTGGTCAGAGGGGCTACAAATAATGAGAAAATGTGCATGCGTGTGTGTGTGTGTGTGTGTGTGAGAGAGAGAGAGAGAGAGAGAGAGAGAGAGAGATCCTTATGATCAAGGAACGCACGACTAGTGTGGAGAAGCTAAGCAGTGAATAGATCATTACCAAAGAGTATTGGATTACAGAGATATATTAAGTGAAACAAAGTCCTGTTGAACAGAATCTTTCTTCAGTTTTTGTTTTGTTTTCTATAGAAAGGTAGTTATATTCAGAGCAGAGAACTGAGGACTAACTGTCTGCTCCTACATTCCCC
Organism: Myotis yumanensis; assembly: GCF_028538775.1. Classification (NCBI taxonomy): domain Eukaryota; kingdom Metazoa; phylum Chordata; class Mammalia; order Chiroptera; family Vespertilionidae; genus Myotis; species Myotis yumanensis. Next base: position 61,173,357 of record NW_027223753.1, on the reverse strand, counting down.
TAAAAGTGAAGTTATGCTTTATTTGAGACTGAGTTGCCATTACTTAGGGGTTATTAGAAAGTTATTTTAATGGCCTGCTTCACTTTATAAAGGTGGAGAAATGGAGGCACAATGCAATTATCTGGTTAGCCCCAGTGCAGAACTAGAAATCTGTGACTAATTTGTAAATTTGGTAATTTCCATCAAATGAAAACTTCCACCAGGTATAATACATTTTAAAAGAATTGAGTATAACAGATTTATCAGTAGATGGTGAATATGAGAAGATAACTTAGTTATATACTCTAAAATAGAAGAAAAGAATCTTGAAAATGAGAAAGGCAGCTATTAGCATCAGCAATTAGCTTCTCGGGGAGAAATCTGGAGTAAGAATAAATTCTAAGAACAAAATAGACCCAGACACATAGAAGCATGGAACAGACTGTCGAACCTCAGAGGGAAGGCAGGGGTGGGTGGGTGGGTGGAAAGAGATCAACCAAAGAACTTGTACAGATATATGCATAACCCATGAACACAGACAACAGGGTGGTGAAGGCCTGGAGAGGAGGCTGGGGAGGACTAGAAGGGGTCAATGGGGGGAAAAGGGGGACATATGTAATACTTTCAACAATACAGATTTTTTTTTAAAGAAGCTACTTATAGATTCTTAAGGTCACTGCAAATCCAAAAACATTGTTTAACGTCAATATTTTCCTGAGATATTACAAAGAAACATTGAGACCAAATGTTACACATCTTCAAAATGAGATCGCTTGGTTCACATGATATTTTTTAAGAGCTAGCAAAACCTTGTTAGAATATTTACATTTTTAATGTATTTAATTAATTCAACCCTATTTAATGGATACAATAAAAAAATTTTAACTTATTTTTTTTACATTTTTGCCTTTCCATTTCTCTATAAAGTCCCCTGCAAGAAGCAAATGCTTTAAAATATTTGACATGGCATCATGATACTTAAACACACCTCTACTTTTTCTAAGCTTGGTACCCAGACAAAGAGCAGGATCCTTCCCCAGCCACTCTGTTTGTTACAGATCCTTCCAGTAAATTCATCAGTCTACTTGAACCACACGGATATTGTTCTCACCTACATACCAGGATTTTTTTTCCCCCCAAAGTTGACAATTTTGATTTCTAACACCACAGCAGTGCTTTTGTTTCTGCTGTGCTTCTTTGGCAGGAATCAGTTCAAAAGAATGCAACGAAGCCTTCGTGAGGGGTCCCTGATACTCAGACTCCGGGAAGACAGCCAGGGGATTCAGTGGGTGTAACAGGCAAAGCAAAAGGTGCCCCACCCTCTTTGACACTCACAGGCCAACGCGGACTGGTGAGGCATCGAACTAAAGATCCTTGTCCTAGTCTCTGTGGTGTTCGGCTTTTCTTGTTTCCTCAGCCCTGAATACCTGTTTTTATTCCATTGCTTTCAGCGTGACATGTTATGATGTTAGGAGATTTCACTTGAAGGCGCTGGCAGGTTTCTTTTACATCTGTGCATTGACTAATCATGGCATGGTCCTGGAGAAGGGGCTGCGGGGCAGGCCAGCGATAAGAATTGTAAAGAGACTTAAACCCTGCCAGGGGGTGCTTGGCCCGGAGGTGTTCTTTGTGTGAGTCAAAGCAGGGCAGGAAGTTCATGCTCTTGGGACATGAAATGCTGACTTTTCCCTTATTATTAGAATATCAGCCACGCTGCAAAGAACAAGGACTCTGTGGAACAAAAAGCACCAGCTCCTCTGGCTCCGGTGTTCACCTGTCAATCTGCTGGTCCAGATCCAGGTTATAAAGAACAAAGGGGGCTGGGAGCATGAGAAAAGAAGAGGCATAATTGTCTTACCCCGACATTGTTTGGATTAACTAATAAAATCTGCTAAGCTTTTGAAAGTCCGTATCAAAAATCAGGCAATTAATTTTATCTCCATTTCTAATCAAGAGCAGCCAACATGAGTTTCAGAGCAAAGACAGAATAATTTGGTAATGTTATTTGGTGAATCAAAGGTTCATACTATAAATTAGAAAATCTTCACAAAGTTGAGAGAACTATGGATTGCGGCATAAAACCACAGTCAAATGACCATATTTATCAATCTAATATAAAATGCTCATTTGAAATGCCATGGTTACAAAGTAAAGCATGCCAGTTTATAAAATCTTTTGCTTGTGCAATACTCTCATATGCTCTGAATGCCTTGTGCATGTTTTAATATACAAGTTTTTAAGGTTTCCCCCAAAGCTGTTGTTTTACCAGGAATCTTTAAAAATGCCAGTAGAATTGCAAGGTCATCAAAGTTTTGGAGATGGCAAGAGCTTTGAAGTAATTTAACTAAATTTATTCATTTTATAAAATGGGAAAGTGAAACCAGAAAGGAAAAATATTTTGTTCAAGATCACAAAACTAACTAGCAGAGACAGGCTTTTTTTTCTCCTTCATTTCCAGGACTTCCAAGACATCACACTGCATTCAAAGAACAGTGAAGTTGGCAAAACTTTCCATATGAAATCCAGTTCTTTTAAATTAACCTACAAGGTATTAAAAGTAGCACCATGGTTTTTATAGAATAAGTAACTACTGAAACAAACTCTTATATTTAACAACTGCATATAGTTATATATAATGCAATTTTTATAATAGATGTTATATATTTAATAAAATAGATGTTTGATGGGTTAAAAGAAAGACTACATAGTTACAGTAGTTAAATTTCTGTAAGATACTAAATGATTTTTATGATACAAAACTTTCACTGTTCTTCAAGAAAATAAATGCAAGTAGTAAATTTGACAAAACATGATATTCCACAAGTGAATAAAAAATACATTTAAAATGTTAAAGTCTCATATCTCAACTTATTTTGCCAAAGAGATTTGTTCATACTTTCAGTTGCATTTTCATTCAACAGTGAGTGTAAATTGTAGAGATTTGTTTTTTTCAGCTTCTTTCTAATGTGGTTGACTGATAACTCGATTGACATGTTCAGTGGTCATATTGACATCAATTAGGGTAAATATCTAACAATAACAAGCATGTTTTCTTTAGAAAATAATATGCTGAACCATAAAATGAAAGAAAATGGAAGAAATAAAAATGAGAAAAAAACTTGTATATTCTATATATAGGAGTTAACTTGAAACCTAAATCATAAATGTATATCAAGACTTCAAAATGAAAAGTGTAAATAACCCAGAAGTACAGAATAGGCTAAATTAAGATTATTTTATATATAATTTAAAAGGAAAAATAAAAAATGCTTAATATAGGAAGGAAAATATTTTAACTTTTTAAAAACATCTATCAATGAGAAGAGAAAGTGATGAATAATGTAATGAGATTGCCCAGTTTAATTAAATTTTGAAAAAAAAAATATATATATATATATGGTGAATGTTAACCCCAAAAATGAAAAATGAAAAAATAAATAAGAAGGAACACTAATTGTAAAAAATCTAGAGGCCTCCAGGACCCCCCAGCAGTCAGACATCCCTTTCACAATCTGGGACCTCTGGCTCCTAACTGCTCACCTGCCTGCCTGCCTGCCTGATCGCCCCTAACCACCTCTGCCTGTGGCCTGATCATCCCTAACCGCCCTCCCCTGTCAGCCTGATCACTCCTAATAACTCGGCCCCCGTCACTATGACTTTTTCCAGAAGGAGGACCAGATGACCAGACAACTAGAAGATGTCTAGTTGACTCGGTCTAATTAGCATATTACTCTTTTATTAGTATAGATATCAGTTCACTAAACTCTCTATTGACTAACTGCCCAGAACACCACTATTGCTAAAAATGAAAATCATCAGATAGCTCCCAGCATGATAGCTCTCCTGCTTTATTATTTAGCAACACTAGAAAAGTCAAATGGAACCAGTGCACAGGAAGTGCAATAATAATTTGCTACATAAGTAAATAAAACACTGATTAAATAAATTGTATTTTCACCCTAGCTGGTTTGGCTCAGTGGATAGAGTGTTGGCCTGTGAACTGAAGGGTCCCGGGTTCAATTCTGGTCAAGGGCACATGCCTGGGTTGCAGGCTTGATCCCCAGTAGGTGGCATGCAGGAGGCAGCAGATCAATGATTCTCTCTCATCATTGATGTTTCTATCTCTCTCTCTCCCTCTCCTTTCTTCTCTGAAATCAATAAAAATATATTAAAATAAATAAGTAAATAAATTGTATTTTCTATTGTTTTCAGTCTTATTCTTTCAAAATTCTTTAGTGGTCCACTGTTGAAGTTTAAAACATTTTCTTAAAGCTCAAACAATTCACTTAAAACACAATACTTTTAAACTAAAACAAAAAGTATGGATTTGATAAGCCACTTGCCTGACAAATTTGTAGAAAAGAATAAAGTCACTATAAGTATGTATGTGTGCGGTTCTAAAATTTAGTTGTAAACTCTTCTTAAAAGGTCTCTACAGTATAAAACAGTGCCATCAGAAAAATAATGTCTGCTGTTATCTTCAATTGTATGCAAAGGTAGTTGAGTTTTTCTATATTTCTCAATAATGCACTTACATACAATTTCTAAGTTGTTGTATTTCATTTTTCCCAATGCACAGATAAAAGCTTAGTATTTACCTTATGTCATAAAACATTTCAAATTTTGTATTGCTATCTAGTCAATCCGCTTGACAGCTGCCTTCTCACAGTTGGTGTTCTCTCTCTCTCTCTTTCTTCTTTTTGATTGACTGGTCATAACTGCTGACACAATTGCCTCTGACCAAAGGAAATAGTTCCTTTCCAGAGTTATTGTTTTGAATTCTATTCACAGTTAACTGTATCTCACTGAATTCTTCCAATATAAACAAAATATTTGGATTACTTTCAAAGTAATAATGCCCAAAGGCAAAATTTAATATACAACCCAACTTTCTTTTTTGGCAACTCAGCAGAAAGATCTACAAAATATTTAATGCTTGGCAAAATAACCAGGATCAATTTTTAGTGTTGCATCAGGTCAGTCACTATCTCATCCAGTAAGTAGTTTGTATAGTTTTTGTTACCTTTTTTAAAGCACACTCTGTGAAAGGTAGTGCAACATCAGCTATTCATGACCAATTTTTATGTAAATATGAGAAATATGCACCACCCCCCCGAAAAAATGATTTGGAAAGGAGTCAACTCAAATTGCTTGATACAACTCCAGCTAATCTGTAGTAATTAAAGAAAAACTGTATCATGCAGAATTAATGCTGCTTCAGTCATCAATTTATCAAATTAATAATAGTCAGCTTCTAACTACTTCCTTGAATACTCTAGAACAGCAGTTCTCAACCTGTAGGTCACGACCCCTTTGGGGGTCGAACGACCCTTTCACAGGGGTCGCCTAAGACCATTGGAAAACACATATATAATTACATATTGTTTTTGTGATAAATCACTATGCTTTAATTATGTTCAATTTGTAACAATGAAATTGGGGGTCACCACAACATGAGGAACTGTATTAAAGGGTCGCAGCATTAGGAAGGTTGAGAACTACTGCTCTAGAATATCCTATCTAATAAAGAGGGACTATGCTAATTGAACCTCACATCATCGCAATGATGGCAGCATCCACAGCCAATAAAGAGGGAATATGATTATTGACTGCCCCGCCCTCAAGGATGGCAGCACCCACAGGCAATAAGGAGGGAATATGCTAATTGGCTGCTATGCCCTCAAAGATGATGGCACCCACAGCCACAGATGGCGGTGTCCAGTCCCCTCAGCCTCGCCGGGGCACCTGCCTCTGGAGTCCCCCAGTTCCCTCATCCCCCAATCGCTCAGGGCCTGCCCGAGGCACAGGCAAGCCTTGGATGGCAGCTGCCCAGCCACCCAGGGCTGCCCAAGGCTCAGGTAACCAGGATCGGCCAAGGCTTGTGCTGCTGGCAGTGGCAGCAGCAGAGGTGTGATGGGGGCGTCACCTTCCCCTGATCACTGGGTCTCCACCCACCCCTGAGGGCTCCCAGACTGTGAGAAAGGGCAGGCCAGGCTGAGGGACACTCTCTCCAGTGCATGAATTTTCATACACCGAGCCTCTAGGATTATATAATAAAAGGGCAATATGCAAATTGACCCTAACTGTGGAATGGCCAGGAAGGACTGGTCACTATGATGTGCACTGACCACCAGGGGGAAGATGCTCAATGCAGGAGCTGCCCCTGGTGGTCAGTGCGCTCCCACAGGGAGAGCTCCACTCATCCACAAACCTTGCTGACAGCTGCGAGCACAGCCACAGTGGCAAGAGCCTCTCCCACCTCCTCAGAGATCCCCCAAGGGCTCCCAGGCTGCCAGAGGGATGTCTGACTGTCAGCTTAGGCCTGATACCCCGGGGATTGGACCAAAACCAGCAGGTGGACATCCCCCGAGGGGGTCCAAGACTGTGAGAGGGCACAGGCCGGGCTGAGAGACCCCCTCTCCCCCTGAGTGCATGAATTTTCATGCACTGGGCCTCTAGTATGTTATAAGAGGATAATTAAAGGCTCCAAGTTCTAGATAATTTTTTCTTCATCCTGTTCATTATCCAGATTGAATATCTATCTAAATATAAAATGTTGATAGGTAAGACAATATGATCTTGGCTATCAATTGTCTTTAAAAGGAATTCATATTAGTCAAGTCTTTTTTGAAATCCTTTCTCCTACAAAATCATTGACAATTTATGCATAGGAAGTTGCCTGGAATTTATCAGCATCAAATGACTGATTCATAGGACATGTTTCTAGACTCAAAGGTAATGGTTAATAGTCAGAGAATATCCTTTTTCTGATGTACTACAGCTAGAGTTTCTGTTTTTACAATCTGGAAATAAGATGTCTAAAGTTACTTTAGCATTTTGTCAACCCTTGGACAAAATAAAGGCATTTTTCTGGATAATACAAGAAACAAAATCACGTACTGGATGAAATGAGTCTAACATTCAGTATAAATACAAGGAATATGATAGTGTTGCTATAACTGATAATCATTGATTTATTCCTGGATTATTTAGAAATATTGACATGGAAGTTTGAACTAGTACACTGCACGTACCAGAGTTATCAGTGTTTTTTGTTTGTTCATTTGTTTTTTAAAGATTTTTAATTGATTTTTAGAGAGAGAAAAAGAGAGAGGGAGAGAGAAACATTCATGTGAGAGGAGTGGAACATCGATAAGGTGCCTCCCACATGCCCCTTATCAGGGATCAAGCCTGCAATCCTGGAATGTGCTTCGCTGGTAATCGCACCAGCAACTTTTTGGTGCACAGGACAACACCCAACCAACTGAGCCACACCAGCCAGGGCTCATTACAGTGTTTTGCTAGACCAGTGGTAGAGATCACATCATTCTATTCAGAAGACTTTTTCTTCTTATATTTATGTTGCCTTTATCTTTCTCAAGGGTTCTAACTTTTACCAAATAAAATCATAAGCTTTGGAGTCAAATCTGAGATTGAAACCTGACTTTGAGAGTTATTACTTGCTTGACTTTGAACAAGTTAACCTCTCTTAGCCTTAGTATCTTCTACTGTAAAATGGTACAGTTAGATGGGTCAGCAGTGAAATAAGATACTGTGTGTGTACACACACACACACACACACACACACACACACACACAATTTAGCAGAGTGTCCACCATAAAGTATTCAGTAAACTTTTGCTAGAATGTTTTTATTTCATTATTACATTTGTAAGACATCTTTATTACTTTTAATAAGCTGAGGGTTAATTAAATATATGCAAATGCATGTATTCATTTAATTACTATTTCATAAATATCTACTCTCCCTCATACTGTGCTGGTCTTTGAAAAACAAGGACCCTAGATTTTAAAGAATCTCAGAAAAGGGAATGGCTTATCTTTTCCTTAGGGGACATTTAAGGGAGGTTCTAAAGAAAAGGTAGCTCTTGAATTTGACCTTAAACATGAGTAGGAATGTGTCAGTTCAGGAGGAGATAGGGAATTCCCAGCCAAAAACAATATGAGCAAAACTTCAGAGGTGTTCACATACACATTGTGTATGAAATGTGAGTTAGGCCTGGCGACAGGGCCAGATGAACTCAGCTTTACTGAAGAAACCATCTCTCTGAATCTCTCCATTGTTATTAAATAGCTGCAAATACACCATTCAGTCAGTTTTGATCTCTATCCAACAGTGCTATGATGGGCCACTGCCAAATGCGGGCACCTTTGTTTTCAATAGTGGATTTTGGAATATTTTATTTCAATCCTTTTCCCCTGCTCATACATTAACCAGAATGGTATGACTTATTTACTATCTTCTAAGCACTCCATACTCCATTCCCCTTGTAAAAAAAAAACATAGGAACCTTTAAAGAAGCTCAAAGTCACATTTCTGTGCTGATTAATAAAACCATCCAAACATTTCAGTGTTTGATTTCAAGAGTTGCTATCAACCTTCATAGGCCTATTGTCCCTCTCTTCTTTTTCATTATTCCAATCAGGTTCTCACTGGCTCAGAATATTGATTTTATTCAAACACAGCATTAACGAGATGGTTAAGATTGCAGGTAAAGCTTGATTGCATGGGTTTGTATTTAGAGTTCTTTACTACGTGGATATGTGGTGCCAAACAGGTACTTTATCCTCAGTGTCCTTATCAGTAAAATGGCAGCAGTACTAACATTTCTCTAATAAGGTTAACTGAGTCAAATTTGGGTGAGTTAACACAGGTACAATATTTAAACAGTGTTCAGCTCATGGGCAATGTTCAGAAGGTTTAGCTAAGATTACTATTCCCTCTTCAAAATATAAATGTCCTACTTTAGATTACCATTTCAAAAGATTTATAAATGGCCCATGATGATTATTAAATGATGCATGAATATATGCCTGTTCTAAAAGAAACAAGCATACTGGGTAAAGTCTAACTGAAGCTCTCCCTTTAATCCCCACTATGCCTATTCCACACCTCAGAGGTAACCTCTGGTTGCAATTTAACAGGGAATTTCTGGTTCTTTATCTCTATGTCTGTTCTTTGAACATACATTAGATCTTGCCCTATAAATTATGCTAAAAGCTAATTGTTTTTACTCAACAATATATCATAGATGACTTTCTGTAAAAATACATATTAAAATCATTTATTTACCAAATATTTCCTAAACAGCTATAATGCATCAGGCCTTTTTTCCTACTTGCTGGAGATGACTCAGAAAAGAAAAAATCCACATTACGTAAGCCCAATTGAAGCTTACATTTCCTTTGATGTACATCCTATTCATTTCTAATAACTATAGTTTGTCATAGACTATGAATCAAACCTAAGTTTTCTTACTACTCTATTGAAAGAAAGGTACATGTTTTACAGCTTTGTTTGGTTTTTGTTTGTTTGTTTTTGTTTTTTACCAATATAATAGCACCAACAACCTTTACACTCATGTTCCTATGAGTTTTTAACTTTTAAAAGATATTCTAAGTGGAATTATGGATTTAAAGTCTTTAATAGACACAACAAAATTAACTTCCAAAAAGGCTTTGTCAATTTATATTCTTACCCAGATTACTTAAAAATGGCTATTCCCCCGTATCCAAATCGATGCCTGCAAAGTAATGTCTTCAGGGATGTTTACAGAATTGTTACAAAAAGGGTTTTCTTTAGTCAAATAAATTTGAGGAGCACTATAGCTTGCTTTACCAAAGTTTCCATGTTTCAGTCTATTATAAATGTCAAATATGGCTGCATAACACGCAGTATCTTTTCACCATACATATATTAACAAATTGAGGAGCAGTATCCTATCTGTTTCCATGTGATAAATGACTTTTGAATTGCTTAGAATTATGCCAATCCTTTCAGGCCCATAACATCTAGGAAATATGTAAATTATCAGAATCAGGAATACAGTGTAAAGCTTTTTGTTATTTTCCCCCACTACATTTTCTTAGGGGAGGACAGGCTATTATAATAAATACTCTCCAAAATATGTAATGAATAAGATATAATAAAAGCTTATTTCTTACTCATATAACGGTCCATAGTGGCTATTCCTGGATGGCAGTTATCTCTTCAGCACATGGTGCAGGGACTCAAATTTCTTCCTTTTTGTAAATCTTCTGTCCCCTAGGGTCTCATTATCATCTGTACTCCAGTGATGGGCAAGCAAAGGGGATATGGAGTAGGTAAACCTTCTTATTAATAGCCTCCTTTAAGTTGAATACATCATTTCTGCACATTTCTTTGGCATGAACTTATGCGCATAACCATACCTGACTGTGAGAGAGTGTGGAGAATACCATCTATCTTTGCACTCAGGAAAAAAAAAAAAAGGAAATGTTTATTGGCTAAAAATCAACAGTCTCTGATACATCTAAGAGGTCTATAATAATAACATGGCCGATAACCACTGAACATTCCTTACATGACAGGGTCAATTCTAAGTGCTTTACTTGTATTACCTCACAAATATTCAAGACTATTGTAAGAGGCAGGTATTTCTGTCTCATAAATTAATGAGGTAATCAAGGTCACATAGCTTGTAAATGATAGAATCCACATAGAATACCAAGCTGAGTGCCCGACCTTAATGCTTTGCCATGCTACCTCTCAGCAATTCAGCGTGCCCCATGCACTGGCATGCTGGAATACTGTGGCCTCTAGTCTCCTACATTGCCTCCCCTACCTCTGTTCACTTGGACTTTTTAAACAATATTGCTCTTCTCCCAGGGTCTTGGCTCACTTGGAAGAGTGAATATTAAACTCTTCACATCCTACACTTTCCTAAAAGCACCTTAACTCCTTCAGATAATTCATAGTGAAACAGCTAAAAAGACAAACTTTCTTTTGCTAATGTTGGTCAGGTCCTAGAATATAATTTTAATATTTGTTTATAAAAGTTTCTCTATATTCTTTCACCATTTTAGTATTTTACTGTCTTCTTTGAAGAACCATAGTCTCGGTTTTCCTTCTACTCTCTGGTTACTACTCTTCCCTCACTTTTCTTGAAAAGTTTATCTTACTCTTACCAAACAAATAGTAGTGTTCCTTGAAACTTGTGCCTTCTTTTCTCACTCTTGTGGAATAATCATATTTATTCCATGATTCAGTTAAAAACAAGTCTATTTTCCAATGTAGGGCACTAGTAGGCTAGTTTTCAGGGAAGGGGTGCAGGTTAAATAACACCTAATAAGTACAATGGTACATCAAAGCATCCAGATACCTTTGTAAATTAATTTCCTTGACCTTCTCTGAACCAAAACTTCTTACATGCTCATTGTAGCAGTTAGCTATTGCTATAATTTTGCTGAGCAACAAGTAACTAAAGTTTAGTGATGTAGAACGGTTATTCTCATATTCTTGAGTCTGTAAATTGGCAGAATAGTTATTCAGATTATGGGTCGATGGGTTGATTAAGACAAGTTTACTCCATGTATATATCATATTCCTGAAGGCAGCAGGCTACTCAGGGATTGTAGTTCTTGTAATTTTGCAGAAATGCAAAAGGGCAAGACCAGTAGTGACAACGCATTTTACACCTCCGCTTGCAACACATTGGCTAAAATCCCATTGGCCAAGGTACATCGCATGCTGAGACACAAATTAAAGGGTAGAAAAGTATACTCCATCTTTGGGGGGTTAAGGGGGATGGGGCTGCAAAGTTTCCAGGCACAGGTATGGACACAAAAAGAAGAGAAAACCTGGGAAAAGTAGTTCAATATGCCAACTACCATTTTGAAATGTACAGGCATAGTTAGTTGTTCATTTTGGCTAATGTGAGTATCCTAAAACTTGTGAAATGTGTTGGATAAAAACCATGAAAACCTCAGAAATAATTGTTGGTAACTACTGAGCCTAAATCTTTGACTCGGGCCACTATTTTGAGCTTTAGATAGTTTGCTTTTTTTTCAACACTTCTATTTGTTGAACACCTACTAAATATAAAGCATTGTATATAACACTGCAGGTACAAAAACAAAGAAAGGGCACTTATGGCCTTGTTGCCACGAAACTGAGAGTCTAACAGGGAGACATAGATTAACAATAACTAGTTACTAAGTTTATATTGTGAAAAGTACTTTGAACATGGAGTGTTAGTTATAAATTAAATGTTGGTTACTGGGGATATAACCTATTCTGTTATTATAAGGAGAGCTCACTTGTAGTGATACTTCAGCTGCAGTAAAAGGCTTAGTTAAAATTGACGGGGTGAATGCTAGACATTTTAAAAAGCATATGAAATGTATGTAAGCTATGATGGGAAAGAGTAACAAAGTTCAGCTGCAGGAACACAGAAAAAATATGGTTACAACAAAGAAAAGAATAAAAAGCATAAAGTGATGGCCAGATATTGAGAGTTCAGATGCCCATGGACTTAGTCTAAAAAGTAATGGAAAGTCATTAGAAGGTTTCAAGCAGAAGTGAGACATGATCACATTCGCATGATGAGATTAAAGCTGAGAAGAGTGGGGAATATCAATAAAGAGGTTATTGCAGTTTTTCTTGAAATAAATCAGAACAGGCTGGTAGCAGGGGATGTGAACAAATGTAAACACTTCTAAGACAATTAGATGGTATCATTCACATAAATTAGTGACTCAATAAACAGGGGGACCTAGGCGAGTGGCATAAAGGTTAACTTCGGGTGCCCAGATTATGAAGTTAGTGAATGCTGATACCATTTGCTGAGAAAGGAAAAATTAGAAGAGGACTGCCTTTATGGGAAAGATCAACAATTCAGTTTTGAAAGTGTTGCAGATGAAGATGGAATATCCAAGTGCAGATGTAGATGACCTAATTAGATAAATGAGTCTGGAAGAGGACCAGGTTCCTGGGGAAGATCATGAATTCAGTTTTGAAGATGGTGAAGAGAAGATGAGGCTTCCATGTGTAGATGTGGATGATCTAATTAAGTAGTAGAGTCTGGAGCTCATAGAAAATACCTGGACCAGAGACACAAATTTGAGAATCATCAGAACATAGATATACTTGAATCCATATGTATGGATGAGATCACCTTGGGAAAGAGTATAGAGTGGGAAAAAGACTGCTTGGCAAGAGCTTACGAATGTCCTTGAAAAGTCAGTTTTATGAAGAACTAGTAAAGGTGAGAACAAAGAAAAGGAAAGAGAGGTAGAAAAGCAGCCAGTTATGTGTGATGACACAGAAACCAAGGTAAGAGCGTATTTCAAGAAAAATATATTAATAGCATTGAATACCTCTGAGAGACCATAGTGAGGACAGTTTTCATATCCAGCACCCGTAAGTGGAAGAAAGGTTGGTTCACCAGGAAAAGTCCCCTGGAGCCCCATATTAAATGTTTATAATGACTTTAGATAAGCTACAGAATCTTTATTATAAAGCAGGGGTGATAACAGTGTCTTCCTTCCCCTTTGGGCTCTAATGTGGAATAAAAAAGATAACATATGTGGTCTTTGATAAATGCTCAAAAATATTAGATATTAATTTTGTTAGTAGGAGTATTGAGCAATTATTTGTTTTATTTATGCAAAACCATTATAAGTTTAATATTTGTCACTAAAAACACACGGAAATAATCTCTTTTTTAAAAAGTTCACTCTCATACATACCTGGTGCAATGAAATTCAGTGACCACCTCACCAGTCGTTTCATCTCTTCCTTGGATTCTTCTGCACAACCCATCTTTTATCTAATCTCTTTCAACTTTTGAACTGTTCTGCTTGATCTTTTGATTCTTGATCTGTAAAGAAGAATATGTTTTTAATAATTCACCCTAAGAATCAGATCATGTCTACCACTCAACTTCTTTCTGATGCCACCAACATAAAGCTTCTGACTTTCGTTTTATCATAAATATTTCAATAAATCTATAGGTAGCTTTGGAGATTTATTTTGGAGAAAAAGAACATCCTTAGATGTTTTTAAAAGCCCCTTTAATACTTTTAAAATGTAACAATTGGGTGAAGGCCAATTCTTTATTTTAAAAGTTGTGATTATTTGTATCATATTCAAGTAGGTTTTTCTCAGATTTTGCTTAAATACATAATTATTTTCAAAAACAGGCAAATAATTGTCAGAAGCTTTATTTTTGAAAGTTAAAGAAAAATTCAAAAGGATAAAAAAAGATAACCCTGTATAACTTGCATTTTGCAGGTTCTGAGAGAGTAATACTACAAGGCACGAGAAGAAATAGGAGTCTTCCCTCAGAGGTGGAAAATAATGTAATGCAGTTTTTAATTTAAATGAAGACTAATAAGATTAAAATTATCTCATTATATTTACCCCTCATGTTGCAGAGCTAACTTACTGCTAGCCTCTAAAGAAAGGTCGTTCTAAGTTTAATTACAGCACTAGTAAGTCATTTCTCTTAAGAAATATTTACTGAGTTCAAAATACATGTACAAAGGAGTCCCTCTACTAGACACTGTCAGTCTACAAGTATAAATAAGCTTGATCCCTTCACCTGAGGAGGTTAGAATCTAGCTGGGAAGATTAAAAACAAGTCATTAATTCTGATGAAAAGAAAACTGTGGTAATGGGGATTGCCATTCATTGGAGTTGGAAAATTTGGTGAGAGAATTGGCATTTGGGCTAGATCTTGACAAGAACACCCTTCCTCTCACAGGTGAAAATGACAGTAAAAGGCAAAATAGGAATAAAGAGATGTGTGACTTGAGAGGCACAGGGCATGGAATGCAATGCTGAGCAATCCAATGGGGTGAGGTGTTAGTAGTGGTGGTAATGATGGGATGGCTTTGCTGGAGTCCTTTTCTCTCAGTATTTCCACAGGATATTCAGGAATTTAAATTCATTTTGAAAACAGGATGTACCATCAAAGGTTGTTTGTGAGTTGTGTTTGGTGGGAATAGAGAGTATTTAGTGGCTAGAGGAGTGATATAGTAATGTGATTACACATGTGTTTGGAGAAAAGTATTATCAATCTAACATTGAGAGAGGAAGGGAAGGAAAGAGAGAGAAAGAGAAAGGGTGAGAAACATCGATGAGAGAGAAAAACATGGATTGGTTGCCTCCCCTACGTGTCCTGACCGGGGATGGAACCAGCAACCTTTTGGTGTATGGGATGATGCTCCAATCAACTGAATCACCCAGCAGGGCCTGGCAGTCTTCTTTTTAAATCAATTTGGTAGAAACTGTGAATCTCCAGATTGCTATCTTTCATTTTTTTTCACATCCTCATTCCCATGCATCTAGCACAACACCTTATCTGATACTCAATACATGTTTGTTGAAAGTATTTGGCTTCAAGAAACCTACATTTAAAGACTTAGCTCTGCCTGAATGGTGTTGTACAGTGGTTGAGTGTGGACCAATGAACCAGAAGGTCACGGTTCGATCCCCAGTTAGGGCACATGCCCAAGTTGCAGGCTCAATCCCCAGTGGGAGTCATGCATTAGGCAGCCAATCTATGATTTTCTCTCATCATTGATGTTTCTATCTCTCTCTCCCTCTCCCTTCCTCTCTGAAAGCAAATATATATATATATATATATATATATATATATATATATATATATCACTCTTGGGAGTGGAACAGCTTCTAGGTGATGTTTCAAACAAAGAATCACAATGGGGCAGAACCTAATTCTGACTAGAAGCACAGGAAGAAAAGTGATGAGTGAGGCTCTGTGGAAGAGGAAGCATTGGAGCTGGACCTAATTCATTGGTAAAAGCCTAAAACAAAGCAATAGCCATGAAACTAGAAATTCTATGCGAGATCATCAATGCCTAAGAGGGAGTGGCCATAGAGTTGAGGGAGGAGATTCTAAAATGGATCTTCACCAATTTTCTAGAGTCAAAGCACTGTCCAGTTTGTGGAGCCACAGATTACAGGAGACTCAAGTTTCTTCTATTAACTTCTGCATGAGTGCTTGTATCTGCCTGGGTATTGACAGAAAATATGTGACATGCTCAAATTGTATATTTTATGGAGATTGTAAAAAAAGGGACTATTTACAAAGGTATGAAGAGAATGTAGGAAGTTGCAGAATATACTGCAATACCCTGGATTTTGTAGCACTGGATGTTTTTATTATATGAAGTCCTCAAGGAGACAAGAAAGGCTGCACTTCTAGAAATGGAGAGGGAACACTGTGAGGAGAGGGCTGTCTGTCAGGACATGGGATGCAGCCAGCCCTTGACAAAGCCACAGAGAGGAAGTAGAGCACCTCACTCTGCCCCCTCCCTTTGATCTCTTGCTGAAGACTCATTTACTTAACCAAACAGGAAACAGCGGGTAAGGGAGCCCTTTGATGTAAACCATAGTCAGTCCCATTGGCCACAGCACTGGATGAGAGTGTATTTGAGGGGAAAATAGAAGCTATGTAGGCATTATTCAGCATCACACCTGATTTTCCTTGACAAATCAAAGTCATTACAATGAAAATGCTAAGGGTAAATCAAATAACACATAGCTACTTGGATTATCATGAGAAGAGACTATTCTTTATTATGATATATTTTCAAATGCCAACATATTTTTGAAAAATTCTTCTGCTATATATTTGATACACCTAGACACACCAACTTAAAAATAGTATGCAAATAGAATTACAAAATGTAGCCTATATAAAACATGGGCATTTTCTTTACTATTAGCCACTTAACTAGTGACTAGATTTTTAATTTTCTATGTAGATTGATAGAAAATGTGCCCAAATTTGTAATATGATCTTTAAAACACAGTTATTGCCCTAGCTGGTTTGGCTCAGTGGATAAAGCATGAGCCTGCGGACTGAAGGATCCCAGGTTCAAGTCTATTCAAGGGCATATGCCTGTGTTGTGGGCTCGATCCGTGGTGGGGGCATGCAGGAGGCAGCCAATCAATGATTCTCTCTCATCATTGATGTTTCTATCTCTCCCTCTCTCCCTCCCCCTTCCTCTCTGAAGTCAATAAAAACATATTAAACAACAAACAAACCCAAAACACAGTTATTTTTTTACTTTGCTATCACACCTCATGGAAGACCCCATTTCACCAAAATGAAGCATGGCAACAATTTTTTTTAAAAGCTGAAATCAATAATGCATTAGTATTTATTCAAAACTTAAAATATTTAAATCATTTTTCACCACATGAGATTTCACAATATATATTTTATGGTAATTAAATTATAAAAATTACAGTTCAAAGAATGTCTGCAATAGAAAAAATTTTTTTGAACTCTATTATACTTCAGCTATCTTTTAAGAGCAACAACAATGGTCAGATATGCATATCTAATCTGCATTTGAAATCTAGATTTTACAATGCATTTAGATTTTGCACATTACAAGGCCAGGTCAGAAATATGTAGGCCCGAAGAAGACCCCACCTGACTCTTCAGGGCTATACAGACTGCATAATGGCCTGTTGCCAGCTAAAATCAGTATCTATCACCCATGGAATAAGGCATTTTTGCTAAGAAATATCCAAACAAAAACAAAAAACAGCACTAAATCAAAGCTTCTTGATTTTTCTTTTAACAGTCTCAAAGATCTTTGAAAGTTCACATGGTAAGAAAATATAAATATAATTACTCAAAAATTTACTAATTTATCCTGATGTGAAAAATCAGAGAGACTGTTTTTATCCAGAGTGGCATCCTATGTACCATAAGCAAAGCATTATAAAGTTCAATTTCCATTTCAAAACCTCTGTTTTCATTCTCATTGTTCATCCTTGCTTTGATGTTCCTGCACTCTGACAGAGAGCACAGTTTCATTTGGGGAAAGGAATCAATTTCTCAATGTAAATTGTGATTTATACACTTCCCTTCCTCACCTATTTTGAATTGATTTGATTCTAGAAGCAGTAAGACATGTAAAAAAAACCCACAGTTTTGCTTGATTTAAAAAACACTTGGAAAATGGCTTGTTGGATAATCCCTGGACCAAAAACTAGCAACCCTGAAGGAATGCATTTTCCTTTTCTATGTCAGTGCTCTTCTTAGTTTTCATGGCTCTTTAAATAAGGTGCTGAGGAAGTCTAGGGTCAAAAAGAAGCTAACTTCTCAGCATAAGAAATCCATCTACCTTATAATAACCTATTTTCAGGAAGCACTTAATTTTGGTTCCAAAGTATGGCTTATTAAAATTGCATGGTAGTGTTAAAATTAATAAAACTCAAACCTGAGCCTTTTCCAAAGGCCCAACGAGAAGAGAAAGGAAAATAGTGACATAGTTTATTTTTACAGTTATATCAATGGATCTATAAAAAAACAATCAGACTTTTTTTAAGTCATCACCCAATGATATGTTTTTTATTGATGTGTGTGTGTGTGTGTGTGTGTGTGTGTGTGTGTGTGTGTGAGAGAGAGAGAGAGAGAGGGAGAGAGAGAAATATTTATATGAGAGAGAAACATTGATTGGTTGCCTCCACATGTGCTGTGCCCCAACTGGGGATTGAACCCACAATGTAAGTATGTACCCTTACTGAGAATTGAACCCATGACCTTTTGATGTACAGAACAGATGCTCCAACTAACTAAGCCA
Organism: Myotis yumanensis; assembly: GCF_028538775.1. Lineage (NCBI taxonomy): Eukaryota > Metazoa > Chordata > Mammalia > Chiroptera > Vespertilionidae > Myotis > Myotis yumanensis. Next base: position 61,154,967 of record NW_027223753.1, on the reverse strand, counting down.
CATCAGACAGGGCTACACAATAATACTTTTAGTATCTCTTTAGAGATGATACTGCATAAGTTTCCCAAAAAGATAAGTACTTAATAATTCATGTGGTTGAATTGAAATAATGAAAGGTAATAGGGTGAACTTTTGATCACATACTTTGTGATAGGTATTCTGTTTAAGTACTCACATATATCATACTTAACACTCCAAAGCAATCACTATGCTTACTTCAAGACAAGAATACGGAACTTTCTTGTAAACGGTTTCCATTTTCTGAGTACCTTTCTGATCAAGATTAGAACATAGCCAAAATTTAGTAACCATCTGGTAATCATCCTGTTTTCTATCATGGTATAAATAGATGTGGGAATGATTCTGAATCTCTATAATTCAGGAGAACTGAACATAGTGCAGAAGATCTTGATTGGAGGAAGAAGTTGAATGCTCACCAGATATTTGCCTCATTGGTAGTCCTCTATCAGGCAGTATTTTAGAAATCAAAAGAAACCATATTAATAGCTATTGGTGTTAAAAATAAGACCAACCCTTAGAAAACGCCAAAAGGAATCTGAGTGCATAAGCTCCTGTAGTCCACTCTTCTTTACAGAACTCAAGACAGGTTGGAAGAACATTTTGTTGTTGTTATTTTTCTGATGAAAATTCTCACCAAAGTTCCAGCACATTTTTGTGGCAACTGTGCCCCAAAAGACTAACTTGTGAGCAGCATTCTAAAACAACTCTTGGGTCAGAATACTATAAGTAAAGTTACTAGAACATTATTGTAGAAATTACCTTAATACAATGCAACCAACTTTTTTTTATTTACATGTGCTAATAAACATGCATTGAGAAAAAACTTTTTTTAATTCCACAAATTTTTTTTTCTGTGGAAAATGTTGTTAGCACTGCTGTGTACATGCAGACTCTCTTTCTTCTCTGCTTTTTTTTAAAATTTAAATAACTGTGATACAAGAGATGATGGTTAAGAGGATTCATATCTAGGGAGAGAAAGATGTGGGTTTGCAATTATTCCATCTCTTAATGGCTCTGTGACTTTATAAAATTATTTCATATTTCTAATTTTAATTCACATAATGTATAAAATGAAGATAAGTATGTTCTTGTAAGGATTACAAGTAATGGGTAATTCATATAAATTTCTTTAAATATATATGAAATACTGGTATAGCAAGGGCAAAATAATGTTGGCCGAGTTAATAATAATAATTGTTATTATTCTGTTAATTTTTAGTAGAGCTATAACTATCATAATTACTAATTGAATATATAAGAAAATCTCTAAAATATTTTCATTGAACAGCAACATTTTGAACCTCATTACTAAGGAAGCTTATTCATCCTGCTCATGATTTTGATTTAAATCAGAAAATATTTCATAGTCAGTCATTAGGCATGAGAAAGCCCTTCTCTAATTAGCCAGAACAAACTTCTAGAAAGACACAGGCTAACCTGGCAGCAACTCTGAGTAAATGATCCAGAGGCCTGACATGACTGTGGAGACCCAGCTGTAGTGAGCCAAGATGGGGCTCAAAAAGGCTTGGCATCATTAGAGGATGATTTGCCATTAAAGAGTCAGAAGGCAAAGCAGATAATTGAAAATAAAGAATCATTTTTAGTTTAAATAAAGAGAAACACTTAGAGATCTGTGTATGAAGGCCATACATAGACTCACATCACTGGATCTTTATATATGTGGTTATCTCCACCTGAAAAACCCTCGTCTCACTGGTTTATCACTCTGTGTCCTTCAAGGCTCCTCACAAGCATACTTTCCAACTTATTAGGGTTGGCATGCAGGGTGGATGCTATTTACCACACAAGGTTTATAACTTGTCTTCAGGTTATAAATAAAAAGAATATTGGGTTAGAATTAAAAGACCAAATTTGAGGTCCTTGTCTTTTAATTCTAATCCAATCTGTAACCTTGGGAAGAACTTTTCTGATCTAGCTTCTCCTCAACTGAAAATTGATAATTTCAATACCTTCTCTCAGAAATGTTTACAAAGATCAAATGACAGAAGGTAGAAAAGAAATTTGTGAATATAGAGCCTCTATATAAACATAAAGCAAATTCTTCATTATTGACACTTTTAATCACTTCAAAGGCAAAATTCTTCAAGTGACAGAAAAAAATACTTTATTATGGTACTTTATATTTTCTTAATTATATTTGAGTTGTCTTTTTCTGGAGATTTTGATATGCTTCTCCCCAATGGGGAATTAAAATATACGCGTTTTGAGAGAGAATACACTAGAACCCTATACTGAAAACTTTTTCTCAAATTAGAAAAGTTCAAATTATATTCTGGAAACTGGTTTAAATAGATATCAGCCATCAATGTATTCCAATGTTATTTAATATTCAAACTAAATAATGAAACTTATTTAAATGCATTTTAAATATCTTTTCATGTAATATAGTCAATATTTTTGCTTATGTCAAGTATGACACTCTCCTGTTTGATGCATCTGATGTGAGACCAGCCCATTCCACACTGGGACCACTGGGTCTTTGGCAGGAGAGAGGCAGGAATTTAGGAAGTACTGGATTTAATGTTTATTAGCAAAAAATAGGCATTCTACCAGTTTCTTTTGAATATGTGGTATCGGCATGGGTGGCAAAGAATAGAGTCAGAGCCAAGGCAGGAGCAGTAACAGAAGAGTCACATAACTTTCCCCATTGGATGACACCGTGACTTCTTTTACTATGCCATATGAAAAATATATTGATCATTCAACTCAACACACACACACACACACACACACATACACACACACACACACGCACACACACACCCAATTAAAAAATAGTCACTTCTCCAAAGAGGACATACAGATGATCAATAGACATATGAAAAGATGCTCAACATCATGAATCATCAGAGAAATGCAAATTAAAACCACAATTTGATGTCACCTGTCAGAATGGCTATCTACACTAATAAAAGAGAAACATGGTAATTGGCGTACCACCGCTACCCTTTTCATTGGATAATCAATGAGTATATGCAAATTAACTGTCAGCCAAGATGGCAGCCAGCAGCCAGGCAGCTGGAAGCGAACATGAGACTTGCTTGCTCCAGTGACTGCAGACTCCAACGTTCCCCGCCTGCGCTGCCGGCCTCTCAGCCGGCAGTTTGAAACTTTGTAACAAATATAGCCTTCGGGATCTCAGAGCTGAAGTTATACATTGTTTCGATTATAGAACGCAAACAAACCAGCAGCGGAGGCCTCAGAGCTAGAGCCAGAGCTAAAGCTGGCCCAGAAGAAAAAAAAGAAAGAAAAAAAGGAGCGGTTGGGAGCTTTGGTCAATCGCCAGCCTGAAAGCAGCCCTCAGCCCCTCACCCAGACTGGCCAGGCACCCCAGTGGGGACCCCCACCCTGAAGGGGGTGTGACCAGCTGCAAACAGACATCATCCCCTCATCCAGGCTGGCCAGGCACCCCAGTGGGGACCCCCACCCTGATCCAGGACACCCTTCAGGGCAAACCAGCCGGCCCCCAGGCCTCTATCCTATATAGTAAAAGGGTAATATGCCTCCCAGCACCGGGATCAGCGGAGCTGGGAGGCCTCCTGGCACCGGATCAGCTTGACAGGGGGCAGTGCCCAAACCCCCTGATCGCCCTGCGGCTCTGTGTGTGACAGGGTGCGGCATCCCAACCCCCTGATCGGCCCTGCTCTGTGTGTGACAGGGTGCGGTGCCCCAACTCCCCCTTCCCCCACAGGCCCTGCTCTGTGTGTGACAGGGTAGAGCCATAACCTCCCCATCCGCCCTGCCTTGAGTGTGACAGTGGCGGCACCCCAACCCCCTGATCTGCCCTGCTCTGTGTGTGACAGGGGGCGGTGCCCTAACTCCCCTATCGGCCCTACTCTGTGCGTGACAGGGGTTAGCTCCCCAACCTCCTGATGGGCCCTGCTCTGTGCATGACAGGGGGGAGCTCCCCAACCCCCTGATTGGCCCTGCTCTGTGCGTGACAGTGGGTGGCGCCGCAACCTCCCCATCGACCCTGCCTTGAGTGTGACAGGGAGCGGTGCCCCAACTCCCAATTGGCCCTACCCTGAGCGTGACCAGGGGCTGCACCTAGGGATTGGGCCTGCCCTCTGCCACCCGGGGGCAGGCCTAAGCTAGCAGGTCGTTATCTCCCGAGGGGTCCCAGACTGTGAGAGGGCACAGGCCGGGCTGAGGGACCCCCCTTCCCCCCGAGTGCACAAATTTTTGTGCACCGGGCCTCTAGTCCTATGTAATAAAGAGGGAATATGCTAATTGACTGCCACACCCTCAAAAATGGTGGCACTCACAGCCAATAAGGAGGGAATATGCTAATTGACCATCACGCACTCAAAATGGAGGCATGCACAGCCACAAGATGGCAGCACCCAGTCCCCTCAGCCCCACTGGGTGGCAGCCCCAGGTGGGCCCGGCCCGTCCATGTGCCTGCCGCCAGAGTCCCTCAGTCCCCTCAGCCCTCCAGATGCCCAGGGCTGGCTCAAGGCGCAGGCAAGCCTCAGATGCAGCTGCCCAGCCACCCAGGGCTGCCCAAGGCTCAGGTAACCAGGGCAGGCCAAGGCTTGAGCTGCTGGCAGTGGCAGCAGCAGACATGTGATGGGGCGTCGCCTTCCCCTGATTGCTGGGTCACCTCCTACCCCTGAGGGCTCTTGAACTGTGAGAGAGGGCAGGCCGGGATGAATTTTCATGAACCGGGCCTCTAGTCATCAATAAATTAACAAACAAGTGTTGACAAGGATATGGAGAGAAGGGAACCCTCATATATTGTTGGGGGGGGGATGCAGACTGGTGCATCCACTATGGAAAACATTATGAAGGGTCCTCAAAAAATTAAAAATGGGACTGCCTATGACCCAGAAATTCCACTTCTGATATATTTCTGGAGAAACCCAAAACACTAATTTGAAAAAAATATATATGTACCCCTATGTTCATTGAAGCATTTTTTTACAATAGCCAAGATATAGAAGCAACCCAAGTGCCCATCAATAGATGTGTGGATAAAAAAGCTGTGGAACATATATACAATAGAATATTATTTGACTATGAAAAAGAATGAAATCTTACTACTTGCAACAGCATGGATGGATCAAGAGGACATTATGCTAAGTGAAATAAGTTAGTCAGAAAAAGACGAATGCTGTACCATATTATCTCACTTATATGTGAATTCTAAAGAACAAAATAAATGAACAAACAAAATCGAAATGGACTCATAGATTCAGAGGATAGACTAATGGTTGCCAGAGGAGAGAGGGTAATTGGGGTACTGTGTAAAATAGGTGAAGGGATTGAGAAGTACAAATTGGTAGTTATAAAATAGTCATGGGAATGTAAAGTACAGCATAGGGAATATAGTCAATAATATTTTAATAACTATGTATTGTGCCAGGTAGATACTGGAAATATTGGGGGAACACTTTGTAAAGAATATGATTGTCTAACCACTATGCTATACACGTGAAACTAATACAAAATAATATTAGAAGTAAACTGTAATTAAAAAATAAAATTTATATATATGTAAGTTTCAAACTATAAGGTAAAGAGAGAATAAGGAGTAGTGGGTAGATGAAGACATGGTCAAAGAGTAGGGTTTCTGAAAGTAATAATATTTTAAAATATTGTTGAAAGATATTTTAGATGTATCAAATCTACATTTTCACCTTAATTGCTTTTTCATCCCTCCATTTAAGCTGGTATCAGGGGGTTGTCTGTTTTAAGGACTTTGCAAGACTAAAGAAGAGAGAGACCTAAGGGTTCCACAAATTAGAAAATATGTTGGGAGCTTGAAGTAAGCATTCACCCTGCAGTTCATTCCAGAGTGAATAAGGCCTAGAGAGTCCAGACATGCCAAATATTCTTCTGCCCAAAACAGGTCACAACAGAGCAGTGGAGATGAAAGGACATTACTGAATGAAACAGTGGTGCCACACTGGTAACTAACGTGGACAGATAATGGGCAACAAGACAAGTTTCCCTATCTTATTATGGCTATTTACCAAACATCCTGAAATCTTGGCATCTTGACACAACTCAGAAGTGGAGAAAAACCCCTGGCTGAATAAAGCTTAAATGTTTTACTTTTCAGTCGAATGGAGGCTCAGAGTTTAAAATCAAGTTGATCTAAGAAAATGTAAAAGTACAGTATTTCTTTGACAGTTGAATTGTGGAATAAAATTTGTCCACGCTGCAATAGTAATAGTTCAAATTTATTAAGTTGGTACTATGTGCCATGTATTTTGATAATATGTTTACAACTCTGTAATGTAGGTACCACTATAATCTCCATGAGAAGTCTGAAGCATGGAGTGGTTAAGGAATATATCTAAGACCCACTCAGTTAAGAGGTGGAGGCAGGCTATAGGTCTAACCTAATTCAAAGCTCACATTTGTAGCTACTACTCAATATCATATTAAGAATTTAATCTTACGTCTTTGAACAATAATTTGTAATAATATTGTTTATTATAATGTTAAAATAATCAGTTTTAACATAATTGAACCTCTAATAAAACTTCTAAAATAGTAATTTTAGATAATTAATTGAGAGACACTTTAGAGAGAAGTACATAGTAGAATATTTTCTTTTTTTTTTTCAGAAAAAAAGTCCCTATAAATAGTATTTTATGGTTAAGACCAGGACAGAATAAAACATAGGGGTGCCAATAACATATTTGGAAGATAAAAATTCCATACATCTTCAAATAAATCGGACTGTGGAAACATGGAAGAAAATTTGTCTTCTATTTAAATAAAATGAAAAATGCATGCGTTTAGTTTGGGCCCACGATTATCCTATAGAAGAAACCCAGAAATAAAAATCTTAGCAGTCCTGTGAATTAATGCAAAGCTTTCCAGCAACAGCTTACTTAATCTGACAATTGCTCTAACCAAACCTCCTAGGCAGTGGAGGAAATGACTCTGTACTAGACTTAAATACTCCCCTTCAGAAAAGTATAATAGTTGAAATTTATTTACTCTGCACCCTTCTTTGTCTGGACTAAATAGCCATGTGGATAACTGCTTTTTTTTTTTACATCAGCTGTATAAACTCTAGATTTTTATTGAGTAACTTTTATTTTCTCATTCAGTCTTTAGTTTTATCTAAAATGTTTTGTCTGTGCTATAATTTTATTTTTAATACATATCTATATGTTCCCCCAAAGTTGAAATATTTGTGATGAAGATAGTGTAGACAGGAGAAAAAGAACAAGTATCACTATGTTATATTTCCCTTGCATTACTTCCTGATCGTATTTGCTAAGGAAAACTGGACACCCCTTTTCACAGAGAGTCACTGCTTACATTGATAAATGATTGCATCTGTGCTCTGAGTCATATTCCCTTTCATAAATTTACAGAAAATATCACTTTCTGGAAGAATGGGTCAGTCAGCGCTAGAAGTGCAGGTCAGTCTAGCCTAGAATGATGACTTCCAATAACTTAGCAGCATAAACCAACATTCAATGTCAAAATGTAAAATGGTATGTCTTTCCAACTAGGACCATTCTGGCTCAATCACTTCAACCTAATATACTGGGCATTTTGCATATTTTGTCCCTCCATGATTATTCTAAACAATACAGCTAGAATTCATGTCCTGGATTGCTATTTTTTTCTTTTACTAGAGCTCACTTTAATCAATTAAAAAAGTTTGATTTCTAAGTTCATTAGAATGATATGGTTTATTGGCTTGGACAGAAGAAATATTGACTTAACTCACAGAATGACTGAGCAAGTGATAACTTTTCAATATAATGACTCTTGAAAAGATATACTCATTTTTAAACTACACATATTGGGCATTATTATGATTTTAGAACACATATGCACATGACATGAACTGAACATGTTATAAAAAAATATTTTTGACATTTTGAGTTCAAGCAAAGACACATTTGCCAGTTTTCCTGAAAAAATAGTTTCTATTAAAAAGGAAATACATTTGAATAACTTATCATCTTTGGATGAACTCAATTGTGTTGCTTAGTACATTTTATGATTATTTAACCGTTGTGTGTGAGCAATTTTATTGTTTAAAAGCTTTCTCATTCAGTCTTTAGTTTTATCTAAAATGTTTTGTCTGTGCTATAATTTTATTTTTAATGCATATCTATATGTTCCCCCAAAGTTGAAATATTTGTGATGAAGATAGTGTAGACAGGAGAAAATGAACAAGTATCAATAACCTTCACTATGTTATATTTCATGTACAGACTGAGTTTACTTCCAAATTGTTGGTTATTATTTGTTTAACATTTACTTTTGGGGGGCTGAGACCATGGCAGGTCCAGGCAGGTTACTTGGTCAGTGGTGTGTTTGGCAGCAGAGTGACTAGACTTGAGGTTATTGAAGGAGACTGATGTAAGCATTTGAAAAAGTAAGTTTCTGAAGGTGTGATTTATCCAGGCTTTAAATTATTTGCTTCAGATCAAGTTGACTAACTTTTGGCAGCTGATTGGCTAGGTATACAGTGAATCCCGTGATCTGGAGGTATATGTGAGTTAGTGAGATCTCAACTATCAGTACTAAATCTAGGATAGTGTGTTTCAAACTATGGGATATGAATCATTAGTAGGTTATAAATCATGTGAAAATTTGTCATTGGTATTTTTTTAAATCCTCACCCGAGGCTATTTTCCCATTGATTTTTAAAGAGAGTGGAAGAGAGAGGGAGAGACAAGGAGAAATATCAATGTGAGAGAAACATATTGATTGGTTGCCTCCTGCACGAGCCTTGACCAGGGCCGTAGCTGGGGAGGAGCGTGCAACCGAGGTATGTGCCTTTGACCGGAATTGAACCTGGGACCCTTCAGTCCACAGGTTGAAGCTATATCCACTGAACCAAACTGGCTAGGGAAAGTTTTTTGTTTTGTTTTTTGACTCAGTGATCCCACTTCTAGGAATATATCCCAAGAAATCAGAAACACCAATCAGAAAGGATATATGCATCCCTATGTTCATAGCAGCACAATTTACAATAGCTAAGATTTGGAAACAGCCTAAGTGCCCATCAACAGATGAGTGGATTAAAACACTGTGGTACATCTACACAATGGAATACTACGCTGCTGTAAAAGAGAAGGAACTCCTACCACTTGCAACAGCATGGATGGACCCAGAGAGCATTATGCTAAGCGAAATAAGCCAGTTGAAGAAGGATAAATATCACATGATCTCACTCATTTGTGGAATATAATGAACAACATAAACTGATGAACAAAAACAGATCCAGAGACAGAGAAGCATTGATCAGACCATCAAACCTCAGAGTGAAGGCAGGCAGGGTGGGGAAAAGGGGCAGAGATCAACCAAAGGACTTGTATGCATGCATATAAGCCTAACCAATGGACACAGACACCAGTGGGGTGAAGGCATGAGCAGGGGTGGTGGGAGGCAATGAGGGGATAAGGACACATATGTAATGCCTTAATAGATAAAGAAAAAAGGGGAAAGTATTTTTAACTAAAAAAAGAATAGAATAACATTGCATATGATAAGACAAAATTTATGTTTGTGACATTTTAGTCCAACTGTGTATGTATGTGTGGGCATGCACATGCATGGAGTCACGACACAAGATATATTTATTACTGTGGCTTCTGTAGAAAACAAAAAACAGTTTGAAAATCTCTGATCTAGAGGATAGCACCAAATTAGACAATCTATATTCCTCCCATATAACTTGTCAAGGTCTGCATGATTGATTTGATCATTAATTGAAAAGCACCATCACCACTCTCCTGTTAGGACCTCTTTACCTCTTGCCTGTTCTATTTCTAACCACCCAAACTCACTCATACATCTTCAGTCACCCCCCTACCAATCCATCATTTACCCAGTTGTAAGATTAGTCTTTCTAAGGTACTGCTTGCATCATGTCATGACCATTTTCTTTATTTATTTAAACTAAAAATACATATATTTTTATATCTGCAAAAATTATTTGGGAATTTTTTACAGATGGAATACATAATAATTTCCCCATTAAAATTAATGAACTTCTTTTGGCATTTAGTGAATATTCCCTAAGTTACAGAGTTTTTAAGAACATGAAGTTATTGTGGGTGGAGGGAGGTGGCAGAGGGTAAAGGGGGGATACATAGTGACAGAAGGAGAAGTGAAACACAATACAATATACAGATGATGTATTATAGAATTGCATACCTGAAAACTACATAATTTTATTAACCAGTATCACCCCAATAAAGTCAATAAAAATTAAAACAAAACACAGAGACTCATGTTCATTATCCAAGGTTCCACTTTCCTGGCAACAGAGGGCCGGGTAGCAAGCTGATGGGCAGGGGACTGAGTCCTTGGTGACTATGAATCGGAGAAAAGTGAGGTATGTGCCCTTTTAGATAAAGTAAGATAATAAACATTAACATTCTTAGATGTTTGCCATTTCCTAGGCCCGTGATGAACACTGTGCATAACCACACTTAATATCTGAATTTACTAAGTATTCTCACCTTACTAAAAAGGAAACCAAACCGTAGAGCCAGCAAGTCACTTGTTCAAAGTCCCATAGCACATGAATGGCTGAGCTGAGACTGAGGCCGACACATATCAGGTCTTATGATGCACAGGTCCACAGTCCTTAGTTGACTGGGGTCATATGTATTTCATATTTCATAATTTTTAAGACTTTAGAGAAGTACTGGTAAACAGTTCATGTACATTACAGCACCCCTAGTGGGGGTTGGGGTGGCATCTCATTATCAAATATATGACTATATCTGTAATAAAAAACACAAAATTCACACTGACATAAGTAAAGACTATAAATCGCCTCATATCAATTCAGGTCACATTTTTTTTTACTAAATGAATCATAAAACAGCATCTGTTTTCAGAGTTTTTTGGATTTTAGAATTGTTATACAGGATTCTGGCCCTGCACTTCCTTATAAGTACTCAGCTTTGTTCACGAAGTTGAGTGTCCCTCTCTTTCCTGGATAGTGCTGACAGAATACTGCTGATTCTGACTCTTTATTTGAGGTTGCATGAGTCCTCAGCCTTTGAATGAGCAGGTTTCTGTTTTGGCCAGGGTAAATGCCATGGCCTCCAGGGCTAGCTCCAGGCCTCGGGCTTCACGCCTTTCTCCCACCACCTGCCACACCTGAACACACACACCCCTGCACACCCAGCCACTACACTAAAGCTGTGGGCTCTTCATCCCAGGATTTTCTTTCTTAGGAACCTGTCTTTCCTCTAAACAAACACATAACCAAACAAAAAAATTAAAGCTTGTTAAGTTAAAGAGATACATACATTAATACACACAGAGATAGATGAGAAAGTATGCTTAGATTCATAATAATGACAAAAAGCTTACTGAACATTATTGCTTTTATGACTTTTAATAGAATAGAATGGAATGACATATAGATGTATACATATATACATACCTATATATACACATAGCATGATATGGAAAGAGACTTCTATATTTATTATATTGGCACACCTGCACAAAAACTTTAATGACTTTAACAAAGCTGAAGCTTCTATACTAGTTGAAGATTTTGGAACCTGCATCCCAATATTCTCTCTCCCTTTCATGCTACCAGTTTGATTTTTTTTTTAATTTGGGAAAAATTAAGTCACCTTTTTCATCAGATTCTTTATAAAATGAAGATAAAAATAAATGTCACTCATTTCATCCTATACTTCATAGCAATATTTAAAGAATTATTAAGATAACATAAATTTGTTCTAATTCCCTAGAAATAGTGTGTTGGATAAATCAAACACACTAATGTAGTAGAACTTCAATAATATAGAAGTGATAATAAACAAATAGAATTTATACATAGATAATTTCCATAAGTTAACAGGCAAGGTAATACGAACCTTACAGTCATATTAAATGGGTGGCATTATTAGCTAATTAATTTTGCTAAAGTATTACAAAGGTAAAGAATTTCAAAAGTTAATAATTGCTCATGCTCCAAAGTCACCCTTAAGCTAGGTCTCTTTAATGCCATGGATTATTAGAAAGCCATTTTATTCCATATTATGCACCATACATAAGAATATATATATATCCCCAATTAATTCAATGAGTTATTATGTGAAATAGAATTTTTATCAAACTCCTGAATAAACCAATACTCTAAAATAATAGAGATAATAAGCATTTAATTATACAGCAGGTCTTCAAATGATGTCTTTTGGCTCAACATCATTTCATTATAATGTTGATGAGGGGAAAAAATCAGTTCTGGTCCAGGGCCACTGTCTGTGTGAAGTTTGCATGTCCTTCCTATGTCTGAGTCAGTTTTCTCTGGGGGCTCCATTTCATCCCACATCCCAAAGACATGCATGTGAGTGAATTGCCCTGTCTGCATTGTCACAGCCTCAGTAACTGTGGGCGTGTGTGAGTAGCCCTGCCATAGGAGGGTGCTCCGTGCAGGGTGCGCTCCCATCTTGTGCTCTGAGCTGCCTGAACAGGCTCTGACCACACTGGACCCTGAACTGAGATAAGTAGTTTGGAAAAATGATTATCTTATTTGTTTTATTAGTCTTTCTTAAATGTATGCATAACTCACATGTATTTCAATGTTTAATATTAGAAGTGCTTGGGTGTCTCAACTTTGATGATGTTATGGTGAACAGAAATATGCCTTAGGAATTTAACTTTTGTTTATATCAATTAGCCCATGGTACAACTGGTTTCATTATACATTGTTTTGCTTAAATTTTCTGTTTCCAAGAACCCATTGATGACATCGAGGACTCACTGAACATATTATATTGCACAAGAAGAACAAGTAAAATAGTAAAAGCTAAAATGAGACAAGTCACCAAGTTTTAAAAATTTTATTCTGCCAGAGAATACTACAGGAAAACCATGTAATGCTATAAAATCTATAGATGATATAGATATAGATATAGATATAGATATAGATATAGATTAGATATAGATTAGATATAGATTAGATATAGATATAGATTAGATATAGATATAGATATAGATATAGATATAGATATAATTTATATTTTAAGATAAGCAGCAATTTCTAACAAGATACAAAATATTATGTAATGACTAAAAGTGAGAGTGGCTTTAAGAAATTCTTTAAATACTATGTGAAGCATCTAGATTAAGAAAGTAAAATTCAAATAAAGACAAAATAAAGGGAGAAAAATACTATAAAGTAAAATAAGGATAATGAGATTATAATAATGGTTGATGAACACCCACATATTGATTTGAAAATTTTGAGACTCGATGAAAATAATAGCCATTACAAATGAATGGTTTCTTTATAACATCAAGGAATATTAAGTTCAGATAAAGATGTCATTTCCATTGAAAGTGAGTCAATTATTAGCATCACTAAATCAGAAATGGGCAATATTCAAAACTGTTAAATATTCCAGAGTCCATTCTGATAACATCCTACTATTATTGAAATTCAACCCATTATCTTTGAAAAGTAAGAAGTGATTTGCAGCAGCTCTTTGAAGTAAACACAGAGAAGCAATCAAGTGATTTGAATACCTATCATGCAAGTTGTCTGGTCAAATAAGTACAATAAAAGCATGGAATAGCGGTTATAAGTAGACTTATGAGAGGAAGCCAAAAGGCACATTGTCCTGGGTCAGACAAACTAGCCGATTTCCTTTAACAGTGCCTTAGTGAGCTCACCCAGTCCTGGCCCTCACCTTCAATCTTCTAGGCTTAGAAATCTTTTTTTTTTCTTCTTTTCAGTACACTGGTAATGAATATGCCTCTGAAAGACAGATTCCCATTGACCAAGCTTGCAAGGGACATACACAAGGAGAATTACATTTTCGTATTTTTACCATTACAAACACGACTCTCAAGGGAGCTGGCACACGTCCTTCAGCCATTACCCGTTTTCTTCTTGTAACCACACTGGATGGATACTTACTTTGTCCACCAGAAGAACAGTCTCAAGCTCTGCAGGAGTCCATGTCAGAGGGAAATGTGGTGGCAGCACAGTGAGTATAGTCGGCCTGGAGTCTAATGACAAAATCATCAGCATTTGCTGTTGCCTTTGGCTATAGATGGTGAGGGAAAGAAAGAAATCAAGGAAGTGGGTCATCAGCCCTAGAAATTGCTTCTAGAAATTAGACTATCAAGGAGAATTGAGATGTAAGGCTAGCAGAAAGATGCCAGAGAATCATAGACGTTTGTTTTGTTTGGTGGTACAGATGGTTATATGTATCATAGGTGATACCTGAGAAAGTACAGTTGAGGGCTCATGAGCAACACCTACAGTGGCAACAGAACTAATAGTCTATGTCTGACTCTTCAACAATATAACAGAATTATGACCCCTCCCCTGGCCCTGCCCCATCAACCTCAGGACTTTCTTATTCCTCTCTGCTTAGGAAAGTCCCATATCTCAGGTGGATAGTCCATAGTGTTACTGTGAATACTATTGAAGACTGCACCTCCTACCTCTGGTCATGTGGTTCCATCCTCACCACACGGCACACCTGGCTTGTCCAGGTGGCCCCCGCTGTTATACTCTAAGCTGAGTCTATGCTAAAAAAGCTACCGTTAAGAAAACTCACACCTCATGCCTCAGGGATAAACCAATTCTCTCCCTCTTCTGGGGGCATCGGTGAAGATACTTTCTCTTAACATGCAAGGCCTATTTGCTTAGAATCACCTTGTAAATTTTACTATTAACAACTATAATTCAGAGATCTCCATGGCCCAGATTCAGAGCAGAATCATAATCACACAATTGCAACATCAGCCATCAGTTGCTTTTCAAATGGTTTAATTGAATTTTGACATACAACTAAAGGAAAATACAGTATGTAACATTTTCAAAATATGATTTTCCTCCATTTATATCCCTCTCGGCCATAGAGGATCCCTTACTTTTTTATTCTAATTTTTTTTTTGTAAAAGAAAAAAAAACAAAAACCAACCAAATTCTCTCACATTTCTATATCCACATTCTGAATTTTTTAACCCTCATTCTGATCTCCTTTTGTAGACATTTTTTAAACTTTTAATTTAATTTTATTATTTTTTTCAGCTTGGATCTGGGAAAGGTGGGTCCTCCTTTGAAAATCAGGGAAAGGCTGGGAGTGTCCACTTAATAATTAAGGACCTACCATACTTTCACAGGCAGAGACGGTGGAACTTCTCCCTGATTTCTCTCCTTTCACCCAATGCCTTACTGCATGGCTTTGAGCAAAATTCCTCAATCTTATTAGCATCTTTGTTTGACTGTTTTGGGAAAAGGACAGCAGCCCTGGCCAGTGTAGCTCAGTTGGTGTGAATATTGTCCCATGCACCCAAAGGTGGCGGGTTCAATTCCCTGTCAGGGCATTTAACGGAGGCAATCGATTGATATTTCTCTCTCTCTCTCTTCCTCTCTCTTCCTCTCTGTTTCTTACTCTCTCTAAAAAGAAAAAGAAAAGGAGAGCATTAGCTTTCTCTCTTACTTGGAAAATAAAATATGAGAATTGATGTAAAAATCATCAGATATGAAGTGAAGGAGGAAAGAGCAGTATTGCTATTCATACTATTTGCATTACTATTGTGATAATTCTACTATTAACAAATGAGAAAGGTAAGGCTTTATAAAATACTAGAGGCCCGGTGCACAAAAATTTGTGCACTCGGGGGGGGGGGGTCCCCCCAGCCCGGCCTGTGCCCTCTTGCAGTCTGGGACCCCTCGGGAGATAACGACCTGCTGGCTTAGTCCTGCTTCCGGGTGGCAGAGGGCAGGCCCAATCCCTAGGTGCAGCCCCTGGTCAGGCTCAGAGCAGGGCTGATTGGGGAGTTGGGGCGCCGCCCCGTCATGCACAGAGCAGGGCGGATCAGGAGGTTGCAATGCCACCCTCAGTCACGCACAGAGCAGGGCCGATCAGGGGGTTGGGGCGCTGCCCCCTGTCACTCACAGATCAGGGCCGATTAGGGGGTTGGGGCGCTGCCCCCTGTCACTCACAGAGTAGGGCCGATAGGGGAGTTGGGGCACCGCCCCCTGTCACACACAGAGCAGGGCGGATCAGGGGGTTGGGGCGCTGCACCCTGTCACACTCAGGGCAGGGCCAATGGGGAGGTTATGGCTCTACCCTGTCACACACAGAGCAAGGCCCGTGGAGGGGGGTTGGGGCGCCGCACCCTGTCACACTCAGGGCAGGGCCGATGGAGAGGTTATGGCTCTACCCTGTCACACACAGAGCAGGGCCGATCAGGGGGTTGGTGCGCTGCACCCTGTCAAACACAGAGCCGCAGGGCAATCAGGGGGTTGGGGAGCTCCCCCCTATCAGGCACAGAACAGGGCAGATAGGGAGGTTGTGGCCCCGCCCCCTGTCACACACAGAGCTGCAGGGCGATCAGGGGGTTTGAGCGCTGCCCCCTGTCATGCTGATCCTGGTGCTGGGAGGCATATTACCCTTTTACTATATAGAAACTGTATAGGCCTGGTGCATGGGTGGGAGCCAGCTGGTTTGCCCTGAAGGGTGTCCTGGATCAGGGTGGGGGTCCCCACTGGGGTGCCTGGCCAGTCTGGGTGAGGGGCTGAGGGCTGTTTTCCGGAAGCAAGTGACTGAAGCTTCCAACCGCTCCTTGTTTTCTTTTTTTTTTTTTTATTCTGGGCCAGCTTTAGCTCTGAGGCCTCGCCGCTGAAAACATCAATACAATGTTGCTAAAGCCCGGCTGAATGAAAGCCGGTTTCTGGGGTTTTGTTTATCTTCTTATTTGCAACATAGTACATAGTTGCTTAGAGTTGTAGCTCAGAGGCCGGCAAGTGAGGCGGGGAATGTCGGAGTCAGCAGCAAGCAAGCCTCATGTTTGCTTCCATCTGCCTGGCTGCTGGCCGCCATCTTGGCTGACAGTTAATTTGCATATACTCACTGATTAGCCAATGAAAAGGGTAGCGGTCGTACACTAATTACCATGTTTCTCTTTTATTAGTATAGATATCACTTCACCATTAGTGTGCATGGCCCTGACACAAGTTTTTTAAGGGAAAGAAGATGAAGATAAAAGAAAATATTAACAAGGGATATCTAAAATGAAGCAGGTAAAATATAAGTACTTGTTATTGAAGCAGGGGGAAAATATTTCTTGGAAAAAATTTTAAATTATTTGGTTGACTTATAAGTGGAAGATAAAAGATTAGACTAGTTGTTAAGGGATCTGAAACCTATCAGTGATTTGGAAGAGTATTTATAGATCATAAACAAAAAATAAATAAATTCCCTGCTATAACTGCAACTCTGAAAACAGAGTCTCCAAGGGCCCTGAAGAAGCGTCTTGAGTTCTAGTGTAAAATGATTCATATGATCAAAATAAAGGAAAATGTCCCACTAACAAGTGAAGAAAATCAACTACAGGACTGACAACAATCTATGAGCATCTTATAAAAGTGAGTTTTTTGGCAAGAGGAGAAATTTCTTGGGCTTCTATGCAATAATGGAAATGGGTAAGTGGAATATTAGCATATTAAATTACTAATTTATTGTTTCTAATGAAATACTTTGAGGTCAGAATTCCTGGAATGTTTCAGTTTAATACTTAAAGTATGAAAAATTTCTCACACAAATCCTATAGAAAGAAGCAGATAACAGTTTTCTGTGATTTCCCATTGTCTAAGATAGAGAGTCTCTATCATAGGAGTTTATGAAAATTACAGATTTCAGGTCACTAGTCTCACAGATTCTATTTCAGAAAGTATGGGAGAGAGTTCTACCATTCGCAACAGCATGGATGAACCTGGAGAGCATTATGCTAATTGAAATAAGCCAGTCAGAGAAAGATAAATATCACATGATCTCACTCATTTGTGGAATATAATGAACAACATAAACTGATGAACAAAAACAGAACCAGAGACAGAGAAGCATTGATCAGACCGTTAAACCTCAGAAGGAAGGCAGGAGAGGGTGGGGGGAAAGGGGAGAGATCAACCAAAGGACTTGTATGCATGCATATAAGCCTAACCAATGGACACAGACATCAGGGGGGTGAAGGCACAAGCTGAGAGGTGGGGAGGGGGCAATGGGGACATAAGGACACATATGTAATACCTTAATCAATAAAGAAAAAAATCTAAAATAAGGGGAAAAAAGAGAGAGTCAGAATTTTTAAAAGCATCCATGAAATCCTAATGCAGGTGCCCCATGAGCCACATTTTGAGACACTAGCCTAGAGAATCAAGTCTGAATTTTCAGTAGTGCATTCAGGGTCTTCAACATTCTAAGTATGAATTATCTTTTCCATCTTACCTTTAACAATGTTTCTCCACAACCTTCTTCCCCAGCCACCAGCCTATTCATGCACACATTCCATGCTTACAGGCCCACTCTCTTGTTTGACTCAGTTTGAAAGATTTCCTCTCATTCCAATGCATCAAAATTATACTTTGAGTGTGTCCTCTGCATTTCAACATTTTCTCTATTTAATTACACTACCTTTCATTTTAAAATATATCTTTGCTTTATATTTCAAGATAATTTTTTGTATGTCCTTTAGTTCACTTAATATTGCATTATAGATCATAGTGAGTTGGCTTACTATCTGCTTCTTCCAGTAGAGTTTAAGCCAGCGATTCTCAACCTGTGGGACGTGACCCCTCTAGGGGTCGAACGACCCTTTCACAGGGGTCACCTAAGACCATCGGAAAACACATATATAATTACATATTGTTTTTGTGATTAATCACTATGCTTTAATTATGTTCAATTTGTAACAATGAAAATACATCTTGCATATCAGATATTTACATTATGGTTCATAACAGTAGCAAAATTACAGTTATGAAGTAGGAACGAAAATAATTTTATGGTTGGGAGTCACCACAACATGAGGAACTGTATTAAAAGGTCATGGCCTTAGGAAGGTTGAGAACCACTGGTTTAAGCTGTTCCAAGATATTTAAGCATTTCAAAAAATATTTGCTTACTTGGCTTAATAAATCACACAGTGGTTCATATCTGATAAAATAAGATCTTCATAGTATAAAATCAAGTAATTCAATAATAGATTACATAGAATCAATACATAGAATTTGAAGTCTAATTTGAAGGACTCCAGTTCTCAAAATGATATTTAAGTGTTTATTCCTCCAGGTAGGATTTGTCTTGCACTGCTCAGATCCTGAAGAACTTGTTTTAGGAATAAAGTACCTCTTCTCATAAAGAAATGGGAACGATCCATGGAGAATTATCTTCTAGCACCCAGCTGCTGGTAGTGCTCTGGTCAGCCAGCTTCAGCTGCCTGTCTCCGTAGGGGATTGCCTAGGCTGAAGAGAATTTCCTTGCCCAACACAGTCACATTCCTTTCTTCGATGCCCACATGGAATGGTTGGGCCACGTGGAGAGATAAAGGCCTAAACCTCTTACCCTGATGCACCACAGCTCTGAAGGATCATTGCACCCTTAGAACTCCTTGCAAGGCCAGCTGAGGCTCTAACTAAGGTTTCATTGTGGCTTAACGTCTCCCTTTGCCCAAACCTGCTTCCTTCTCTTCTCTTCTACAGGCATTGATCTCAAGAGAGCTCACTAATAAAGCTTTTGCACACTAATTTCTTTCTCCCTCTGTTTCCCAGAGAATCCAACTTGGACAACTCCTTATATTTGCTGTCCTTATATCGAGTGCCATTCACCCTTATAGAGATAGCATGAACATTATGAGAAACTAGTGGCCTAGTGCACAAAATTCATGCACATGAAAAGGGAATTAATTAGGGGAAATATTTTAATATTGCTATTTGCCCTTTCTCTATAATATAAGTGTCAGAGATAAAAGTAACTTAGTAAAATGTATATGAACATAATATATAAATTTATTAATAAACAATAGCAAAATGATATAACAACAACAAAGACATGATATAAAAACAAAAACATGATATAAAAACAACAGTGATGCAAACAATGACTGATAAAGTGATTCAACTTATTCTAATATCTCCCTGTACACCACATTAAGAGTGAAAACATTTTCAGAGTGCTTGACTAATTTCCCTTCAGCTGAAGTATTTAGAATTTTAACTTTAATGTCACATGCTCTTTGAACTTGAGAGAAAGCAACTTATAACTGACCATGTCCGAAAACAGGTTCAGGTAGGAATATTCCTACTCTGTCTAGAGTTTGTCCTTGTGATTTATTAATAGTCATTGCAAATGCTGGCATCATGGGAAACTGTCGTCAAATTAATTTAAATGGGAGGCTAGTGTCAGATGGGGCCAAATCAATTCTTGGAATCAGAACAACCTTTCCCTCTGCAGATCCTATTAATACTTCAGCTTTGATAATGTTAGGTCATAATATTTTGATAATAAATCTAGTACCATTACAAAGACCCCATTTACTATTAAGATTTCTCAGTAACATGATGATTGCACCTACTTTCAATTTTAATTTATGATATAGCATTCCTGAAGGAGTAATACTATTAGAAATTCAATGGGAAAATTTTCCTTTTCAGCATCATCTGTTGAATCAATGGAATCATCACTCAAATATGTGTGAAAATCTCCATCGAATATATCCAAAATTTCTTCATTTAATTTTTGTACATGCTCATTTTTTGGACAAAGAATTGCACATTTAGATATATTTTTAATATTATCTATAGATATACTATTTCCAAAGGTAGCTTCAATAATAGATCCATTACAAATCATTTCACAGGGTATTTCAATAATATCCATTCCTAAATGAAAACTGCTATCAAGTTTGCCATCTCCAAGTTTTACTAACCATCCACTATAAGCAGAATCCTCTGGTATCATATTTTTTGTAAGAGACAACATCCCCAAACATTGCAGTACTTTAAACTCGTTTGTACTATGGCTGATCGCATAGCATGCGGTGCAATACTGAGACATTGTCAAAAATCCCCTCTGAGAAGGAGAACTTTCCCACCAAATGCAACATTCAAATTGATAATTTCTTTTAGTAATCTGTCTATGGAGCTTATAGCATGACTGAATGCCATGGTGCATTTATCAATAATGAGAAGTTTGGCATTTTTAATGGTTTTAGCAACTTCACTCTTTATAAGGAGTCTAGAAATTGAAGAAGTTTCATTTAATGGAATTGGTCATTTATATTGGGCATGAAAGGTTCTTCCACCGAGAAGTAAATTTGCAGCAATTCCTGTAGATGCTGTAGGTAAAACAGTACCACCACGACAGCAGGCAGTGTCACATCCCAGGCCAAGGACGCAGCCTCACCTCAGAGCTGGGTGGGGACACACGCACGCAGCGCCACATCCCAGGTGAGGGACACAGGTGGGCAACGTCACATCCCTGGTCAGGGATGTAGGCAGGCAGCTTCACCTCAGCGCTGGGCAGGGACACACACAGGCAGTGTGATGTTAGTGCTGGGCAGGCCTGCGAGCGCCTCCGCTGAGGGCGGAAGTCCCCGCCCCCTTCCCTGCCCACCAGCTCCTGCCTGCGCAGCAGCGTGTGGACTAGTCGTGGTGGGAACACCATTAAGACCAATTAGCATATTACCTCTTTATATAAGTAGATAGTCAACAAATGCTTACTTGGTATCAGCTGTACACCTGATATTATATTTTTTTATATTACTCCTTCCAAATCCCAAATTTGTATGTGCTCCTGGCACATGCATGCCTTTAGCTCTCACTTAAAATATTACCTCCTTGGAGGGCCTCTCCCTGGCTACCCTGTCAAAATAACTGCCCCCAACAGGGCTTCTCTATATGCTTTTATTCTAATCCATAGCAGTTACCACTATTTGAAATTATCTTGTATGTTTTATGTTTATAAACTCTGGTTTGTTTCTCTAGTAGAATGCAAGCTATATAAGGGCAGGGACTTTGTCTTATCACTATTTTAGCTCCAGTACCTAGAACAGATACATGGTAGATCCTCAAAACTTTATTGTTAAACGAATACACGTATTTTAACCTTATTCAGCAGATGGAATATTTGTATAAGTAAACCACTCTTGTCTAATTTAAATTCTTAGAATCTTTCTTTGTCTCTAAGAAAGTAATTTTGTTCTTATTCTGAAATAATTTAAAGTGGCTAATGACTACATTGGTATAAAGTAAGAACTGCATTTGAGTCACACAGTTGACAAATTCTCAGAAAAGGAGAGAATGAGAGAAAACTCATTCCAATAAGTGGAATATTCTCTGACCAAATTAATAACTTTGCAACAAATGGTGAGCGGGGAGTATGATGGATAACAATATACTGTGTTGCAGGGCATTTAACAGTGTAACATGACATTAAATTCTGGAGGGGAGCTTTTTGAAAAATCAGTGTAAAGACTCCCACTGTTGAGACTGCAGCTGTTCTGTGGAGTGGCAGAGAGATGCTCAGGAGAATTTTGAACTCTGCCTAACAAGCCCCTCCATGCCTGTGAACTCCCCGCCGGTTGCCTGTTAGCCTCCCGTCTGGCAGAAGGACTATCGCTGCTGCGCTGACATTCATCACCCAGAGTTCTGGCCCAGTGCTGCCACTCCCAGGCCAGCTGCTCACTCAAAACCAGCACTTTGGTGCACTAGACAGAAGTTGTCCCTGGGGTGGTGAGCTGTGAAGGGGAGGAGGCCAGGATATTGGAAACATTTCCTCCCCAAAATGATGTCTTTTGAGCTTAAAACCATAGAACATTTCAAAGTGGTCTATAAAATAATTCTTGAAAAAGAAGGCATTTAAGATTATTCGTATAATCTATCTATATATATAAAACCCTAATATGCAAATAGTCCAAATGGTGGAATAACCGGACAACCGAACAACCAGTCACTATGATGTGCGCTGACTACTAGGGGGCGCACACAGAACATGGCGGGCGTCAGCAGCAGGTGGCAGAGCGCGGAATATGGAGGGCATTGGCTATGGCAGGATGGTGGAGCAGGTGAGCCGAGGCACCAGACCAAGGTGGGGTGCCAGTTGCTGTCATCTGGACGAGCCTCTGGTGGTTACTGAAAATTCTTTGCTCCAGCGCGCCACAGTCCTGTAGGGCACTCGCACCTGCTGCCGATGCTAGAGCCCCCGCTCGCACCCGCTGCTGGCACTGGCGCTGGCCCTGATCACTCGGCGACATCAGTAGGTGTGAGCAGCAGCTGTCAGCCCCGATCATCCTCAGGGCTTCTCCACCTGCCCCTGCTCCTAAGTTGCGACTAGGTCTGGCAGCCACCTTTCACACCTGATGCTGGCGCCCAACCCAATTGTCAGCGGGTGCAAGTGGGGTCATCAGCGCCTGGGAGGGGCAGCAGCAGGAGTGGGGCTACCAGCAGACAGGGGACCAGGGGCCGTGGCGGATGGCACCGAGGATGGGACAAGACCCTCCCCTGTGCCCACCTCAGCCTCATGGCCCACAGTTTCTTTCAAGGTGCATGAATTTGTGCACTGAGCCCCAGTATATATATAAAACCCTAATATGCAAATAGGCTGAATGGCAGAACAACTGAACAACCAATCGCTATGATGTGTGCTGACCACATGGCAGGCGTTGGCCGCAGAGGGATGGTGGAGCAGGTGAGCTGTGGCATGAGACCAAGGTGGGGTGCCAGTTACTATCATCAGGGTGATCCCCGGATTGTTACTTAAAATTCTTTGCTCATGTGTGTCACGGTCCCGTCCGGCGCTCAATGCTGGTCCCAATCACTCGGCGCTGTCAGTAGGTGCAAGTGATGGCTGCTGGCCCTGATTGCCCCTGAGGGCTTCTCCACCTCCCCCTGCTTCTGCTGACGGTGCTGGCCCCATCAGTGGGTGTGAGCGGGGTCGGTTCTGTCAGAGCATGGGAGTGGTGGCAGCAGGAGTGGAGCTGTCAGCAGAAAGGGCCTGGGGGCTGTGGCAGAAGGGGCCAGGCGGAGGCATGGAGGATGGGCCAAGAACCACCCCTGTGCCCACCACAGCCTCGTGTCCCACAGTTCCTTTCAATGTGCACGAATTAGTGCACTGGGCCCCTAGTCATAATAATAAAGGAGGAGGGACATATTGGGGGCTGGTATTAGTGAATGAGATATTTTCTTGAGAGAAATAATTTCCAGGATATGTAGATACCCACTGGCAAAATTGCTCCTAACTCCGGCTTTAATATAGTGATACACAAGGCAACTGAAATACGAAAGCTAGAGCAGATATCTTTAACGTCAGTCCTTACACTGGGGAAAAAATTAAAACTAGTCAAAAACATCTTACATAAAACAAAACAATAAAAGTCTCTGTAGGTAATAAGATGCATATGGCTAGTGTGAACAATATCAGAAATAGTCAACAAATTTTATCCAGTGTCAGTTCTGCACCCACTAGTATGCATACACTCCTGCCCTAGGTCATTATTATAACCTCAGCATGGATTTGTGAAAACTGAGGATAGGAGGAGTAGAGTCAGCCCGGCCAGGTTAGAAAAGGTCCTGGATGCTCTGGCCCCTCCAGCACCCCCTCCAGTTCACTAGACTTCCATTTCCCCACCTTCTCTCTGCCCACAGAGGGCAACCAGTGCTTCCCTACTTTCAGCATTTTCCAATCTGATATTTTGTATTCTTAGAATATTCCTCTGCCTCCCTTGTTGCTGTGCCAATTGTCATCCATCCCTTAGGGCTGTTTAAATGTTCCTTCCTGAGAGAGGCCTTTCCTGACCTCCTTACACCTGCATAGGTCTAGAAACCAGCACTCCCCTCCTAGGGTTAGCAAATGGTGGGGGAGAGGGTACATACGGGGTGGGCAAAAGTAGGTTTATAGTTGTGAGTAATTGAAACACGGGGTTTATTCTTGTATTGTCATTTTTTAATTATTGTCTTATTTTCCATATGAACAATTGTAAGCCTACTTTTGCCCACCCCTGTATGTATGTAATATATGTAATTTTTAGTATATGATTATGCCATGCAATATTTGAGACATACCAAGAGTTACTAATTGTCTGAAATTCAAATTTAACTGGACATCTTTTATTTTGTCTTGTAAGCTTCCCCCGGTCCTCTGAATTTCTGTGTCTGATAGGTCTCTTATTTATAGTGGCCTGTACTTTAACTTCGAGTCATTTTTCACATTTCAGTTATAAAATTATTTGTGTGGTTATTCTTTTTAATATGTATCTTCCTCTCCCACTAAACAGTGCTTCTGTGCTCATCTAGTAATTTTGTTAGGTGGAAAAGTACCTGACTTGTATTAAGTGCTCAAAACTCTGATGACATAAAGCCATGTTCAAAGCCCAGTATGTGTGATCCCAAAGTCAATTATTCTTTGCACTGCTCCAGATGGTTGTATAAGAAAAATAGATATTTGTCACAACACACATCATATAAACTTACAAGCATTTAGAAACAAATTCTAATTAACAAGGTAATAAAAGAAATAGAAGAAAATGCTATCAGATCAGCATGCCTTTTCTTCTGATAATGCTAATTGCTCATTCCCCATCCTAGATATTTTATCAGTAACATTGTTGACCCTCTCAGCATTTTATTTTATGTGATAGAAACCTAAATGTAGCTCCCTGCAGGATATGGACATGGTTATTTCCTTTAATGGAACACAGTTTCACTGCTGAGAATATGGCACACTGTGTTGTTCCTGTTTCTGTTCATGAACAAAAACTTCTAAACCATGCAAGGGTGATTTAGTGATCCTCTAGCTGGTCAAAGGCTTAACCTTCCCGAATAGGCTTTTGCGCAATGAAGTGTAATGTTCATGAGCTGACATTGCCATGAGCTTTACGTAAGCAACCTCTAGGAACTGATTCCATAGCCAACTCCAAAATGATGGGTGGCCAAGATCCACTGTGCTGCTGTCAACTTTGCTTACACTGGTTATATTATTTTGGTACAGAAAAGCAGAGAGGACTTGGGATAAATGTGTTTGTTATTTCCTTTTAAAAATTCTGTAATAGAAGTATTCATAGAG
The DNA here is from genome assembly GCF_028538775.1 of Myotis yumanensis. Taxonomy (NCBI): domain Eukaryota; kingdom Metazoa; phylum Chordata; class Mammalia; order Chiroptera; family Vespertilionidae; genus Myotis; species Myotis yumanensis. The sequence continues at coordinate 61,129,105 of NW_027223753.1, read as the reverse complement.
CTATATAAAGACAGAACTTCTCTTATAGACAATTGAAGAGTGGTAGGTCTGTCAACAAGACTATTCTCAGGCTTTTCTCATCTATACGTACAAATCAGGGACATCAAATATTAATGCCCGCCACACAAAGACCTTTGCTCTCTCCTCAATGACTGTTAGACTGCTCATGTTTCTAGAAATCCTTAAAAGAGTCTCATGTTCTTCAGCACCTACTTATATCCTTCTCTCTGACCACCCCAGTTCTACAAGCCCCAGACTCTCATACCCAGAGTGGTTTCAGTTGGAATTAATGCTGAGGACCCAGCCCTGGGGGTCCGCAGATCAAGAGGATCCATTCCTGCTTTGTTCAGAGCAATTATTCATATGCACTGCCTCCTCGCCCCATCTTGTAAACAGTGAAATTAATACTTGCTCTATTTACTTCTCATGTCTTTTTGAGAAAATGAAATGAGTTAATAGGTGTGAAAGCATATTGAGAAAATTGAAAGTACTAGACAGCTATATGAGATTGATAATTCTCTCTGAACATGATGCTAACTTGTATTATGAGACCTCTATTTAGAAAGATAAGACCAAATATAAATCTCCACATTCCAATACACATGAAAGATGGAACTTTAAAGGTAATTCATTATTTTTGAAAAGATAAACCTATTTGGAAGTTACATATTCTTTTATTTGTTTTCAGATCTGAAACAATCACCCATAATATTGCCTCTGGCCATAATTAATATTAGAAACATAAGCCATTTATCAAATACATGCTGGCTAAATTATCAAGAATGTTTCAAAAGAGATTGTGTCTAAATTTTTTCTATTCAATTAACAAAGATAAAATAAATACTGGGCCTATGAAATACCAAGTGCAGTTAAATTCAGTTCTTATTAAGCTTTATGGGCCAAGTTTCCACTGAGAATTTACTGTTTTTATTATTACTATTTCTTAAAACTTGATACACTAATAGAATTGAGAATTATACATACAATCTCCTCATATGTGTAGGTGGGGAAACTGAGGACCAAGGGGATGAAACATTCTTCCACTGTGGTCGGCAAACCACAGCTCGCGAGCCGCATGCGACTCTTTGGCCGCTTGAGTGTGGCTCTTCCACAAATATCATGTGGGGGCGTGCACGTACAGTGTGATGGAAACTTTGTGGCCCAGGCGCAGAAGAAGATATTTTGTGGAAGAGCCGGTATTTTGTGGAAGAGCCACACTGAAGGGGCCAAAGAGCCGCGGTTTGCTGAGCTGCAATTTGCCGACCACTGTCCTAGAAGATCAGAGACCACAGTTTGTCTGATTCCTTGGCTAATCTTTGTTGATGCCCTCTTACTGGCTTATCCTCAGAGTTCCATACAATTATAGCCAGTATTTACAAATTGATCCAGATACAATGAATTAAATAAATTAAATAGAATATCATGTTAATATTTTAAAAAATTAATGGCTTGGAATTAAACTAGGAAAATATATTGTGTTGTAGGCTGGGAGGAGGTAGTTTGGTTAGAAAAGTAAAAAGGAAAACTGGTTTTGTGTAATACTTTGAAAACAAGTTATTTAAATTCAATAAACATTTATTAAAATCCTACTATAGTGCTGGGATTAAATAAAATTATATATAACTATATCTATTATATATCTATATCTTTATAACATATAAACATAGTATTTCATTGATTTACTCAGCAAATGTTGAGTGTATATTGTATATCAACTAGGCAGTGGGTATGCCTTTAAACTTACATAAATGAAAGACACTATTTCTCAGGGAGCTCTTGATCAAGTGGAATGTATGAAGGTATGCATCAATTAACTTGGAAAAATAATTTCTGGATAGTTCTTGAAAATTACTGAGGCTTTCACATAACATTATACTAGAAGAACAACTTCAGAGTGTTAAAAAATTAAAATACTGGAATGAAATATACACACTAATCTGCATTATAATGTACTGATTTAAATTAGGAAAACTTATGTCTTCTTTGGGAAAGATGTATAGAAGAAAAGAGTGGGGAAAAATTACCTTTATTGTATATTTTTATTCTTAACTTAAGAAACCAAAACTAAATGTTGAGTTCTCATTTTTCTCTAAAATTATAGTTTAAAGAAAGCTAGTACCAACTGCTTTCTCATGAGTTAAAAATAATGAACAATGACATAAAAGCCAATATGGCATAAAAAAGAAGCTAAGAAAAATTTGAGAAGAAAATAGGCATCATCTATAAAGTATCATCACTTGGTCTCACTTTAAGAAATTTAGACATATTATCTGAAGCCATGCTTTCTTGAAAGATTTTTTAATATAAATCCAAAAACCTATTCACTACTTTTTCAAGTAAAATATTAAATTAAATTACTTCTTTGAGAGACTAAGGGAATTCAACTCATAAAATCATGTCTATGTGCCAGTGCTATCAATTTTACCACTCACTTTCATTTTTTTAAAAGTAAGTGCTTAAAGAGTTGTAGCTTACTTTCAACTAACATTTGAACTAGGTTGTTATGATTGTCTGTTAAAGGAAGCAACTCAGTAAATATAAGACTTATCTCATCTTAAAAAGATTTACCAATAAATGTCAAAAAGTGTACTCCTTTTAACGAGACAAGGCAGAAATCATAGAAAGCGACATTCCTTTCTGTATCTCTTCTACAGAAGACATCTGCTCTTAGCCAATCCATGACTTCTACTTAGTAGTTTGTGTTTGAAATAAGGAAAGTACCTACCATTTTACTGAAAGGTTCTTGAAGGTTCTAGACACCTTTGATTATTTATTATACTTTTTTTCTTTGAATATCTATTCTACTTTCTTTTTCTTTTCATTTCACTAATTTCACTTTTGAACTCTGATAATGCCCTTCTTTCCTAAAAACTTCTCTTTGGAATGGTTTTCAGAGCAACTACCAGTTTTTCTATTGCTAATATTTCTTATTTTTCTCTTTATATCCTATAATTGAGTACATTCTATATCACTTAAAAAATTCCTATCCAACTGAGCTTCCTCCCCCCGACCCTCAGGATTCTGACTTTCATGTCTATACTAATAGTTAGCAACTCTGGTTGCCACTTCTGCTTCCTATACTCATTTTTAGGTTCATATTTAAAATGCCTTTGAGATATTTAAACCTGAAAATCCCATCAAACCGAACATGCCCTCACCAAGCTTATCCCTCATCCAAACCAACTCTATTTCCCAACTGTTCTCCCTTTGCCAAAAAAACCATGTCTAAATTATTAGACCTTGAGTCTTCTTTTATTTATATTTTCTATATCAAAGAATGTTCCAAATGTAGAACTCTGGCATTCAGTTTTCATTTCAATAAATATCACACAATTCAATAAAATCTGCCAAATTAGAAAAATTTAACCAGTGATCAATTAGCTAAGACAGACAATTTTCAATTTAAGTGCTTAGAAGAACTAAGGTGTGTCTTCACTGGTTGGAGGTTTCATTTGAAAACAGAAATTATGCACGTTCAGAAATCAGAACATTTTATTTGAATCACTATCCCATTACTAAAAAAAAAAAAAATCAACATGTGAATTTTAAACCTTAGATCTTCTTTATCCTTTTAGATATTTAATTATTTCTATTCCCTTCAGACCCTCACTATACTCTGCCTCTGAGAGCACTGGACATTTTAAGGGAGAGCATGTCTTTTCTATCATTTGTATGGAATAATGAAATATTATCCAGAAACCCAACATAACAACAGATAAAGAAATGCTATGTGTTAAAATGTGTGTAGTGAACTAACATCAACTCCAAATTAAACCAGCTAGATTCCAGAAAAATAAAATGTTACAGATGGTAGTAACATAAGGTTTATAGAAACACAAAATGCAGTATTTCTAACAAACATACTTGTTTCCAATTTTTTTAAAAATAAATAAGTTTTGTATAATTTCATGTTTTCCCACCAAAGTTTCTTTCAGCACACAAACAGCTTTTTCTCCTCGGGCATCTCCCAAACCTAGAATTAAGTACTTGAAATGTACATTGTAGAGTCACCGAGATTTCTGTAATTATGTTAGAGTTTCTAGAATAACTGATGTGTAACCTTTTCTGAAGATTTTTTTCAAAGTTCTTATTAGTCCTTTACCAGTTCTGTTTGTTCTCTTAACAGCTCATTTAGTGGGAAGGAGGGATGTTGTTCAATAGCATCACAGCTGGCTTTCTCTAGCTGGTAACTACCTGCCTACTACACTGGATTACACTTTTATTGCAAATACAACAAATAGCCTTTAGCCACTCTGCTGTTTCAAGGACTTTGAAAGTTCTACCTCATCGAATATTGACTTTTTGCAACTTTTGCCACCAGGTGCAAATCGTATTTCAATGGCATGCTGATCTTCAGGAGAGTTTTGCTTTTACAGACATTCTCCAGGGACACTGGATGTACAATACTTTTTGTTCAAGAGTAGCTGATGCTTTGTAGAGCTTTACAGAGACTTGCAAGACAATGGTGGCTCTAGAGACTCACTAAAATCATGCTGTGCTCCATGAGACGTAGCGCTAATATCATATCAAACTCAGTAGGGGACTGAAGGTACACAATGGAGGAGTAGTCAACAGACTAGATTTGGATGGTAGTCTATGACAAATAATTTAGGTGAGCCTCTTTTTCCAGACCTTGTCCATCTTGCTCCAGCCTTAGTCACAGAATTAGCATAGTGTAAGTAAACACTAAAGCATACCTTTTAAGACTTTCATCTTTAGATTTTGTAATTACACAATAAAATTCCCAGAGTAAAAGATCTTCTAGCGTGTGTATTTTCTGTTGTTATAAGCTTTATAAGAGAATAGTCCCTATTCTCTTTGTGAGTTATCCTGATCTACTTATATAAAAACCCTGGGTGTAACATCATAACCTGAGGCTCGACCAACGGGAAGGAAGTCAGTCCTGCAGGGGTTGTCTTGGAAACGGCTGCACCCTTTCCCCCAGCTGTTTCCTGGAGCTGTTTCTTGTGAGGGTGGGGTTTGAGGCAGGATCCCGCCCTGGGAGCGTGGAGGCAGATCTTTATAAAGTGTGCCACGCCAGCACCGCCAAGGGTGAACCTGAGTGGGGGTGGCTAAAAGGCTTAGAAAAGACAGACAAGAGAATGGAAGCTGGGTCTCGGTGGGACGCTGCTTCTCTGAGAGACAGCGACCATGCCCACAGCCGTGTTTTTATTTTATAGCAGATGCCACAAGGCAAAGTAAGGGTGTGACCAAGATGTTTACAACATTCTCCTGGGTTTCAATCCTACTCAACTACATGCACCTGAACTCTATCAAGCCCACATCACTCAGGCAGTGGGGCCACGTGTTTGGACCATAGATTCAAGTTTACAACTATAGCTGTTGGCTATAATTGTGCTGGGACGGCCCTGCCCTCCAAGCTGGGACTTGCACGTGGCAATGAGAGGACTGTGCCCTCTCATCAGTCCAAGGCTTGAACCTTTCCAAAACACTGCAGCAGCTCCCCACAATAAAGTTTTAATACATTATATTAGAGGTTGTGGTGGTACTGTTTTACCCACAGCATCTACAGGAATTGCTGCAAATTTATTTCTCGGTGGAAGAACCTTTCATGCCCAATATAAATGACCAATTCCATTAAATGAAACTTCTTCAATTTCTAGACTCCTTATAAAGAGTGAAGTTGCTAAAACTATTAAAAAGGCCCAAATTCTCATTATTGATGAATTCACCATGGCATCCAGTCATGCTATAAACTCCATAGACAGATTACTAAAAGAAATTATGAATTTGAATGTTGCATTTGGCGGGAAAGTTCTCCTTCTCAGAGGGGATTTTTGACAATGTCTCAGTATTGTACCGCATGCTATGCGATCAGCCATAGTACAAACAAGTTTAAAGTACTGTAATGTTTGGGGATGTTTCAGAAAGTTGTCTCTTACAACAAATATGATATCAGAGGATTCTGCTAATAGTTAATGGTTAGTAAAACTTGGAGATGGCAAACTTGATAGCAGTTTTCATTTAGGAATGGATATTATTGAAATCCCCTGTGAAATGATTTGTAATGGATCTATTATTGAAGCTACCTTTGGAAATAGTATATCTATAGATAATATTAAAAATATATCTAAACATGCAATTCTTTGTCCAAAAAAATGAGCACGTTCAAAAATTAAATGAAGAAATTTTGGATATATTCGATGGAGATTTTCACTCATATTTGAGTGATGATTCCATTGATTCAACAGATGATGCTAAAAAGGAAAATTTTGCCATTGAATTTCTTCATAGTATTACTCCTTTGGGAATGCTGTGTCATAAATTAAAATTGAAAGTGGTGCAATCATCATGCTATTGAGAAATCTTAATAGTAAATGGGGTCTTTGTAATGATACCAGATTTATTATCAAAAGATTATGACTTAACATTATCAAAGCTCAAGTATTAACAGAATCTGCAGAGGGAGAGGTTGTTCTGATTCCAAGAATTGATTTGTCCCCGTCTGACACTGGCCTCCCATTTAAATTAATTCGACTACAGTTTCCTGTGATGCCAGCATTTCTGATGTTTATTAATAAATCACAAGGACAAACTTTAGACAGAGTAGGAATATTCCTACCTGAACCTGTTTTTGCACACGGTCAGTTATATGTTGCTTTCTCTCGAGTTTGAAAAGCATGTGATATTACAGTTAAAGTTCTAAATACTTCATCACAAGAGAAATTAGTCTAGCACTCTGAAAATGTTTTCACTCTTAATGTGGTATACAGGGAGATATTAGAATAAGTTGAATCACTTTATCAGTCATTGTTTGCATCACTGTTGTTTTCATATCATGTTTTTGTTGTTTTTATATCATACCTCTGTTGTTATATCTTTTTGTTACTGTTTATTTATTAATAAATTTATATATTATTTTCATATATATTTTACTAATTTCCTTTCATCTCTCACACTTCTATTATAGAGAAAGGGCAAACAGCAATATTAAAATATCTCCGCTAATTAATTCCCTTTTAATGTGCACGAATTTCATGCACCAGGCTACTAGTATATATAAAGAGCTAAGTGCTGTCACAACCGAATGGGCAACTGGTCACCATGAAGTGCATGGAGCACCTCTCAGTCCCCCCCTTTCACCTTGACCCCCAAGCTGCTCACAATGAGGGGGTGCTGGCTACAGGGTGGGACTTGAGACTGTTGAGCAGCAGTGGCAGACTGCTTCACAGGGTGGCCGTGAGCTTAGCAGAGCAATCACCTGGGCAGCAGCAAGTTTCATGAAGCAGTCTCAGGGCGGGTAGTTTTGCGGAGCAGTCGTAGGGTGAGGGGAGTGGGGAGTTTCGCAGAGTGTCTAGAGGCTAGCTTCATGGGGCAAGCAGCAAGCTTTGTGGAGCAGTCGAGGGGTGGGGAGAGCCTTGCAGAGCAGTTGCGGGATTTGCAGAGCGTCCTGGGGTGGGGAGCTTCACATAGCATTGCAGGGCAGCAGAGACCATGTGATGGAGGCCAAGCTAGGCCTAGGGACCCTAACCATGCACAATTTCGTGCACGCTGGGTCTCTATTTAGAAATAATGGAAAACAAACATTCTGTACTGAAGCCACTTTGGTTATGAAATAGAACAATTCAGATTTGATACCTTACACGTTTTGAACTCAAAATATTTTAATAATATTCAAAATACATCTTTAATAAAGTTTGTAGAACTAGACAACCTCACATCAAAAAGACTAGAATATGAAAAACATTCTAGAAGTGTACATAAATTTCTAGAGCATTTTTATTCCAAGCTACCTGTATATTTTTATTTTTTGAAAATTGTCAAAATCCAAAATGAAAACAATAAATTTACAAAATTAAAACTTTTATCATAACAATTCAGTGTAACATATTTTTGAGTGTCTACTCTATGTCGGGTACTCTTTTAGGCACTAAGAATAGATGAATAGGACTAAGACAGTTCCTGCTCTTGAGGAACTTAGAATACACTGAGAAAGAGTGATATGGGGATAGTTAATTTCAGTAGAATATGGTGAATACAGAAGGAAACCCAGGATACACTTGGTCAAACCTGGGTGTTAAAATATTTTTTTGTTAATATGATGTCTGAACGGCAATTTTATATGATTCAACAAATAGACTGTCTTGGCTTTGGTAAGAATAGTCACGTTTAGAATCACATTTAGATGACTGCAGCATAAACTCATCTCAGACTGGCATGATTTCTCATGTTTATACCTTTCCTTATCTCCTCACTCACTAATACAAACTGTGCTAAGTACTTGTAGGAATTCAAATGAAATCTATTGAAGTTCACCTTGACTCTATTATTTCAGTGCCTTTTTTTCTGAGTTTACTAAAAGCAGTATAAGCCTCTCATTTCTAGTGACTGTCAGCTCAGGAATTGTTTTCCAAGGTAAATATTCTGGTAGTCTGAATGTGGCTTCATCCTTTTTGGAGCAAAACAGAAAGAAATAAACCCAAACTATCTATTCTACTGTAGTTATCTTAAGAATGGCTTATTAGTTGAAATTGCTTCCTATAAATCAATTAGCTAGCACACAAAAATTGAAATAACTGAGGTATTTACATTTTAAAAAATCCACTGAAAACATTTACAATGTCTTTAATACAGGAACACTAGGAAAATTAGAATCTAACCAGGATTTTAGAATGATAATTGTTTCATCTCTTTTATTAAATACCACCAGGAGAACTCATAATTGAAATGTTATTTTTAAAAACCTCTGTCTTGGATCTAAATCTCATAAACTTTGTGTTATTAGTATTGACCATTAAGTTGTACTGCATCAATTGAATTTCTAGCAACTTGGCAATAGAATTAAACTACCCCTTGGCAGGACTTATAAAGAGACAATTATGTACCCTTCATGTACATAATTGATGTTCTGTATGTGATAACAAAATATTGTATTATTGACATAGAGCTAACATATTCATTCTGAATGATTGCTCTAATGAATGTAAACTTGCTTTATCTTTATCCTCCCATTTTTTTAATAATCTTTGACATAACTGGACACTATCATTATAAAATAATTTCCAAGGTAAATGTGAGGAAGTACATTGTCTGAAAATTCAAAATGAATTGATACCATTATCCACCCTAACATGCCCTAGATTCCTCCAGAAAACGGGATAAGGCAAGGCAAGAAACTTTCATCCTTTTCACAACTTTATGCATCATAAGCCTACTTCACTAGCATTAAATTTCTTTCCAAAAGGTGAGAAGAATTTCCATTTCTGGGCAGTAGTTAAAAATATAAAGGACAGATTGGAAACCAAGATGGCGGAATAGGAAAACACCTGAAATTGCTGCCTCCAACAACAACTTCAAAAATACAACTAAAAGACAGAACGGTCATCATCCAGAACCGCAGGAAGGCTGGCTGACTGGAAATTCTACAACTAGAAGTAAAGAGAAGAGCACACAGACTCAGAGGAACTACGAAAGTAAAGTGCAGAGGTACGGAGGCTCGGAAAGGGGCGGGCACCCGAGGACGCGGCTGTCTTTTTGAATTGGGAGGGAGTCACAAGCTCCTGACTGCTCTGAATTCTGGGTCCGGGAAATCTCTGGGGTCCCCCGGCTCATACGGGGAGAAACTGGATGGTCTGGCAGCAGGCAGAACTCGGAACTTGAGGGTGGCTTTCCCTCAGAGGTGCTGGTGGCAGTTGCCTGGACACTGAGACGGGCGGCCCCTTAGCACAGGGCTGAGAATCAGCCATAGCTGCTTGATCCGCCCTGTTGATTCTGAGACCTCGCCCCTTCCAGGCTGCTGCAAAGTCTTTTGCATATGAATGCCCGGGTCCTTTGCAACCTGACAACTACCTAACAAATTTCAGCTGGGCCAGACAGACCCAGAACTTCCAAGAGAAGGCCCAAGGCCCCACAGCAGCTTGCATTGCTTCTCAGCTGGGCCTCATCTGGGCACCCCCAAGCCCCCAGAAAAGGAAGGGGAATCTGCATATCTCTTCATAGCTCCTGCTGGGTAACCTCAGGAAGAGGCTTAATTAGCACCTCCTTAGATCCAAGAGCCAGTGTACCCAGTGGTCAGAGTGGGACCATCCAGATTACAACTCCTCAGATTCATAAGGAACACACTCAGGGGGCAGACTCAGTGAGCACCAAAGCACCACTGAAGCAAGTCTTGCCCCAGAAGGGTGTCTTCAGCACAGAAGTTCTCCCACTGCAGACACAGCTGATTCTCACTGCCAATTGGCCTGGAGGTCAATTCCTCCCAGTGACACCTAAAACAATCAAGGCATAACTACAACAAGACTGTGCACAAAGCCCACAAGGGGGTGCACCAAGAGTGTCCACCTCAGGTAACTGGGGAGGCTGAGCCACTGGGCCCTGTAGGACAGCTAGCACACAAAACCACTCTACCAACACAGGGAAGCAGACAAAATGCGAAGACAAAGAAACAGGTCACAAATGACAGAAATGGAGGACAGCAAACGACTGGCTATAGAGTTCAAAACCACGGTTCTAAGATTTTTCAAGAATTTTATGGAAACCGCCAATAAATGTAGTGAGATCTTCAAGAAATCTAGTGAGGCCCTCGATGTTGTGATAAAGGACCAACTAGAAATTAAGCATACACTGACTGAAATAAAGAATATTATACAGACTCCCAACAGCAGACCAAAGGATTGCAAGAATCAAGTCAAAGATTTGAAATATGAAGAAGCAAAAAACACCCAACCGGAAAAGCAAAATGAAAAAAGAATCCAAAAATACGAAGATAGTGTAAGGAGCCTCTGGGACAGCTTCAAGCATACCAACATCAGAATTATAGGGGTACCAAAAGAAGAGAGAGGGCAAGATATTGAAAACCTATTTGAAGAAATAATGACAGAAAACTTCCCCTACCTGGTGAAAGAAATAGACTTACAGGTCCAGGAAGCACAGAGAACCCCAAACAAAAGGAATCCAAAGAGGACCACACCAAGACACATCATAATTAAAATGCCAAGAGCAAAAGACAAAGAGAGAATCTTAAAAGCAGCAAGAGAAAAAAAGTCAGTTACCTATAAGGGAGTACCCATACGACTGTCAGCTGATTTCTCAACAGAAACCATGCAGGCCAGAAGAGAGTGGCAAGAAATATTCAAAGTGATGAATAGCAAGAACCTACAACCAAGATTACTTTATCCAGCAAAGCTATCATTCAGAATTGAAGGTCAGATAAAGAGCTTCACAGATAAGAAAAAGCTAAAGGAGTTCATCACCACCAAACCAGCATTATATGAAATGCTGAAAGGTATTCTTTAAGAAGAGGAAGAAGAAAAAGGAACTCTTACCATTTGCCACACCATGGATGGAACTAGAGAGCATTATGCTAAGTGAAATAAGCCAGTCAGAGAAGGATAAATACCACATGATCTCACTCATTAGTGGAATATAATGAACATCATAAACTGATGAACAAGGACTGATCCAGAGACGGAGAAGCATTGATTGGACTGTCGGGCCTTGGAGGGAAGGTAGGGGAGGGTGAGGTTAAGGGGGAAAGATCAACCAAAGGACTTACATGCAAGCATATAGGTCTAACCAATGGACACAGACAACGGGGTGGGTGAGGGCATGAGTGGGGGGGTTAGGGGGTAACGTGGGTATAAGGACACATATGTAATATCTTAATCAATAAAAAAAAATTTAAAATATATATATATATAAAGGACAATGTCTGTATGCTCTGGGGCAATCCAATCAAGAAACACCAATGTTTTTCCAACAGCTAGTATACCTTGGGCATTGTTTAAAGTCAAGATAATGTTCCTAATAGCATGGTTTTTACATTCTAATAAGACTGACAATAAACAATAAATAGTTACTTAAAAGTGAATGTGATAAATTTTATATAGAGAATAAATGAGGAGAAGGGTAGTGAGTGTCAGGGACAGCTTCTCTATATACAGGTGACATTTGAGCTTAGTGACTGATGAAAATAAGGAAGCCACACAAAGATCGGAGGGAAGAGGCTTTCATGATAGAGAACAGCAAGTTCCAAAGCCTTGGACTGAGCAGGGACTTGGAAATTTAAAGGGTAAGGAAGAAGGGCAATGTAGTTGAAGTTTTCTGAGCATTGAGGACAATGGATGGAGGTGATGTCCAAGTGGTTGGAAGGCTCAAATTGAGTAGGGTGTTAGATTTAAATAAAAGATTAGATTTGAAAGTTACTACATGCAATCCAACAGCAAATTTCATTTCCTCTTTCTTCAAAATATATCAAGAATCTGACCACTACTTAGAGCTCCTATCATCACAGTTCTGTTCAAGCCACTATAAATTTTCACCTGAAATTTTACATTAATATCTTAAATTATACCCCTGCTTCTACCTTGCACTGTTGTTAACATATGTGTCAAACATCCTCTTAACATGGCACCATTTATATGGCCCATAAACTCTGACCTTTAGTAAATTAGATTACAATACTCACTATGGGCAGATATACTTGAAAAATGAGCACCACCTGAGCAGAAAAATTAGCTCCTGGGATTTCAATCCTTCTCATCCCATCTACCAAGCTTCTATGCAGTGCACAAAGCATACCACTGCAGCAGATGACTTTCTAGGAAGTCCCATGTCCCTTTTCTGCTTTATGCCTCTCCATGGTACTTATCTTCTAAAACACTACTTGCCTAACTTGTTATTGTCTTCCCCTGCCCATAGAAGGTCAGTTCCATTGGGTAGATATTGTGATTGTTTTCCTTACTGGTTTAGCCTCAACTCATAGAATACACTCTGCATATACTAGGTTCTCAATGAACATTAGGTAAGTGAAGGTTGAATATCACTGTAGCATTGAAACACCCTGACTGCTATTGGAGAATGGATCTTAAAGCACTAAGTGTAATGGCAGGGAAATACCTTAATAAGCAATTACAGGAATCTGAATCATGGCTTCTTGGGTTAGAGAGATGGCAGGAAAAATGGAGAGAAATGGATAAATTTGGAATCTATGTTGAATGATAGAGCAGACAATACTGACAGATTAGACATGGAGAAATGGGGAAAAGAAAAGAGCCCAGGATGACTTCTCAGGGTTGGATTTTAGTAACCAGGTGGATGGGAATGCAATTTAATAAAATGAGAAACACAGGGTGAAAAGGTTTGCGTGCTGATGGATATAGTGGGGTAGAAATGAGGGCAGATGTATACTGATTTTTTTTCCATTTCTCTCTTCCTCTTCTTCTCTTTCTTCTTCTTTAATGAACCAAATGTTTTAATTTTTCCTTTTGTTTTTTTTCATTCTTTTTCATTTTTGCTTAGAAAAACCTTGCTCACTCTGAAGTAATTATGTATATTTTTAGTTGTTTTAAGGTTTTGTATTTTTGAATTTAAATTGTTGCATCATTTGGAATGTATTTAAGCATATGACATTGAGATGCAATTTAATTTTCCCCAAACGTTTAACTAATTATCTCAGAAACCTTTGTTCATTTGTTGAATAATTTTCTCTTCCACAGATATGAAATATACAAACTTTTTTCACATGCCAACTTTTTATAGATGCTTAAATATGTTTCTGGGATTTATTTTTCTTCTGTTAATGTTAAATATCATACTTTTTCAATTAATGTAGTTAAGTCCCCCTAACTAGCCACCCAGCAGACAAAGAGATGCAGATTTTTGTAAAAGACCCTGACAAGCAAACCTATCACCCAGGAGGTCAAGGCCAGTGACACCACTGAGAATGTCAAAGGTAAAATCCAAGGGCCATCCTGCCTGACAAGCTGAGTCTGATTTTTGTGGGCAGACAGCTGGAGGATGGTTGCACTTTCTCAGAGTACAATATCCAGAGAGTTCACCTTGCATTTGATCTTTCATCTGTGGGGAGGCATCATTGAACCCTCCCTCCACCAGCTGTCTGGGAAATACAACTGCAACAAGATGATCTGCCTGCACTTAGGAAGTTCAACCACAGCAACAACCTGCCTGTCAAGAAGGTCAAATAAGGCCCACCACCACCTCCTTAGTCAGTAAGGCTGCCTCCTATCTGAACACTGTGGTCTTGGGGCCTCAATAAAATTTTGTTTCTGTTGAAAAAAAAAAATGTGTGTGTGTGTTTTTTTAATTTCCAAGGTTGGATTGGTTATTCTTAACCATTTATTCTTCCTCATAAATTCATTTAGGATCCTAACCCATTCTTTACACCTCAGCCAATTATCCTATTTAAATTATCAAATCTCTAGTTTCCTTTCAAGCTTCCCCCCCCCCCCCCGCCCCGCCCCCGCACCGTCCTGCCCTTCCCCAGTAGAGTTTTCTTTATGGTCCAATCATAAAGGACTTATTAAGGTTCATATCTCTTAGCCTTACATTACTTGTACCTTCTCAGGATATTTTCCCTTTGCCTAAGAAAACTTATATTCTCTAGACTCAAATTAGAGGCCAATGTCTCCATCAAATTTAATTTAGTTGCTCTATTACTAGTGTCTTTCTGGTAGTGTATTTATCTGTTCTTAATACTAATTTTGCCATACTGAAATTTCTGATACTTGTTTCTTTGCCTTCACTAAATGAGTCTTCAGGTCTTGTCTATGCTTGTATCTCCAGAATCTCTCACATTTCTAGTCACTTACATAAGTGTTGTATACATATTTGTTTAATGATTAAATATGAGAAGATTGCTATTTTATCCTCCATAAATCTTCACTTTTTGAGACTAAAAAGCATTCTTATAAGTAATTTTTGTATTTACAAACGAATTTTTATATGATGATTTATTTGATGAAGTTTGCAGTCAAATAAACACCCAGGACTTTTTCATTGACTAAATGTTTTACATGCCCATCCATCCTTAAACAATTTTTAATGCAAATTTTGTATGTATTTGTGTTTAATTTCATGTTTTATTCATTGTAGAACATAGATATAATGTAAATTTATGATTTAATCATCAAAAATAGTATTGAATCCACCCAGATCTGCAAATTTGCTAAATAAGTTTTCTATTTTTTCACTTCAGTGAGTTACATGAAACTTAAACATAACAGAACCTTGTGGCAAGGCACTGGAGACCTTGGCATTTCATTGATCATTTGCCCAAAACGTATTTTGCCAAAGGATTTGAAAGTTTCTTGAGAGACTTTGCCAAAGCTATTGTGAAATCTATGACATCCTCTTCATCTATCTGTTTAATAATCCTGTTAACACTTTTTCTTAGACGTAGCTTAATAGAGAATAGAAGTAACAAATCTTAGATCTGAATAATATTTTTAAGATGTTCCATCACTGCAGAAACTGTATATAGAAATTGCTCTGGCATGATTTCCATATAATTCTCTTGTTTCTGACCTCCTCATAGTGTCAGCTTCCTCTGCAGGATGCATTCACTCATAAGGGTGTAATGACTGCAACAGTGTAGGCTTCTGCAACCCACATCATCCAGAAATAGTCACAGTGCCAAAATTTCTGGTGAAAATTTTGGACTTTGAACTGATTGAACCACCCCTTCATGCCTTTAATACTCCCCGGGGTCAGGGAAAGTCATACAATGGTTGTTTAGGTCTGAGTCACCTGAGTTAATCAGTGTTCATGGACATGAGGCTGCATTGGTGGAAAGCCAATCCTTCTCAAAACCCATTGCTGCTATGCCTGATAAAAAGAATACCATGGAAGTTGAGGAGGAAGTCAACACTGTATCCAGCAAGCACAGATAGAGACAAACACATAGGCAGTATATGAGTGGTCAGTTTTGAGATAGTTGTGAGATTTCTGGCTAGGTAATTCAACAAAGCATTGTGCACATGGTCATAAGTGATTGTAACTTAAAAGGCTGAGAATATTCTCTTATATGGAACAGTAAAAAACATTTCAATAGAAGGAATGATATTAGGTCCTTTTTCAAATCTTATTGGTCAGTATCTAACATCTTTGTTTTAGCCTTCGTGATTCAATCCTATTGTTATATAGTCTGTGGGAGAAATGTATTGAGAAGTGGTGAGTCTGTGACCATGTTTTCTTTTCTTCTACTGTAAAAGCCCTCAGGGGCTATGTGTTTGTGAGCCAGCTGTCAGCCAATTATAGTTTACTGCTGAAGAAGAAGCTGAGGAAGTTAATCCTGCTCCTTCAAGGCATAGTTAGAAAGGAAATATGAATCTTAAGTAGTACACGTCATTTCATCCACTGAGAACCAGGAGAGATAGGCAGGAAGAAGAAAGGATAATTTTAATGGGCTCATTTAAACAGGAAAACCACAGCACACCCAGAAGAAGTTATTTCTTTCCCTTAGACTACAATTGAAGGAGTGCAGGAGGGGGGGGGGGATATTAATGAGTTGATACTGACATTTAAAGCCCCCTTCTTCAGTATTGTTCCACATATTAGAACTGCTATAATTTAAAGATCATGTACTTTAACATAAGATTTAAGTACCCTCTGATACTACTATTCAGGACAATTGTAGATCCAAATCAAATAGAAAAGAGATTGCTTTTATATTTTTCATAACAATAATACATGATCCTCCGAAGGGCTGGTCAATATATTGTAGTCTTTTGTGTTCCCTGCAAGACCTAATACAGTGCTCAGCTTATTATAGGTATAACTTCTAAATACATCACTGAGTAATCTTTGGCATATGTTTCATATGGAAAATAGAGGAGTAATTATTTTTGGCCTTCTAGGAACAAGGTTATTTTTGTGGTCTTCAGAAATATTAAAACAAGCCTTTAACATTATTGTGATTTCCATTCATGACCTGTAAATCAGCTGGTTATAACTTGTTTAAGGAAGGAACAAAATGTGACTAGATTTGGCTGCCCACCTAAAGGGAAATTGTGGCTAACAGCAAAGACTATAATGAAATGTCTCAAGATGACAACATGTAATAGAAAACTAAATGCCAACTGAGCCCCCAGTTCCAAGAGCCTAGACTTAGATGGGCTGCATTTTTAGGCTCATTTTCCCTCTGACTTTGGCTAATAGGAGGCAGGAGATAATTAGGGCCAGGGTTTCATTCCTTTCCCTTCCCCCTCTTCTGGCAACAGGGTTGACTGTGACCTTTTACTGAAGGTCACTTAGCCTATCTTTCTGCTTTCAGGTTAAGGGATGGAAATAGTTCCCAGCCATCACCAGCCCCAATGTACAGCAATATACACAATTCTTGTTACTTTCCCTAAACCTTGTCTGCACCTTTGTAAATTGCCCCTTTATTAAGTTCTCCCTAATTGCCCAGTTTGTGTGTGTGTGCCATCTCTATCTTGCCTGGAGCCTAACTGATAAATTGACTGAGGTGTGACTTTATAAAATTACTTAATTTCTTTAGACTCCATTTCTTGGCCTGTGAATTGGAGATGATAACATTTACCCTTTCTACTTCGTAGGCCTATGGGAGAATTTAATGAGTCAATGGTGGTTTTATTTCCCTTCTCAAAACTTTTTTATTTCTAGAAGGTGACCAGGAAAGAGTCGTGCCCTTGCTTCAGGTAAGAGATATTCTTCTGTGGAACAAAAATATCACACTTAGCCCCTTGGTGGCCAAAAGTCCAGCAACACTCTGAGAGTGGTACACATCGTGTGCGTGCATGGAGAATTTGCATGGTAACTTTGAAGAGAAGGGATGTCTACACAGAAGAGAAATCCAGATGAGAGGTCTCTTATTTGAATCACAGTGATTTGGATGACCTTAAGACTTTTCTTTTTGTAAATAAAACACAAAGCCCATCTTCTAGGGCATTCGGGAGCAAACACCAAAATAAGAAACAGTGAGGTCAGCACACTTCTTCAAGTATACAGTGTGGGTGATGAGCTGCTATTTGGAAACCTAATGGCTGAAAGTTGACTATAAATAATGACAAAGCCACACATGCACATTCAATAAATATTTATTTAATCTTCCCATATATTAGTCTTGCACTAGACACATTGAAATATAATATTCATTCATCTAAGCTAATGTAACTCCAAATCAAAAGAAAACTATTAGACATAGATTTTCCCTTCTAAATTGTCTACATTGCTTATTTTTTACCCAATGAGACTAGCCAGGTGCAAAGAGCTTTCATGTATTTTCCTTAAAATAGAAACAGCATTTATGATTTAATTTTCAAGACACTTGTTTCTGACATGCGGCTTTCTCACAATGTAATAATAAATAGCAGGGTGGGAAAGGCTGACTGTTCTTACCTGCTCCTCCCATCCCTGTGGTGCTCTGTGTGTCTGTCTCTAAGCTCTGTGCATAGCCAAAGAGGATGCTAATTACACAGAGGAAGGCATTCTTGTTGAAGGTAGTCTTTGATAGAACCATTAAATGAAGTCCTCCTTCAGGCATTTATTTAGTTGATCTCAATAAAAAAATCACAAAAAAATCTGATGAACAGAGTAAACTGGTGGATATAATAGAATCAGGGGCATAGAAAAGGAGTGGACTGACAATTATCGGGGGTGAAAGAGGTGTGGGGGGGTGTGGGAAGAGACTGGACAAAAATCGTACACCTATGGATGAGGACAGTGGGAGGGTAAGGGCAGAGGTGAGGTGGGAACTGGGTGGAGGGGAGCTATGGGGGGGGGGAAAAGAGGAACAAGTGTATTAATCTGAACAATAAAGATTTATTTTTAAAAAATCACAAATTAATCAGATTAATAAGAGAAAACTTGGAAGGTAAATAATCAGCAATACATGCGATCTATCCACATATAATAAGATTGAACAGCTATGTGTCGAATAAACCAAACACCATTCACCATACATCACACACACACACACACACACACACACACACACACACACACCAATAAGCCAGTATAAAATACAGTCACTCTGTACAGCTATTTTAGTTAGTTAGATGAGTAAAAATTTACCCAGTTTGTCCTATTACTCTTCCAAATTTATTCCATCATTTGTTTTTACGTTTTATTAAGTGGAGTGGGGGAAAGCCATAAATAAAACTTTATTATTTATGGCAAATCTGTTTGTGCAACTCAATAAACTGAACCAAAGTTTCATAGACAAGGGCCCAAACTCAATGAAATTAGATGATTTATAGAGATCTTCAAACACAAACTTGAAATTGTATATAAAAAGTCTGTGGTCAATAGCCATATTAATCATAAAAGTGTTGACTTGCTGCAAGTATTAAATAAATTGAACTTTTATTGGGTGTCTCACACAGTAATATCCTTTAGGGATAAAGCACATTCCCTGTTGCCTTCACTTCAGTTTGAGCCAAGAAATGTGGCCTATACTAGCACAAACTCAAATCTCGACTGAAATCAAGCAACTTAATGCACACCTCACTAAAAGGTATTTAATATGCATGCTTAGGAGACAGAATTTTTGTGTTTTAAGGATCTCCATATGCGGAATTGGAAGTACCAAATTTCCCTCTCAGGGAAGAGAGAAAATTACTTTAAGGACATTGAACTTTTTCTGAGCAAATTGTAGACAACATTTCTGAATGATTTTTTATACTTTCTGCATAACCTAAGAAAATGTAAAGTTTAAAATATCCAGCCATGACTACATAAACTATAAACTCCTATACATGTTATGCTGTTCTCTAGCAGAGAAGTGTACGGTTGACACTGAAATAACACCATTTTGAGCTGTGTGCGTCTACTTATATGCAGGTTGTTTTTTCAATAAATATATACAGTGGGCCCTTCATATCCCAGGTTTCACATTCAGGGATTCAATCAACTATAAATGAAAAGCAATAGTATTTCTGATCTGATGTTATGAATTCATGGATAATGAGGGAAGACAAGTCATAGGAGAATTTTTACTGTGTGTGGGGGCTGAAGTTCCTCACATCTGTTGTTCAAGGGTCAACTATACTTTGCTTTTTATTTTTTTCTGAGCCTCTCAATTGCTTCTTGCCAGTGATAAAGTAGAAAAGTAGAATGCTAGAAACATTGAATTCTCTCTTCTTCTTAGTTTCCTAAGATTCCATAATGAGAACCAGAATATGACAGCATTACAAAATTTAGGTTAGGATTTAATAAAAATTTGCTAAGAACATGAGGGTAGAAATTTCATTGGGGTTTGGGCTTTTTGGGAGATTTATTTGTATAAGCCAAATTAGCAAAGCCTCAAGTAATTAATAAGATCCACTATAAAAACTAATACATCAAATATAAGACCGTTTTTTAATATAGATCCTAATATCTTTTCTACTTGCTTTAAACAAGATGTGATTAGGCGGGGAAAAGAGGAGACAAAACTTGTTTTCAGGTGGCTAATGGCTGTGGCAAAACTTCCTGAGCATGGGATCAAGAGTTTCATAATCCTTGAAATAAGCACAATAGTATTTTTCTTGTCTACCTCACAAAGGTATAGGTAACTCTAAAGAAATCATTGTGTGGTAAAAGTATTTTAATACTGTAGAGTACTCTTTAAAAATGTCTATGCCTTTTCTTCTCAACAGTTCAAAGTGATAACTGGAGAGCAGACAATGAGCCGAATTCAGTAAAATATGGAGATTCAAAGAAAGCGTATGAGAAGGAGGGCCTTCTCAACACCTGTTCTACCCTCCCATTCTTGCATCTATTCAAGAAGAATAAGAATAACCTGACTGGTCTCATTTCAGGGCATGTATGACCACAGTTATTCATGAGAGGGTTCATAGTTCATTGAAAATCCACACAAGGATGCGGCTTGCTCTTCTCCCCCCTTGCCCTATAAAGCCAAAAGCATAAGAGGGTAGTCCTGGCCATCTTGCCCCTTCTCACCTGCATCAAGTGTACTGTTCTAGATACAGGGGATATCGTGGTTGACAAGGAAGATAAGGATCCTGTTTTGTGGAATATGTATTCTATGGGAAGTGGGTGCTGTAATATGCCCTCTCTCATAAATGTATATATACTTTAGCAGTGATAGCTCTAGATTCTAGTACATTTTGAAAATGAAATGTGTTTTAATAAACACTGCCTTTATAATGTCCCATTTTGGGGGAATACATATATATATATATATATATATATATAGAGAGAGAGAGAGAGAGAGAGAGAGAGAGAGAGAGAAGGCTATGTGACTACTTTACATTGGTTAAGTAGGGCAGCTTTCACTCAGGAGGTCACATTAGGCTAAGGAGAGGGTGTAGAGAAAGAGAAGGGCCCAGGAGGCCAGTGGCTGTTCCCAGCAAAGACAGCTGAGAAGGATCAGTCAGTGAGGTAGGAGGCAAACCATGATGGGGGCGCCCCTATGTTTCAGAGCCTTCCTGCTTAGGTAAATGAAGATTTATTCTTGCCATCAAACAATGCCAACAGTTGAAGAGTATTAAAGGGAAAGGGTTTCGGAAGTAATATAAAATGTCTTACCAAAACCATTTGTGAAAGAATCATATTTCATGGTTTTTGTTCCTTTGCTATGCTAGTGAAGCAACCCTGTCTGATCTTCTTAAGATGTTGTGACTGTTCACTCTAGGAGAATCAGTGCAGGATTCCCTGCAGAACTGGAAAACCTTAAGATTACCTTGAATTTTTACCCACATTCCACAACATGAAGGACATCTCACTTGGGACTCCAGGTAGGACTCAAAATGCTGTGAATTCAAATGTTTAATGATCAAGTTAGTAATGGCCTTAAAAGTCATATTTGTGGTATTTCAATCCATATGAATTCTAATAAAGGTAACTTAAATGTTTCTAAAGTAAGCACAGACATATGTTTGATGCAGCAGAATGGCCACAGGCCATAATGTGGTTCTACAAAAAAATGACAGGTGGGAAGAAACAAATTTACACAGGAAATTTTGGAACAATGAGAGATGAGGCTAAGGAGTATTGATTTGAGATTTTTGTATGGCTTGGAGGTCAAATGGAAACCAGATGGCCAGAAGAATTGTAAAATACTTGCTTTACAATCTGATAGTAATGAGGAGAATAAATGTGTGCATATAGCCAACATCTCAGCCATCCTTATCCTGGGTATATTTCCCAGAGGATTTCTCACATTGATCCCCAAGGGCACATGTGTGGGACTATAAATCATGAGTTTTTACAGAAAAGGAGGCTTTGAGGAAGCCTAGGAATACGAGAATGGTACAGGATTGTACAACTAAAATGTGATAGATAAATATTGTAGATTATGATGCCACAGTTGAAAATAAATACATATAGCATAATGCACAGATCTTATAAATACAGTATGGAGTGGGGGGAAAAAGAAGTGAAAGAAGTTTACAACATTATATGATTTATACTTAAAATACCCTAACACCTCTACCTATTTTATAAGGATACAGTCACATCAAAAGACTGAAATCAAATATATTAGTGTGGGTGCCTATGGGAAGAGAGAAGGTTGAAAGTAGGAATAGGGGCATAAAGGGGGAAAATAGAATAACTAAAATCAAATAAAAGGAGAGGACTTGCCCTAACCGGTTTGGCTCAGTGGATAGAGCGTTGGCCTGCGGACTGAAAGGTCCCAGGTTTGATTCCAGTCAAGGGCATATACCTTGGTTGAGGGCCCATCCCCAGTAGGGCGTGTGCAGGAGGCAGCTGATCGATGTTTCTCTCTCATCAATGTTTCTAACTCTCTATCCCTCTCCCTTCCTCTCTGTAGAAAATCAATAAAATATATTTTTTTTAAAAAGGAGAGGACTTAAGTTGATAATGTGCTATGAAACGAAGGTATAACTCATTTCTCTACTTCTGGGAAAAATAAAAGATTTAAAAAATACCACAAAATAATTAATTTATTCATTTATCCAAATTCATCTGAGAAGTAAGCAAACACAAATCCAATTTGAGTGAAATAATAGAAAATAACAACTGATGTCATCTTAAGGCAGCAGAGCAAGTTGCAGATGAGAGTGAGCTCTACCTATTGTGCCAAGCACATGAGGACCAAACAGGCGCTGAACTTGGGTGGGGTCAGAATGTCGGGTAAAAGCAGTAAGGATATAGCACTGGAGGAGTAAGTGAGTGTTAACATTTGTTTAGTGACCCTCAATTTAGAGAGAGTCACTCCTATCCACACCTTAGTAGTCTTAAGGAAAATGGGAGGATATTAAAACCATGCCGTATGCAACAGAAAGGGAAGAAGAAAGTGCTTGTTCCTCCTTCTCCCCCTCCCTGTTAGCTATTGCAATGCCTACAGATGTTTTCCTTCTGACTCTCATCTCTGCTTCCCTCTGTGACCCTTCCCCTCATACTGATTTTGTTTTTAACTTTCCTTGACTCTCAGTCTTGGCCTCCTGACTTCCTTGTAACTAACACCACATCCCTGTCGGCCTGGCATCCACTTGAAGATTATTGCTTTGCACTGGCATCTGAGAACTTCCTCCTCTCTGACCCTGACAGCCACCATTCAGTGTTGTATATTTGGGGAAGGGAGGAAGGGCAGGGGCTCCCACACAGAAACATCTGTGTCAGTGCCCATTTTCTCAGAACCACTTGGAATATTTTTCTTCATACTCTGCTGGCTATTAGTGTGGATCTAATGTTGCTTTTTAATGAAAACCACATTTAGATTTGGGGAAAATGACATTCCTATTTATATAAAGCCCTCTATGTGAGATTTGAATGTTTATGCCCAAGTTCTCAAGAAGTCATAGGCCAAGGAGAAGACAAAAACCTACCTAGATTGGTACTTAGGGCAATAAACTAATAAGGATCCTTCTATAATTTAGCACTGAACTGGCTTTCTTATATAACCAAGAGGGGAATTTTCTTTGGATTGAATATCTGTTTCCTGTTCTGATAATTGGCACCTGCTCCAAATTTGGAGGAGAATGCCATGTGTGGGACCAGCATCTGGTGTCCCAAGCCAAAGCGAGCTTAGAAGACTCCATATGTGATCAGAAACAGGAAAACTTTCTGGCTGAGGTTTTCATTAAGCAAATGAAAGCTTTAGGGTTTCATTTCACTTCAAAGACAAGATCCTCCAAGCAGTACATCCTGTTGTGCTGGTAGTGATGATATTATATTAATAGCCATGAGGTACCAGAGCCAGAAAGTGGAATAGACGTCACCTACTTCCTACTCATAAAACATGAGGAGTTGGGCAGTGCCAGTGATTTTTGTAAAATTTAAGAGATGATTAAAATATTCCTAAAGTACTCAGAAAGTTTCCCCTCAAATAAGTCTGCCACTATGTGATGGAATGATTCTTGCAAATATTTGAATACCCAGAAGCCATCTCAGCTCCGCTGTAAAAACAGGAGCAAAAGTCAACTCAGTTGTTATAGCAGCTACTCTAAAATGATTCTTTGACTTTGTGTTTCATCTTGGCTTTTGACGAACCAGTGCCATCTCTGTTTTTTAGAACATTGATATAACCAAAGAATATCACATGTATGAAGTGCTTACTCTATGCTAGATAACATTGTTAGATAAATTAGCATGCCTGCCATTTGCCATGTGTCTGCTTTGCTCTCTGATGTTTTCTCTGTCTTTGCTGCTATGCGGTTTCATGGGAGAACTTCATTTCCAAGGCTTTCTTTTCCTCTGGCTTCCCTGTAGGTTTGGCCAAGAGGAAGCGCTGCTAGAAGGCTAGCATCCTTTTCTTGGTATTTTTAACAGCATCTGAGCCTCCTCTGCTGTTCCAGGTTTCATGAGCCAGCCTCTCCCTCAGAGGCCCAGATACTGCTGAGTGGGCCCTGCCTGGTTTCACTTTTTACCAAGTTGCCATGCACCGGAAGCTCCAGCAAAGCCAGTTTGTTCCTTTGTTCTTGTAGGAATAAAGGTGGTTGTGACTCCCTCCAATGTCTAATTTTTAAGTTGCTTAATCATCCCTGTATTAGCCTCTCAGCTTTCCCGACACCTATGTAACCAATTTCCTATTTTCATTTCATTCTGTTAGAAATATTCTGAATGACTTCTGTTTTTCTGATTGAATATTGGCTGATATAACAAAGAAGTATACTACCTCATTAATTCAAAATACAAAATTGTGAGGAAGGTAACATTATCCCACAAGAAAATAACACAAGATGCAAAGGTGTGTGTATATATGTATATGTATGTACCTGTCCATGCATGTATGGTCACAAAGATAGGAAAGAAGGATCTCAAATGTGAACTATGTTCATACTCTAAGACTATGTCCTTTCAATGACACCACATTGCCCTGCCTTCCTCCCTGTAATCTCTTGTGTTATAGAATATTATGAAACCTACATAGTCTTTCCAGCAGAAAAGCCTGCCTAGTGGGAGGAAGCCCAGTGAAAAGGAATAAGCAAACTATTAATAATCCAGACGTAACTTTTTTTTTCTCTACCCCCAAAGAACAGATGCCCTCACTCCTACTCAACATCAACCCATATCTTGAGTTCTTGACCTGATCCCCTGTTTCCCTCCAGTTCCCTGATTCTTCGATTATATCCCTTCCCTACTATAATTTCAACCTTGTGATTTCCATTGGCTCCTATCCAACACATACATATAAAACTCCCATCATTAGCAACACCACTCTCCTTTGATCCTGCATCCAACACACGCTCTTATCTTTTATGTCTCATCCTGTTGGCCTTCACTTCCCCACCCAATGTAATCTGACTTCTGTCGTTATCACTCTACTTCTTTCATTCTGGACATTAATGATCTTCTGATTGCCAAATCCTCTAATTCCCTGATCTTAAAGGAGACCTCTGCTACATTTGACATTGTATTTACCTCACTGCCATGAACTTCATCATCACCCTCCTTTATTTACTATTTCCTCTCTTTAAAAAAAATCAGACTGTTTGTTCATAGGCTTCTGTTTCTCTACTTGCTCCTTAAAAGTTAGTATTCATCAGGATTCTGTTCTTGGCCCATTACTATTATTATTGGACACACTTTCACTAGAAAATCTTATCCATTCTTCAAGCTGTCAAATAGCACTTATATGTTAACATTCCCAAATGTATATTTACAGCACAGACTCTCCAGATGTTTAGATTCATTATCATAAAGTCTGCTAACCATCTTTAACACACCATTTCCAGAACTGACTCATCATTGTAACCTTCAGAATTGCTTTTCTCACATGAAATCTACATTTTGTTATCTTCTGAGCATCTGAATTACTCATCCCTGGAAGCTGAGAATTTCCCATTGTTCTTTCTTTTCCCCCATCCACCAAGTCCAGCCAAATACACCTTCTATCTATCCTTCATCAGGTCCCTCTTCTTAATTTCTACTACCACCAACCTAGTTCCACTCTAATCTTGCCCTTCTCTGTCTACCCTTCTGCACCCCACATACATAGCACTAACAATTTTATTGGTAGGCACTTGCTTAACTCTCACATTTCATCAGCATCATCTCCTACTCTGTTTATGTATCCCCCATCATGACCCCTCTTTTGGTTACATGCATATGCCATGCTTCCTCTCACCAAAGGGCCACTGCCCGCATTATTTCCTCTTTCTGGACAGCTAATCACTCCCTCGTTACCTAGTTAACTTTACCCATTCTTTAGATAACACCTCAACTAGGATTTTTTCAAGGAACCCTTTGTCATGCTACCACCTCATTTTGTTCAGTCTAGATTAGGCACACAAAAACAATGTTTCTTTCCACCAGAGCATTTTGTCAGGTTGTAATTTGATATATGGCTATTTGATGAATGCATATCTCCTCTACCACTCTGTAAACTCCTTAAGGGCAGAAGCTCTGCATTAAATCCCTACTATAGCATAGTCCTAATACATAGTCTGCAATCAAGAATTCATTCTAACAAGTGAATGAACCACTTAAAAGCTTCTGAAGACAGAACTGTTGCCCAGGAATCTGATGAATTTGAAGGATGAAATGTGAAAACATGAAATACTCTGCAGTTCCCTGTATTCTTGGGATTGTTTTGAGGATCATCTCATATGATACATAAAAAGGATCTGGGAATTTATATATCTTCAGAAATAATAAGTCTGTGATTCTAATACAAATATGTGTGTGTGTGTGTGTATGTGTGTGTGTGTGTTACAGTAGGTTTTAGGTCCTTATTCTCTTGCATAATGCAATGTGAGAGTACTGCTTCTTTTCCTTCACTCTTAGTCCCTTTGGTCTTTTTCAGAATATATCTGCCTTTCTTTTCTCACTATTGGTGCCGTAATTGCTTAATATGCATTGAGAGAGGAGTAAGAAACTAATAACACAAAGACTTTCAGAATTAGGATACTTGCTGAATCTTTGAAGCAAGTAGAAGTTAGACTTGTGCTTTTAGTTTCTATGTTGGAAATTTCATATACTGAGATTCCTGGGTAAATGTACAAATCAAAGGAGTAAGCAGGCAATGTCAGAAGAAAGTGATATTTTTATTGTGACGGCTGTTTCTAACTATGCATTTCTTATCACTTATGTATTTTTGTGAAAAATGAAAAAACAGCATAACCTTCCAAACAACCCAATACCTGGCACTGTCAGAGATGCTACAAATGCCAACTTAAAAAAGACTATGGGTTGTCAAATCCGTTGTTTTATATAAAACCTCAGACATTTGGCAAAACTGAACGTATTTGAGTATGAGATGAAAAACAGAAAAATTGTTTTTAAAGAAAAAAAAGGAAATTTGATCAGGAAATGTTCCTGTCCCAAAGAAATCTGTCCATGATTCAGGGGCCCATAGTCAAAATCATAATTAAGAACTACAATGGGACCAAGTGTAGTCTAGTCCTTCCACCTACATTTTTTATATTTGAATTACTTTCATCAGGCATTAGTAGGTTGCTCTTTATTTTTCTGTATTTATTTTTACTTCTATTATACCAAAGTGTAGTTACAAAGAGAACTTTGAATATGGCATGGCCCAAGTAGAAAATATTTAATCATATAATTGCCTGCCAATTCATGAAGAAAGATTCTTTTAAAAGATCAATTGAATGGTCTTATTTTTTTAAAATTGTATTTATTGCACTTTAAAAATACCTAAAGAAAAGTTTTCATAATCTCATATGATATATATTTATTTAGGTATGTACATTTATACACATATTTGTATGCATTTGTGTACAACTTAACTCTTTTAACAATAAGATAATTTCTTAAAATAGTTTCCTGTTGTGAAATTTTAAAAAAACCCTCAGGAATGCATAACAGCCCAATAGAAGTCTGGGAGAGAAGGAAGTTATATTGTCAGGGCAGAGCCAACACGGAAAAAGGTTCCTAGCCCCTCCCTCTCCTTGGAGACATAGATGAGGGAGGAGTAGCCTGTGATTCATACAGAAAGACACTGAGTCGGATTCCTTAGGTGATTAAAAGGCACAAAGTCAAAAAAAAAAAAAAATAAGTAAGGTACTGGCTGAGAATCAAGACAGATTATAAAAGACTGAGAATAGAAAAGGAGAGTCTGCTAGGAAAAATGTGGGACTTTTTCCCCCTCTCATCTCTTGAAAAAGAGCCATAGGAAAACTGGAATAGAAATGCTTTCATCTAAAAGAAAAGAAATGAATACATGTAATTTCTGGGTCATCAGAATAGCTCAGCAGCCAATCCCAGCTCCACCCTCGCAGAGAAAAATTGGGCTAATGACCACCATGTCTCTTTTTTATCTGGTGAACATTAAAATACTCTCAGCTGGGATGGGGAGAGACCAGGGATCTTTCCACCAAGTGCAACTCCTACTTGGGAGTGGTCTGGGAGCTTGGAGGGTTTACTCTCTCCTTCAGTAGTTTCCTGCCACAGGGACTGCAAAATGTTATCACAAGTTCTCAAGGTGCAGGGGAAAGTCAGCCAACCTTCCCAGGCCTGCTTTTCCTCACCTGTAATACAAATTAGGGAAACCCTTGCTTACACTACCGATCTCTGAGGCTCCTCCAGCTGTTTTAGCATATCGGAAACATCTTTTATAAATCCCCAAGGCCTCAGTTTAAAACACTAATTCTGACCCCAAATTCCTTTCTGTCGGTGTCAAACTCAGCACTTTCGTGAACGACTGCAGAGAATCTCAGAGGGCTGAACGCCATGTGTCCGGGAGGTTAAATGGGAAACAGAGTGTGAATTACTTAGAGAGCTGTTTTATAAACAAACACCAAGGAGGACTGAACTCTGTACTGATTTAGAGGTGACTTAAGTCCAATTTCCTGCTCCTTCCCATTCTTTCCTTTCAGGACCCAAAACGTTAAGTGCTGCAAAGAGCGTCCCTGCTGAGAGCCCCCCTCCTTTCCTCCTCAAGATCCTGACAGGAAGGGACTGCCCTTTGTCACAATTTGACTGACTGGTGAGTGACACTGAAATGTTCCATCTTGCTCAGCCTGAAGGACAGTAGCTCTAATCCTAAAGGACAAAACAGATTTAAAAAAAAAAAAAAAAAAAAAAAAGGCTTTGAGAGAAACAGGCCAAAATCTCATCCAATGAGAAAGCATCTTTTGAATGGCAGCAAGGAAGAACCCATCAATCAATCCAAAGGTCCCCATACACCTGCACGCTATTTCTATCAGGGTGGCTTTACCAAGCCTATTAGGATGCAAAGTTGTGACTCAAAACCAGGCGTCTCAAAAAAAGTCTTTCCTGGTCTATAAAAGCCCAGGTCAATTGAGGGCCAGTGCCCAACCCAGCAGGCTTATGGAGCTTCTTAGGGCTCAGAGCAGGCGTCCGCCTTTTTCTGCTGTTATGTAGCAGATCGCCTTCTGCAGCCTTGGCTGTGATCTCAGCCCCTCTCGCTCCCTGCCTTGGCTCTCTGCCTGCTCTCCTGCTGTCCTCATCTGTAGGAGCTGCACAGCTCAGCAAGAAACTGCTCTTGGTGTGCCCATCACATCCCTGGAAGAAAAAGAATACGGAGATACTTGCCTGAAAAGCAAAAGAAGGCCTGTTGCAGGGCCAAATTCACTCTTTTAAACACTTCCGATTTTTACAAAAGGAAACCTCCCCAAACTAAAAGAGAAGATGAAAACCACCATGTCTTAAAATTGACAGCTCTGCCCTGGCTGGTTTGGCTCAGTAGATAGAGCGTCAGCCTGGGGACTGAAGGATCCCAGGTTCGATTCTAGTCAAGGGCACATGCCCGGGTTGTGGGCTTGATCCCCAGTGTGAGGCGTGCAGGAGGCAGCCAATCAATGATACTCTCTCATCATTGATGTTTCCATCTCTCTCTCCCTCTCCCTTCCTCTCTGAAATCAATAAAAATATATTTTTAAAAAACTGACAGCTCTGTTTGTTGTTGTTGTTATTTGTTTTGGTTTTTTTCACTCGCTAAATTAGAAAACATCTCGAAGAATCACGAGAGATGTCCTCTCACTGGCTGCTGATTTGGTTTTTCAGACATCGGTTTGTTATCAGTTCACTGCTTAGAGATGCAGAGTAATTCTTTGTTAGATAATACATACTAAATGCCTTCCAACCAAGATGGAAATATTTATCCATGCAGTACTCTGTGTGATTGCTATTACT
Organism: Myotis yumanensis; assembly: GCF_028538775.1. Classification (NCBI taxonomy): domain Eukaryota; kingdom Metazoa; phylum Chordata; class Mammalia; order Chiroptera; family Vespertilionidae; genus Myotis; species Myotis yumanensis. Next base: position 61,098,862 of record NW_027223753.1, on the reverse strand, counting down.
TATTCTGGAATTACTGCTTTATTTGATAATTATGTAGCAAGATAAGATATATGAAGACAGCAAGCCTGATGTGTAAATAGGCAGATCCTTCTGGTAATTATATCTGTTTATCAGAGACCTGCTGTTTTATTGATATTTATTCTCTGTAATAGGGTCAGTATATCTTGCTCTGTATTCAGAAATGAGAGCATCAAAATGCCACTCACCTGTGACAACATGTTGATGTGAATCATATTTACTGTTAATTGAATTATAAAGCTTAAACATATTTGGAAAATATATGTTCTACAATATTTAACATGAGTCTTAAGTATTAAGGAGTTGATTAAATGCTTGGCCACTTTCAGTAAATGTCATATCAATTATATGTTTAATACTGTTAATATCTAGATAAGCTGTTTGAGTGAGTATTAATAAAGGGAAGTGGGTTTTGATAAAATGTAGGTTATTTAAGTTAATACATAGCAAATGTTGTGATGACTACTTCTTGAACTTATACTTGTGTAACTATAGGGTGTCCCAAAATATATATATACACACACACATTTTGAATAATTATTAATTCCAATGGGTTAAACCTGAAAAGAAAGAAACATCAATTGAGCTATCAGCTTTTAGTAGCATATACAGTGAGAGTTCAAATTTTAATGCAGTGGGTTTATTTTACTCCTCCAGAAAATAAAGAAGAATGTATATTGCTGAGTATATAGTAGGTGCTCAATAAATATCTATCAATTGGTTAAATATTGACTAAAAAAGCAAGGTAAAAAAAATGTAAACTTTATTATGTCATAATTGTGACTCAAATCCTTAGAATCCACACAATGTAAGATAATTTTTATCTGTCTTTGGTAATATTCACCTTAAAACTGATTTTTCTTGGCCTTAATTTTTTGGGGAAAAAATAAAACATAATTTACCTCTGGGGAGCAGAAAGACTTCCATTATCTTATGACCACAAGATGGTGGATATGGCCATAAGTTCTTTTTTAAAAAAAAAAAATATATATATATATATATTAATTTTAGAGAGAGCAGAAGGAAGAGGGAGAGAGAGATAAAAACATCAATGATAAAGAAACATCGATCCATCCACGCTGTTGCAAATGGCAAGAATTCCGCCTAACAAATGGACACAGACAGCAGCGGGGTGAGGGCATGAGTGTCAGGGGTGGGGGGGAAATGGGGGGATAAGGACACATATATAATACCTTAATCAATAAAGAAATTAAAAAAAGAAACATTGATCAGTTGGTTGCCTCCTGCATTCCCCCTACCAAGGATCAAGCCAGCAACCCCAGCATGTGCCCTGACTAGGAATCGAGCCAATGACCTCTCCGTCTACAAGCACAACCAACTGAGCCACACTGGCCAGGGTCAGCCAAAGGTTCTTAGTAAATCTAAATCATGTCCTGAAGATATTTCAGATACATAGAATAAATTTTAGCCAAAGGGCCCCAGGCCTTTCGTTTCTATGTTATTTGAATCGGAATCAGAGATCATTGAAAATGTGTATTTTTCAAAACTGCCTTTGAATTATGAATCTTGATTGATTCTAGTCTCTTATATTTATAATCTAAGGATGACTAAAGTCACTTCTGAAATCTGAAGGTTCATAAGTATACATGCGTGAAATACACCTGGTGTGATATAGTACTGTTTTTACAGTCCCAAGGTGTTTGTTTAAAAGATATAAGCCTAACCAATGGACACAGACACCAGGGGGGTGAGGGCATGAGTGGGGAGGTGGGTGGGGGCAATGGGAGGACAAGGACACATATGTAATCCCTTAATCAATAAAAAAATAAATAAAAAGAATTCTGTATCCTCCGAAAGAAAAAAGATAAAGTCAGCATGGTACAGCAGAATTGAGACCTGCATTTAGTTTCAACTTAGCCCTAACTAATTATACATCTTAAACAAATTATTTAATTCTTCTTTGTAAAATTAAGTCAGATATGGTCACCTCAATTGACTTTGGTCAAGATTTCAGAGTTGGTATGATGTCTCCTTTAATAATAATAAAATATTTTTCGTATATTAACAGCTTTCTATGTGCTAGTCACTAAGCTAAAACTAAGAGTTTTACCTGGAGAAGTAGGGAGAACCAAGATGGCGGCATAGGTTAACACCAGAGTTTGCTGCCTCGAACAACCACTTCAAAAATACAACTAAAAGACGGAACGGACATCATCCAGAACCACAGGAAGGCTGGCTGAATGGAAGTTCTACAACTAGGAGGAAAGAGGAAACCATACGAGACTCAGAGGAGACACAGTGCTGAAGTGAAATACTAAGGTGCGGAGTGCATGTGGAGCGGGCCGGCTGAGGAGGGTGAGATTGTTGTTTTCAATCGGGAGGGAGTTTCAGACTCTGAGCTCCAGATCTGGGCGAGTCTCTAGGGACCCAGACTCAAACGGGAGAAGCAGGAAGGCAGCTTTCTTTCCGAGGTTTGCAGCGGTTGCAGAGCCGCTGGGGACAGAACTGAGAGCAGCCATAACTGCTCGCTCCACCCGCCCTGTAGATCCCCTGGGACCTGCCCCGCCCAAGCCCTGCACAGAGGCATTTGCCGGATAGCATCAGGCAAAGGCTAGATTAGCACCACCCTAGAGATTCAGCACAGAAGCTCTCCCACTGCAGACACAGCTGACTCTCATAGCCAGTTAGCCTAGAGGTCAATTCATCCCCAGTATTGCCGACAACAATCAAGGCTTAACTACAACAAGACTGCGCACAAAGACCACAAGGGGGTGCACCAAGAAAGCATAAAAAATGCGGAGACAAAGAAACATGACAGAAATGGAGGATATAGAGGTAAAAAACGCACTTTTAAGGGCTTTCAATAATTTGCTAGAAACTGCCGATAAACTTGATGAGAGCCTCAAGAAATCTAATGAGACCCTCGATGTTGTGATAAAGAACCAACTAGAAATTAAGCATACACTGACTGAAATAAAGAATATTATACAGACACCCAACAGCAGACCAGAGGAGCGCAAGAATCAAGTCAAAGATTTGAAATGCAAAGAAGCAAAAAACACCCAACCGGAAAAGCAAAATGAAAAAAGAATCTGAAAATACGAAGATAGTGTAAGGAGCCTCTGGGACAGCTTCAAGCATACAAACATCAGAATTATAGGGGTGCCAGAAGATGAGAGACAGCAAGATATTGAAAACCTATTTGAAGAAATAATGACAGAAAACTTCCCCCACCTGGTGAAAGAAATGGACTTACAGGTTCAAGAAGCACAGAGAACCCCAAACAAAAGGAATCCAAAGAGGACCACACCAAGACACATCATAATTAAAATGCCAAGAGCAAAAGACAAAGAGAGAATCTTAAAAGCAGCAAGAGGAAGAGACTCAATTACCTACAAGGGAATACCCATACGACTGTCAGCTGATTTCTCAACAGAAACTTTGCAGGCCAGAAGGGAATGGCAAGAAATATTCAAAGTGATGAATAGCAAGAACCTACAACCAAGATTACTTTATCCAGCAAAGCTATCATTCAGAATTGAAGGTCAGATAAAGAGCTTCACAGATAAGGAAAAGCTAAAGGAGTTCATCACCACCAAACCAGTATTATATGAAATGCTGAAAGGTATCCTTTAAGAAGAGGAAGAAGAAGAAAAAGGTAAAGATACAAATTATGAACAACAAACATGCATCTATCAACAAGTGAATCTAAGAATCAAGTGAATAAATAATATGATGTACAGAATGAACTGGTGATTATAATAGACTCAGGGACATAGAAAGGGAATGGACTGACTATTCTTGGGGGGAGGGGGAGAAGGGGGTGTGGGAGATGCGGGAAGAGACTGGATAAAAATCGTGCACCTATGGATGAGGACAGTGGGTGGGGAGTGAGGGCAGAGGGTGGGGCAGGAACTGAGAGGAGGGGAGTTATGAGGGGAAAAAAGAGGAACAAATGTAATAATCTGAACAATAAATATTTAATTTAAAAAAAGAGTTTTACCTGCATTTCTTGTTTAATCTATGAATTCTAATGACATTTTCTGTGTGAATTTGAGGCTTAGAGACGTTAGGTGACTTGCTAATGTCTCATAGCTAGTAAATGGTAGACATGGAATTTTAGCTCGTGAGCTCTGACTCCACTATTCCACCAAAACTGTTGAGATTATAGACACTGTAATGGAATAAAAGCATTTAAACTTAAAGTGGTTGTCACAGGTTGAGTTCCCTGGGATTTGGGCTCTTCGATAGAGATGAACAAGCAGGAGGAAATTTATTAGGAGCTGCCTTTTAGAAAGGAAGGGAAGGGGAGAGGAAGGGAGGGGAGTGGTTGAAAGGGGAGTGTAGGTAGGAGAAGGTGGGTAGGAAACATTATTGGGTAGAGGGAGAAAATGAGGCACAAATGCAGTCTCAACACAGTTTTCAGTCCTGGAATTTCTGAAGATGTGATGTGATGACCAGGCAGAGTTGTCCAAGTTCAAGTGCGAGGGTAGGACCTTAACATCTCCCTGTCTTCAGTCAATCACTACAAACAAAAAACTCCGGGAAAGGGGTGTGACCTTGGACAAAGCATCTCTCTCAATTGCATATCTAGCCAAACCTGTAAAAGGCTGCCACCTGAAGGCTTCGATCTGACAGCTGAGGGAAGTCTCGAGGATGGCCTGGAGGCTCATTACAGCATCCAATATGGAGGGCAATGTATAATAATAAAAGTGTAATATGCTAATTAGACCAGATGTCCTTCCAGATGCCCTTCCGTACCCGTACAAAGCCCGGTCTGCAAGGGAAGCCCACATCCCAGCTGCCTGCAGGCGGCTGGAGGGAAGCCCGGGGCCCGGGTCCTGAGTGCTAAAGGGAAGCCAGTGTCGGCAGCCAGGAGAAGGAAGGCCTACTCTTGCACAGATTTTGTGCCATCAGGTCTCTAGTACAAATATAAGAAATCTGGGCTATTTCTATATGAAAATAAAACAGAATTGGGAAGCAAGGCAGAATAGTCAAAGATACTTAAGTTGCAGGCTGGCTGACAAGGGAAAGAAAGTTGAGGCTTGATACCTTTTACTTTTTAAAAAAAATATTCATTAAAAAGCATTTAGCATAAACATATATAAAGGTTAGGATTTTAAAGAAGAGAAGGTTAATGCTGCTGCTTCTGCAAATGATGATAATGACCAAGGTGATGTCTCTGTGTCTACTAAGGGGCTGAGCTGGTATGTATGCATCGTTAGGATAAATAGCCATACTAATAGTGACATCAAGAATGGAAAGTACTGTATATTCATTCCTCTTGAGGTCAGATATGTTTCAAATTCCAGTTCTCCCTATGTATATGTTACTGTATGTGTGTGTGTGTGCGTGTGCAAGCGCGTGTGTGAGCATGCTTAATGCTATGAACAAGAGTGTTCTAATATATAAAAGGTGGCTGAAATTAGGTGATTAGATGAATAATGGATAGACTTACTGTCAAAATATCAACTTTCATGCCAGATGACTAACATATATTAGGTACACCATAAATGTTATCTCTATTTAACCTTTTCCATCATATATGAGCACATTCATTCACCTGGTAACCCTTTATGTGCCAGACTCTGAGAATACAAAGATAATTTAGAGATGATGCTTCTTAAAAGATTACATTCTGCAATAAGAGAAAGTCATATTTTAAATGTTCACTGTAATTCATTGTGGTAAATGTCACAACGGATCCATGAAGAAAATGCTTGGAGAACACAGGGTGGTGGAATTATCCTACCAACAAGAATTGGAAAGGTTTTGTAGGTATATCCTCTCTAAATTGACATCTCCAGATAAATAGAGGTTGATCAGAGGGAGGTGTTGGGGCTTTATAGGAAGAAGTAATAGTACTGTTTGTTACATTTTGTCTCATTCTTGTATTTTTTGGTAATGTTGGCTCATTTTTAATGGTAAGCAACTGATTAACTTTCAGGCAATTCTTGCTACTCATCTTACTCAATTTATTGGCACCACTTAACAAGCTGATCGCTCTCTCCTTCATGGAAACTTGTCATTCAGAACATCATATTATCTTGGTTCTCTTGCTTCACAGCATGTTCCTGAGGTCTCCTTTGCTGATTTGTCTTTACCTCATAATAAGAGGAGTGCCCCAGGGCCACCTTCCTACCTCTTCACTCTACCTATAACCATTCCCCAAGTGATCACATCCTGTCCCTTGACTTTAAATGCCATCTGCATGCTGAGCATTCCCCATATTAAGCGGTACCTCCAGCTATACCTGTGTCCCAGCTTTATTCACCTTAAGAGCCAGAGTGAGCCTTTAAAAAAATGAGCAGGATCACATGAAGGTCCTCACAAAGCTCCAGCAAGGCCCATCAGCATCCATGGCTTCTCGTTTTATTTTTAATAAAAGCCAAATTCTTAAAAGGTCCTATAAACTGGTCTTTTTACCACAAAAAAAAAAGTCTCTATTCCCTGTCCTGTCCCTTGCTCACACTACCACTACCGCAGCCACTCTTTCCACTCTAGTCCATGTTGCTTTTAAAAATGCCAAACAGTCAGCAAGAACGGGAGACAGAGACTGGAGAAAATGAGGGCAAGCTAGATCAGCCAGCACCTCTGTATCTGTCTCACTGAATCTAACCACACCAGCCTTCAGGGAATCATAGCTAACCTTTTGCTTCTGCCTTCCAAGTCTCTTTAATGTCTCTTTTTACCAACCCTATGGGGAAGAAATTCTGGGACATGTAATTCCAATTTACCTAAAGGCAAATTACAAAACCACCAGAGGTTTTAATATGCAAAACAATTTTTGTCTATTTCTCCACAATCACATTCCTATTTCCTATTACTGGAATTGTGGAAGCAATATAGCATAGTAATTAATAGTAAAGTCTTTTGGTTCCAGAAAAATCCTAGCACTGGTGTTTGCTACCTAAGGGAGATTAGAGAATTTAATCTTCCTTAGGTCTAAACACAAAGTAGGGTACTAATATAAGTAATAATCTCAAGGATTGCTCTAAGGATTAAAATATATAGGGTATGTAAATCACCTGTTACCTATTACATTTCCTATTGTTATATTTAGTGAGTGTCATACATAAAATAATGAATGCCAAAAATTGGAAAGGGAATTATTGAGGAGGAAAAAGGGCTGGGCAGGTAATTCATAAACTGAATAATTAGTCCCCAGCTACTAGTTTCACTATAATTACAAAGTTCCTGGTGACAATTCTAAAACGTTAATCCTCAGGAAGTACCAAGGTAGTAACAAAGGAGATAGTGGAAATGGCACACAAGGTACTAAAATATAACTAAACTTTCCCAAATGTTTTACATGCCTTTGGCTTTTCCCTTTACTTTGAATATTCTTTTAGTTGTAACCATGCAATGAAAGTACCAGGGCTCTGAGACTGCAAGAAAATCACTGTCAAGTAGAGTTTGAACTCCGTTAGGGAAAAGGTGGCATAGACGTTCCAATCCACTTGTGACTCCTGAAAGAAAGCACGGGATTTATTGAAATGAGCAGGAGGTCCTTGGCTAACTGTTAGCTAGGCGCAATACAAGTACCACCATGTTTGTTTAGGAGTGTAATAATGTCACAAAAGCAGAGGTAGGATGACAGTTTTCAGGCTTAGGGCTTATTCACTGAATGGGTGGAAACCCCAGCGCACACTCAAAAGGCCTTCTGACTCACTCAGGAAGTCCCTAGGGAATGTCTCATGTTTGCTACCAGATGTAATCTTCCTATCTAACCCATAGCAGCATCCTTCTTTCCCACTCCTGGCACTGTGACTCTGAATCACCAGATCACAGGATAGTGCCGGCCCTGTGCTAGGGCAGATACAATGAGTCTCCCGTTCTTGATATCAGCATTGAGCCCAACACCCAGAAGAGAAAGTTGTTGGCCTCTTCCTTCATGCCGGTTGCATAATCCCTGGTTTTCTGGCTGTCATGCATCATGATAAACTGGTCTGGACTAGACCACACTGTGGCTGTTTCTTATCGCTGCTGCTGCTGCTGCTGCTGTTGCTGGTAATTGTTCAATTCTGTGCAACTAATAGTACCTCTTTGGAGGAGGGGAAATGTCCTACATCCAAGTTTGCATTCAATTTTTCTCTTTCATGTGGTACAATCATTGTGCTCCTTTATGCTCACAATGTCTTAAATGAGATTTTAGTGATATGACTAAGTAATAATCTTGAGAAAAAAATTCCATCTGAATTTCTCAATGATAACCCTGCAGCGGTTTGAAAGAAATATTTTGTTACGTTTCTATTGAGCCATCAGGGTGGAGACGGAGATCTCAAGGAGATATTCAAACAAGGGAAGATGGGTAAGACCAGAAGTGGGTGAGAAAGAGAAACAAACAACAACAAAACCAAAAAACTGGAGCGCGAAAGGAAGAGAAGAAAAAAATAAGAGATTGAGAGAAGACTGAGTAGTATTATCTGACCTCTTTCAGTAACACACAAGTCTTCAAGTTAATCTGCTAATTCTAGTAAAAAATTCCTAAAAGCCTTAACTAATTTGATTTTTTGAGAAAGGGATAAAGTTCTGTATTAAGGTTGACACAGGATGAAAATTGGTATAGAGCCAGAAGCCAGAGCAATGATTGGTCAAGAATTTGCAGAATTTTTTTTAATTTTCGAGAGAGGGAGGGAGAGAAAGAAAAGAGAGAGAGAGAGAAGGAGAGAGAGAGAGAGAGAGAGAGAGAGAGAGAGAGAGAACATCCATCAATGTGAGAGAGAGAGAGAGAGAGAGAGAACATCCATCAATGTGACAGAGAAGCATTGATAGGCTGCCTCTCCCATGTGCCCTGACCAGGTCAAAATCTGCAACCTGGGTATGTGACTGACCAGGAATTGAATCCTTTGGTGTAAAGAATGACGTTACAACTACATTGGCCAGGGTATGAATTTGCATAAATCTTAGAAAGTTTTAGGTGTTAATTTGGATTTTTAAAGTGAAACTATCCAGATCTCCAGGGAAAGAGAGTTATCATACATCATAAGAATTAAAGGATGTTTTGTTACTTCTTTCTCTCTCCAAGATTGGCAAAGTAGCCTGAAATGAAATTCAGAGAAGTCTTTCTGCATAGAATATACTCTGCAACACAGGAATCACACCTCCCTAACCCATCACTCTTATCCTTGGACCAGGCTAATGGTTCCTAACTCTCGCTTCCTTTGAGTCCTTACCATGAGAAGTAAAATCTAAATTGGAGGAGCTTTACAGCATGTAGAACATGAGCATAGAAACTGCTGCACCTTTGTCAAATTTAAAAAGTGTATGCAATCCATTTGGAAGTAAACGGATATATGTAGAGAAAGAAGAAGCCTTCAAAATTTAAATGACCTATAAACTGTTTTGTGAAATATTAATTCATATTAGTAGTTTGAGGTTTAATTCATATTTAAGAGTAATTTGTGAAATTAGTAGGAGAGTTAATATTATCTTCATTTTATAGCTGAAAACATTGAAGTTCAAGGTTATTAAGTATAATATGCTGTTATTTGTTTTGAATTCTAATAAAATCAAAGTGGTGAATATATTGGTGTGAAAATTAGAAGACTTAGGTTCTACTCCTGGCCTTGTGTTTATTAGCTGTTGGATTTGAGTTAAATTCCTTATTTTTCTGAGTTACAAATAATTATTATTATCATAGAAATAATGGTACTTATTATTCTAGTAATACAAGGCTACTGTGAAGATTGCATGAGATAATATACACAAAAAAGCTTTCAGCTGTAAAAGTCTCCACAAGTGTAACATTTAAACTTTTTTTTTTAATCTAACACCATTTTACAGAAACAATTCTTAGAAGCCACAAGAATTGAGAATATTAATACATTCACATGTACAATTGGCAAAGTACACACATTCTTGATCTCATTTATATCCTTGTTACATTTGAACAACAGTAGGGGTTACATCACTTTCTTAGATGAACTTGAGGATTTATCTACAAAATGTAGTCAATTGAACTGGTTCTTCCAAAGGATATTAATGTGTGAAGTACTCTATTAAAGAATTCCTTTTTGATCCACTCCCTTTGAAGCCATTACAAAAGTACCAGATCTTAGCAGCTGTTAGACATTATCAAGTCAATCCAGGGCTTTTCATGTCAGGTATATAAACATTATTAAACATTAGCTGGACCTTTGAGACCAACATGGTAACATATGACAACTCCATTGTCTCAATCAATTTTCCATAATAAATTAATTCTAAAACTTGACCAAAGCAGGCGAGGCATTTACATGTTTTCCTTCAGTTCTAGGAGATAAAGAAAAAAAAAAACTATTAAATGCTTGGTCACACTTAATAAGTGCTATTTACTATCAATTATATTCAGCAATGATTATTACCTGTTAAGAAGATCTTTGAAAATATGAAGTTCTTATGTTCTTAATACAGGGAAACGTATTAAATGGCTGAAAAAAGTTTACTGTATAAAAGGGTTATCAAATTGTAAATTATATTACATGTATTATCAAGAAAATTGAATACTACCAAAAAATATTTCATCTGCTCTTTTCAGTAATTTTTCAGAAGTTACCTTCTCTAGGAATTGCTACCTGAACAATTCACTTGTACTTAAGAGTCCTTTCCTGTTATTATCCTATATAATAAAAGCCAGTGACTGAATGGCAGAATGACCAGAACAACAGGTCGACCAGTCACTATGATGCACACTGACCACCAGGGGGCAGATGCTCAATGCAGGAGCTTCCCCCTGGTGGTCAGTGTGCTACCACAGTGGGAGTGCTGCTCAGCTGACTAGAATGAGCGGCTGCTCTTGCTGCAAACCCCAGGCCAATGGGCAAGAACTCAGGCTGAGATTGTCGCCTCCCTGCCACAAGCTCCTCCTCCTCACTCCTTGTCGCCTCCTCCTGATGCCTCCAGGCCATGCAGCGCCACTGCCAGGCTCACAGAGCTGACCCCAGAGCCCGGGAGGTGGGTTCAAGGCCACTGCAGGACTGAGTCCTACTCTGTGCCTCTCAGTGCTATTTTCCCTGGGCCCGGCCCCGACCAGGTCCCCTGGAGAGGGGAGTGCTCAAGCTCCACAAAAGATGCCAGACCAGGGAGCAGCTGCTCAGAGTGCGGGTCCACAGCTGCTTGGCAGACTGGGATGAGCGACGCTCCAGCAGTGGTCAGTTCCCCACAGGCCACGCCCCTACCAGTGCGTGAATCCCATGCTCCGGGCCTCTAGTAACTAAATAAAAACCTCCACCTACCTATAGGGAATTGGTTCCACTTTGGGATGGTGCTCCTTGGGTGGCCACACTGGACAGGGTTCCTGTGTGTGGATGACAGAAGGCACAGGAGCCTGACTAGAACCATGGCATCAAGCACGCTTTCCTAAGGGACTGCTCCACGACTGTGACATTAGTCTACCCTGAAAAATCATTTAACCTCTTTGTGTCTCAGTTTCTTCATCTGTAAAATGAAGATTATAATAGTAGCACCTTCACCAACTTACAGGTGAATCAAATAAGTTAACACATGTAAAATACTTAGAAAAGTATAGGCAGATAGTGAACCAGCACTAGACATCAACTATTATTATTATTATTATTATTATTCTAAATACTTATCTAAATTTCATCAAATCATACTTTGGGATTATTTTTTGGCATACCTTTTTTTTCTTACCATACTTACTTATACACTCGCCTACTATATTAGTTATTACACATTCTTTGAAATAGAAACATGGCCAATGCTGATTTACTGCTTTTATGGCATTTAGCACAAAATTTTGCACAGAGTAAGCCTTCAATAAAATATTAAATGCATTGTATGGATAGAAAAACCTCACACTCTGTGTACTACAGAAAGAACTTAAATATAGATACTTATTTCAGAAATCTGCTCCAGGAAGTACTATTGGTAGTAGACTCATCAGTGAAAATCAAAAAAGAAAAAAATCAATGAAGTGAGATTGTGGGGCAGAGGGAGAAGGAGCAGGCACACTGCTTTAAGTACTTCTGAAAAGAGGGCAATGACATTCAGAATCAATGAAAAAAATAATTACAGCGAACTTCTCCAATCAGATGTCTGCGAGGAAAGGCGGTATCAATTTGGATAACTTTTAGAAATATCATTTTGTCATTAAACAGTATAGCGCCTGAGCACGCTGAGTTTCAGAGCAGTTAAGCAAATTTCCCAGGCCCACACAACTAGCAAGCTGCCAAGTAGGATTCTACCCAAGTCTGTCTGACTCCACCGACTGTGCCTTGTTTGACAAATATCTGATAATAGCAAGTTTACCCCAAGGTAGGTTACAGGCACACTACCCTGCTAGAACTGAATCTGTTTTTTATTTATTTGCTATTCTGTTTTCCAATTTGGTGTTTACTTTACTTAATTATGCTTTGCAAAATGGATTAAATGCTTTAATGTGTTATAAATAAGCTTCTTTCTCATATGTAAACAATGCTGTTTTCTTATTTCCCAGGGATTTCCCTGGGTCCAGTCCAAAAACCCCAAGTTTCCAAGACTATGCTGCCTTTCTTAACTGAGTTACTGGACTGCTCAGCACTAGTGGCCGCTGAGGGAAAGGGCATGGTTCAGAATGCTTGAAAAGTCACAACCCACAAACAGAGGGGGGCACAGTGCCAAGCCCTCCTTATTTGCTTAGCTTTAACAAATAGTACCCTGAACCAATCTACACTTGAATCCTTCAGCTTGTCACTGAATAATTCATGGTTATTTAATTTTGGCCTCTATCAAAAGATTTACAATGCATAATCTTTTAAGCACAGAGATTGTAAGTATGTCACAGGGCTTATTTAAAGCTTCACTGTTCTGTTGAGTACATTTAACTTTGCCAGTGAAAAGATCTACAAAAATTGATGTATTCTTATCTAACTTAAGATTAGACAATACATGTAAATAAAGCATGACATCTGATACCACCAAATGTCTCCCTTACTATACTTGGTATTTGGAACTCAAAACATGTCCAAATGAATGAAGTGAAATCACTTTCAGAAGGAGAAAAAAAAAAAAAAAAAAGAGGAAAAATGTAAAGCAGAAAACCAGCCTTGTTTTCCAGCTTAGACTCTTGAAAACTGAACTTTGAGTTAGACGAGTATTTATTCTAGACATCATTGTAACCGTATTACTGTCTTAAAAAGATGTATCATTATATGCATTGACAGTATTTGTGTGATATATGAGAAAAGCAGACCTGTCAGGATGAGACAACCCTCAAACCAACTGTAACTGAGCAAAGTAGAATGAGCAGTTCCTCAAGCCCCCATGTGTTCCACATGTACGGATCCTCAAAGGCAGATCCAACAACAGCTGAGTTCTCGTTCTGTCGTATTGAGGAAACTTCTCCAACCTGTGTGCACTGCTATTAGTGTACAAGCAATATCCTTGACAGAGATGTAAGTGGAACCGTTAGAGGTTTCATTACAGAATCCAAAATTTTATACAAAGAAGAGAGAGCAAGAGCTCTGACTTCTTCTTGCTGAATAAAATCCAATATATACACATACTTTTTAACTCAAATAGATACCATTAATATGCAAAGAAGTATCTTATCTGCTTAAATGGTTCTCAATGAGATGAACATTGAAAGGTTCCTTATTCTACCTTAGCAGATTTGGCTCAGTGGATAGAGCATTGGCCTGTGGATCAAAAGGTTCCAGGTTCGACTCCAGTCAAGGGCACGTAGCTTGATTGCAGGCTCGATTCCTGGCCCTAACCAATAGATGTGTCTCTCTTACTTTGAAGTTTCTCTCTCTGTCTCCCCCTTCCTTCCATTCTCTAAAAATCAATGGAAAAATATGTTCAGGTGAAGTTTGACAAACAAACAAATATTTCTTGATTCGCAAAGCAGTATTTTTTTCATGACTTCTTGGCCTATAGCAGAGAAATATTAATTTAGAGAATACCACTCCTAAGGAAAAGGAAAATCTAAATCATCTCAGCATTAGGAGCATGTAGTACAAAATAATAGGCTGTTTGGCCAAAGACAGCAAGATTCTATGTCTTCTGGCAGGCACATTTGTAACATTCATTTCTAAGCCTCCCTCATAGGTTCTACTCCTTTGTTTTTATGTAAAGATTGGTCAAAGAAAACAACAAAAATACACTTTCTTCCTGAAGAATATGAACAAATGTAAAAAAAAAAAAAAAAAAAAAAAAAGCAAGCACTAAAGTTACAAACAGCCCCCAGGCAAATGTAACTTCATGCTGGGTTTATGCTACTATCATAAACACCTCACCACAGGAAATCACTAACACTAACCATGACCAAACCAGTCGTGTCTTTCCAGAATTTAAGGCATAATTGCTTTAATGAACTCACACGGTATCTGAAAGTTGCAATGTAAAGCCACTCACTAAAGTAAATTGTGTTCCATATACTGGTTTTCTATGTTTAGTCACAGATTATTATGAATTATTTTGTAATTTTAAGGGGTGGTGAGCATCAGATAAATGATGTATTTTAACTGGCAGCTATCAAGAGAGCAGCATTAAAATTGTTTTCATATTTTTTCTCGTGTAGGCAAATGTCAGAGAGTCGGGCAGCATCAGATCAATAGTACCATCGCAAATGTTAAGAATGCTGCTCTGGATAGTCAAATTGAGGCATGAAAATGGCCAATGGAGATTAAGAAAGATCAAGTAAGCAATTCAGTCCACATACACACCCCAGCAGGAGAAAACTGCTTCCTAAAATAAAACTTCTAGTATTTTAGTACTGTTGACTTTTGTATGTCCCCGGTGATTAAGCTTCTATCACTCACTTTCCCTGCAAGACTATTCTTGTAATCCAATATTTTCCTATGTCAGGAAGTGCCTTAAATTTTCCTTTCTCAGTTTCAATATACAATGCCAGTACTCCACAGGATATTAGCATAATAATTAAGCTGTTGTAAATCATTCTAAATATTCCAAATGAATGCTATCTGCAGCCTTAGAACCAAAAGTTAAACTGTTTTTTATAATAAAAAAATGTATTATATTTTCTCTCATTATACATTATGCAATAGCAATTTAGTGAAGAGATGAACTACTTTAAAACAGAAACTAGGGATATAATGTAATTTTAATTAATATGCTATATATTTTTAATTGGGGTACCATAATAATCCTCTCTTTTCCTTGACTGTTTTGTTACTGTATCCTACACTATTTTACTTTTAGACATTCATCTGGAATAAAGGACATTTCATAATTAAATGCTACATTTAAATTAGTTTTAGGAAAGAATTTTCATACAACTTATTAATTTTATAATCAGAGACAAAGCAGTGCCATCAGTGGGATTTCTGGGCTTTACTCTTTGATTTTAATTCTTTAGTCTCAATCTCAACACATTATGTTAAAAGACAGCCTAAGTGTTAATTTGAGATCAACAATTTACAGAATATTTAGAAATGTATGTCTCCCTCAATTATTCAGTCTCCCTCACTAATACTCTCTCCTTATCTCTCATGCAAAATTTTCTCAATTTTGCCCCATGGATAAGAAACATTTTTCTCTATGTAAATTAGGAAACTTCTGAATACCGTATGTCAGTACTCATGGCCCAAATTATAAATGAGTAAGTGCCTTACAGTAGTATTTCATTTTCCAAGAACATATACTCCAACATTGGGCAAAATAACATTTGGTATTTTGCTGGTTTCTCTCTCAAAAGGTGTTTTGATGTTAACAGTTTGTGTTTATTTTTTTTCCCCTACATCAATGTTAACTCAATTAGCCCATTATGGATGCATTAATGAGAATCTGAACAAGTCCTTATAATTTAATTTCTTGTCTTCTGTGATCTCCAAACCTTAGTTTGCAGGAAAGCTATTTCATTACACCTTTGACTTCAACATAATGCAAACAATATTAAAAATATGTGGCAAACATAATCTGAGCTAAAAAAATATTCCTGCTTGTGTAAAACTTGAGTTATAAAACAAATATGTTACATAAAAGATGACAATTTTTAGGGCAGATACTAGAAGATGATATTAAGTTTTGGAGATGATATGTTATATATATTTTAATTTTTTTTATTGATTTCAGAGAGAGGAAGGAAGAGTGATAGAGACAGAAACATCAATGATGAGAGAGAATCCTCAATTGGCTGCCTCCTGCATGCTCCCTACTGGGGATGGAGCCTGCAACCCAAGCATGTGCCCTGATCAGCATCTGAACTGGTGATCTCCTGGTTGGTTATATAAATATATAATATATGTTATATATTTTATACTCTACCAATATATTCAGTAGAATTTAACAAAGACTTGAAAATTCAAATAGTAATTAAAAAATTAAAAATTATTAGCAATTATTAGTAAATAGTAATTACAAATTATTTTAATAGTAATTTGTCATTTTTGTGAATTTTATAACATTATGAAAGGCAATTGAATAAATCTAGCACTACTACTATTTCATTTATTTTTTGATTCTCAAAGATAATCAGGGTAATATAATGCAAAATTCTCAGAATCCTGACAAAATGATCATTGAGGATTTCACCATTATATAAATTATCAGCATTATTTAGGCAATAATGGTCTTTGGATGAGCAGTAAATAATGACCTTCACATGTAGTTAACTGAACTTAAGGTGTGGTTACTTTTTTTTCTCTCACTTTTCTGCAAAAACATACCCACTGAAGAGTAATAGTAATCACAAATCCAGCAGTCACTCTGTTTCAATCTAATTAAAGTTTACAGTAAACAGACTAACTTTAAAGTATGCATGTATTAGCTACTCATACAGAGTATTTTCTGATAAATTTAAATACATACATAGGGAAACACTTAAAAATAAGAGTAATAATTTTCTATGTTTATTGTTATTCCCAATTTATAAATTAAATTAATACACATTTTATTTTGAATTAATGAACACTAAATTGCCAGAAGTCGTGATTATTGATTTTAAAATTACATTTTCTTTTTCATCAGTGGAAGTATATTAACAGGAGAATTGCTCTATATTATTTTTCATTAAAAGAAATCATATCATGATAATGCTGAGAAGTAAATTAAATCACTTTTCTTAGATTTTCTGTACTATATTAATTAAATTAAGGGGCTCTTATAATTTGAGTGAGAATGTCTAAACAATTTATTCTTATTTGAATAAATTATAAAATTTATAAATGTACATCAAGCTGCTAAATTTTAATTTTTTAAAACAGGAAAACTTATAAAATATAAAATGAATGCATGTCAAAAATTGTTTTATATTAACTAATATAAAATATAAAATGAATGATGTCAACATTGTTTTATATTAACTAATGAGGGAATCAATAAGTTGTTATAATTTGAAGACAACACAGGTACCCAGTCACATATATATTAGATATATACATAAATATTCATAAACAATCAGAAATGCTGAAACAATGTGTGATGAAATGTAGGGGTCAGTAAACTTTTCCTCTAAAGGACTAAATAGCAAATATTTCAGGCTTTGCATGCCACATTTTGTCTTTACATAATCTTATGGTGTGTGTATTTGCATGTGTGTTTACAACTCATTAAAAATTTAGAAACCATTCTTAGCTCACAGGCCATTTTAAAAACAGGCTGTAGCCTGGAATTGGCCTGCAGGTCATAGGTTGATGACCATTGCTTAGAGCAATAAAATGTAATATTTGGACACATTGTAACCATTTAACAAGTGGCAATTCCTTAATATTATTGCCTTTAATTCCCATTGAGAGACTTAAGTGTTTTATTTTACAAATATTTATTGGTGTCATCTTTTGTTAGTATCTTATATAATAAAGAGCTAATATGCAAATGGTTGTCATGCCCTCACACTGTCACACTATAACAGCTCAGATAATCAACACTGGGGAGAGAGGAATGGGGACCAACCAGGCTGCGGCCCGAGAGAGGGACAAGCTGCCCGCCTCACAGTCCTGGGTGCCAGCGGCTGGGGCTGCGCCTACAACTGGCCCAGGAAAGGGACAAGCCGCCTTCCCTGCAATCTCAGGCACATGTGGCTGTGGCCCGGGCAAAGCCGCCTGCCCACAGTCCCCTGTGGCTGTGGCTGGCCCTTGCAAAGCCGGCCCAGGTCCTGGGTGCCTGCCGCCAGCCAGAGAGAGGGAAACTTGGGTCCTGGGTGCCTGTGACCAGCCAGAGGAGGGAATCCTGGGTCCCAGGTGTGGGGCGAGGCAGAGGTGGTTAGGGGTGATCAGGCAGGCAGGCAGGCAAGTGGTTAGGAGTCAGCGGTCCCTGATTGCAAGAGGCAGTCAGATATCCCCCAAGGGGTCCTGGATTGGAGAAGGTGCAGGCCAGGCTCAGGGACCTCTCCCCCCCCCCCCCCCCCCCGTGCACAAATTTCGTGCACTGGGCCTTAGTAGTAAAATTAAATTCAATGCCCAACTTTAACCAAGGCAAATTGTTTCCATCATCAATTGTAGCTAGTAAATCATTCAATCAAATGGGAAGCATTCTGGTTTAACCCATACTGGTGTCTGAGGTCTAGCTTTAATTCTAGGCTCATTAGTGAATTACTAATTTTTATTTCTAAGAACCTAACAACATGAGCTTTTATATTTAAATTGTCAAAGCTCCATAGAAAATATATGTGGCCAACATCCTAAGAAGATAATTGACAGAGGGGAAACAGATGTTTGAGGGGTAGAGGTTTATTTTGAGTTCTTTAAAAAGACTGCAAAGTTCTACAACATTCATATTGTATAAATTATGTGCTGGGCAGAAAACTCCATATATTTTATTCTCTACTTACTGGAATAACTTTTACATCATTTAAAATACATGATTATCAATTCATTCTTTTAAAATAAGGTATTTTCAGTTGATTCTCTTTATTATTTTTCTCAGATATTATACCAATAATTAAAATTGTGTCTCTGGGAAATTTAATTGAATATTTAGTAATTATTGTATTGATTTAAAAATTCAAAAGATAATAGTTTTATTTGTTTATTTTATCCAAATAATTCACAGTAAAATAAAATCTTAAATAAGTATTTTAGTTTAGTCAAACAGATTATTTGATGTTTGGTTTAAAGATAGGGTGTCCCCAAAAATGTATACACAGTTTAACAGTTGATAACACATTTAATTTTCACTCCTTTTCAGGTTTAACTGATTTGAAATAATTGGTGAAGACAGACTAAGCTTTGAACAAAGAAAATTTATCCTAAAGTGCCACTAGACATTTTATGGAGATACATAAAAGATAAAGTTTACAGTATAAAACCAGCAACAGGCAACAGATTGAGAGCTCATAAATACCAAACAAAATGGTTCTGGATGTTTACAATTTCAATACTTCATGTTATCAGTAATGCCTTGACCAAGATAGTCATCAGTTTGAAAATTGGCATTGACAAAAAAAATTATTCAATTTTGTAGATTCCTTTAAATTTTAAAAATGAACTGACTTTATAATCATTCCAAGTATATATACATTTTGGGGGGACACCCTATGTATGGGTAATGAACTAACTCACTGGTCATTGTGGAGGGATTTTTTTATACTGAATACAAAGTCTATTTTGCTATTTATTTAAACCACTTTCCTGTTATTTTGAGGTAGCCACAAGCTCATCACTAATTTTTGTGTGATATTTTCTGGGCTTTAAATAAATTATAATATTACTCAACTTTTTCTCATCTAGGTATGTAAAAGCCAATTCTTTCATGTATCTTCAGGAGTTCATTGACTATAATGCTTAAATCAAGCTTATTTCTTTATATGTACATTATTGACATTTCTATTAATTTTTTGTCTCCAACTAGCAGAACAAAAGCATAAATAGGTCAAACCTTAAATTTATTATTAGCACTGAATTATAAAACCCATCATATGAAATTAACTCAACATCAGATCATTAATAATTCATGCTTTCCAACATCTAAATTAAAAGGAAGAGAGAGAGAGAGAGAGAGAGAGAGAGAGAGAGAGACAGATGGGTATTGTGTAAACCACTTAATCAAGATTACCTATATACCTATGATTGACTTCATGTCCCATAAATGTACAATGACTGTATCACCGATCCAATAAATAACCTTAGTGCAATGTAATGGATGCTGAAACCAAGGGTAAAATAATATTGTACTGGGAATTAAGAGTAAATAAAAAATTATAAAACTGGTTGTAAAAATGGAAACAAAATCATAAATATTCCTTTAATTACTTTATTTATCTAGGAAGTCCACATTTGTTTTAATTATCCCTCACACCAAGAAATTTCTCTGGTAAGGTTTACTTCACAAGTTTCTGAATACACTCTAAAATTTTACATATGAATTTATTCCCCTTTGATGTGTAGTCTCCAATCTTTGTGCTATATGTCCTACAACTATTTACTAAAACCCTAATACAAATTTAGGACAGAATATAAAAACATTTATTGAGCATTTACTTTTCCCTTTGTACTAGATCCAAAGAAACAAGTGAAATGAAAGGCTAAAAGTTCAACATACTGAAGTGCAATGTTCTATGGATCATTTTTAGTTTCCAACACTTGTAGCACATGTCAAAGATGGCTGCTTCCAGCATTTTATAATTTCCACCACCAACAAAAAATGTATCTTCACTGAACGTGATTACACATTGGGTATCACAAAGGCACTTGTGTTATAAAAGGCCAACACACGCAAGCAAAGTTGGACCTGAATTAAAGCCCTGTTGACTTGTATCTAGAACATAGGCACAGAGATAGAATAAAGGCAGATCAAGAAAACAAAGGTTGAAAAAATGCTCCCCAGGAAAATTAGTTTATATGAAGATTTTATTTGATAACTGCTTCACTTAAGTGCAAAGTATACAACTTTTATTCATCTCCATCACCAAACTACTTACAACATCTTGAATTTCTTTGCAATTGGAAAACGTATTGAAGACTAAATAAAGGAACCAGCATCAAAGTAAATGATTTGATAGATGACGATATTGAAATGCCACTGTTTACTTACTAAAAGTATTTTATAGTAATAAAATTATTTAAAGTTTTGGACAATCCTTAAAAGTACAGTAGTCCCCTTCTCTGCAGTTTCACTTTCCATGATTTAATGATTTCAGTTACTCAAGGTCAAATGTGGCCTGAAAATATTAAATGGAAAATTCCATAAATAAATAATTCATGAATTTTAAAGTCATGTAGTTCCAAGTACTGTGATACAATCTGGCCGCTCTGCCCGCATGGGATGTGAATCATCCTTTAGTTGAGCATATCCATACTGTAGATGCTACCTGCCCGTTAGTCACTTAGCAGCTGTCTTGGTTATCAAATGGGACTGCCACATTATTGCAGCGTTTGTGTTCAAGTAACTCTTATTTTACTTAATAACAATCCCGAAGCACAAGGGCAGTGATGATGGCAACTCAGATAGGACAAAAAGTAGCCGTAAAGTGCTACCTTTAAGTGAAAAGGGTAAGTTCTTGATTTAATAAGGAAATAAAAAGGTATGCTGAAGTTGCTCATATCTACAGCAAGAATAAATCTGTGAAATTGTGTAGAAGGAAAAAAAAAAACCTGTGCTAGTTTTGTTGACACACCTCAAACTTCATAATTATAGCTACAGAGCGTGTAATCACTTAGTTAAGAAGGTAAAGGCATTAAATTTGGGGGCGGAAGACATGAACAGAAAAAATGTTCCATTGACAGCAACATGTTGCACCAGAAAGCACTGAGCCTATAGGAAGACTTCAGGAAGGGATCTCCTGAAATGAATGACACCAAGCTTTTTACTGCAGGTAAGGGATGGTTACACAGCTTCAGAAGTAACTTTTGTTAGAGTATACTGTTTGAGCCTCTCTCTACCCCCATCTTCTCGGATCTTGCCACATATTATCTTCCATTTCATCCTTGCCTCTACTCCAACCCACCATTCAGCTTAAATATCACTCCATCAGAAAACTATTCTTAACCCTAAATCAGGGTTAGGTCTTCTGTTGTGTGTTTTATGTTTCTGAGATATCCTTAACTTCTCCTTTGAAATAATTATAAAATCATTGTATTAGTCTGGTTCACCTGAGAAAAAGAGTTAATAGGATGTCTGTAGAGAGAAAAAGAAATTTATTAAAAGGAACTGGCTCACACAATCATGGAGGCTATGAAATCCAAGAACTGTGGTAGGCATGTTGATATCCAGAGACAATGGTGTAGTTTCTTTCTAAGGCCAAAGACCTGAGAATAAGAGAGCTGATGGTATAAGTTTTTGTCTGAAAGTTGGCAGACTTGAGACCCAGTTCAAGTCCAAATGCAGGGTGGAGGGTGGGGTCGGGGGGATGTCCCAGTTCAAAGCAGTCAGGCAAGAGGACTTTGCTCTTACTCATGGACAGATCAGCCTTTTGTTCAATTCAGGCCTTCAATTAATTGGATAAGGCTCACCCACATTAGGAAGAGCAATCTGCCGAAACCGGTTTGGCTCAATGGATAGAGCATCGGCCTGCGGACTGAAAGGTCCAGGGTTCGATTCCGGTCAAGGGCATGTACATTGGTTGCGGGCACACCCCCAGTAGGAGATGTGCAGGAAGCAGCTGGTCGATGATGTCTCTCTCTCATCGATGTTTCTAACTCTCTATCCCTCTCCCTTCCTCTCTGTAAAAAATCAATAAAAAATATATATATATTTAAAAAAAAAAATAGGAAGAGCAATCTAGTTGACTCATTCTACCAATATAAATGATAATGCCATCCAAAACACCAGCACAGACATTCTCAGAATAATCTTTAACCAAATATATGGACATTGCATGGCCCAGTCAAGTTGACATATAAAAATGAAGCATCACCCCAATTATTATTTTTTAATAATAATAATAACAAGAACTATTTCTGGCTTGCTTATCTAATACTACCAGCATCCCAAAATAATTGTTACTCAGTAAAAAAAAAAAAAAAAAAAAAAATTCTTTTGAAGAATAACTGACTAAACACCAATTCAAGAACACTAACTCAATATTTACTTTATTAATAGTGACTTACTATGGCTAAGTGAATATAAGAGCACTCATCTTTTGCCTGAATCTCCATTCACAATGTACTAAGACATCTTTTGAAAACCTTGTCCATTTAGCAAAGCACAGAATTTCTGAACTCATTGTTTGTAATTGTCAAACAATGTTTTCATAATTTTCATTATAAATTCAACTGAGATGAAATGTCATTAGTTTTATGATATAATTCACATATTACATATTTAAATTTTTTATTATATATAAAATTCCTTAAATTGATTCCACATTCCCCCAGACACTTTCTTATTAGCTCTTCCCCAATTCACAGGCAAATTTCTCAGAAAGTTGCCGATGTCTGCTACCTTCATTTCATCATCTACCTCAACCACATTTCAGTCTGACCTCATCTTAGCTTATGCTAAGTTGCCAATGGCACCCCTATGCCACTAAATGTAATGATCAATTTTAAATCTTTATCAAACTTGATCTTTCCATGGCATTGATACTGATACTATTGAGCCTTCAATTCTTTTGGAAATACTCTTCTCCCTCAGCTTTTTGACATCATATTGTCTTCTCATCCCTCTAGTCTCTCCTTTCTGAGTCTCCTATGGAATAATCCTCCCCGTGACTCCTTCTCCTGGCTCCCAACTGTTAGAGGTTCTCCCAGCTTTGTGATAGGTCCTCTTCTAAACTGCATATCCTTTGCTAGCTTTAACCACCACCAATATGAAGATGGCTAGCAGACTTCTATTTCCACCCATGTTCTTCTCCTGTACTTCACACCATCTACCTGACTATGGCATTTCCATTGTGTGTTTCAAAGCCCACCTCATCCTCTGTCTCCTCTAAAGCCTGGTTTTTATTCAGTGTTCCCGATCTTAATGAATGTTAAGCGTGTACTTTCAGTTGTGTAAATGTGAATTCTAAGAACATTTGTTGACACTTCCCACCCCATCATATTTTTACATCTAGAATAATCCTGTTTATTTTCTCTCGTATATATTTCTTAATTTCCTCCACTTCTTGCTCTTTAACTCCCTCTCCCCAATTCCAGGATAACATTACCTCTGGCCTGCATGACTGCAATAATCTATTAACTTTTCTTTCCCCCTGAGTTCATTTCTAGACACTCCAATCTATTATCCATGCTGCAACTAGAGTGACCTTTTCAAAATGGAAGACTAATCATATAGTATTCCCAATGCGTAAAACATTTCAATGAGTTTTCCTTGTATTTAGCTTGAAAAATAAAAGTCTTAACAAACATATGAGTCACTGCATAGTCATACCTTCCTCTACCTTTCCAGATACATCTTTAACTTCTCCCACTCTTTTTCTATCACCTTCTTCCCCATAGCTCTCTAGACACATTGACCTTGTCTCATTTGCTTGAATGTTTCATGTTTTTAATATGACACAGCCTTTTGAAAAATCTCCACTCAAAGCCCTCTGATGTAGGTTACCCCAGTTAACAGATTGCCAAAAGTCTCAGGAAGACTTTCCCTGACTCCCTGACACTAGATGCTCTTAAAGCATTGTGTACCTCTCATTTAGGTTACATGTAATTGTACGTGTTTCATCATTTTATACACGTCTCTTTTTCCAAGTAGATTGCAATGTCCATTGGAGAAACTATAATATCTCTTCTATTCACAGCTGTGTCTACAAATCCACCATGGCACCATCACTAATTAATAAATGATGAAGCTAAATGAACAAAAAATTATTGAGTGCTGATTGTATGCAGGCACCACAGAGGTTACATAAAAATGTGTTGGAGAGAGCCCCTAATCCTAAAAGAGCTTAGTGGGTTTAGGAGATAAACATAAATAGAAGAAAACAGCAAATAATACACTAAGCAATTAACATCTAATTCTATGGCATGAGAAATCACAACATAACTTAAATATTATTTAGAAAGCAATACAAGAAGAAGATGCTTACAGTTAGAATGGTCTAATGACGCTGTATGGATGAAAAGAGTCATGAACTTGACCATAAAAGATAGGAAGGAGTTGACGTTTCTGGGGGAAGATTAGAATGGACCTCTAAAGGCAGGCTAGACTCAGGGATCAAAATCAATGGTGATGCCCTCCCAGTAGTCCTTATAGGGCTCAACCGTTTTGTGGAAATGAAAACAGACTTTAGCCCTAGAATGTGATAAAAGCCAGACTGTGGTATGACAAAAATTTTAATGACTAGAAATTCTAAAACAAAGCTTTGGTATTATATATCTACAAGGTACTAGAAGTATCATTGCTGCGTAACTGAAATGTCAAGGGAAATGTATAAAAATTCAGTGGGTTGGGTTTTGTTTTGTTTTTTTAATTTTAAAGCAGCTTGCAACATTGTAGTCTTATTGGACAGTTTCCCAAATCTCAATGAAGTCTTTAGAATTATAAGCACATAAAACAGGATGTCTTCTTCTTATTTACAATTAAGAACTATTTCATGTTTTCAAGATCCCACATTTCATGCTTAGATTCACCCACAGAATCTTCTTTTAAAGAAAACTGACCCAAAGATGGTTTGCCAACAATCCTTGGAAATTGATCCTTCATTTTGAAAATTGTTTTTCTTGAAATGCTGCCTCTAAAAGAACGAAGTAGCATATTTGGCAATACCAAACACAAACATATTACTTTATCTGTGAAATCATCCTGTTGCAATAGAAGATTTAAGAAATTCACAGCCTCTTTCATAGAATTTCCTACATGGATGTGCTAACGTAAATATCAATGCTACGGTTATTGATGGCAATTTCGTGGCTGTGCATCACTAACAAATATCATGAGATCTCCAAATCACAATGGCATCTAGGCTGGAAAAGATTCAATGTTAAAAAAACAGATTTTTATTTAATATGATGATTTCTTATCAAATTAACATACCACATAGTTTTAAGAGTCAAATGTTTCCACAAGACTTGTTTTGAAAAAGATCAGTTATCTCTCCTCCCCGACCACCCTCCCTGCTTCCTGTTCCCAGAGACATCCACTTAATTGCTTCATTTCAGATTTAGGTTTTAGTGATTGACTTCCAGTTATGGAAGCTAAGAATCACATTCTTGTTCAATCTCCTTCCTCCACCTGGGCCCAACCATGTTAACATCCTCCTAATGTAGGCATATCAAAATTTTGTCTAGACACATATTCAATGTGTTTTTTACATGCACACCAATTCAATCCTGAGTCATATGATACATGGTGTCATTCTCTTTCCGGCACAATCTGTTTTTCCTGCAGTTAATAATTTTTTTTATAGCTTGCTTATTTTTCTTTCTATCACTAGTTGAAATCCAAACTCTCTGCCAATCATTTAATCCCTCTTAAAGAATTGAAACACATTTAGTATTTCATCTACTTCATCTTTATGGAGTAATCATTTATGTACCCTTCTGTTCGCTCCAGTCTAAATAAAGAGAACAGCTATGGTAGAATCTCTCTTCTTGGGGAAGTCTCTTTACTTATCTCTTCAATTAAATCCAATGTTCACTGGATCTTTTGTCTTCCTCTTTCTTCTTTATTCACACATTTTCCTGGAATATATACTTCAATGACTTTCTAAGGAAGTATGCTAAGAGGTAAATACCATGGTATTTTTAGTCATTTCATATCTTAACATAGTTTATCCTTTCTATGTATATTTGATATAAAGTCCTCCTTTGGTACTAATTTTCCCTCAAAATTTGGAAATCAGTTATCCATTATCTTTAAGATTCCATTAATGTTGTTTAAAATTCTAATTCTATTTTTATTACCTGGTCATTATTATAAAATCTTGTTTCTTGAAAATTGTTGCATATTTCCCCCCAATGTTCTAAAGTTTCCTGACAATTGTCCCAGTGCAGATCTCATTTTACTCATCATTCTTGCTACTCAGTAGAATGTCTCAATCTGAACACATGTCCTTCAGTTCTGACAAATATTCTTTAGTTATTGCTTTGTTTATTTTCTCCCCTATTTTTTCTTTAATTTTCTTTATCTGAAATGGTCCTTTAATTTTCTTGCTTTTCTTTCTTATACCTATCTTATTTTTGGAGGAGAGATTTCCTCAGGTTTATCTTATAAAGCATTTTTTTTTTACTTCCATGATCATATTTTTTATTTCCAAAAGTACTTTCTTTTCAAATATAAAACTATAACAGCACTGTGTCCTTGCATCATAAAAGCGATATCTTCTCTTATCTATTTATTTTTTTTAATCTTTCTTTTCATGCAGGGTCTCAATTTCCTCAAAACGTTTTTTTTTGTTTGTTTGGTTTTTGTTTTTTTTTGTTTTTTTTTTTGTATAATTCTGTCTTGGGCTCTAACAGAAGATAATTTTCTTCATTGCTTGGTGATTCTGATTGCCTGCTCATGATGAAAAGTGGGTGCTTACCAGCTGATTGGAAATTCAATGCCCATGATAAGGGATTTTTTTTATTGTTGGGTGCATGATAAGGTAGTCTGGCTGGGGAAGTTGGATAAAAAATCCAAATGCTATAATCTTTGGTTTCTTTCTCTCTTAATCTAGTTAAATTCCATGAAGAAGATCTTTTCAATCTTCCATCTGGGGGGTGGGAGTCTGACTGCCAGTATTCTGGGGGACAAACAGTGTAAAAATCTAGAGGAGCTCAACTTTTCATATGTAATCTTCCATTTAATACCTACAGTGTTCAATACAATATCCTTACCCTCCACTACACACCTTTGCCGCAATCTCTCCATTCAACCTTTTTCAGAAAAGACATTTCCTGTCTTTGGTCAAGGTGAGGAGGAAAAATTGCCTAGCTACACATAATGGTAGAATGGATAAAGGTGACAAAATGCTTCCTTTTTATGAGTTTTCAACCAATCTTCCCTTTTTAGCACCAGCCTCATACACTTTTCCAAAAGTAACTGTAGTAGCCAATTTTTATGGCTTTTGGAGGTTCTGTGGTATAAATAGTTTTGTTTGTTAGAATTTGTCACTGCTGATTTATGATGCAGCTTTCCGGAATCTGCTAAGTCAGTTACCATTCACCCATTTGCTTTCTAGCTTCTAATCTTAGATGTTGTCTATGTTTCCCTCTCACTGCTTTTGTGGATATATGTTTTTTTTATAAAATTCCATTTAATATTATAATAGCAGGGTGTCAGGATAGTGGGTGCAAATATATGTGCCCAATCTGCCATCTCTATCACTCCTGATTAACTCTCTACTCTTCTGTATTAATAAACATTTTTCAATGCTCTTGTGAGGATCATATGAAACTAGAGGCCCAGTGCATGAAATTTGTGCATGGATAGGGTCCCTAGTGGCTGCTGGCTGCGGCCTCCCTTCACACCCACCTTGGCCTGGCACCGCCCGCTCACCTGCTCCACCATCCCACCATGTTCCCACTCTAATTGGGGCCCATCAGGGCCGGCAGCACCTCCACTGCTGCCGGTTGCCAGTGTCGCATCACTGAGGCTCACCATGTTCTGCACCGCCCCCTGGTGGTCAGTGTACATCTAAGTCCTGGTCGGTCGAACTCCCGCCCATGGGGACAATTTGCATATTAGCCTTTTATTATATAAGATAATGCTTTACAAATGCCAATCAATGGGCCTGGCATTATATAATAGGCATTCAATCAATATTTATTGTCCCTTCATTTTGAAACATTGACAGTCATCTCCTCTGCCCTATTCTCCTCCTGGCTGTCCCATTTATTCTCACTCTATTGATAAAGATACTGAGATTCAGAGGGATTCATAATGAATTATCAAGGGCATACTCAAACCAATAATGTCAGAGAGACTTAAATGTGTCCCTTTCTGTACATATAAATCACTCTCTTTTGGTCTGAACCCTCATATGTAAAGATATTAATATTCTTTTTTGAAAAATTTGGCATGTCATTTTCTCTAACAGGTGAATAAACTATAGCCATGAAACAAGATTATGCAAATAGCCAAAATTGCTTAATTTTAAAGGAACTATAATTGATTAGGCATGACAACAAATAGCATAGTAACAATGTCCACAGCTAGCCATAGATCGGCAGTAGTTACCCTAAACAACTCTCAGAATTTGCACACTTCTCCATAAGCCAAGTAGGAATATAATAATTTTTAAGAAGATGATATCCTCTAAGACAAGGTGCTCCATTCTGGGTTACCCATCACCAGTCTACATTTTGGAGTTGAACAGATTGGGTGAGTCTAGCTGAGGCACTTCACAAAATAAGCTTCCAGAAGACTTCAGACCATCTGATACAACAGGTCCTGCTGGAACCTAGATTAATGTTCTCAGGTGATCTGAGGTGGGTCCAAGTTTAGAAATCACTGTAGTAGAGCACATGTTACCTACAGAGCAGAAACATTGGGTTATGCTCTTAATGGATCCGTGAACAGTCTCAAGAAATGTTTTTGGAAGTTTCTATTATAGCTTTCTATTTGGGTGGCTCCAAAAGATCATTTGAGTGAATTTTCTTCTTGATAATACAACTCAGAGCACATTCCCTAGCCCTGGATGATTGGACAAAGACTAGATTGAAGTGGCAAAGAAGGCACTCAAGGTTTTTCAGAACTACCATATTCTGCCGGGAGCCGGTCCATCCTTGCTGCTTGACACAGTCGCTGCAGGAAAGAAACATCTGCACAGCATATGTTTCAAGGGACCTGGCATATATAGCATATTGTTCTTAATATGTTTGCTCTCTTTAGCGCCATGTGTTTTAACCAAGGTCACCTCTCCGAGAAAGGTTGTTTCCCCAGGTGGGGATTTTTCCCTGAGGTTAGGGAGGGGATACAACCCCTTAATTAAGTGCCAGGCGGGTAGTTAAGCTACATAATCTTTACTCCCTGGAATGGAGATAAGAAACGCCCTAACCTTTGTAATAGAAATTGACAGGATTAAAATCGGCTGGTATAAATATAGATGTAACAAGACAATAAACATCAGATCCTGATCAGTTCCTAACCAGAACTCCGACCAGAACTTTGGCTGGAGATCCTGGCTAGAGGTCCTGACTAGGCTGCTGATCAACTGAAGGCTGTCTTCGTGTCATTCCTTCTTCGCCGACTCCGTCCACACCTTTGGGGACCCCTGGACCCGCTGGGATTGGACCCCAGCAATATTCTATAGCAGCTTTTCAAGCTAACACAAATACTGCGTGCTCTCAGTCCACTGATAAATTAGTTAACAACTTTACTCTGACACCTAAAAATTAAATAGAGAATGTTAACTGCTGGAGACACTCCTTGGATAAAATATGTTGGTCTTCCAAGGTAAGTACTATCATCTAGAGACATTGCATGTAACCAAACTTTTACATAATTTTATAGCTGTAGAAATTACACTTAGTGAGGTGTTCATGAGGAAACAAAGAAATTGATGAACTCTTCATTTGCAAAAATAAGGAATTTTACCTGAACTGGAGAGAGCAGACAGGTCTATATCAATATGCTCATGGGTATTTTTCTTATGAATTCAACTTTCTTATAAATTCTTGTGAATTTAGCATAAGATCCATATGGTGTATTTACAGATGTTAAGCTCTAAATGAATGCTTCAAATAGAATCACAGAATTTTATTGCCAAAAAGAACTAAAGATTATGCTATCTACTACAAAATCCTCACTTTATTGGCAAATAAACTGAGGCTTAGAAAACCTAAATGTTTTATCTATAGTCATACATCTAGTTGTTGACATCACAACTAGATCTAATGTCTGGAGGAATTTATTTTCACCACACCACTCTTCCTAAATTGCGTTTTTAAAAAACATGAGCATCCCCCAAAAGGTTACTAAGTGTTTTTTTTGGGGGGGGGGGAGATATACAACTTTGAGTAAATATATTTTGAGTTTAGACAAGAGTAACTGTGAACAGTCTTTCCTAAGTATTTGACCAGGCACAATTCTAACCATAATGCCTATTACAATTTCACAGGAAACACTTTGGAAAACCACCTTAATCCTTTGTGGCTGAACTTCGTCAGCATTATATGTAATTGCCCTCATAGAGACTATGGTGCTAAATCATGTTAACCTGAAGCAGACATTTTTTTCTTACTGTTTGGACACTATTATCCAACTTCACTGGAGAATAGAGAAGCTATGTACCAGAGTTTAGAAGATATTAGAACAGTCTGCCCTAAAGAGCTGTAGCAAGACAGTTCCTTTGGGGAATGTTTTTATAGTTTCCATTTCTAACTGAGTTTTCTGTTGCAATCTGCAGGGGCTGTTACATTTGTGTATGAGATCAGGAACTATGCAGTTACATTATTGTAACCACTTTGGAAATTCTTGACCTTGATCTATACAGAATATTTCTACACTTGCTTTAACTGTGCTATTATTACTCCCATTCCCCCTTATCTTTATCTTTCCTTTAATGTGCCTTCGGTTCCTCAGATAAAAGGGTTATCAGAAGTACAAAGTGTTGTATTATTACTGCAACCATAAAACCTTCTCTTCAGTTCATCAGTAGAAGTTTAGCCCATTGACTAGAATGGTACAAAATTTTTGATGTATTCCACCAACATATTTCTGAGGACTTATAAAAATTTTGAAGGACATCTATAGAACTATGCTCTGTCTTTTCAATGCTCAAATGCCAGTTTCTAAAATTATATGTTTAGATTCTCTAGAGACACTTTAAATGTAGCGTTTACCCCCTTTTTCCTGAGAGGAATAGGAATAATTATGTCCATCAGTCTTCTTTCTAACAGCAGTGTGACAAATGGTAAGAGTTGTCTGATTTTTCGTGACCTCGTCCTTGCAATGGATAAAGGTAATGACATTTACCTGAGAAGAATGTTGTGAGGGAAAATGAAAGGCAGATTTTCATGAGGTAATAAACTCTTTATCGACAGATTGATAAACAGTCTGATTATTTTCTCATGTACGGCAAAAGAGCCTTCAAGAAAAACACTTAAAGGCATTATATGTCCCAAAATGTGGAAAGGAGAATGTTCCCGAGATGCTGTAGCCAGGTAGTCACGTGGCAGTCCAGAACTTTCAGCACAGCAGAGGCGTGTAGAGTAGAACCACAGTCCCATGACCCAGCCCTAGAGCTTCATTGCCTTTATCTTTGTCACCCAGCAACAATGCCGTGGCTTTGCCATGTTTCGGGCCTCTAAGATCTTAGTATATATTGAAAAAGAGCTGGTGGGGTTTGACAAGAGAAATACCAATACACAGAAAAATAGAGGGGTTAAGACTAGAGACCAATGAAAACACACATCTATTCGCCAAGTAGAGCTGCATGCGTTAGAGTCTGGAAACTGGAAATGCATGTAGTATTTACTAGTCACAAGCGGTAAGCAGCATACAGATACCAAGATTATGGGGACAGCGGCAGGGGAAGAAGCCTCAACAGCCAGGATTTTTATTAGAGAAAAAAAATTCCCTGCCCAACTCCCTGATAGAATGTGGTAGAGGAAGTCATATTAAAAAAGGTTCCCATTTCAAAGCTCCCTGCTTGCTCTTTATGCTGCTAAAGGTGAAGACAGAAGCTTTTTCTTTTCTTTTTTCTTTTCTTTTCTTTTACTTTTAATTTCTTATTTTTTAATGAAATACCTAGACAATCCTTTTTGGTTGTGAAAGATAAAATTGGCCTGGATGGAAAACTTACTATTTTTTTGTATAACAGATGTTTCTGAGTTTTCTTCTGATGGCCTCCGGAAAGGGACCCCAGAGAAACAGAGTGGCAGGAGAAATGGTATCTTAAAAGGGAGAAGAACAAACAGCAGAAAACAGAGGCTATAAAATGGGGGAATGGTGTAGTAAATATCTGCTTGTTTTGCAGGCTCAATGCCCCATCTCTCTTTTGTTTCTTAATCTCTCCTACACAGGACATGATCCTAGTGGAGTCTTTTAGAACAATTCTCTCGTCCTCTCCACTTCTTGCTGCTACTATTACACACACACACACACACACACACACACACACACACACACACGTCACAGGCCAAATTAACATAAACCATAGTGACTAGCAATTGGCCCAAATTGTAATTTGATATATTGAGATCAATACACTTAATTCTTGGTACACTAACTTATATTCAAATTCCTCCAGACACCGCTCCTTTACCCTCTATTTTTTTTTTATGACTGCATGGTTATTTAAGGAAGCTTCTAATCTAGGCTGCACATAACTTATTGTCCCACCGCAGCTAGTAAGTAATCTGAAGAGTTATATCTTTTCATCAGTAAAAATGTATTCTCCTCAACATTTTTCTCCAATAGTGTTAGCACCCATTGATGGTCCTTTGTATGTGCTTTTTAAAAGATATCTCTTCAGTTTTTGCTTTTAATTTAACATTTCTCTTTTTCCAAATTCTGTCCAAAATCCTGAACATAATAGAGGCTATCTAATAGAGTATGCTGATTTTTCTTTAGAAAAACAGCTCTATAAGGCTTTTTAAGAGTTGTGAAAAAGCTCCTTCTCCCAGATCAGTATTTTTAAATGTTGATTTAATCTAATTCAAGGAACTATCTGGACGTTCTGTTAGAAAACATAACTGTTTTCCTGGGATACCAAAGAATTGAATTTCAGCTGATTTGCCAGTTGAAGAACTAGGGTAGCCTGCCTACACTTCCCTGTGTAGGTCTCCAAGACTCCCTGACTCTACCTCTGCATGAGTTCCCAGTTCCCAGTGAAACCTGAGGTCCTTCTGAGCACACAGGGGAATGTGATGACTTGGGTCCTATGTCTTTCAGCACATGTCAATCAGCATCAAAACAAAAGAAAAATTCTTAATAATTTCAACATTTGGTTTAAAAAAATCTCAGATGAAGAATGTTATGTCGAACTTAATCAGTAATTATTAGACTGTGAACTGTAAAAGCTTTATTAATTATTGTTCTCAAAGACTCTACATAAAATGATTTGAATAGAAATAATATTCCTCCCACATGTAATTTTTTCTTCAGACACAATATTCTTATTTTGTCATTTTTAACACCAGTTTAAAAGGTGTAATTTTCTTTTTTTTAATTTTTAAAATGTGTTTTATTGATTTCAGAAAGAAAGAAAGGGAGAGGGAGAGAGGGAGAAACATTGATAGGTTGCCTCCTGGACACACCCTACTGGGGATCAAGTCCGAAACCCGGGCATCGGCATGGCATGTGCCCTGACAGGGAATCAAACTGGCCACCTCTAGGTGCATGGCACAACCTCAGCCAACGGAACCACACCAGCCAGGGCAAAAATGTGTAATTTTCATAAAAAACATAATTCCTACTATGGCATAATGCAAGAAGTCTGTTAAAATTTTTATCACCTCATGACTTACACATATATCTGTGCAATGGTTCATTTTGCCCCCATTCTTTAATAAAACTACTCTTTCCCTCAGTGCATCTTTTAAAGATACTAATATTCACATTTCATGATATTGTGGGGGGAAATCCAATATAGAATCAAGCTTAAATTTAGCATTCTGGAATCCTAGTCTTTTGCACCTCATTTGTTTTCTCCAGTCTCACTTTTTCTTATTCCCCCAAAACATGTTGATTCTTATTCAGACAGTCCACATTACCACACTGATAGGCAGTTACAGAGGCAATGCAAGAGGGTTCCAGAAACTAGTGAAGTTGAAACATCAGGAATTCTCACTTGCACGAGCCATGAAAGAGATTGTTCTAACTTTGTTTTCATAACAACTTTATTGTATTTTCCCTAAAGAGAACAAAATAAAGGACCCTCCCACCATATGTTAAATACATTAATGCCATTCTTTTATTTTAACACTAGAGGCCCGGTGCACAAAAATTTGTGCACTCGGGGCGGGGGGGGGGGGGGGGGGGGTCCCTCAGCCCGGCCTGTGCCCTCTCGCAGTCTGGGACCCCTCAGGAGATAACGACCTGCTGGCTTAGGCCTGCTCCTGGGTGGCAGAGGGCAGGCCCAATCCCTAGGTGCAGCCCCTGGTCGGGCTCAGAGCAGGGCTGATTGGGGAGTTGGGGCGCCGCCCCCTGTCATGCACAGAGCAGGGCGGATTGGGAGGTTGTGATGCCACCCTCAGTCACGCTCAGGGTAGGGCCGATTGGGGGGTTGGGGCACCGCCCCCTGTCACACTCAAGGCAGGGTCGAATGGGAGGTTGCGGCGCCACCCCCTGTCACGCACAGAGCAGGGCCCATCAGGGGGTTGGGGAGCTCCCCCCTGTCACGCACAGAGCAGGGCCCATCAGGGGTTTGGGGAGCTCCCCCCCTGTCACGCACAGAGTAGGGCTGATAGGGGAGTTAGGGCACCACCCCCTGTCACACACAGAGCAGGGAGGATCGGGGGTTGGGGCGCCGCCACTGTCACACTCAGGGCAGGGCCTATGGGGAGGTTATGGCTCTACCCTGTCACACACAGAGCAGGGCCTGTGGGGGGGGGGGGGGTGACGATTGGGGCGCCACACCCTGTCACACACAGAGCTGCAGGGCGATCAGGGGGTTTGGGCGCTGCCTCCTGTCACACTGATCCGGTGCCAGGAGGCCTTGCGGCTCCGCTGATCCCGGTGCTAGGAGGCATATTACCCTTTTACTATATAGGATAGAGGCCTGGGGGCCGGCTGGTTTGCCCTGAAGGGTGTCCTGGATCAGGGTGGGTGTCCCCACTGGGGTGCCTGGCCAGCCTGGATGAGGGAATGATGGCTGTTTGCAGCTGGTCACACACCCTTCAGGGTGGGGGTTCCCACTGGGGTGCCTGGCCAGTCTGGGTGAGGGGATGAGGGTTGCTTTCAGGCTGGCGGTTGTTGACTGAAGCTCCCAACCACTCCTTTTTTTCTTTCTTTCTTTTTTTTTTTTTTTTATTCTGGGCCAGCTTTAGCTCTGGCTGTAGCTCTGAGGCTTCTGCTGCTGAAAGCAGGTATCTGGTTTGTTTGGGTTCTATAATCGAAACAATGTATAACTCCAGCTCTGAGATCCCGGCTGGCTGAAAGCTGGTTTCTGGTGTTTTGTTTAGCTTCTATATTTGTTACAAAGTTTCTTAGAGTTGCAGCTCAGAGGCTGGCAAGTCAGGCGGGGAACATTGGAGTGTGCAGTCACTGGAGCAAGCAAGCCTCATGTTCGCTTCCAGCTGCCTGGCTGCCGGCCGCCATCTTGGCTGACAGTTAATTTGCATAAGGATATGCTGATTAGCCAATGGGAAGGGTAGTGGTCGTACGCTAATTACCATGTTTCTCTTTTATTAGTGTAGATAGTACCCCAGTTTTTGTGTTCCCTTCTTTCTTGTGACTTTTCTCTGAATATTTAAGTCTCTTCTTTTTTTAAAAAAAATTTTAAATTCTTTATTGTTTAAAGTATTACATAAGTCTCCTTTTTCCCCTATTAATTACACCCCGGCTTCCCCCAGCCCCAGCACATGCCCTCACCCCCCCCCCCCCACTAGTCTGTGTCTATTGGTTATGCTCATATGCATGCATACAAGTCCTTTGGTTGATCTCTTACCCCCTGACCCCACACTTTCCTTCATAGGATGGACAGTCTGCTTGAAGCTTCTATAACTCGAGTTCTATTTTTATTCATCAGATTATGTTGTTCATTATATTCCACAAATGAGTAAGATTCTGTGATATTTATCTTTCTCTGACTGGCTTATTTCACTTAGCATAATGCTTTCTAGTCCCATCCATGAGTAAGAATTCCTTCTTTTTTACAGCAGCATAGTATTCCATTGTGTAGATATACCACAGTTTTTTAATCCACTCATCTGCTGATGGGCACTTAGGCTGTTTCCAAATCTTACCTATTGTAAATTGTGCTGCTATCAGCATAGGGGTGCATATATCCTTTCTAAGTGGTGTTTCTAGTTTCTTGAAATATATTCCTAGAAGTGGGATTACTGAGTCAAATGGAAGTTCCATTTTCAAATTTTTAAGGAAACTCCATACTGTCTTCCATAGTGGCTGCACCAGTCTGCATTCCCCCCAGCAGTGCAAGAGGGTTCCTTTTTCTCCGCATCCTCCCCAGCACTTGTCGTTTGTTGAATTTTTGATGATAGCCATTCTGACAGGTGTGAGATGGTACCTCATTGTTGTTTTGATTTGCATCTCTCAGATGATTAGTGACTTTGAGCATGTTTTCATATGTCTCTTGGCTTTCTGTATGTCTTCTTTTGAAAAGTGACTATTGAGGTCCTTTGCCCATTTTTTATTGGGTTATTTATCTTCTTTTTGCTAAGTTGTATGAGTTCCCTATACATTTTGGAGTTTAAGCCCTTATCAGAGATAACATTGGCAAATATATTCTCCCATGCAGTGGGTTTTCTTGTTGTTTTGTTGATGGTTTCTTTTGCTGTGCAGCAGCTTTTTATTTTGATGTAGTCCCATTTGTTTATTTTCCTTTTAGTTTCCATTGCCCTAGGAGTGGTATCAGTGAAGAAATTGCTTCAGCATATGTCTGAGATTTTGCTGCCTTTGGATTCCTTTCATATTTTTATGGTTTCCCGTGTTACATTTAAGTCCTTTATCCATTTTGAGTTTATTTTTGTATGTGGTGTAAGTTGGTGGTCTAGTTTCATTTTTTTGCATGTGTCTGAGCAAATTTCCCAACACCATTTATTGAAGAGACTGTCTTGACTCCATTTTATGCTCTTGCCTTCTTTCTCAAATATTAATTGAGCATAATGGCTTAAGTTGATCTCTGGGTCCTCTGTTCTATTCCATTGGTCTATATGTCTGTTCATGTGCCAGTACCAGGCAGTTTTGAGAACAGTGGCTTTGTAGTATAGCTTGATATCTGGTATTGTGATCCCTCCAACTTTGTTCTTCTTTCTCAAGATTGATGTGGCTATTCGGGCTCTGTTTTTATACTAGATGAATTTTTGGAGAGTTTTTTCTAGGTCTTTTAAGTATGCTGTTGGTATTTTAATGGGGATTGCATTGAATCTATAGATTGCTTTGGGCAGTAGGAACATTTTAATGATGTTGATTCTACCAATCCATGAGCACGGTATATTCTTCCATTTGTTTATGTCTTCCTCTATCTCTTTTTTCAGCATCCTGTAAGTTCCTGAGTACAGGTCCTTTACCTCCTTGGTTAAATTTATTCCTAGGTACCTTAATTTTTGTGTTGCAATTATAAATGGGATTGTTTTTTAGTTTCTTTTTCTGTGAGTTTGTTATTCATGTATAAAATAATATAGATTTCTGTGTGTTAATTTTGTATCCTGCTACATTGCCAAATTCATTTATTAAGTGTAGTAGTATTTTGATGGAGCCTTTAGGGTTTTCTATGTATAATATCATGTCATCTGTGAATAATGACAATTTTACTTCTTCTTTTCCAATTTGGATGACTTTTATTTTTTCTTCTTGTCTGACTAGCACTTACAATATCATATCAAACAGGAGTAGTGAAAATGGGCATCCCTGTCTTGTTCCTGTCCTTAGAGGAAATGGTTTTAGTATTTTCCCATTGAGTATGATGTTAGCTATAGGTTTGTAATATAAGGCTTTTATTATGTTGAGGTATGATGGCTCTGTTCCCAATTTGCTGAGGGTTTTTATCAGGAAAGGGTGTTGGATTTTGTCAAATGCCTTTTCTGCATCAATTGATATGATTATGTGATTGTTGTTTCTCAATTTGTTTATGTTTATTTATTTGTGGATATTTTACCATCCTTGCATCCCTGGAATAAATTCCACTTGGTCATGGTGTATGATCTTTCTAATGTATTGCTGAATCTGATTTGCTAGAATTTTGTTGAAGATTTTAGCATCTATTTCATCAGGGATATTGCCTGTAATTCTCTTTCTTTCTGGTGTCATTATCTGGTTTTGTGATTAGGGTAATGCTGGCTTCATAGAAAGAGCTAGGAAGTATGCCTTCCTCTTGAATTTTTTGGAATAGTCTGAGAAGGATAAGTTTTAGTTCTTCTTTGAATGTTTGGTAAAACTCTCCTGTGAAGATATCTGGCCTTGGGCTTTTGTTTGCTGGAAGCTTTTTGATGACTGCTTCAATTTCCTCTTTAGTTATCGGCCAATTGAGATTTTTTGATTCTTCTTGATTGAGTTCTATAAGGTCATATTTTTGTAGGAATACGTCAATTTCCTCTAGGTTGTTTTGTTTGTTGAAATAAACTTGTTCATAGAATTTTTTTACAATCTTTTGTATTTCTATGGGGTTTACTGTTATTTTGCCTCTTTCATTTCTGATTTTGTTTATTTAGATCCTCTCTCTTTGCTTCTTAGTGAGCCTGGCTAGAGGTTCATCAATCTTGTTTATCCTTTCAAAGAACCAGCTCTTGGTTTCATTGATCTTTTGTAATTTTTTTTTTTTTGGTCTCTATGTCACTTATTTCTGCTCTGATCTTTATTATCTCCTTTCTTCTGCTTACTCTGGGCTGTTCTTCTTGCTCTCTTTTCAATTCTTTAAGTTGTAGAGTTAGATAATTTATTACCAGTTTTTCTTTTTTTTTTTAATTAAATCTTTATTGTTCAGATTATTACATTTGTTCCTCTTTTTTCCCCCCATAACTCCCTTCCTTCCAGCTCCCACTCCGCCCTCCGCCCTCACTCCCCACCCACTATGTTCATCCATAGGTGCACGATTTTTGTCCAGTCTCTTCCCGCCTCTCCCACACCCCTTTTCCCCCCAAGAATAGTCAGTCCATTCCCTTTCTATGTCCCCAATTCTATTATAATCACCAGTTCATTCTGTACATCAGGCTATTTATTCACTTGATTCTTAGATTCATTTGTTGATAGATGCATATTTGTTGTTCATAGTTTGTATCTTTACCTTTTTCTTCTTCTTCCTCTTCTTAAAGGATACCTTTCAGCATTTCATATAATACTGGTTTGGTGGTGATGAACTCCTTTAGCTTTTCCTTATCTGTGAAGCTCTTTATCTGACCTTCAATTCTGAATGATAGCTTTGCTGGATAAAGTACTCTTGGTTGTAGGTTCTTGGTATTCATCACTTTGAATATTTCTTGCCACTCCCTTCTGGCCTGCAAAGTTTCTGTTCAGAAATCAGCTGACAGTCGTATGGGTATTCCCTTGTAGGTAACTGAGTTTCTTTCTCTTGCTGCTTTTAAGATTCTCTCTTTGTCTTTTGGTCTTGGCATTTTAATGATGATGTGTCTTGGTGTGGTCCTCTTTGGATTCCTTTTGTTTGGGGTTCTCTGCGCTTCCTGGACTTGGAAGTCCATTTCTTTCACCAGGTGGGGGAAGTTTTCTGTCATTATTTCTTCAAATAGGTTTTCAATATCTTGCTCTCTCTCATCTTCTGGTACCCCTATCATTCTGATGTTGGTATGTTTGAAGCTGTCCCAGAGGCTCCTTACACTATCTTCGTATTTTTGGGTTCTTTTTCATTTTGCTTTTCTGGTTGGGTGTTTCTCGCTTCTTTGCATTTCAAATCTTTGACTTGAATCTTGCGCTCCTCTGGTTTGCTGTTGGGAGTCTGTATAATATTCTTTATTTCAGTCAGTGTATGCTTACTTTCTAGATGGTCCTTTATCACACCATCGAGGGTCTCATTAGATTTCCTGTACATCTCATCAAGTTTATCGACAGACTCTAGAAGCCTCTTGAGAGACCTCAAAAGTGTGGTTCTGAACTCAATATCCTCCCTTGATAGTTTTGTCCTGTTTCTTTGTCTCTGCATTTTTTACGCTTTCTTGGTACACCCCCTAGTGGTCTTTGTGCGCAGTCTTGTTGTAGTAAAGCCTTGATTGTTATAGTTAATCCTAGAGGGATTTGACCTCCAGGCCGACTGGCTGTGATAATCAGCTGTGTTTGCAGTGGAGGAACTTGTGTCCTCTAGGGAGGTGCTAATCTAGCCTTTGCCTGAGGCTATCCAGCAAATGCCTCTGTGCAGGGCTTGGGCAGGGCGGGTCCCACGGGATCAACAGGGCAGAGGAGGGAGCAGTTATGGCTGCTCTCAGTCCGTCCCCAGGGGCTCTGCCTCTCTGTCCCAGCAACAGCTGCAAACCTCGGAGGGACCGTAGCCAGACAGTCCCGCTTTTCCCGTTTGAGTCTGAGTCCCTAGAGACTCGCCCGGATCTGGAGCTCAGAGTCTGAGGCTCCCTCCAGATTGAAACAGACAACCACGCCCTCAGCCACCAGCCCTCGCCGCGTGCACTCCGCACCTTAGTATTTTACTTCAGCACTGCGCCTCCTCTGATTCTCGGTTCCTCCTAGTTGTAGAACTTCCATTCAGCCAGCCTTCCTGTGGTTCTGGATGTTGTCCATTCCGTCTTTTAGTTGTATTTTTGAAGTGGTTGTTCAAGGCAGCAAACTCCGGCGTTAACCTATGCCGCCATCTTGGTTTCTCTCCCCAGTTTTTCTTTTTTTGAGTTAGACCTGTAATGCTATAAACTTCCCTCCCAGGACTGCTTTCACTGTGTCCCAATAGGTTTTGGATTGTTGTGTTTTCATTGTCATTCATTTTCAGGATGTTTTTAATTTTTTCTTTGATCTCTTTGGTAACCCAATCATTGTTTAATAACATGCTATTTAGCCTCCCAGTGTTGGATTGCTTTTACTGTAGTTGATTTCTAATATTATGTTATTGTGGTCTGAGAAGATGCTTGATATGATTTCAATCTTCTTGAATTTGAAAAGACTTTGTCTGTGACCCAATATGTGGTCTATCTTTGAAAATGTCCCATGTTCACTTGAGAAGAATGTATATTATATGGCTTTGGGATGAAATGTTCTGAAGATGTCAAATAAGTCCTTAGGATAGCTATTTCTTTGCTGATTTTTTGTCTAGAGGATTTATCCAGTGATGTCAGTGGGGTATTAAAGCCCCCTCTTATGATCATATTGCTTGTGATCTCTCCCTTGATATCTTCCAGAAGTTTTTTATGTATTTGGGTGCTCCTGCATTTGGTGCATATATGTTTACCAGAGTTATATCCTCTTATTGTATCAATCCCTATAGTATTATGAAGTGGCCTTCCTTATCTCTTTCTATGGCTTTCACTTTGAGGTCTATTTTGTCAGTTATAACTATTGGTACCCAGGATTCTTTCATTTCCATTTGCCTGAAAGATATTTTTCTATATCTTCACTATCAGTCTTTGTGAGTCTCTTGTTCTGAGTTGGGTCCTTGTAGATAGCAAACATATGGGCCACGTTTTTTATCCATTCAGTCATTCAATGTCTTTTGATTGGAACATTTAATCCATTTATGTTTAAAATCATTATTGATATGTGCTTGTTTGTATCCATTTTTATTTTTTGTGCCTATGTTCCGTCTTTCCTTTTTTTTCTTCTTCTTCTTTTTACAACAGTCCCTTTAGCATTTCTTGCATTGCTGGCTGGGTAGTGATAAACTCTCTTAACCTTTTTTTGTCTGTGAAGCTCCTGATTTCCCCTTCAAGTTTGAATGATAGCCTTGCTAGATAGAATATTCTTGGATTCAGTCCCTTGCTTTGCATCACTTTGTATACTTTCTTCCATTCCTTTCTGGCCTGATGTGTTTCTGTTGAGAAATCATATGATAATCTAATGGGAGATCCCTTGTAGGTAACTTTCTGTCTCTCTCTTGCAGCTTTTAAGATTTTCTCTTTGTCATTAATGTTTGCCATTATAATTATGATGTGTCTTGGTGTGGGTCTTTGTGGGTTCATCTTGTTTGGGACTCTCAGTGCTTGTGTGACTTTTTTCTTACCCAAATCGAGGAAGTTTTATGACATTATTTCTTCAAATAGGTTTTCTAAACCTTGCTCCTCTTCTTGTCCTTCTGGAACCCCTATTATACCTATGTTGCTTTGTTTCATGTTGTCCCAAATCTCCCTCAAACTCTCCTGTCTTTTGATATTTTTTTTTCTTCAATTGCAGTTCAGATTGGGTGTGTTTTGCTTCCCTGTCTTCTAATTTGCTAATTTGGTCCTCTGCCCCTCCTAGTCTACTGTGAAAGCTTCCATATTGTTTTTTATTGTAGCTATATCACTCTTTATTTCCTCCTTATTTTTACATAGGCTATTGATTTTCTCATCCATCCAGTTTATGAACTGCATGACCCTTAGTCTGAATTATTTTTCTGACATATTACATGCCTGTTTCATGTATTTCCTTTTCTGGTGATTCCTCCTTTTCTTTCCTTTTGGGGTTGATCTTCTGTCTCCCCATCTTTGCTCTCACCAAAGGATCTAGGTGTTGAGTAGTGCAGGGCCTGTGGCTACAGTGGTGGGCTTGGTGGTGGGTTGCGCGGTCGCGAGAGGTGTCTACGCCTTGTGATGCTCCTCACGTGGTCACGGGTTGGCTGCTCCTCAGGAGGTGGTTCTTTGGCGGCTGTTCCTCATGTGGTTGTGGGTGGTGGCTGCTCCTCTGGTGGTCATGGGTGGTTGCTGCTCGCATGGCTGCTGGAGTGGTCACCGAGCCTGGGGCTATTGTAAAGCTGGGCTTTTCGTGCACACCTGCGTGATAACGGGAGCTAAATTGTCTAGCTTGTGGGAGGGGAGCACCCTCTGGAACTCACAGGAGCCCTCAACTGGGGAGACTGGAGTCCCAGTGTCTGTGGGTCAGCAGCCGAGGCAACAGGTCCCTGGCCAGAGTGGCTGTAGGATCCCGGGTGGTGTCTGAGAGCACCCTGGGTGAAGATGTGGCTGGGCTCCCAATCACTGGTGCTCTCCCCTTCAAAATGGTGAGAACTCTGCAGCAGAGCCAGCACTCCAGGAGAGATTACAGCAGTAGCAGAGGGTGCCCGGCTAGGCGATCCTGGTCCACCAGTCCCTGAAGGTCCTGTGAGATCTAGTTGTCCCTCACTCAAACACATGCACACCACACGTCCAAAAGTGCCCTTTCACTCCCTCCCTCACTCACTGCCATCCTCCTGGCCACCATCTTGAAATCCCCTACGTCTCTTCTTAAAGACTCAAATCAACTCCTATTTCATCTCAGGAATATCTCAAAGTTACTAAAACATTCTGACACTATTATTTTATTTCTCCTTTTTTATATTTTAAAATAATGTGTTATCATCCTCTATTTTATGTGCCCTGTAAGCCATCTAAAATACATTTGGAACATGGGGGGTAAATATATATATATAATGTTTCACAACTCTCCAACAAGTAATTTTCACCTATGCCATGAACTTTGACATTTGCTCTATATTGCTTTCTTTTTCTCTAGACAAACATATCCAGATATTTGATTTTAGCCCAGGTAATGGGATAAGAATTTCCAAAATTAGTGCTATATAACCCTCATGGTATTTTATGTACCATGAACATTCATTTTTTTCACAAAATATTTAGCATGTGCCTACTATGGAGTAGAGACTCTACTAGGCATAGTCCAGAGTCACTACAAATAATGAACAAACACAAGTCAGCATATGAGTGCTATTATGGGGAATCATACATCTTTATAGAGAGATCACTGGACTATGTCCCCTGGCTGGCCACATTGGAGAAAAGGGGGCACATAACAGTCCTGCACAGCGAGTGTCAAGTAGTCCATGTTCTCTATATTTAAAAAAAATGTGAACCTCATCCTAGAGGGGGCTTCTTGTGAAATGGTTTTGGAACATCTGCTTCCTCTACTGTTGCATCTCCAGGAGCACATGACTCTGACCTTAAAGGAGGGAAAGAGCGTGACCTGTGAGAGGAGACCGCTGCAGAGGAAAGGCAGCCCCTGCGCTTCAGATTGCAGAGCAGGAGAGCTGTGTCATCCAAAGCTTAACAAGTGCAACAGGTAAAACAGAAGAATTCTATTGATAGATTGATTGATTTTGAACCTGTGTTTGTTTGTTTGGTTTGGTTTTGCTTTTG
The DNA here is from genome assembly GCF_028538775.1 of Myotis yumanensis. Taxonomy (NCBI): domain Eukaryota; kingdom Metazoa; phylum Chordata; class Mammalia; order Chiroptera; family Vespertilionidae; genus Myotis; species Myotis yumanensis. The sequence goes on along the minus strand of NW_027223753.1, from coordinate 61,054,304 downwards.
TGGGAGACTGGCTATTTAAAATTTGCTAGCAGTATTTGGTTTCCAATGATGAAGGCATCGATTGACCTTTACAGTATTTTTTTTTTCTATCTTTTTTTTTTTTTTTTTGCTTTGGAGAAATCAGTAAGTGAACCTTTTAAGTCTCACACATGAAGGGCAAACACCCACCCATGGTTCTTGGAAAAAACTGTGATAGCACTAAAATCAAAACACAGATATTATAGATTTAAGTGTTAAGTGATATGATTAGTAAGTTCTTGGACATATCTGCACCATTATTAATAAGGATAATAATATCCTTTCATTCCATTCATAAGATACATCCAAACATCAACTTAAATTCATGATGTGGCACATCTAAGCATTTCCAAGCTCTCTCCTTAAGGAAGAACTGCGCCATGATTACTCTTGGCATTGTATCCATTCTGCAATTCCATATGAAAAAACACTTGGAGGAAAGACACACATCTCTGTCTAATCTGAAACTATGCTTCAGTCCTGCAAAGGCACTGTGCTGGGTCTTAGATAACTGGGTATTAAAGGGGGAAAAGGAGACTTCATTTGGGGCTGCATGGTTGGAAATATGGACTCAGAAATATGCAGACACTTGGACATCCTCATAATGCGAGTTAGGTTTGGCTGCAGCTTGTGAAAATCTGCCAAGAATTAGGCCCTAATCTAGAGATTTGTTTGAGGCCTAAGAAAAACTGCTTCCAGTATTAGTTTAATTCCACTCTGCTTGTACTTCTGTTTAAGCATCCAGCCCATATTTGTTAAACACAACCTACGAACTTGAACTATACTTCAGATTTTAGAAACTAAAAATGGGGCCTAAATTCACACTTAGAGTAAATTTTTATAGAGATTGAAAAAGAACTGGGAAAAGACAATAATTAAATGATGATAATCTGAAATGCTCTGAGCAAACTTCAGAACAAAAATGGCTGGTGGAGATGGCAAGTGAACATCAAGACTGATATAAAGAACATGTAAACATTTCTAAGAGACCTAAGGGGAGGGGCTTGGAAGAATTATGGACTACCCCAATTTGTAGGATGAAGTCCCCAAATCACAGTTTGACTGCTAAAGGCAGATTGGCTTGTTTGGGAAGTGACGGGTTAAGATATCTGGTAGCATGTTGGTTTTTGAATAATTGGCTCAGTGCTCTCATTGGTTAACAAAAAGGATCATAAGGAGAGAAATGACTCCTAAGCACAAATCACAAAAGAAGCATGTGTCATAGCCCTAGAAGATAATCAAGACTGTACAAGGACTGTAAACCAAGCAAGATTTTAAAATAATTTTAATTTTTAATTGACAATGAATTTTCAAGATTCAAATCTTAAAAAAAGGAAGATATTCAAAAATAAGTTTGCTCTCATTCTGTCCCCTATGCACTCACTCGTCTGAAGCAATCAGTATCATCAGTTTCTTGCAAACTTCCAAATACTCTCAGTGCAGAAAAATATATATATACATATGTACACACACATACAGTCCCCCATGTTTTAAACACAAATGTCCAATATCCACTCACTGCTGATCATTAATTCATTTCTAATAATATGCTATTTTGCATACTATAGTAATAAATAAGCTTGTATTATATTCTATTATATGTATTATTCTTTACATAGGCAATGCTTTATGAAAATATTTTCAGAAATAAAATTTTAGAAAAACTTTTTAATGGATACCAGCATGCCTTAGGAAAAAATACTTATTAGGAGCTTCATTCTAACTTGCATGGTTTGTTATAAATCAAGAAATAGTAAATGTCAATGGATAAAAATAATTAACATTCGAGAATACTCAGCCCTTCCACAGCCCCTGTTCTTACAGAGAAAGCTGTTTTGCTTGTTCAGTCTTTTTTCACCTTCTTCTACTTTCATATAACATAAAGAAATGCAGGGAAGGAGATTAGGAAGGGAGAGAATATATCAAGAAGATATCTGTTGCAGAAGCTGGAAAGTGTAAAGGAGAATAATACATGGTTGCTGCGTACTACATGTGACTATCAAGTTATTTAAGAAATTCGAGAAAAACTATAGCTATTTTAACATTATACATGTTTTTTAAAGCAAATCACTCCAATACTGGACCTAATGGATCTAGTCTTTAATAGGGTTACACCGACAGTGAGGTTTCTCCACTGGACTTCAGATACAGTGCTATGCTATATGCTTAATTCAAATTAATATGTAATCTGAAGTCAAAGACAAGTTTACTATAAGTACAAGACTTGGATAACAAAACTGCAGAGTTAATCCAGATGTTGGTAGATCTTGAATTAATATCATAAAGTCAGAAATACCATAAGGACAAATAGTGAAGCCAGAGTTAAAAATTATGGGAGAATGCTTTATATAGATTTGCAACTAACAGCAATGCAAACAATACATGAAATGCTAGTACTATTTAATCAATAAAAAAAATATGAAATTACCCATTTTTAGGAAGCAGAAAATTGTTTTTTTGATCAACAGGTACACAGCATATGATTATTTTGTTTTATTTTACTTAGTTATTCTTAATTATGTTTCTTTTGAGAGGAATTATAGTAGATAATGCAAATACAGTTCACATTACTTCAAAATCTTTGCCCAATACCCTATAGATATGTGAATGCTATAAGCTTTATCGAGAGAAAGAGGACAAGCTTTAGGGACAATCCCAATTCGAATCCTTCTCTACTCAATTTTGGCTGTGTGTCTTACCAGTTATTCTCCCTATACCTCAAGTTTCCTAACATGTAAACTAGGAATAATGACAGAATTTACCTACGGATTTCATTGTAAAGATTAAATTAGTTCATTCATATAGAAATGTTGTCTATATGACAATGATTTTAACAGAAAAAACTAAACCAAACATGAAGAATTTTTTTTTTAAATTACAATGTTTTTTAATGTGGGATCCATGGAGAGAATTTATAAAGTTTATGAACATGAATGGGAAAAATGATTATGCTATTGTTTTTCACCCACCTCAAGCTAAAATTTAACATTTTATGCACTCTATATATAAAGAGGTAATATGCTAATTGGTCCTAATGGTGTCCCAGTCACGATCATTCAACAGGCTGCACTCGCACAGGAGCTGGTGGGTGGGGACAGGGGTGGGGACTTGAGGCTGCCACCGGGGGCAGCTCCCCCAGCAGAGGTGAGCACAGGCCCACTGTGCCACCTGGCCCAGAGGGGGGCATCGGGATGGGGCCGCCACCCCCCCAGCTAAGGCATGTGCAGTCCCACAGCACTGCCTGGCCCATGGGGGGTGTCAGGATGGGGGCAAGGCCTCAGCAGAGAACTCTCAGCACTCTTACACCAGGGTCTGAAGGTGTGGAGAAGAAGGAAGAGCAGATGGGCAGTTAGGGGGATCAGGCCAGGAGGGGAGAGCAGAAAGACAGTTAAGGGGATCAGACAAGGAGGGGAGAGCAGTTAGGAGGACAAGGCCTGCAGGGGACAGCAGTTAGGCAGTTAGGGGGATTAGGCCAGGAGGGGAGAGCTGTTAGGGCCATCAGGATGGCAGGGGAGCAGTTAGGGGCATCAGGCAGGCAAGCAGTTGAGCGCTTAGGAGCCAGTGGTTCTGGATTTTGAGAGTGATCTCAGATTGGAGAGGGTGCAGGCCAGGCTCAGGGACCGCACCCCCCCTCCTCCATGCACGAATTTCATGCACTGGGCCTCTAGTTATAAATATGAGCCAAAACCACAATGGTATTAGTATTATCTGGGTATTATTAACAATGAAACTGCAGGTGTTTTTACTTCTTATTACACTTGTGAATGTCTTAAGATATGATTTATGTTTACCCTCTCTGCTGTTTAATATTATATATCAACTTGGTTGGGCCATAGTGCCTACATATCTGGTCAAACAGAATTCTGGATGTTTCTGTGAAGCTGTTTTTTGGATGAGATTACCATTTAAATCAGTGAACTTTGAGTAAAGCAGATTGTTCTCCATAATGTGGGTGGTCCTCTTCCAATAAGCTGAGGCCTTCATAGAACAAAGACTGACCTCCCCTGAGCAAGAAGGAATTCTGCCAGTACATAGCCTTTGGGCTTGAATTGAAACATTGGCTCTTCCCTAGTTTATAGCCTACTGGCCTACTTTACAGAATTTGGACTTGCCCGTCATCATGCTCTTATGCATATATGCAAAATGATGTGTCTGAGTTTCCAGAATGAACTTCCAGAACACGGCAACATATTCCACTCTGCTGGGGTTGGCTTAAGGGTTTGTGGCTAAACAAACATAGAATTGAGAACTTCTCTATCAGTTCTCTGCTTATATTGGTTTATTGAGTATTGGCTGTTGAAAGTAGAGGGATATATAGGGAATGGATTTATGGTAGGATCAGTTTCAGTAGGGCGGGGGTTTTCCCCAACTCATGGTAACTCCTTAAACTTAGAATTTAGAGTATTTTTTTGAGTCATTTGTTTTATGTAGAGTGCTGGCTGCAATTCTAGGATAAGAAATGTTTCATTCAAAAACCTGCTAGATAAATTCATATGCATATATGCATAATCTATAGACACAGACAATAGGGTGGTGAAGGAGGGGGGATTGGGGGATAGGGCAATGAGAGGGGAAAAAAAGGACATATGTAATACCTTCAACAATAAAGATTTTTTTTAAAAAAACTGGTAGAAAGAAATGAATAAATTCCTCCATAATAATAGTTCTCAACCCAGAGCAATTTTGCCTTCAGTGGACATTTGAGTATCACTGAAAATACTCAAGTAGTACCAAGGGTACTAACGGCATCTAGTGAGGAGAGGCCAATGCTATTGCTAAACATCCTATAATGCACAAGAGAGGCTCCACAAGAACTTATTTAGCTCTAGAGTCAATATTGCGGATGTTGAGAAATTCTGGCCTAAAGCATCCTCTCCATTCATGTCTAAAGTAAAATCTGAAGTTAACAACAGATATTTAATGGGAACCTGGTAGTCCTATAAATTCCACGTCTTTTGTTGAAAATGATTATTCCTAAAACACAATTAGCATTTTTATATGGTTTTGAAAAGGTTGCATGTTTCCCATTCCAAAATTTCTATGTGGTTAATTACACTTCCAACATTATCATTCATATCTCCAAATGTAACCTAGCTAGTATGTATACCTGTTTTAGGTCAATAAAAATTAATTACTGAAATTCACTGATCTCTTTTCAATGAGATTGGCTTGCAAAATGTTGACAAATCACCAAAATTTGATGAAAATTTCAACAATCAGATGGAAAATCTGAAAGGAGAATACGCCAATAAACTATATCCTTTTCACACTCCTCAGAGGTGCCATCAAACCAGCTCAGTTCATTGTTTCACCAGAAACAAACAAGTAACTGCAAAACTACGTAACCACTAGGCCAGGTGGCCAAGCAACTTAGAGGTCAAACAAGCAAATTGACATCACACTTTAAAATATGCTGTTTTGTCAGGGTGAACGACAGTTCTGTTATGTGCATAAAATCACAGATTTATCTGAATGCTAAGTTACTTGTCAAGGAGTCATTTTACCATTCTTTTTTTTAATATATTTTTTTTCCTTGTGTCATGTAAGATTCCTTGAAGCAACTAAAAAAACAGCCATAATCCATTTGATTTTCTGCCTTCCCATGAGAAAAACTTTGACAGATGATAAATAGCAACTGCTGACAATCATCAATGTGAAGCTATCAGGCTTTTACATTAAATACAAAAACAGAGTTGTAAAGTCACAAGGGATAGGACTTTTGACACATAAGAGACAAATATATAATCCTCAGAACTAAATCACTGCTGGGATCTAAGCAAGTGCAACAAAGCACAGCTGCTTTTTAGAATCTGACAAAGTCAAACTACAGCTAACTTTGATATCTGGAACCGAAAGCCTGTTCCAACCCATGTGCCATGCTCTCCTTCTCCAGAAGCTCACGTGAAACTTGCAAACACCGGGGAGTGCATGTGCGTAGAGGAGATGGCCATTTTTGTCATACTGTCTCTTCTAATTAAGGCCAAAAATGAGACTAGAAAACAAATTTTAAAAATACCATAAAACTTAGTTAATTTGAATAGAAGAGCAATTCTGAGGCAAAGAGGTTTGAGATCAGATGTCTGTATCTCATTAAATCCACAGTAGAGCTAAACACGTATGAACCTTCAAAGAAAAGCTGTAAATTGTCCAGATTACTTGTCAATATGAGGAAGTCATCTGCAAAGGTTACTTCCTTTATAGCCTAAGCTGCCCCCACTTCTGCTGTTGACAAGTAATCAGAGTGGTTCACAGATCATTCTTTCACTTATGGCCAACTCATGGTTATTTAGCGGCATTCACTGCAAGTTATCTAGCCAATTTAGCAACCCACGGTACCCTTGGGACCCAATTTCCATCTCAAATTATATATATTTTTGTACTTTGGATAAAATGACTAATTTTAATGGGGAAATCTTATCTAATAGGCTGGGGAATCGCAGTTATTTCAAATTTCATGCTATATGGAATGATCCTGATAACAAATAAAAAAGGTTTCACAGCATACTGTTTATTTATCTAATTACTAGTACACCAGCCTTTTGGCTTTTATCTAAGCTTGTTTTTCTCTATTTTGCCTAATTTCCCCATGAGAGGAAAAAAAAGGTGAGAAAGACAGAGTTAGAGAGATTATTCCCTATTCTCTAATCGCCTCCATTTCTTCCTTCTCACACACACGGATTTGTAGCTCTACATGGAATACAGTGCTTCCCAATCTCTCCATGACTGAAAATCTTTGAATGGCACCACATTTTCTGAGAGGGTTGCCAATTTTTCTGGTATTTTCCATAACTGTGAGATCTTTCTACATTCATTCAATATATCTACATTTCTAATTGTGTCCTTTCAGTAATCTAATCAGTTTCAAACATAATCAGCCACATGTAAAGAGATAGTTTATATCTATTTAGAGCACACTTAAATGGAAGGATCACCTACATAAAGTTGGCAGAGTGATGATGTGATAGAGGTTCCATTAAGAACTTGACATTGTGATTTTAATTACTCCTGCAACAACCCTACTGGTGAGATGATATTATCCACATGTACAAAAGTTAAGTGACTCGTTCAATGTTGCATCTTTAGGAGATAGAAGCGCCAGAGCTCAAATTCTTTTTTGCCTAAGTTTTGGTCTTTGATTCCCTTCAGTGCCACTCAGAGAAATGGTTAGTTCAATAGTTCAATCACTTTTCCTTCTTTATTTTTTAAATGTTTTACAGTATCTTTATTCAAATGAATGGATATGTGCAAAGTTGTACAGACTCATATAATATGGTTAAATGAAGAATGATGGTTTGAGCAGAAGTTAAGTATTAAATTCTTTTTCTTCTTTACCTTTTTACTGGATGTTTTTATTATTATATTTATAAGTGTAGTCATTGATAAACATATATGTGTTTATATGTTTAAAGAAAATTTTAGTCTTTCACAATAACCAATTATGAATTTGATAAATTATTCTTTCAAACTTTGAAATCTGAGATAATTTAAGTAGGTCTTACTAAGAAGTGAAATAAAGACATCAAGGCAATTGATGGTTATTTCAGGTCAGTAGTATTACCTTGAAATAGACCATAGGATCCTAAGAAAATTAAAGGCACCGAAAGCCTAGATAATACACATTTACAAAAAGAAATACTTATTTCTGTTTACATGTAATTAGAAAAGCATATAATGACTTCTATAAACTGTTAACTTTTAAGCAAAATGAAGTATACAATTTGTATAAGTGCCACCCAGAAGCAATATCTAATATTGGTTACAGTTTTTTTTTTCCTATTAAGGTTAAATATCTGCTATAACTAATAAAGTTGCATACTCTTTATCTGAGAATACTAAAAAATAGAGCAGGTGAACGAATCCATCTTGGAATACATTCAGGAGTATTTATTTACTAAGTGCATCACACAGTAGATGAACTACATTTTCCTTTTGTTGCAGATGAAAGCAAGAGTCCCTCAGGTGAAAGAAACCAGCACTGTTAAAAAGTCTTAGTCTTTCATCCTCACCTGACCTTAATTGTACTAGAGAAGGTGAAGACATTTATTTTTCAAAGTACTCTCTGTCCTAACATCTCTTTGTCAGCCTTATCTTTATAAACCAAATAATATAAAGGCAGAAATACTACGATACCTGGATGGTTGCCCTAGGCATAGAGGCAAAGATAACTTTAAATTATGTTGACTGGCATATATACACTGAGTGGCCAGATTATTATGACCACCCCATCAGTACTTCATTGACACTTCCAAAAATATTGAATATTGAAAATGTTCTAAGCAAATACTGTCAAGGTTTTATTATTATTATTATTATTTGCATAACTAATTCACTTCATTGTACTGATGGGGTGGTCATAATAATCTGGCCGATCATAATAATCTGGCCACTTAGTATATATATATATATATATATATATATATATATATATATATATATATATCTGAGTCTGTTTTGGGCTGCTATACCAAAAATGCTTTAGGCTGGGTGGCTTAAGCAGCAAACATTTGTTTCTCACAGCTCTGGAGGCTGGGAAGTCCAAGATCAAGACACTAGCAGATGCAGTGTCTGGTGAGTGCTCTCTTCCGGTT